>NC_054408.1:19907514-20532530 GCF_017976425.1 Toxotes jaculatrix
TTTCTGCATAGGATAAAAAAACCCATAACCAAACCAAACAAAATTCATAAACACTACTTGGAAAATGATTGTAGCAGATGCTCAGTTAATGGTGTGGAAAGAACAAGAATCAAACTAAGATTTTAATCCCAAAACATAAAATCACCAACTTGAAAACACCTAATCTTCCAAAATGCCCACAGTTCCAGCTGCTCAAGTATGTTGTTAACACTTTCAAGTTGGATCCACAAGATCCAAGAGACACTGACTAATGAAGAGATGATTAAGTGATGATTTCCCAGAAAACTGGCGTCCTGTGTTTTAGAAGAGAACACTCTCCATTCACCAATGTTTGATATGCTTATGTAAAAAAGCTCACCACCTCAAGTCGTAAGATGCTGTATAGATCGTGTGAGGCTCATCTGAAAAGCAGCAGGATTTACACAAACACTAAGTTGAATGAAAATCAACCATGAGAATCCTGTCTCATTTTCTCCCGTGATAGGAAAATATATCACCACCTTTGCATCTCTCCAGCATTTGGTGGATGATTCCAAGATTCGGTCAGTCGTTTAGTGATCATTCCCCTGTCAGTTTCTAGTTTTACCTTTAAGCTCGACCACTGAGATCGAGCTGCTGTGGACTTCTAATGTTACAAACTCTGACCACTGAGTGACTAGTTTTGTTCTCTGGAGCGTCTCGGTGCAGTTGTAATTCCTTTCTGTTATGCAGGTTTGGCTCAATCATGCCAACGACTTGGGGAAAAATAATAGAGCCGTCATTATTCTTTCAGATGGGCCCTGTTTGAAAAAGCTCTCTATATGTTTAACAGCCTAAGCTTCTTCCTTTACGCACCCACTCTCTTTCCTCTCTCTATATCCTTGGCAAGAGTTGGAATTTCCTCCTGGTTGAGATGTTTTTGTCATATGCCAGTTGAGATGTACATTATCTACAACTGCCTCTGGCTCTGTGGCACTAAATACGGCTTCCTGGACTATATATGTTTAATGCTGTATGAACTTATGTATTATTTCTCATAAGGGAAAGAATATCAAAAAAAAAAAAAATCTGATATATTTTCTATCCAAGACATGGCATCATAATATCATTCCAGAGAGTAGATATAAACTCTCAACAGTAAGGGTGAGTTGTTTAGACAGAGGCTGCCATAATCCGTGATATCTCAAATAAATCTCAAAAATTATAATATAACAAAGCTTTTCAAGAGTGTTCCTTGTGTGGGTACATGAATGGTTGAGCCAGGGGTAAGCAATGGGCTTCTTGTTTCCAACTTATTTTTCAATTGGAAGTCATTTTGGTGATGGTAGAAATGTGCAAAGATTGATTTAATTTAAAAACAATTACTTCTCGTTCATGTTCATCAAGAATTTAGACAACAAAACATTCTTTGATGTTGATTTTGTGTGTGTGTTACTTGTAACACAATTGAAGGTTTGGGTTCTGGTGGAGCTGGAAACTCTGGCCGCTTTTTCAAACAGGCTTCTAGTCAAGAAAAAAACCCAACTTTCTTACATTTTTAGTTGCATTTCAATTTCCAAAGTTAATTGTTTATGGAGTTACTTTTTATTTTTCATCTATGATGTACATACACTTAATATTTAAAGAATTGATTTTGCTAAAACATCATCAAAATGTGAGATAAAACCAAATAACAAGGGCACTTGTTGTGTTCTCCTTTTGTTAAGGGAAGGATCAGTCCCATCACAGGCGTGGAGCATCTGTCACCAGAGGGGAAGCATTCATCTGAACTGAAGAAAAGTGATAATTGGATTATCAGGTAATCACCCAGTTAACTATAGAGTGACATTAGAGATGCTCCCAGTTTGCATTCTTTGTTTTGTCCCTCTGGTCTCTGAGCATTCAACAACTTATTCACCCTCTGTGTTCACTGTTCTCTAACCTCAATTCAGCCATGACTGTTTTCTTTCATGCCTGCTTTGGACACTATATCTTATCCACCACTCCACCTGTAAATAATGTCCCAGGATTGTCCTAAGTGTGAATGTCCTAAGTGACAGAGTTCCTTTTCAGTTCTGTTAAATCAAATCCAGAGCACAGTCCACTCAAACACTGAGTAGAAAGGACTGAACAGAGAACAGTTTCTTTCATTTTCTCTCAATGAAAATGGGAAAACGTGCAATATCTCAATGACCTGAACAACAGGGTCAGGACAAAGAGAGATGGAGACAACTGGTGTGAAGAACAAAGCTAGCAGCTGGTCTTTAGAGACAGTGTGTCCACCGGCATGTCTCCACAGTGACCTGAGACGCCCTCATGCCTGTTAAGACCATCTCCTGAGTATCATCCTTGTGTGTATGTGTCCGTGTCTCCGTGGACCTGATAGCATTTTGTGCCAGGGAAGTGGAGTCGCAGGAGAAGCATATTCACATCTGGTTTCAGCAAGAGTGTCTCCATAAAAGATACCTGCAGACTGCACAACAAAATCATCACAGCTGACAATCATCTCTGTGACGGTCCATCCCTGTCAGAGTGACATATTTAAATAAAACTGAGAAGGCTGCAGCTGGATAAATAACTCTCCAATAAACAGCTATTGATTGAAAATAACTGGTATAGTGTAACCGATGTTAAATATCCGAATGAATCCCTGTGACAACAATATTTAAGTGCTGAGTTTTTCGTCAGTTTTACAACTATTTTTACTTTGCTTTTAGGTTTTGTCCTCCACTCAAGTACTTAAAGGGGCACTCCACAAATTTTACACATGAATCTCAGGCATAGCACCGCTCAGTCTTTGAAAACAGCTGATGTCTTCAGTGGCTCTGAAGAATCTTTCCAAGGTCTGAGAAAATAATCTTGATGTTTTCGGGGTTATCTTAGTTCAGTCTTTCAGAGATTTAAAGCTTATATCAGAAAGTCTGTGTTAAAATTTTGAGATGTGTAGCTTGAAAGACGTGGGCATGAAGCAGGGAGTCTCAAATGAAAGATTGTACATTGCATCATGGGAAAATGTAGGATCAATGGTTATGGGGGCTAAAAATCAGAAAATCTAAACGTCTGCTTCTTTGATTTTGACAGTTCTTTTTAAAACATTGTTTCTTAGAAGTAAAAAACTAAATTGCTGGAGTGCTCCTTTAAAAGCATGATCAGAGTATTTCCTCTTTTCACCATTTTCCAGAGGTAGAAAGAGATTTATGGCTGGCATGCTTACATCATATTAGGCTATGATTTTGCCAACTATTACAACCAGAGTGGTTCTGGTACACTCTGCCAATATCCACAGAATCATCACTTCAATTTTGGTAGTGACTTCCTCGGGTTTTATTTGGGAATAAAATGATTTTTTTCACTCATTACAAACATGCATGTGAATGTCTCCCATGCTGAGTAGATTTTTGCACTAGAAAAATTAAATGTAACATTGTAACAGAGCTGCACACCCAATCAAAATTAAAAGGCCTATTTAACCCAACATGTCAGTGTCGTAGAAGTGACATATAACTGAGGCTTTAGCCCTTTTCTTTTCATTTTTCTTGCTGGACCTGAAAGTTGAAATGGCCCTTTTTATGGGTTGAGTGAGTTTCATAGACCATGAGATCTGGAAGTATGCTAAAAATCAGTTTATAATTTCAGATGAAGAAAAGGAGCATCCATCTTTTAGAGTCAGGGGATTTTTTTTTTCTTGTCTGTTTTGATCTGGTACTCTGCAGGTGTCACCACTGATGATTGTTGTCTATGGCTTGTGGCCTTTTGTTCCACAAAGAGACACACACACCCAAAGTCCCACAATAGATCCACAGATTGGGACTGATGACTATAATACTGGAGTAAAGGTAAAGAAGCTGTATGTGTTCACCTATAAAGTCACATTATCTAAATACCACCTGTTGTCATATAGTATATACACACACCACTGAACCGATGTGTTTTTATCAAGCTGAGGGCTGAGATCCAGCCTCAGGGTCGAGCAAGTCCAGGGAGAGGGGTGGTACCCCTGGAGGGGTGTTTGCTTGAGGCCCACTTTATGACCATGATCCTTTTTCCAGACCAGGCCTGGGCCTGAAATGCAGACATGAATGGGCACAGAGCCAGTAAGCTGCTTCTTAACTTTAAAAATTAGAATCCAATTCATTTCTTTGGCAGGTTCAGCAGAATTACACAAGTCTGTCTTGATGGCACACTTCATACACATCTCACAAATGAATTAAATCCAGGGGAGCACACATTAAGAGTGTGTTGTAGACGCAGTAACAGTTTATGTAATAAATGAATGTTGCCCTACATCAACATATTTTTTTTTCACATGCAAGAGAGATTTGCATGCAATCAGTCAAGGCATTTCCTGCATTATTTTCATTCAGTTGACTGGCGCTCCCTTTGATGCTCAGAACATACTGTTCATTGCATTAATGCTGATTGTAGCTTACCTTTAAAGGTAAAGGCCCGGGGCTATCTGAATCTATGGTCAAGGGTAACTTCTGCTCTGAGATATGGCCTCAATGTTCCGTGACCCTCTAATGGACTCAGTCCCAGCGCGGATCAAAGAGCTGTTTGTGGCCAACACTGAAGATTACACTTGGCCGCTATGGCTGCTATGCCATTCTCTCATAGCAGCCAAGAGAGATCCCAGAGGCCTTCAGAACCGAGATCTTTATCTGCCCTGTACCCAAACAAACAAGATGCGCGTCATTGAACATAACCCTGAAATGTTAATCTTTCTTTTTGTTGTTGCACTGATGGCGAGTGGACTATCTCATGTCTGCTGTTCGCGACTTTCACGGCGTGTGTGTGTGCGTGTGTGAAAGAATGACATGAAAAGAAAGAGAAAGACTGGGAGACACACAAACAGAAAGAGAAACAAAGAGACTGAGAGAGAGGTTTTGGCACTGATTCTGAGGGCTCCATCAGAGTTTAGCAGCTCAGCTCGGTAATTTCAAGGAAATGACACAAGCGTTGTGTGAGTTAAGAGTGTCCACACTAAACTCGAAAGTATGTCGCTGATTAAAAATCATAATATGATAAGAGACATGAAAGAGCAGGTGTGGATCAATTCCGATATGCGTTTGATTCACAGTTTCATTAACTTCTTTGTTTTCCACGCAGTGATTCCCAGGTGGGAAACAGCTTCAAAACCACCGTCCTAATTGCGAGCATGTGGCCTTGCGCAGCGTCCAAGGCGCACTTGACTTTTCCAGGCTGTCCGGTCCTCTGGGCCGCAAGTCCTGGACGGGATTTTACAGCCCGACCATCGGTGGAGCACATTTGGGCCACAGTGCAGCGTGCATGTCGATGAACGAAGGCACCACACACACAGCGAATGAGGGCTTTAACACGTTTTTAAAATCAAAAACCAGATTTCACTTCTCAGTCAGGAGATACAAAGGCCAAAATTCCGCATTTCCCTCTGCACAGTTTACCAACCAGCTCACGGTTGTTTACAGTCTATTTCACCGTTTCCTTTCTTATTTCGATTTTTCCTCTTAAGGATTTCTGTCATTCGTCTTTTTCAAACCCTTCAGCCCTCTTGAATTGTTGTATAAACAATAAGGTGGATCTGAATCTGACAGGCGCGTCTCTTCATCCGCGGCCCAAACCAAACCGAGGACCGTCAGCTGGGAGAGAGATGTCGCTGGCAGGCTGGCAGAAGGTCCTGACAGGGACCGCACCTCTCAATGCGAGCTGTCCGCTTTTCCTCATTAATGAGAAAGCCGAGCAAATACACTGTGGTTGCACCGCTGAGCATATCTGATTTTGTTTTCCTATGATGGGTTGTAAAACCTGTCAATGTGATGGAGCCACTGAGCCTGTAAAAGCAGCTCCTGAGTCTTAAAATCCTTTTAATGGAATGAGATAATTTCACTAGTTGGTGAATTATTTAGATTTTCCAGCATTAAGACTCTGACTGGAAGTTATTTTATTTTACACTGTTCTAATTCTGATTTCTGTGTTTTAACCCAGGGCTCATACAGAACAGCACCATTTCATTCAGACCAAGCATTTGGGTTCTTACCTGCTTTCATTCAGTGGAAATAGTGCCACAGAAAGCAGTGCGTCATTAAACCTGTGTTAAATTGGTAGAGTTGTTTCCTCTCATTAGCTCATTAATCCTCTGACAGCTATTAGAATACATCCGGGATTAGAAATGTAAAGAAAGTGGACTTGATGACGTGTTGATCCAAAATCAGTCTTTTTAAAATGTACATACAGGTTTTACTCATCCGTGCACCAACTTTCAGACTCCAAACGAGTTTGCTGAAGAGGTGCTGTTCTTTCACGTGTGTGTCAGTCTCATTTGCTTAATTGAACTGTAGTGCGGGAAGAGGTTAGAGCAATACTGGAAGTGTTGATTCATTAACTATTGTAACTCAATCTGATGGAAAAAAAGAAAAAGGCGCAACTTTGATGTGTTTCCTGAAACAAACACTGAAATCCCAACAGGGAAATCAAACTCCCTGAATCAGGATTGTGGCCTTTATGTTGTTCCTTCAGTGTAAGCAAATCATTTGTCTGTGCGTCATCTTCAAAAATTTTTTTTTTCAACAGAAATCACATCTGTAACGATTTAGGAGGAATAAATTATTTTAGCGCCTTTTTAAACTTGGACACCTCAATGAAATGAGTATGAAATAGGAAAAGGTGCGAATTTCTATCAAGATCCTGTGTTCAAACGGCCTGAATATGATAAAATAACAATAACAATATTATTATTATTATTATTATTATTATTATTATAAACATTGATAATAATACATTTTTTTCTGGGACGGAGCTACCTTTCGAAATACTTTTCAAATCAAACACATCTCTCTTAAACCTACCGTGAGGCTAAAATGTTTGTTACCGTCACCAACTGTCTGTCAAAAGAAGCTTCACCTGTCGCATTGTTAGTCGTCCGGATAATTCTGGTTAAATCAGCTGCTGCGTCCTGATAAAGACTTTTTCTGCAGCGAAAGGCCTCATGCCGCTTGTGTTTATTGCAACAAACAGATTCCCTTTAAATTAGCATCCTGAAGGACTTTGTCAAATCAAAACCACGTGTTAGCAAACATACAGCCTTCCTGAATTAAAGTTCACCCCCAAGCTGCCCTCTGTCCAACCTCGAAGAAAGGACTCCTTTAGGCTATTTGATTAACCCCAGCGTAATTACAGCGTGCGTCCTCTCCACGGTTTGCCATTTAGTCAGTCATATCATTTGCAAATTAGGAGCGTATTAATGTGGCTACTAGACCCAAATTATGTGGGACGAGTTGTGGTGATACTGCTGGAATATTTTGCATCTTGTAGGTCTGTTTGGTTTCTGACTTCAGTGCGTAAAAATATGTCTACACCAGAATAAACCCAAAGGCAAAAAAATATAAAGAAACTCTCTTTTTCCATTAAAATCTCGTTACATTTTGTACCAACAAAAAGATTTCATGTGTTTCTGACAGTAGTGTTTGTTGTCAGCTGAGCTTTAATAGATAAAGCAGTCCCATTCAGAGGCCATCGGGTTTGCGTGGCCTGCTGCGCCATAATGCTCGGCACAAGCCCTCCAATGACTGTTAAATATTGAGTGTTTTTTGTCAATATTAGCGGGACTACTTGGGGGGGAAGTTTATAATTGGACACGTGTTTTCCCCGCTTTTTGTCGCTTGGGGATCAACTGATTCCTTTGTAATTCGTTTTTAAAGCAATGAACGATCCACAAGGAGGGCTAAAGTGTTCTCAAGAGCCCCCTTTCAGTCTTTAGAATTGGCCAGAGCGACCCGCCGAGAAACATGGAGGCCCTGGAAGTATTTAATCCGGGAGATGTGCCCATGAGGCTGTCATTCAGAGGAGATTCAGGCACATGCAGGTAGGCACTCACTCAGGAAAGGAAAACCCAGGAGCTCTGTTGTCTGCCTTCACAGACTTTGCAGAGTTTATTTTCCCTGTCTGGAAAATAAATTGAATTATTTATTTATTTATTTTTTAAATATGGAGGACATACTTTTTGACTTAGACCACGATGGTACCACGGATTTTGCATTTTGGGGACAGATGGACCAAAGCGTCCAGTTTCAGACCCAGCTGGACACCTTCCTGCTGGACTGCACAGCAGCCACAAGCCAGCTGTCCCCCTGGTCCTCTTTCGGCTGCCAGTCCATGTTCCCGGACGCACAGCTGACCTTCACCGACCTCGACGTGCAGTCTCCGGGGGCGGGCGTCTGCGCTGAGGGAGAAAGCTCCTCCGTGGACGAACCCCTGGAGGTGACCAAGCGCAGGGCGCGTCGGCTGGTGTCTCATCAGCCGTACAAGGTGCAGCGGCACGCCGCCAACATCCGGGAGAGGAAGAGGATGCTGAGCATCAATTCCGCCTTCGAGGAGCTGCGCTGCCACGTACCAACGTTTCCCTACGAGAAGCGGCTGTCAAAGATAGACACTCTGAGACTGGCCATAGCCTACATCGCCCTGCTGAGAGAGATCCTCATGTCAGGCTGCGACCCCAAATCCTACGTGGATGAGTGCATGAAGAACGGCTACAAGAATCAAACCAACGCCATCTGGAACACAAGTGGTGAGCTGATCACTCTCAATAGCCCATAATGAAAACTGCTCATAACTAATGTTTGAGTCTTAAGTTGCAGGTGAGATCAGAGTAATGACAAATCATCACATCAGGCCTTAGATGAGGCAGTTTAAATGTGCAAACATCAGCGCTAATTGTGACGTTTTAATGATCATTAAATTATTATTTACAATTTTTAAAGCAGTAAAAGTTTTAAAAGCTCAGGCAGGGTTTTGTTTGAAAGCACAGTGTTTTAACATAAATAGATAATGTGGTTTTATAATATTAAAAGCTAATAATTAATTGGTTAACAGTGAATTTCAAGCTTCTGTGTTTTACATTTAATTCTCTTTTAATCCACTTCTACATGAATAGAAGCCCTGAATGAAACATTGGTCAAAAATACACTAAAACATAAAATATCTAATCTCTAAAGCTTCAATTAAGTTTCTGCTGATTAGTCAAGAATGAATCATGAGCATGTTACGATAAACAAAGCACAAGCTTACATTCATACCACACATGCACTGTGAAATGATCCATTTTCAGTCTGGAAATTATACTTAAAGAAAGAATGGTTAATTAAAATCTAATCAGTTTTCAGTGGACAGAAAGAATGACTTGTTGTGGTTCACAGTAATCCCATAAAGCAAATGTCATTTTAAGCAGACTTTTATCCCCAGGTGTGTTTCCCATTTGCTCTTAAATAAGCCTCATTTTAACCAAAACACAAGTACCTGTATTCTTACTCCCTCCTTGCTCTTAACTAATTCTGTGGGAATCCGCTCTGAAGCCTCTTTATAGGGCTTTTCAGGAGTAAGTGTGCCCCCAGTCTTCAGGCCCAGACCTAGGACTTGTTAAACAGTCATTAAAATGTATCAAAACTTATCTGATTGTTCTGCTTTTGTTTCCTTCTGCCCCCATGCTCCCCGTTCCCAGATCTGACAGCCCGCCTCTCGTGGATAAAGTGGGATTAACTGAAGAACATGGGGCACCCCGAATGTGGAGATGTCAGTGTGAAGGTGGCTCAGGTTTGTTCCTCCCTCTTCTCTCTCTCTCCCTCTCTCTCTACATGTCAAAGACAGGCAGCAGGCAGGACAGAGCCAGCCGATCGACATCTGCAGACTTCTCACCGGGTCACACACACCTCAGGCTTTCTCAAGCCCAGCCACTCCTTCATCTTCTGTGGCTTTTAATATTCAAATTTATTGTTGACTGGTAATTGAGAGCCATTGTTTCTGGAGCTGGGGAGGGAAAGAGGGTTTGGCGTTGTTTGCCCAAATGGATGGCACTTATAAAGGAGGGAGAGGGGCACGCTGGCATGAGAATGAAAGGACATCCTAAGGGCTCATACTTCTGCACGCAGCGCTGAAGTGTTTTCTGGACTCTCGCTCATTAGGCTGCGAGTCGATGTGTAAAAAAGAGCCTTAATCATGTAAATGAGACGATGGGCGTGAGAAGCAGATTGGTGCGATGTGTTTTAGCATGTCAGGTGCTGTTTCCGATGATGGCAGCAAGGTTAATTGTGTACTGTTTGTTTCATTTGCAACCTCTGTCATCTGTTTTGTTATTTATTTATTTATTTACATATTTATTTTTAATTGTTGCTTATTTTTGATTTTAAAAAATTATGTGTGCTGCTGCTTGGGGCGTGTTACAACAAACTGTGACTGCATCTGTTGCTGTGAGACTGAAATGAGGAATGTTCATTGTGATTTACTGTACATTTGAAGCTGCTCCATGTTATGTGAAAATGGATCATTATAAAAAAAAATCTCACCCAGCACCACAGAGGAGAGATTTTGTGTATTTGTAATCACTGTTCTCTATTCAAATCGTAAAGAGGTGTCCTTTGCCTTTTCCACAGTGGTTTTATTTGTGGTGAATTCCTTAATGTGTTTTTCTGTTAAGGTCTTTAATCTTTTACAGGGGTCAGTCAAGCACCTACAGATCATGTCACTTTTGGACTGAACCACCTTTCCTGATTTATTTTCCTGTTAGATGAATCAAAGTCACACTTACTCCATTCATACCAGAGGAATAAGTTTATCCAGTTTCTAAAAACACACACCCCATGAATTTAGTCAATGCTTTAGGACACTGAGTTTGGCTAAAGAGCTGTGCTCATCACTTGACCTGGCTCAGTGAAGGGTGCAACAGGTGTACAGTGCCTGAGCGTAGGTTTTGTTTCCAGCCTTAAACTGCTGCTGTGCCAGTAGCATGATGGATGGACTGCTGGTACCGGTCGAGCCAAACATCAAAGTTCCCGTCAAACAGGACAAAAGACACATGGAATCCTTATTACTTTACACTGACATCACCAAAATCCTAACAACTACAACCAGCGTCATCATGGAGCCATAGAGATTTGTAAATGAATGGCTAGGTAACCAGTGGTGGAAAAAGTACTCAGATAACTTACTTCACTAAAAGTAGCATTGCAACTCCATTACAAGTATAAGTCCTGCAGTCATTGTGTTACTTCTGTAAATGTTTCAGCAGTAAAATGAACTTAAATGATCAAAAGTGAAATTAGTTCTTATGCAGAAAAATGGCTCTTGTCAGCGTGATGCAATTATTATCCACACAACGTATTTCTAGTTATGTATTAATGTGCAAACTGAATATTGTGTTGCAGCTGGTAGAGACACAGCTGATTACTGCGGTGTAGGTTAACATATAACAATGTTTATGTTTTTAGTCTAAATTCAAAGAATCACTCAGATGTATCAATGGGTGAATGATCAGTTTACAGTCAAATAGAAGAGTTTAAGGCAGATGTGCTGTTCAAATCAGTAGCTACTTCTTTTTCCCCAAACACACTCCAGTGTAACACTAAAAACTGTTATTCTGTCATTTCAAACGACTGTTAGTTTCATTATCGGCGTATATAACAGAACATGTGAGGATGGTGACACTACATGCCGTGAATGATTTTTTTTTTTTTTTTCCCCTAAAGTGTAGTTTCTCATAGGCAGAGCTTTCGTCTCAGCAGACCACAGATGCTGCTCCAGGTGTACTGGTCAGATGTGTAAAACAGACGAAGGGAGTCAACAACATGCCCATTCTTCTTTAGCACATGTAATTTTAGTGCCACTAATGGAGCCCTTAGGAAACAATTCAGTAATGAGATCTCCACTTAGGACATAGTTTATGGGTGATGTATAGCTGATGAATTTCTGGTATGGAAGTTTTGGTCACAGTAAATTAAAAATCAGTCCCTAGTTTTCATTGAGACTGAACTTTTTCTATGTTTTTATTTATTTTTACTTAATGTGCCAGATATTTGCGAGCACGTCATTTATTTTCCATCTAAGACAGGGTGAAATAAAAATCAAAGATGTATTAGTACTCTGCAAATTGGGGGGGCTGCCCTCTTTGGAAATATTTCAACCAATTACTTCTATTTTGTCCCTCTGTATGTGTGTTCAAGCACTTTAATGTTTCACTGCTCTTACAGGTGTTACAGATGTTGCCACTCCCTCTAGGTACTGTACACCTGTCTGATGTAAAAATGCACACCAGAGTCCCTGGATTATGTGACAAAAAGTTGTTGTAGCTGCGCCTAAGAACATGATTTGATTTCAAAATAAATAAATAACTAAGAATCACAAGACGTTATGTATAAACCATTGGCCTTTGAATAGTGGTGATCACCCAATGGCAAGTGACCTTTGTGGCACTCTAATGCTTGCTGACTCCTGTGTCCCCCTAGTGGTATCGGTTGGCCAGATTTCTGTAGGGATTTTGTTATAATGTGATGCTTTGCGTGGGAATCATTATAAAGTTGAAGTGAACCCTCATTATATGCTCAGTCTAAAACCTGCTATCAATAACTGAAGACTAATACTTCAGTGCGATTTACTATGTACACCACAGGGAATTTAAAAAATGGTATAAATGTAGATAACCTGAGCATTACTGAGCAATGACACAGGAAATAAATACAACTAAATGCAAATTATCTCTCACAATCACTATGGGATCTTGACCCATCAAAAACAGTTCAAAATACCATTCAGATGAGATATGATTCAGCTAAGGGGAAACTTTTGGGGGCCAGAATGAGTAAGATTCTTCCAGTCTGTGGACTGCATCAGGCTTTCTTTTTTTTCGTCGGGGTAGTTTATTGATTTAACATCCGGCAGACTTACACTGACAAACACTGTGAGGCTGTTCTGTTCATCAGTCCGCAGGTGTGTTTATCATGTTAGTGTAACTCTGGAGTCTGGGCCTTGCACTTGTAAATATAATTAGTGTATCACATCCTGTTGAAACCACGTAAGGGGTAGAAGAAATCTAAAACAGCCCTGTTAAAAGGTCACACACCTTTAAAAAAAAAAAAACTAAAAGATATACAGTGAAACCAGTGTCACATGACCCTGTTGTTACCACAATGAATAAAAAAAGCTGTTCCTTGAATTTGCTAACGTTTTCTGTGCGGCCTGAGTTTTACTCACATCTGTCTTTGGACAAAAACAAATAATTCACTGATATCATTTGATCTATGAGGCTGATCCAAAATGCTGCATCACAAGTACTGATGGGGGAAACTAGGAAAATCATACTTCTCCTTTGTTAGCTTCACTGCACTGGCTCCCTGTTCAGAATATAATTCAAAATCCTTCTTCTCACCTGCAAGACCAGCTTTGTGGGTGAGGAGGCACCTACAGACTTACTTGTGGTTCCTAGAGTCTCTGAAAAGAAGAATGGGGGGCAGAACTTTCAGCTATTAGGATCCCCTGGAGAGAGGTAGACACTCTCTTCTGGTTTAAGTTGAACCATCCCTTTGTCATGATGCTATAGGCCTACACTGTACACTGAGCTCCTCTCTCCTCTCCCTCTCCATCTGTACACATTCATGTTCCATTAATGCTTGTTACTAACTCTTTCTTCTCTCCCCCGTAGTTTTGTGATTTCTCATCTTTTTCATCTCTCCTGCTGCTTTCTACATGACACCATGAAAAGCACAGCCTAGACCTGCTCCATGTGAAACATTCTCTGACGTAACTTCTGTTATTTGACTTGACTACACTGCAGTGTCCACTCATGTAGAAAACATGAACAGAAACTGTTATGTAAAGAAAATATGGCCACAATTGCTATTTATATGGTTGATAAATAAATTAAATCTGATGTCAGCTCACAGGTACTGTGACAAAAAAAAACTACACCAACAAGGTAAAACAGTATATGTGGTCTTTAGTTCCTGCAAATTTTTGAGCATTCAGCCGCCTCTGTTATCCAACCTGTCCTACACAGACCACCACAACCTGAAATCAAGTAGTTTCTACCAAAAGGAAGAGTTATTGTTAAGCTGTGTGGCATTACATTCTCTATTCCCAAGTGGCCATGCATACAATATGTTAACTGTAATTCAAGAAGAAGTAATGCTGACAGTGTTGATTTTTATGAAGCCAAAAAAAAAAAGAAAAAAAAAGAAAACTATATATATATATAAATGTTTTTTTAGGGCCTGAGCACGAAAGCCTTACTATACAATGACGTTTTTAATGACATTTTGAGGTCATACTAAAGTATGACTTTTTTTGGCCGATTTTGACACCTTACTATACTATGACGTTTTTTATGACATTTTGAGGTCAAAAAAAAATGTGACTTTTTGTGGCCGATTTTGACGCCTTACCATACAATGACGTTTTTTCTGACATTTTGAGGTCAAAAAATTTTTTGACTTTTTTTGCCCGAAAAAAACGCCTTATTATACTATGACGTTTTTTATGACATTTTGAGGTCAAAAAAAGTTTGACTTTTTTTGCCCGAAAAAAACGCCTTACTATACTATGACGTTTTTTTATGACATTTTGAGGTCAAAAAAAGTTTTGACTTTTTTTGGCCGATTTTGACGCCTTACTATACTATGACGTTTTTTATGACATTTTGAGGTCAAAAAAAATTTTGAATTTTTTTGCCCGAAAAAAACGCCTTACTATACTATGACGTTTTTTATGACATTTTGAGGTCAAAAATTTTTTTGACTTTTTTTGCCCGAAAAAAACGCCTTACTATACTATGACGTTTTTTATGACATTTTGAGGTAAAAAAAAATTTTGACTTTTTTTGCCCGAAAAAAACGCCTTATTATACTATGACGTTTTTTATGACATTTTGAGGTCAAAATAAATTTTGACTTTTTTTGGCCGATTTTGACGCCTTACTATACTATGACGTTTTTTATGACATTTTGAGGTCAAAAAAAATTTGGACTTTTTTTGCCCGAAAAAAACGCCTTACTATACTATGACGTTTCTTATGACATTTTGAGGTAAAAAAAAATTTTGACTTTTTTTGCCCGAAAAAAACGCCTTACTATACTATGACGTTTTTTCTGACATTTTGAGGTCAAAAAATTTTTTGACTTTTTTTGCCCGAAAAAAACGCCTTACTATACTATGACGTTTTTTCTGACATTTTGAGGTAAAAAAAAATGTTGACTTTTTTTGCCCGAAAAAAACGCCTTACTATACTATGACGTTTTTTCTGACATTTTGAGGTCAAAAAATTTTTTGACTTTTTTTGCCCGAAAAAAACGCCTTACTATACTATGGCGTTTTTTATGACATTTTGAGGTCAAAAAAAATTGGGACTTTTTTTGCCCGAAAAAAACGCCTTACTATACTATGACGTTTTTTATGACATTTTGAGGTCAAAAAAAATTGGGACTTTTTTTGCCCGAAAAAAACGCCTTACTATACTATGACGTTTTTTATGACATTTTGAGGTCAAAAAAAATGTTGACTTTTTTTGCCCGAAAAAAACGCCTTACTATACTATGACGTTTTTTCTGACATTTTGAGGTCAAAAAAAATTTTGACTTTTTTTGCCCGAAAAAAACGCCTTACTATACTATGACGTTTTTTATGACATTTTGAGGTAAAAAAATACTATGACGTTTTTTCTGACATTTTGAGGTCAAAAATTTTTTGGACTTTTTTTGCCCGAAAAAAACGCCTTACTATACTATGACGTTTTTTATGACATTTTGAGGTAAAAAAAATTGGGACTTTTTTTGCCCGAAAAAAACGCCTTACTATACTATGACGTTTTTTATGACATTTTGAGGTCAAAAATTTTTTTGACTTTTTTTGCCCGAAAAAAACGGCTTACTATACTATGACGTTTTTTTATGACATTTTGAGGTCAAAAAAAATTTGGACTTTTTTTGCCCGAAAAAAACGCCTTACTATACTATGACGTTTTTTATGACATTTTGAGGTCAAAAAAAAGTTTGACTTTTTTTGCCCGAAAAAAACGCCTTACTATACTATGACGTTTTTTCTGACATTTTGAGGTCAAAAAATTTTTTGACTTTTTTTGCCCGAAAAAAACGCCTTACTATACTATGACGTTTTTTATGACATTTTGAGGTCAAAAAAAAGTTTGACTTTTTTTGCCCGAAAAAAACGCCTTACTATACTATGACGTTTTTTATGACATTTTGAGGTCAAAAAAAATTTTTACTTTTTTTGCCCGAAAAAAACGCCTTACTATACTATGACGTTTTTTCTGACATTTTGAGGTCAAAAAATTTTTTGACTTTTTTTGCCCGAAAAAACGCCTTACTATACTATGACGTTTTTTATGACATTTTGAGGTAAAAAAAAATGTTGACTTTTTTTGCCCGAAAAAAACGCCTTACTATACTATGACGTTTTTTCTGACATTTTGAGGTCAAAAAAAATTTGGACTTTTTTTGCCCGAAAAAAACGCCTTACTATACTATGATGTTTTTTATGACATTTTGAGGTCAAAAAAAATTTGGACTTTTTTTGCCCGAAAAAAACGCCTTACTATACTATGACGTTTTTTCTGACATTTTGAGGTCAAAAAAAATGTTGACTTTTTTTGCCCGAAAAAAACGCCTTACTATACTATGACGTTTTTTCTGACATTTTGAGGTCAAAAAATTTTTTGACTTTTTTTGCCCGAAAAAAACGCCTTACTATACTATGACGTTTTTTCTGACATTTTGAGGTCAAAAAAAATTGGGACTTTTTTTGCCCGAAAAAAACGCCTTACTATACTATGACGTTTTTTCTGACATTTTGAGGTCAAAAATTTTTTTGACTTTTTTTGCCCGAAAAAAACGCCTTACTATACTATGACGTTTTTTCTGACATTTTGAGGTCAAAAAAAATTTGGACTTTTTTTGCCCGAAAAAAACGCCTTACTATACTATGACGTTTTTTCTGACATTTTGAGGTCAAAAATTTTTTTTGACTTTTTTTGCCCGAAAAAAACGCCTTACTATACTATGACGTTTTTTCTGACATTTTGAGGTCAAAAAATTTTTTGACTTTTTTTGCCCGAAAAAAACGCCTTACTATACTATGACGTTTTTTATGACATTTTGAGGTCAAAAAAAATGTTGACTTTTTTTGCCCGAAAAAAACGCCTTACTATACTATGACGTTTTTTATGACATTTTGAGGTCAAAATAAATTTTGACTTTTTTTTCCCGAAAAAAACGCCTTACTATACTATGACGTTTTTTATGACATTTTGAGGTCAAAAAAAATTTGGACTTTTTTTGCCCGAAAAAAACGCCTTACTATACTATGACGTTTTTTATGACATTTTGAGGTCAAAAAAAATTTGGACTTTTTTTGCCCGAAAAAAACGCCTTACTATACTATGACGTTTTTTATGACATTTTGAGGTCAAAAAAAATTTGGACTTTTTTTGCCCGAAAAAAAACGCCTTACTATACTATGACGTTTTTTATGACATTTTGAGGTCAAAAAAATTGGGACTTTTTTTGCCCGAAAAAAACGCCTTACTATACTATGACGTTTTTTATGACATTTTGAGGTCAAAAAAAATGTTGACTTTTTTTGCCCGAAAAAAACGCCTTACTATACTATGACGTTTTTTATGACATTTTGAGGTCAAAAAAATTGGGACTTTTTTTGCCCGAAAAAAACGCCTTACTATACTATGACGTTTTTTATGACATTTTGAGGTCAAAAAAAATGTTGACTTTTTTTGCCCGAAAAAAACGCCTTACTATACTATGACGTTTTTTATGACATTTTGAGGTCAAAAAAAATTTGGACTTTTTTTGCCCGAAAAAAACGCCTTACTATACTATGACGTTTTTTATGACATTTTGAGGTAAAAAAAAATTGGGACTTTTTTTGCCCGAAAAAAACGCCTTACTATACTATGACGTTTTTTATGACATTTTGAGGTCAAAAAAAATTGGGACTTTTTTTGCCCGAAAAAAACGCCTTACTATACTATGACGTTTTTTATGACATTTTGAGGTCAAAAAAATTGGGACTTTTTTTGCCCGAAAAAAACGCCTTACTATACTATGACGTTTTTTCTGACATTTTGAGGTCAAAAAAAATTGGGACTTTTTTTTCCCGAAAAAAACGCCTTACTATACTATGACGTTTTTTCTGACATTTTGAGGTCAAAAATTTTTTTGACTTTTTTTGCCCGAAAAAAACGCCTTACTATACTATGACGTTTTTTATGACATTTTGAGGTCAAAAAAAATGTTGACTTTTTTTGCCCGAAAAAAACGCCTTACTATACTATGACGTTTTTTCTGACATTTTGAGGTCAAAAAAAATGTTGACTTTTTTTGCCCAAAGAAAACGCCTTACTATACTATGACGTTTTTTCTGACATTTTGAGGTCAAATATTTTTTTGACTTTTTTTGCCCGAAAAAAACGCCTTACTATACTATGACGTTTTTTATGACATTTTGAGGTAAAAAATTTTTTTGACTTTTTTGCCCGAAAAAAACGCCTTACTATACTATGACGTTTTTTATGACATTTTGAGGTAAAAAAAAATGTTGACTTTTTTTGCCCGAAAAAAACGCATTACTATACTATGACGTTTTTTATGACATTTTGAGGTCAAAAAAAATGTTGACTTTTTTTGCCCGAAAATAACGCCTTACTATACTATGACGTTTTTTATGACATTTTGAGGTCAAAATAAATGTTGACTTTTTTTGCCCGAAAAAAACGCCTTACTATACTATGATGTTTTTTCTGACATTTTGAGGTCAAAAAAAAGTTTGACTTTTTTTGCCTGAAAAAAACGCCTTACTATACTATGACGTTTTTTCTGACATTTTGAGGTCAAAACATTTTTTGACTTTTTTTGCCCGAAAAAAACGCCTTACTATACTATGACGTTTTTTATGACATTTTGAGGTCAAAAATTTTTTTGACTTTTTTTGCCCGAAAAAAACGCCTTACTATACTATGACCTTTTTTATGACATTTTGAGGTCAAAAAAAATGTTGACTTTTTTTGCCCGAAAATAACGCCTTACTATACTATGACGTTTTTTATGACATTTTGAGGTAAAAAAAAATTGGGACGTTTTTTGCCCGAAAAAAACGCCTTACTATACTATGACGTTTTTTATGACATTTTGAGGTAAAAAAAAATTGGGACTTTTTTTGCCCGAAAAAAACGCCTTACTATACTATGACGTTTTTTCTGACATTTTGAGGTCAAAAATTTTTTTGACTTTTTTTGCCCGAAAAAAACGCCTTACTATACTATGACGTTTTTTCTGACATTTTGAGGTCAAAAAAAATTTGGACTTTTTTTGCCCGAAAAAAACGCCTTACTATACTATGACGTTTTTTCTGACATTTTGAGGTCAAAAAAAATTGGGACTTTTTTTGCCCGAAAAAAACGCCTTACTATACTATGACGTTTTTTATGACATTTTGAGGTCAAAATTTTTTTTGACTTTTTTTGCCCGAAAAAAACGCCTTACTATACTATGACGTTTTTTATGACATTTTGAGGTCAAAAAAAATGTTGACTTTTTTTTGCCCGAAGAAAACGCCTTACTATACTATGACGTTTTTTCTGACATTTTGAGGTCAAAAAAAATGTTGACTTTTTTTGCCCGAAAAAAACGCCTTACTATACTATGACGTTTTTTCTGACATTTTGAGGTCAAAAAATTTTTTGACTTTTTTTGCCCGAAAAAAACGCCTTACTATACTATGACGTTTTTTCTGACATTTTGAGGTCAAAAAATTTTTTGACTTTTTTTGCCCGAAAAAAACGCCTTACTATACTATGACCTTTTTTATGACATTTTGAGGTAAAAAAAAATTTTGACTTTTTTTGCCCGAAAAAAACGCCTTACTATACTATGATGTTTTTTCTGACATTTTGAGGTAAAAAAAAATGTTGACTTTTTTTGCCCGAAAATAACGCCTTACTATACTATGACGTTTTTTATGACATTTTGAGGTCAAAATAAATGTTGACTTTTTTTGCCCGAAAAAAAACGCCTTACTATACTATGACGTTTTTTATGACATTTTGAGGTAAAAAAATTTTTTGACTTTTTTTGCCCGAAAAAAACGCCTTACTATACTATGACGTTTTTTATGACATTTTGAGGTAAAAAAAAATGTTGACTTTTTTTGCCCGAAAAAAACGCCTTACTATACTATGACGTTTTTTATGACATTTTGAGGTCAAAAAAAATGTTGACTTTTTTTGCCCGAAAATAACGCCTTACTATACTATGACGTTTTTTATGACATTTTGAGGTAAAAAAAAATTTGGACTTTTTTTGCCCGAAAAAAACGCCTTACTATACTATGACGTTTTTTCTGACATTTTGAGGTCAAAAAAAAGTTTGACTTTTTTTGCCTGAAAAAAACGCCTTACTATACTATGACGTTTTTTCTGACATTTTGAGGTCAAAACATTTTTTGACTTTTTTTGCCCGAAAAAAACGCCTTACTATACTATGACATTTTTTATGACATTTTGAGGTCAAAAATTTTTTTGACTTTTTTTGCCCGAAAAAAACGCCTTACTATACTATGACCTTTTTTATGACATTTTGAGGTAAAAAAAAATGTTGACTTTTTTTGCCCGAAAATAACGCCTTACTATACTATGACGTTTTTTATGACATTTTGAGGTAAAAAAAAATTGGGACGTTTTTTGCCCGAAAAAAACGCCTTACTATACTATGACGTTTTTTATGACATTTTGAGGTAAAAAAAAATTGGGACTTTTTTTGCCCGAAAAAAACGCCTTACTATACTATGACGTTTTTTCTGACATTTTGAGGTCAAAAATTTTTTTGACTTTTTTTGCCCGAAAAAAACGCCTTACTATACTATGACGTTTTTTCTGACATTTTGAGGTCAAAAAAAATTTGGACTTTTTTTGCCCGAAAAAAACGCCTTACTATACTATGACGTTTTTTCTGACATTTTGAGGTCAAAAAAAATTGGGACTTTTTTTGCCCGAAAAAAACGCCTTACTATACTATGACGTTTTTTATGACATTTTGAGGTCAAAATTTTTTTTGACTTTTTTTGCCCGAAAAAAACGCCTTACTATACTATGACGTTTTTTATGACATTTTGAGGTCAAAAAAAATGTTGACTTTTTTTTGCCCGAAGAAAACGCCTTACTATACTATGACGTTTTTTCTGACATTTTGAGGTCAAAAAAAATGTTGACTTTTTTTGCCCGAAAAAAACGCCTTACTATACTATGACGTTTTTTCTGACATTTTGAGGTCAAAAAATTTTTTGACTTTTTTTGCCCGAAAAAAACGCCTTACTATACTATGACGTTTTTTCTGACATTTTGAGGTCAAAAAATTTTTTGACTTTTTTTGCCCGAAAAAAACGCCTTACTATACTATGACCTTTTTTATGACATTTTGAGGTAAAAAAAAATTTTGACTTTTTTTGCCCGAAAAAAACGCCTTACTATACTATGATGTTTTTTCTGACATTTTGAGGTAAAAAAAAATGTTGACTTTTTTTGCCCGAAAATAACGCCTTACTATACTATGACGTTTTTTATGACATTTTGAGGTCAAAATAAATGTTGACTTTTTTTGCCCGAAAAAAAACGCCTTACTATACTATGACGTTTTTTATGACATTTTGAGGTAAAAAAATTTTTTGACTTTTTTTGCCCGAAAAAAACGCCTTACTATACTATGACGTTTTTTATGACATTTTGAGGTAAAAAAAAATGTTGACTTTTTTTGCCCGAAAAAAACGCCTTACTATACTATGACGTTTTTTATGACATTTTGAGGTCAAAAAAAATGTTGACTTTTTTTGCCCGAAAATAACGCCTTACTATACTATGACGTTTTTTATGACATTTTGAGGTAAAAAAAAATTTGGACTTTTTTTGCCCGAAAAAAACGCCTTACTATACTATGACGTTTTTTCTGACATTTTGAGGTCAAAAAAAAGTTTGACTTTTTTTGCCCGAAAAAAACGCCTTACTATACTATGACGTTTTTTCTGACATTTTGAGGTCAAAACATTTTTTGACTTTTTTTGCCCGAAAAAAACGCCTTACTATACTATGACGTTTTTTATGACATTTTGAGGTCAAAAATTTTTTTGACTTTTTTTGCCCGAAAAAAACGCCTTACTATACTATGACCTTTTTTATGACATTTTGAGGTCAAAAAAAATGTTGACTTTTTTTGCCCGAAAATAACGCCTTACTATACTATGACGTTTTTTATGACATTTTGAGGTCAAAATAAATGTTGACTTTTTTTGCCCGAAAAAAACGCCTTACTATACTATGACGTTTTTTCTGACATTTTGAGGTCAAAAAAATTTTGACTTTTTTTGCCCGAAAAAAACGCCTTACTATACTATGACGTTTTTTCTGACATTTTGAGGTCAAAGAAATTTTTTGACTTTTTTTGCCCGAAAATAACGCCTTACTATACTATGACGTTTTTTATGACATTTTGAGGTCAAAAAAAATTGGGACGTTTTTTGCCCGAAAAAAACGCCTTACTATACTATGACGTTTTTTATGACATTTTGAGGTAAAAAAAAATTGGGACTTTTTTTGCCCGAAAAAAACGCCTTACTATACTATGACGTTTTTTCTGACATTTTGAGGTCAAAAATTTTTTTGACTTTTTTTGCCCGAAAAAAACGCCTTACTATACTATGACGTTTTTTATGACATTTTGAGGTCAAAAAAAATTTGGACTTTTTTTGCCCGAAAAAAACGCCTTACTATACTATGACGTTTTTTCTGACATTTTGAGGTCAAAAATTTTTTTGACTTTTTTTGCCCGAAAAAAACGCCTCACTATACTATGACGTTTTTTATGACATTTTGAGGTCAAAAAAAATTTGGACTTTTTTTGCCCGAAAAAAACGCCTTACTATACTATGACGTTTTTTCTGACATTTTGAGGTCAAAAATTTTTTTGACTTTTTTTGCCCGAAAAAAACGCCTTACTATACTATGACGTTTTTTCTGACATTTTGAGGTCAAAAAATTTTTTGACTTTTTTTGCCCGAAAAAAACGCCTTACTATACTATGACGTTTTTTATGACATTTTGAGGTCAAAATAAATTTTGACTTTTTTTTCCCGAAAAAAACGCCTTACTATACTATGACGTTTTTTATGACATTTTGAGGTCAAAAAAAATTTGGACTTTTTTTGCCCGAAAAAAACGCCTTACTATACTATGATGTTTTTTATGACATTTTGAGGTCAAAAAAAATTTGGACTTTTTTTGCCCGAAAAAAACGCCTTACTATACTATGACGTTTTTTATGACATTTTGAGGTCAAAAAAAATTTGGACTTTTTTTGCCCGAAAAAAACGCCTTACTATACTATGACGTTTTTTATGACATTTTGAGGTCAAAAAAATTGGGACTTTTTTTGCCCGAAAAAAACGCCTTACTATACTATGACGTTTTTTATGACATTTTGAGGTCAAAAAAAATTTGGACTTTTTTTGCCCGAAAAAAACGCCTTACTATACTATGACGTTTTTTATGACATTTTGAGGTCAAAAAAAATGTTGACTTTTTTTGCCCGAAAAAAACGCCTTACTATACTATGACGTTTTTTATGACATTTTGAGGTAAAAAAAAATTGGGACTTTTTTTGCCCGAAAAAAACGCCTTACTATACTATGACGTTTTTTATGACATTTTGAGGTAAAAAAAAATTGGGACTTTTTTTGCCCGAAAAAAACGCCTTACTATACTATGACGTTTTTTATGACATTTTGAGGTCAAAAAAAAGTTTGACTTTTTTTGCCTGAAAAAAACGCCTTACTATACTATGACCTTTTTTATGACATTTTGAGGTCAAAAAAAATTGGGACTTTTTTTGCCCGAAAAAAACGCCTTACTATACTATGACGTTTTTTATGACATTTTGAGGTCAAAAAAAATTGGGACTTTTTTTGCCCGAAAAAAACGCCTTACTATACTATGACGTTTTTTATGACATTTTGAGGTCAAAAAAAATGTTGACTTTTTTTGCCCGAAAAAAACGCCTTACTATACTATGACGTTTTTTATGACATTTTGAGGTCAAAAAAAATTTTTACTTTTTTTGCCCGAAAAAAACGCCTTACTATACTATGGCGTTTTTTCTGACATTTTGAGGTCAAAAAATTTTTTGACTTTTTTTGCCCGAAAAAACGCCTTACTATACTATGACGTTTTTTATGACATTTTGAGGTAAAAAAAAATGTTGACTTTTTTTGCCCGAAAAAAACGCCTTACTATACTATGACGTTTTTTCTGACATTTTGAGGTCAAAAAAAATTTGGACTTTTTTTGCCCGAAAAAAACGCCTTACTATACTATGATGTTTTTTATGACATTTTGAGGTCAAAAAAAATTTGGACTTTTTTTGCCCGAAAAAAACGCCTTACTATACTATGACGTTTTTTCTGACATTTTGAGGTCAAAAAAAATGTTGACTTTTTTTGCCCGAAAAAAACGCCTTACTATACTATGACGTTTTTTCTGACATTTTGAGGTCAAAAAATTTTTTGACTTTTTTTGCCCGAAAAAAACGCCTTACTATACTATGACGTTTTTTCTGACATTTTGAGGTCAAAAAAAATGTTGACTTTTTTTGCCCGAAAAAAACGCCTTACTATACTATGACGTTTTTTCTGACATTTTGAGGTCAAAAATTTTTTTGACTTTTTTTGCCCGAAAAAAACGCCTTACTATACTATGACGTTTTTTCTGACATTTTGAGGTCAAAAAAAATTTGGACTTTTTTTGCCCGAAAAAAACGCCTTACTATACTATGACGTTTTTTCTGACATTTTGAGGTCAAAAATTTTTTTGACTTTTTTTGCCCGAAAAAAACGCCTTACTATACTATGACGTTTTTTCTGACATTTTGAGGTCAAAAAATTTTTTGACTTTTTTTGCCCGAAAAAAACGCCTTACTATACTATGACGTTTTTTATGACATTTTGAGGTCAAAAAAAATGTTGACCTTTTTTGCCCGAAAAAAACGCCTTACTATACTATGACGTTTTTTATGACATTTTGAGGTCAAAATAAATTTTGACTTTTTTTTCCCGAAAAAAACGCCTTACTATACTATGACGTTTTTTATGACATTTTGAGGTCAAAAAAAATTTGGACTTTTTTTGCCCGAAAAAAACGCCTTACTATACTATGACGTTTTTTATGACATTTTGAGGTCAAAAAAAATTTGGACTTTTTTTGCCCGAAAAAAACGCCTTACTATACTATGACGTTTTTTATGACATTTTGAGGTCAAAAAAAATTTGGACTTTTTTTGCCCGAAAAAAACGCCTTACTATACTATGACGTTTTTTATGACATTTTGAGGTCAAAAAAATTGGGACTTTTTTTGCCCGAAAAAAACGCCTTACTATACTATGACGTTTTTTATGACATTTTGAGGTCAAAAAAAATGTTGACTTTTTTTGCCCGAAAAAAACGCCTTACTATACTATGACGTTTTTTATGACATTTTGAGGTCAAAAAAATTGGGACTTTTTTTGCCCGAAAAAAACGCCTTACTATACTATGACGTTTTTTATGACATTTTGAGGTCAAAAAAAATGTTGACTTTTTTTGCCCGAAAAAAACGCCTTACTATACTATGACGTTTTTTATGACATTTTGAGGTCAAAAAAAATTTGGACTTTTTTTGCCCGAAAAAAACGCCTTACTATACTATGACGTTTTTTATGACATTTTGAGGTAAAAAAAAATTGGGACTTTTTTTGCCCGAAAAAAACGCCTTACTATACTATGACGTTTTTTATGACATTTTGAGGTCAAAAAAAATTGGGACTTTTTTTGCCCGAAAAAAACGCCTTACTATACTATGACGTTTTTTATGACATTTTGAGGTCAAAAAAATTGGGACTTTTTTTGCCCGAAAAAAACGCCTTACTATACTATGACGTTTTTTCTGACATTTTGAGGTCAAAAAAAATTGGGACTTTTTTTTCCCGAAAAAAACGCCTTACTATACTATGACGTTTTTTCTGACATTTTGAGGTCAAAAATTTTTTTGACTTTTTTTGCCCGAAAAAAACGCCTACTATACTATGACGTTTTTTATGACATTTTGAGGTCAAAAAAAATGTTGACTTTTTTTGCCCGAAAAAAACGCCTTACTATACTATGACGTTTTTTCTGACATTTTGAGGTCAAAAAAAATGTTGACTTTTTTTGCCCAAAGAAAACGCCTTACTATACTATGACGTTTTTTCTGACATTTTGAGGTCAAATATTTTTTTGACTTTTTTTGCCCGAAAAAAACGCCTTACTATACTATGACGTTTTTTATGACATTTTGAGGTAAAAAATTTTTTTGACTTTTTTGCCCGAAAAAAACGCCTTACTATACTATGACGTTTTTTATGACATTTTGAGGTAAAAAAAAATGTTGACTTTTTTTGCCCGAAAAAAACGCATTACTATACTATGACGTTTTTTATGACATTTTGAGGTCAAAAAAAATTTGGACTTTTTTTGCCCGAAAAAAACGCCTTACTATACTATGACGTTTTTTCTGACATTTTGAGGTCAAAAAAAATTGGGACTTTTTTTGCCCGAAAAAAACGCCTTACTATACTATGACGTTTTTTATGACATTTTGAGGTCAAAATTTTTTTTGACTTTTTTTGCCCGAAAAAAACGCCTTACTATACTATGACGTTTTTTATGACATTTTGAGGTCAAAAAAAATGTTGACTTTTTTTTGCCCGAAGAAAACGCCTTACTATACTATGACGTTTTTTCTGACATTTTGAGGTCAAAAAAAATGTTGACTTTTTTTGCCCGAAAAAAACGCCTTACTATACTATGACGTTTTTTCTGACATTTTGAGGTCAAAAAATTTTTTGACTTTTTTTGCCCGAAAAAAACGCCTTACTATACTATGACGTTTTTTCTGACATTTTGAGGTCAAAAAATTTTTTGACTTTTTTTGCCCGAAAAAAACGCCTTACTATACTATGACCTTTTTTATGACATTTTGAGGTAAAAAAAAATTTTGACTTTTTTTGCCCGAAAAAAACGCCTTACTATACTATGATGTTTTTTCTGACATTTTGAGGTAAAAAAAAATGTTGACTTTTTTTGCCCGAAAATAACGCCTTACTATACTATGACGTTTTTTATGACATTTTGAGGTCAAAATAAATGTTGACTTTTTTTGCCCGAAAAAAAAAGCCTTACTATACTATGACGTTTTTTATGACATTTTGAGGTAAAAAATTTTTTTGACTTTTTTTGCCCGAAAAAAACGCCTTACTATACTATGACGTTTTTTATGACATTTTGAGGTCAAAAAAAATGTTGACTTTTTTTGCCCGAAAAAAACGCCTTACTATACTATGACGTTTTTTATGACATTTTGAGGTCAAAAAAAATTGGGACTTTTTTTTCCCGAAAAAAACGCCTTACTATACTATGACGTTTTTTCTGACATTTTGAGGTCAAAAATTTTTTTGACTTTTTTTGCCCGAAAAAAACGCCTTACTATACTATGACGTTTTTTCTGACATTTTGAGGTAAAAAAAAATGTTGACTTTTTTTGCCCGAAAAAAACGCCTTACTATACTATGACGTTTTTTATGACATTTTGAGGTCAAAAAAAAGTTTGACTTTTTTTGCCTGAAAAAAACGCCTTACTATACTATGACGTTTTTTCTGACATTTTGAGGTCAAAAATTTTTTTGACTTTTTTTGCCCGAAAAAAACGCCTTACTATACTATGACGTTTTTTCTGACATTTTGAGGTCAAAAAATTTTTTGACTTTTTTTGCCCGAAAAAAACGCCTTACTATACTATGACGTTTTTTATGACATTTTGAGGTCAAAAAAAATGTTGACTTTTTTTGCCCGAAAAAAACGCCTTACTATACTATGACGTTTTTTATGACATTTTGAGGTCAAAATAAATTTTGACTTTTTTTGCCCGAAAAAAACGCCTTACTATACTATGACGTTTTTTATGACATTTTGAGGTCAAAAAAAATTTGGACTTTTTTTGCCCGAAAAAAACGCCTTACTATACTATGACGTTTTTTATGACATTTTGAGGTCAAAAAAAATTTGGACTTTTTTTTCCCGAAAAAAACGCCTGACTATACTATGACGTTTTTTATGACATTTTGAGGTCAAAAAAAATTTGGACTTTTTTTGCCCGAAAAAAACGCCTTACTATACTATGACGTTTTTTATGACATTTTGAGGTCAAAAAAATTTGGACTTTTTTTGCCCGAAAAAAACGCCTTACTATACTATGACGTTTTTTATGACATTTTGAGGTAAAAAAAAATTGGGACTTTTTTTGCCCGAAAAAAACGCCTTACTATACTATGACGTTTTTTATGACATTTTGAGGTCAAAAAAAATTTGGACTTTTTTTGCCCGAAAAAAACGCCTGACTGACGTTTTTTATGACATTTTGAGGTCAAAAAAAATTTGGACTTTTTTTGCCCGAAAAAAACGCCTTACTATACTATGACGTTTTTTATGACATTTTGAGGTCAAAAAAATTTGGACTTTTTTTGCCCGAAAAAAACGCCTTACTATACTATGACGTTTTTTATGACATTTTGAGGTAAAAAAAAATTGGGACTTTTTTTGCCCGAAAAAAACGCCTTACTATACTATGACGTTTTTTATGACATTTTGAGGTCAAAAAAAATTTGGACTTTTTTTGCCCGAAAAAAACGCCTTACTATACTATGACGTTTTTTATGACATTTTGAGGTCAAAAAAAATTGGGACTTTTTTTGCCCGAAAAAAACGCCTTACTATACTATGACGTTTTTTATGACATTTTGAGGTAAAAAAAAATTGGGACTTTTTTTGCCCGAAAAAAACGCCTTACTATACTATGACGTTTTTTATGACATTTTGAGGTCAAAAATTTTTTTGACTTTTTTTGCCCGAAAAAAACGCCTTACTATACTATGACGTTTTTTATGACATTTTGAGGTAAAAAAAAATGTTGACTTTTTTTGCCCGAAAAAAACGCCTTACTATACTATGACGTTTTTTATGACATTTTGAGGTCAAAAAAATTGGGACTTTTTTTGCCCGAAAAAAACGCCTTACTATACTATGACGTTTTTTATGACATTTTGAGGTCAAAAAAAATGTTGACTTTTTTTGCCCGAAAAAAACGCCTTACTATACTATGACGTTTTTTCTGACATTTTGAGGTCAAAAAAAATGTTGACTTTTTTTGCCCGAAAAAAACGCCTTACTATACTATGACGTTTTTTATGACATTTTGAGGTCAAAAAAATGTTGACTTTTTTTGCCCGAAAATAACGCCTTACTATACTATGACGTTTTTTATGACATTTTGAGGTCAAAATAAATGTTGACTTTTTTTGCCCGAAAAAAACGCCTTACTATACTATGACGTTTTTTCTGACATTTTGAGGTCAAAAAAAAGTTTGACTTTATTTGCCCGAAAAAAACGCCTTACTATACTATGACGTTTTTTCTGACATTTTGAGGTCAAAACATTTTTTGACTTTTTTTGCCCGAAAAAAACGCCTTACTATACTATGACGTTTTTTATGACATTTTGAGGTCAAAAAAAATTTGGACTTTTTTTGCCCGAAAAAAACGCCTTACTATACTATGACGTTTTTTATGACATTTTGAGGTAAAAAAAAATTGGGACTTTTTTTGCCCGAAAAAAACGCCTTACTATACTATGACGTTTTTTATGACATTTTGAGGTCAAAAAAAATGTTGACTTTTTTTGCCCGAAAATAACGCCTTACTATACTATGACGTTTTTTATGACATTTTGAGGTCAAAATAAATGTTGACTTTTTTTGCCCGAAAAAAACGCCTTACTATACTATGACGTTTTTTCTGACATTTTGAGGTCAAAAAAAAGTTTGACTTTTTTTGCCTGAAAAAAACGCCTTACTATACTATGACGTTTTTTCTGACATTTTGAGGTCAAAACATTTTTTGACTTTTTTTGCCTGAAAAAAACGCCTTACTATACTATGACGTTTTTTATGACATTTTGAGGTCAAAAATTTTTTTGACTTTTTTTGCCCGAAAAAAACGCCTTACTATACTATGACCTTTTTTATGACATTTTGAGGTCAAAAAAAATGTTGACTTTTTTTGCCCGAAAATAACGCCTTACTATACTATGACGTTTTTTATGACATTTTGAGGTCAAAATAAATGTTGACTTTTTTTGCCCGAAAAAAACGCCTTACTATACTATGACGTTTTTTCTGACATTTTGAGGTCAAAAAAAATGTTGACTTTTTTTGCCCGAAAAAAACGCCTTACTATACTATGACGTTTTTTATGACATTTTGAGGTCAAAAAAAATTTTGACTTTTTTTGCCCGAAAAAAACGCCTTACTATACTATGACGTTTTTTCTGACATTTTGAGGTCAAAAAAAATGTTGACTTTTTTTGCCCGAAAAAAACGCCTTACTATACTATTACGTTTTTTCTGACATTTTGAGGTCAAAAAAAATTGGGACTTTTTTTGCCCGAAAAAAACGCCTTACTATACTATGACGTTTTTTATGACATTTTGAGGTCAAAATTTTTTTTGACTTTTTTTGCCCGAAAAAAACGCCTTACTATACTATGACGTTTTTTCTGACATTTTGAGGTCAAAAAAAATGTTGACTTTTTTTGCCCGAAAAAAACGCCTTACTATACTATGACGTTTTTTATGACATTTTGAGGTCAAAAAAAATGTTGACTTTTTTTTGCCCGAAGAAAACGCCTTACTATACTATGACGTTTTTTCTGACATTTTGAGGTCAAAATAAATGTTGACTTTTTTTGCCCGAAAAAAAACGCCTTACTATACTATGACGTTTTTTATGACATTTTGAGGTAAAAAAATTTTTTGACTTTTTTTGCCCGAAAAAAACGCCTTACTATACTATGACGTTTTTTATGACATTTTGAGGTAAAAAAAAATGTTGACTTTTTTTGCCCGAAAAAAACGCCTTACTATACTATGACGTTTTTTATGACATTTTGAGGTCAAAAAAAATGTTGACTTTTTTTGCCCGAAAATAACGCCTTACTATACTATGACGTTTTTTATGACATTTTGAGGTCAAAAAAAATTGGGACTTTTTTTGCCCGAAAAAAACGCCTTACTATACTATGACGTTTTTTCTGACATTTTGAGGTCAAAAAAAAGTTTGACTTTTTTTGCCCGAAAAAAACGCCTTACTATACTATGACGTTTTTTCTGACATTTTGAGGTCAAAACATTTTTTGACTTTTTTTGCCCGAAAAAAACGCCTTACTATACTATGACGTTTTTTATGACATTTTGAGGTCAAAAATTTTTTTGACTTTTTTTGCCCGAAAAAAACGCCTTACTATACTATGACCTTTTTTATGACATTTTGAGGTCAAAAAAAATGTTGACTTTTTTTGCCCGAAAATAACGCCTTACTATACTATGACGTTTTTTATGACATTTTGAGGTCAAAATAAATGTTGACTTTTTTTGCCCGAAAAAAACGCCTTACTATACTATGACGTTTTTTCTGACATTTTGAGGTCAAAAAAATTTTGACTTTTTTTGCCCGAAAAAAACGCCTTACTATACTATGACGTTTTTTATGACATTTTGAGGTCAAAAAAATTGGGACTTTTTTTGCCCGAAAAAAACGCCTTACTATACTATGACGTTTTTTCTGACATTTTGAGGTCAAAAAAAATGTTGACTTTTTTTGCCCGAAAAAAACGCCTTACTATACTATGACGTTTTTTCTGACATTTTGAGGTCAAAACTTTTTTTGACTTTTTTTGCCCGAAAAAAACGCCTTACTATACTATGACGTTTTTTCTGACATTTTGAGGTCAAAAAAAATGTTGACTTTTTTTGCCCGAAAAAAACGCCTTACTATACTATGACGTTTTTTCTGACATTTTGAGGTCAAAAAAAATGTTGACTTTTTTTGCCCAAAGAAAACGCCTTACTATACTATGATGTTTTTTCTGACATTTTGAGGTCAAAAAAAATTTTTGACTTTTTTTGCCCGAAAAAAACGCCTTACTATACTATGACGTTTTTTATGACATTTTGAGGTAAAAAAAAATTTGGACTTTTTTTGCCCGAAAAAAACGCCTTACTATACTATGACGTTTTTTCTGACATTTTGAGGTCAAAAAAAAGTTTGACTTTTTTTGCCCGAAAAAAACGCCTTACTATACTATGACGTTTTTTATGACATTTTGAGGTCAAAAAAAATTTGGACTTTTTTTGCCCGAAAAAAACGCCTTACTATACTATTACGTTTTTTCTGACATTTTGAGGTCAAAAAAAATTGGGACTTTTTTTGCCCGAAAAAAACGCCTTACTATACTATGACGTTTTTTATGACATTTTGAGGTCAAAATTTTTTTTGACTTTTTTTGCCCGAAAAAAACGCCTTACTATACTATGACGTTTTTTCTGACATTTTGAGGTCAAAAAAAATGTTGACTTTTTTTGCCCGAAAAAAACGCCTTACTATACTATGACGTTTTTTATGACATTTTGAGGTCAAAAAAAATGTTGACTTTTTTTTGCCCGAAGAAAACGCCTTACTATACTATGACGTTTTTTCTGACATTTTGAGGTCAAAATAAATGTTGACTTTTTTTGCCCGAAAAAAAACGCCTTACTATACTATGACGTTTTTTATGACATTTTGAGGTAAAAAAATTTTTTGACTTTTTTTGCCCGAAAAAAACGCCTTACTATACTATGACGTTTTTTATGACATTTTGAGGTAAAAAAAAATGTTGACTTTTTTTGCCCGAAAAAAACGCCTTACTATACTATGACGTTTTTTATGACATTTTGAGGTCAAAAAAAATGTTGACTTTTTTTGCCCGAAAATAACGCCTTACTATACTATGACGTTTTTTCTGACATTTTGAGGTCAAAAATTTTTTTGACTTTTTTTGCCCGAAAAAAACGCCTTACTATACTATGACGTTTTTTATGACATTTTGAGGTCAAAAAAAATTTGGACTTTTTTTGCCCGAAAAAAACGCCTTACTATACTATGACGTTTTTTCTGACATTTTGAGGTCAAAAATTTTTTTGACTTTTTTTTCCCGAAAAAAACGCCTTACTATACTATGACGTTTTTTATGACATTTTGAGGTCAAAAAATTTTTTGACTTTTTTTGCCCGAAAAAAACGCCTTACTATACTATGACGTTTTTTATGACATTTTGAGGTCAAAAAAAATTGGGACTTTTTTTGCCCGAAAAAAACGCCTTACTATACTATGACGTTTTTTATGACATTTTGAGGTCAAAATAAATTTTGACTTTTTTTTCCCGAAAAAAACGCCTTACTATACTATGACGTTTTTTATGACATTTTGAGGTCAAAAAAAATTTGGACTTTTTTTGCCCGAAAAAAACGCCTTACTATACTATGACGTTTTTTATGACATTTTGAGGTCAAAAAATTTTTTGACTTTTTTTGCCCGAAAAAAACGCCTTACTATACTATGACGTTTTTTATGACATTTTGAGGTCAAAAAAAAGTTTGACTTTTTTTGCCCGAAAAAAACGCCTTACTATACTATGACGTTTTTTATGACATTTTGAGGTCAAAAATTTTTTTGACTTTTTTTGCCCGAAAAAAACGCCTTACTATACTATGACCTTTTTTATGACATTTTGAGGTCAAAAAAAATGTTGACTTTTTTTGCCCGAAAAAAACGCCTTACTATACTATGACGTTTTTTATGACATTTTGAGGTCAAAAAAATTGGGACTTTTTTTGCCCGAAAAAAACGCCTTACTATACTATGACGTTTTTTCTGACATTTTGAGGTCAAAAAAAATGTTGACTTTTTTTGCCCGAAAAAAACGCCTTACTATACTATGACGTTTTTTCTGACATTTTGAGGTCAAAACTTTTTTTGACTTTTTTTGCCCGAAAAAAACGCCTTACTATACTATGACGTTTTTTCTGACATTTTGAGGTCAAAAAAAAGTTTGACTTTTTTTGCCCGAAAAAAACGCCTTACTATACTATGACGTTTTTTATGACATTTTGAGGTCAAAAAAAATTGGGACTTTTTTTGCCCGAAAAAAACGCCTTACTATACTATGACGTTTTTTCTGACATTTTGAGGTAAAAAAAAAATTGGGACTTTTTTTGCCCGAAAAAAACGCCTTACTATACTATGTTGTTTTTTATGACATTTTGAGGTCAAAAAAAATTTTGACTTTTTTTGCCCGAAAAAAACGCCTTACTATACTATGTTGTTTTTTATGACATTTTGAGGTCAAAAAAAATTTTGACTTTTTTTGCCCGAAAAAAACGCCTTACTATACTATGACGTATTTTCTGACATTTTGAGGTCAAAAAAAAGTTTGACTTTTTTTGCCCGAAAAAAACGCCTTACTATACTATGACGTTTTTTATGACATTTTGAGGTAAAAAATTTTTTTGACTTTTTTGCCCGAAAAAAACGCCTTACTATACTATGACGTTTTTTATGACATTTTGAGGTAAAAAAAAATGTTGACTTTTTTTGCCCGAAAAAAACGCCTTACTATACTATGACGTTTTTTATGACATTTTGAGGTAAAAAAAATGTTGACTTTTTTTGCCCGAAAATAACGCCTTACTATACTATGACGTTTTTTATGACATTTTGAGGTCAAAATAAATGTTGACTTTTTTTGCCCGAAAAAAACGCCTTACTATACTATGACGTTTTTTCTGACATTTTGAGGTCAAAAAAAAGTTTGACTTTTTTTGCCCGAAAAAAACGCCTTACTATACTATGACGTTTTTTATGACATTTTGAGGTCAAAAATTTTTTTGACTTTTTTTGCCCGAAAAAAACGCCTTACTATACTATGACGTTTTTTATGACATTTTGAGGTAAAAAAAAATGTTGACTTTTTTTGCCCGAAAAAAAACGCCTTACTATACTATGACGTTTTTTATGACATTTTGAGGTCAAAAAAAATGTTGACTTTTTTTTCCCGAAAAAAACGCCTTACTATACTATGACGTTTTTTATGACATTTTGAGGTCAAAAAAAATTGGGACTTTTTTTGCCCGAAAAAAACGCCTTACTATACTATGACGTTTTTTTATGACATTTTGAGGTCAAAAAAATTTTTGACTTTTTTTGCCCGAAAAAAACGCCTTACTATACTATGACGTTTTTTATGACATTTTGAGGTCAAAAAAAATTTTGACTTTTTTTGCCCGAAAAAAAACGCCTTACTATACTATGACGTTTTTTATGACATTTTGAGGTCAAAAAAAATGTTGACTTTTTTTTCCCGAAAAAAACGCCTTACTATACTATGACGTTTTTTATGATATTTTGAGGTCAAAAAAAATGTTGACTTTTTTTGCCCGAAAAAAACGCCTTACTATACTATGACGTTTTTTCTGACATTTTGAGGTAAAAAAAAATTGGGACTTTTTTTTGCCCGAAAAAAACGCCTTACTATACTATGACGTTTTTTATGACATTTTGAGGTCAAAAAAAATGTTGACTTTTTTTTCCCGAAAAAAACGCCTTACTATACTATGACGTTTTTTATGACATTTTGAGGTAAAAAAAAATGTTGACTTTTTTTGCCCGAAAAAAAACGCCTTACTATACTATGACGTTTTTTATGACATTTTGAGGTCAAAAAAAATGTTGACTTTTTTTTCCCGAAAAAAACGCCTTACTATACTATGACGTTTTTTATGACATTTTGAGGTCAAAAAAAATTGGGACTTTTTTTGCCCGAAAAAAACGCCTTACTATACTATGACGTTTTTTATGACATTTTGAGGTCAAAAAAAATTTTGACTTTTTTTGCCTGAAAAAAACGCCTTACTATACTATGACGTTTTTTCTGACATTTTGAGGTCAAAAAAAATTTTGACTTTTTTTGCCCGAAAAAAACGCCTTACTATACTATGACGTTTTTTATGACATTTTGAGGTAAAAAAAAATTGGGACTTTTTTTTCCCGAAAAAAACGCCTTACTATACTATGACGTTTTTTATGACATTTTGAGGTAAAAAAAAATGTTGACTTTTTTTGCCCGAAAAAAAACGCCTTACTATACTATGACGTTTTTTATGACATTTTGAGGTCAAAAAAAATGTTGACTTTTTTTTCCCGAAAAAAACGCCTTACTATACTATGACGTTTTTTATGACATTTTGAGGTCAAAAAAAATTGGGACTTTTTTTGCCTGAAAAAAACGCCTTACTATACTATGACGTTTTTTCTGACATTTTGAGGTCAAAAAAAATGTTGACTTTTTTTGCCCGAAAAAAACGCCTTACTATACTATGACGTTTTTTATGACATTTTGAGGTAAAAAAAAATGTTGACTTTTTTTGCCCGAAAAAAAAAACGCCTTACTATACTATGACGTTTTTTATGACATTTTGAGGTCAAAAAAAATGTTGACTTTTTTTGCCCGAAAAAAACGCCTTACTATACTATGACGTTTTTTCTGACATTTTGAGGTAAAAAAAAATGTTGACTTTTTTTGCCCGAAAAAAACGCCTTACTATACTATGACGTTTTTTATGACATTTTGAGGTCAAAAAAAATTGGGACTTTTTTTGCCCGAAAAAAACGCCTTACTATACTATGACGTTTTTTATGACATTTTGAGGTCAAAAAAAATTGGGACTTTTTTTGCCCAAAAAAAACGCCTTACTATACTATGACGTTTTTTATGACATTTTGAGGTCAAAAAAAATTGGGACTTTTTTTGCCCGAAAAAAAACGCCTTACTATACTATGACGGTTTTTATGACATTTTGAGGTCAAAAAAAATGTTGACTTTTTTATGACATTTTGAGGTAAAAAAAAATTTGGACTTTTGTTGGCCGATTTTGACGCCTTACTATACTATGACATTTTTTATGACATTTTGAGGTAAAAAAAAATGTTGACTTTTTTTGGCCTATTTTGACGCCTTACTATACTATGACGTTTTTTATGACATTTTGAGGTCAAAATAAATTTTGAATTTTTTTGCCCGAAAAAAAACGCCTTACTATACTATGACGTTTTTTTTATGACATTTTGAGGTCAAAAAAAATTTTTACTTTTTTTGGCCGATTTTGACGCCTTACTATACTATGACGTTTTTTATGACATTTTGAGGTCAAAAAAATTTTTGACTTTTTTTGGCCGATTTTGACGCTTTACTATACTATGACGTTTTTTATGACATTTTGAGGTCAAAAAAAATTTTGACTTTTTTTGGCCGATTTTGATGCCTTACTATACTATGACATTTTTGGGCACATTTTGAGGTCATACTAAAGTATGACTTTTTTTGGCCGATTTTGATGCCTTACTATACTATGACGTTTTTTATGACATTTTGAGGTCAAAAAAAAGTTTGAAGTTTTTTGGCCGATTTTGACGCCTTACTATACTATGACGTTTTTATGACATTTTGAGGACAAAAATTTTTTTGACTTTTTTTGGCCAATTTTGACGCCTTACTATACTATGACGTTTCTTATGACTTTTTGAGGTCATACTAAAGTATGACTTTTTTTGGCCGATTTTGACGCATTACTATAGTATGACGTTTTTTATGACATTTTGAGGTCATACTAAAGTATGACTTTTTTTTGCAGATTTTGAAGCCTTACTATACTATACTATATATATATGATGTTTTTTTATGACATTTTGAGGCCATAGTAAAGTATGATTTTTTTTGACCAATTTTGAAGCCTTCGTATTCTATGACCTTTTTTATTAGGGCCCAAGCATGAAATTCATGCAAAGCCCTGTTGTAACCAAAGGGATTATTATTACTCTTCTCCTCTGTTATTTTTCTCCCGTTGCTTTGTTGGCTAATTTGACCCTATGAACGTACTAAAAAACTCACCAAGCTTTGCCCAAAATTTTCCCCCGACAAACGTTCTTTTTTGACACTTTCCGTTCGACCGAGTGCAGCCAAACAGCTCTGTAGCGCCCCCTAGAGTTTTAAAATATTCCAAGTTAGACCCAGAGATTTAAAATTTTGTACACAGACGCATCACGTCCATAGGAGAAAAAAAGTCTTTTGGAGGAAAGGTTTACGATGTACAAGAAGTCCGCCATTTTGGAAAAATTCTGCCATTCCGCCTTTCGCATAGCTTGTAGTTTAACGAACTCGTCCTAGGAGAATGGTCCAATCATGCTGAAAATTGTTTATAGAGAAATAGTTTTCTCTTAAGGCCTTCATGACTAAAAGTTGTGAAAAGCTTTGTATGGGTTACACGGGCTTGCTGTGGTGCCGCCACTAAATTGACCTTTCGCCAACACACCGGAAATGGATGTATTTGTGCCTGTATCTCCCACATACTTCATCCAATGTGGATCAAACTTTACAGTCATGTTTATCAAGTGATTCAGAACAGATTGATGTACTGATATCATGATACACAAATAATGCCAACTATTGGGAATTGGAAATGTGTGTATTTTTCGTGTAGGAAATACATACATTCTACATAGATGTGTTAACATGGAGTTGTCATGACAAGCTGTGTAGATTTAGGATTTTGTGTGGATCTTACATCATCAATCTATTAGCAGGGCACTGCAGGGAATTGAACCCCACCCTAGTGTACTAGGTGTACCATAACCAGTGCCTTTTGCTTTTTGAAGTGATGTAAAGGTAAAGCAAAACCTATATTTCAGCAGCATTTCTTAAATATTGTGTTATCAACATATCTATTTAGAATGAGATATGGCATTCGTGGAAATGCTGTTGTAATGTAGGAAAGAAAACCTTACTTTGAACAATGTATATGACATATATGTAGGTATTACTGCTATAGAATCAAAGCATGGATTTATGACATGTAATCTATTACATGTAATCTATCTAGCTTTTCATATATATTTATATATATGTATATATAATGCTTATAACCAAGGGCATCCTGGTATTCTTGTATGTGCCTGAAAATAACACCATTGAAATGTCTACACAAACTCTAAACAGCGACTCCCGCGGCTCGCAAGGGGTGCGAGGGCCCACCCATCGCTGCTTGCAGCTTTAATTATTATTATATTTGTATATATATATATATATATATATATATATATATATATATATATATATATATACTAAGAAAAAAACTGTGACAATGTGAACTTACAATAACCTGTCAAAATTAACTAAGATGATCTGAAATAAGCACCAGTTTACTTTGTTTTTTAAGGTATTTTGAATAGAACATATATATATATATATATATATATATATATATATATATATATATATATATATATATATAAAATATGATTAGTGAGACTTAGCAGCATGGGATGTCTCAGTTAAAGTATTTTTTGCTTTCCTCATTACATCTGTTCACATCTAAATAAATACAAAGAATTAAATGATTGATAATTAACACATATTTAATATAAAGAAAACTAATCATGTTAAATTTGAGAGAGAGTTAAATTGGACAACAAACATCTTCCTCTCACAAACAAAAATGCTGACTCCCCAGAAGCCTTGCACCCAGCACTCATCACCATGGTGACCCAGTGTGTTGGCACTTTAATAGCTGTGAAACTCTAGTTAAACAGCTCACCTGCTTTTCTCATTATGGCTCCTCCTCACAAGAGCACGCTTTTAGCCTCTGAGCTAATAACTCAGATCAGAGAGTGTGCAAAGAAAAATGTGGTGTCGTCTTTACAATGTGTCCCAGGGGCCTGCAATCAAGGGCCCTGAACGGTGGGGGGCCACGCATTTGAAGCCTTCTCAGATGAGCACTGAAACATTGGATAATTTCCTCCTTGAATTAGAACCGCAGCCCTCACGGTGGCTGGAGTAAACACACTGCTTAGGCAGAGATAGTGTCAGTTTTTCAGGCTCTCTGAGGTGTTAGCAGTGTGAGCTAAGAGGGCTGTCACAGTCAACTGTGAAATGATACTGTTTCATACAGTTTATCAATACAGATGAAGGGTGAAAAGACAATGTGCTGAAATGAATTCTCGTATGGGTTTAGGCCACACAGTGAAGAGTTATTGTCCTGTAGCTTCAGGATAAAGTAACAGTTCAGTCTTCAGCTGAGCGGAGGATGTCATTGGTGACACAGGTGACACTGAGGCAGTGACAGTGGACTGTAAATGCCACCCCTGTGTTGACATCCGGTGAGCTTCACCCTGCCTGTCCTAGCCCAATCAGCAGAGCAAACAACACTACTGTTTGCCCAGTCTTTCCTCCCCCACACCGCCTGAGCTCAGTCTAACCTCCCTGTAGCCAAGTCTAATCGGGCCACCTGGCCAGCACATCGCACTGTGAACCAGGCCCGGCCATCACGCTAACCTTGGCACCAGGGTCACAAGTGCAGCACTAATTACGCTACATTATTTGTGCAAGAGGCTGCCCCATCAGCACCCGAGTGCACAGGCCCTCTGTCATTTGTTCAGCAAATTTACTCTGACCCTATCAAAAAGACCTGCCCTCCCTCCCCTCCTCCTGTTTGGCCTGGTTAAAGTTCCGATTCTGGAAGTAGTACACGCATAATGAATATAATTGTGTTGCAGCCAACATAATTGCTTTGGCAACACTGTTTTTTGTAACTGTCAAGTCAATGAAGTGCATTTGAGTTGAGTATGGGTTGAATTTAAGGTTTGCTGCTTTGTGCTGAGAGCTCTCTCATATTGGACAAAACTGATGAACAGCATGCCGCACTCCCCACAACTAATCCATCTGTGTAGACATATATAAATATGTAGCTCAGGTGGCGGAGCAGGTCGGCTATTAATCATAGTGGTAGGCGGTATGAGTGTACCGTGTACGTGTCCTTGAGCTGGACACTGAACTCCAAGTTGATCTCATTGTGTGTGTATACATGGGGGGAAAAGCTATGAAATTCATGTAGTACACTACAATACACACTTTGAAAATTTCTTGTGCTTATATTTTTCAGCTTCAATTTGACCAACAATCAGGGTAGCTTACCTAACAGATACAGCATGTGCCTGAAATGGACACGGTACTGTATATCATGATGTCTTTTCTCCACACACACATCTCCCATAGGGTGCAAAGCCTAGAAGAGCTGCACTTCAAAGCTTGGCTTGTACATTGGATGGCCATAACTCTACAGGGCAGCAAGGCAGAGTCAGGTATTGAGCATACAGGTTTTGGGGGGTGGTGATGGTGCGCCTTTTGGAGGGGTTATTCTGCCCTATTTCCCCTTCCACCTCCAGATATCAAAGCAAACTCTGACAGTGGGGGTCTCTGGCATCCCGGGCCCCTTTCCACACAGGAGACAAAGCATTGAGCAGCGAGTCTGCATCGTATTAAACAAAGCCTAAATGCTTCAAGCTGTTACACACTCCCCAATGAAACCTTTATGAAAGGGCCCCTAATGCGATTTCAGAAACACCTTGTCATCAGCCCCGGGGCAGCAGACTGGAGAGGTGTGGATATATGAATGAATGGGCTCTCGGCGTTAGTAAGAGTTACTGAAGAATGACTCTATGAATGTGGGTACATATAGTTTTATAGCCCAATATGTACCTCTCACTGATATTGCCTGTTGTTTCATTCACTGTCGAGGCCTCTGCTAAACACAGGCCCTTATTAAAACCACTGCATGTGACTGATATTGTTAAATGCCAGTGTTGTTTTTCATATAAACGAAAGCCTGTGGCTGTGCCCTCTGCGTCATGACAACAGATGAAGAATTTGAATAACATCTAATTTTCTTAGCAAGAAAGAAAACAAAGCTTAATTAAGTTCTGAATGATACAATTTTTCTTTTGAAGTTACATAATCAATTGCGTTTTTAAATAGGCTGCAATGTTTTTCCTACATATCTTGCATCATTTCGACACTGAATGTTCTTCTGAAACACTGACTTGTGAGTCACATTTTCACAACTTACTGGAAAAGAAGCAAAAAGACATTAGTGTTTTTCTTGAGGAATCCGCCCACCTCCTGGTGAAAACCAGGGTTTTTGTTAGAAACAACAAACAGAAAAACAAGGGTTTTTTTTTTTTTGATAGTATAAACATGTAAATGTACCATTATTAGCCACTGTGTAAAGATAAGAATTTACTGGTTATATTAGAAAATCAATATATTTTTCCTGAAAAAGAAAGTAATTTTGCTCCTGTGCTCTTACAAAAACAGAACACAATCAGGTGTCCTTTGCCCTGTTGGGCAGAAGTACAGATACATAAATTGCTGCTCTGATGCAAACAGTGGGCTACAAGTAGCTTTAAAAGTGATTGCACTGCTGGTAATAGAAACTGTATTGTGTGCAATGAGAACCAGCTGGGCCTTTCCTCTGCTGAACATCTTTGGCTCATCTTGAATCACTTTCTGACACACACACACACACACACACACACACACACACACACACACACACACACACGCACACACACACACACATACAAAGATACAAGTGAATGTATGAAAAGGCTGTAGATACACTGATGCACACAATAATCAGGTGATAATGTATACTGTACGCATGTTAAAGCACATACACAGGCAGACACATGCATATGCTTGCACACAGGCCATGGCTTTAGATCCTCTCGCCAAGATCATTTGGGGTGAGCCTCACAAGTGTTTGTGGGGGCTGAAGTCAAAGGTAACCGATCCTGGCAGGCACATGGACAGTAAAATTCCACTCATCACAGCCTCTAACAAATCATCTCTTCCATAACTTCCCTCACACGTCCATAACCCTCTCTGTCAGATCAAAGACTTCTGTGAATCATCACGCATCCATACATTTGGCCTCTTTCCTCTGTTTTCATCTGTATCCTTCCTTTTTTTTTTTCCTTCCAAACTGTTTTTTGTCTCTCAACACCTCTCAGCCTCACTTCTTGTCTCACGACCAGTCATTTCTGTTTACGAGGCTGATGTGAAGGCAGAACGCCGTGCATGAGACAAGGATGCGCTTTCACTGATGTGACAGCAGAGAGGATCTGGGCTTATTAAGGCCATGCCCTCGAACCATGTGGAGCTGGTTTTAAAGGTGTCAGACAAGACAGAGGTACGTCATCTTGCTCTGCTGAATTACAGCTTGAGCTCATCTTTGATCTGAGAGGCAGACCATCCCTCGCTCTCTCTCTCCCCCTCTGTCTCACTTCTTTTTGCCACCTTTGCCTTTCTTCTTCTCTTCCATCACCTCTCTCGGGTTCAAGCGAAAGCCACAGAGACCAAAAATTCTTCCCAACTCCAATGAGCAACGGGTGAGATATACATGAATCATTTACCAACATCCATGGGGGATTAAAGAGTGCTTATGGATGTCACGATCTATATTTCTACAACACATTTTCTCAGACCTTGCCGAAGTCTGAATGATCAGATCAGGATAATGATCTAATATCTCATTAGTGAAATTCTATTTAAATGGGAAAATCTCACATTTTCAATAGGTTTTAGACCCAAAATATAATTGAATAAAAAAAAACAGTGTATACAATAAAGCCTGAACGCATTTTAGATTGTAAATTTAAAGCTTTTTTCCATTTTTATTTCCACATTATTCACACGCTGTGTTTGACAGTTGAACATGATGAAATTTAAGTCAGTTTGAGATTGGGGGCAAGTGGTTGTCCTCATCCTTCACCACTTGCCTTTTTGAATTGGTCTTTGCTTACTGTTGCCCACAGCATATGCAGTGAATGGAAAAATGCTGGCTGGGGGCCCCATCTCGCTCTTTTTCTTCTTGTGAAGTGTGTGAATGTGAAGCCTACCTCACAGACGCTGTGCAGGATCAGCCTCTTACTCGGCAAGTCTCCCCTGCATGTAGGCCTCCTGCAACTGAACCAGGGAGCAGAAGGTTAGAGGGCATAATCAGGCAAAGGGTGTGTCATTGTGTGTCTGTGTGTGTGTGTGTGTGTGTGTGTGTGTGTGTATGCTCCTGCATGTGCATGTTCTTTTTTCATGCAATGCACTTGCACATATTTGAGCGTTACTTTCATAATTACACATGTGAAACATTACCTTCTTTTGTAAAGAGTTTGTATGAACTAGACCATTAAAATGGAGCCACACTTCGACCTATGCTTAGGAATGCCAGGGCCTGAGTCAAGAGCTGTGGCACTGAGTCAAAGTAGTATGACAGTCACCATTACCACAGGAGCCCAAAACACAAAGCAGACCAGGTTTCCTGTAGGCCAACGGAGCTTTCAAGGGAAAACCAGGATGTGTCCCAATACCAAGTGAGCACTCGTGGGTTTAAACTATGTTGTGCAACTTTCAGGAGGTACTCGGTTCCACCCCATTTACAGCGAGCAGTCTCCCCGGACATGTAAAACACACATAACATGGGCACATGCACTCAAGATACTGTTGTTTGATTATTTTCAGATACTCGTGGTGAACTAAAGCGTATTCTAAAGTGTAAATTAGCAAAATTGCTTCCTAATAAGAGGCAATTATTCAGTACAATTTGATTAATGATAGAGTCACATTAACAGTTGAAACCTTGTTTCCTTAATAAGTTCAGGAACCTCATCCAGTGTTATGTTTTGTGAGGGTAGTCTTCATTACAAAAAAAGGTAAAAGACAAGTGCTCTCATTCATTAATCTTCCTTGAGAAATCTTGTCTTAAATGGATTATTTCAATATTGTGGAACAAATGTTTAATAAATAAAACATAATAAAGTTAGATTTTATTCAAGGAGAATTTTGCAAGTAAGATTAAGTATCTCACCTCACCTCAGATTTTTTTTTTTCACATTTCTTTCTTTTCACATAAAAATAAAATGACTAGTTATGTGATTTTTATTTTGTAGTTTATGTGAGTTAAAGAACAGCGGCGGCTATGGCTTGAAAAACACACACACACACACACACACACACACACACACACACACACACACACACACACACACACACACACACACAATATATATATATATATATAGCCACAGAAATCTCCAGAGGTCAGTCAGCTGATTTGGACAAACTCTGCATTCTGGCAGTGGATAAACTCAGCTCCATAATATGAGCCACCTGTGCGCCGCTCTGTGCAGGGAAAACATGACATGACAGATGAAGAAGTGGACCGCTGACAAAACGCATGGAGAAACCGTCCGCTGGAGGTATCCGCAGAAACCGGAGAGCTCCTCGGTTAGTTTAAGCCTCCTTCCTGTTTGACTTCCACATTATAGGAACTGTGAGGACGTACAGACTTGATTCGATTAAAGATCAAGCGGATAGATTTCTTCCAGCCCGATGAATTTGTGCGTAAATCGCTCTCCACAGAGCACGTACTCGACACTGGAGTGAAAATACAGTATTTACTGTACATGGATGGTTTGTCTGGATAAGAAAGGCCTTACAGAGAGTGAACGGACTGTAGCAACACAGCCTTAACACTCCAAGACCAAATGGATTTTATACAGCAGTTAACTTGGTAGTTTTATTGAGCCGCAAGGCTCAGACTGATGTTTTACTTTAATTCAAATCCCACAGTCCTCTGTTTCAGAGACATTGTTTGGATAAGGAAATAATGTTGTTAAAGTTTTAATATAAGCTCACAAACTACATATGCAGATTTATCAAGAATTAATTCAAGATAAATGTATGCATTCACACAAATGCTTAAGAAAGTAAGAAATGCTAAAGAAAATATTTTAGGCGCATTTTTATAATAATCAATTTCATGGATTCATTAATAATTTGATTAAATTTGATTGATTTAAGTATCTCAGTAAAAAGAAATTCTATTGAAAAGTGTAATTCCCTGTCACTGGAGGAAATGGTCTTGTTTGATGGGACTAAACTTGCACAAAAGGAAAAACCAAACAAAAGAACAATTTTCCGTTGCTTCTGACTGTAAATAAGCGCCTCGTTTCAGTCATATCCCAGACACATGAAACCATGACCGGTCCCTCCTGCTTATTAGCGGACCAAGGCGCACACTAGCTCCCCCTCCGCCATCGAAACCCCACCCCCTTCCACCCTCAAAACTATTTAGCATCTGAAACTGGGATAAAGTTTCCAAAAAAATTTAAGGAAAAAACTTCCTGCGAGAGGAGAAGCGTGCCAACCTCCGGTTTGAGCCCAGTGTCTCCTAAAGCAAGAAGCGCAGAGAGCGAGACATTTTGAAATTGTTCCCCTCATCTTTGCGGATATCTATACAAATTTGTAACCACGGCTTCAAAGGTGGACAACGTTTTTTCCTCTCTATCCCTGCATTTCTTCAAGAAAGAAATGGAAGAGGGCTCCAGTTCTCCGGTCTCCCCTGTGGATAGTCTAGTGACCAGCGAGGAGGAGCTGGACAGACAGCAGAAACGCTTCGCGAGGAAGAGGAGACACAGTAAAAAGTCCAGCGAGGACAGCAGCGGCAGCAGCCCGGGTTCGGTGAAACGGGGGAAAAAACCAAGTCCTAGCAGCACTCAGTCGTACGAGGAGCTGCAGAACCAGCGGGTCCTGGCCAACGTCCGGGAGAGGCAACGGACTCAGTCTCTGAACGAGGCCTTTGCGTCTTTGCGCAAAATTATCCCCACGCTCCCCTCGGACAAACTGAGCAAGATACAGACGCTGAAGCTCGCCTCCAGATACATTGATTTTCTCTGTCAGGTGCTGCAGAGTGACGAGATGGACAGCAAGATGTCCAGCTGCAGCTACGTAGCGCACGAAAGACTCAGTTACGCGTTCTCCGTGTGGAGGATGGAGGGCGCTTGGTCTATGTCAGCATCTCACTAGCAGCCAGAGACCTTCACTTACTATGCCAAAGCGGTGGGTACCACAAGACTGAAGCACAGGGAAACTTACTATTATTAGCATCTGTAAAAGATGTAGTAGAAGAAATCGGGTGTAATAATTGGATTGGACAAGTGGTGAATAAATAATAGCTTCACAAGACAATCACTGATATAAAAACCAGTAAACAATGAACAGCAGGCAGACATGTGAGGCCTTTCGACAGATTACGATTTGTGAATTTTACCCACAAACTCCTGCGCTTTTCTGCATTGATTTTCTGTAAAATGTGATGAGTTGTGCGGTGGAGATTTGGCCACGTGTCTTGGATTTGGAGGGTGCCGTTTGAAGCCTGTTGCCGTATTTTGATGCAGATAAAACATATTCAAATGACAGAGCATGACAGAGCTGTGCGCTAACATTCAAATCCATGTGTTTAAAAGCGTGCCCGAGCCGTGCGCGCTTGTTATTTGTACGCCAAGATTTCACACCGAGGCCTCAGCATCTTGTCAGCGCCCGACAGCGCGTCCGCATCTGGATGCTGCTTGGTGACAACTGATCCATCAGATTACTTGTTGGTACTTTCAAGATCCCACAGGGGTCCAGTCAGACCTAAAGGCCCAAGTCCAGTTCAGGATGTGGCAAAAGTGGAACGTTGTATTTATTTGGAGAAAGGGATTAGGTGGAGGGAAGTAGGTGAATTAAAACAAATAATAGTTTTGGAACATTTTCACATGCCAGGCCAGATGAAGAATATGCCTCTTCTGTTTCTGTCTGTTCTATTTTTGACCAGAAAGGCATTAAATTAGCCGGTTGTGAGTTTTACAGTTAGTCCTTAAGTCGGTCGTTCTTTACAGTATTTTTTATAACGAGGAGGGTGAAAAAAAAGTTCTGGGCCGCACCAAAACGCAGCTGTAGTGCCACCACGGGTAATTTATATCCACAATAGAGTGCTTTCCTGTGTGGAGACCGCAGGAATGGGCAGCTCGGCTGGACATGAAAGTTCAAGCCAGTGCAAGACAATAAAAACGGAGGCCCGTATTAACAGGCAGTTAGGATTTGGTCACGTTATTTTGCAGATTTGCAGCCTGGTTTGTTCGTGTCTAGAAGGCTCCATGATACAATGTAACCCCCTAAACAATACTTAAAGCAAACAAAACAAAGGACCTGACAACTGAGAGTAAACTTTTTTTTAAACTTGTGATTTGAGAAAACTGAACTCGACTTTGCAATTTAGAAGCAGAGAGAAAAACAATCATGAAAGAAACGTCAAACAACATTTGTCACTGTCCTCTAAATCATGACACTGACCAAATTCTAACATGAGGAAACACCCAAGAAATACTTGTCCTCATAGTTTGAGCTTGTTTGAAATAAAACATTTGACAAATGCCACAAAAAAAGAAAAGAAAAGAAAAGAGAGAGAGAGAGAACTGAGGCCCCAGACACACAGATTTAAGAAAGTAAAGGTACAGGTAGTGTAATATGAGCTGTTTATTTGGGGCTATTCTTATAAGCTGGCCTGAGTAAAGAGCACGAAGTAGGTGATACCAAATAACACTTTTCAGTTAAAATAACCAGAAGCAGGGTTTGTTTAGTTCTCATGGGCCTGGCTTGTAGTTTGCAGACCGCCCGGTCGTAACTGCTCATCAGCGAGGCTTTGTTGTCTTATAAACAAATCCTGGTGCTGCGGGGGGAGGAATAAGCCTCGTTATTATAGTGATTTGTGTAAATACAGTAAATTTAAAGGTGTTTCTTTTTTTTTCCCTCCAAGTATCCTGGGTTTAAATTGACCCCCATAACCTCCAATATCAAAGCACTGAAAAGTGTCGTTTAGTCTTTCTTCCAGCCTTAGAAACCTTATCCTTATCTCTGCCTGCCCTCTGATAATTCGTGACATACACAGATATGAAACACTCTGCCCTCTAAGAATAAACAGCATTCAGTGAAAATCAAAATTCAGCCGGTGACATTATTCATAAATATAAACAAGGGCCTTTCAAAATAAATGTGACAAATCGTCAGCTCAGTGACCCTGATGTATTTCAGTAATAACGTTTGGTCTAATGCTGCTGTGAGGAAATAGACTTGATTGTTTTAAGCTTGTCCACATTTTCACAGCGCAATGAAAAGCGTGAATTTACTCAGGTGCTTCAAACTAAAAGCCAGGAAAAAAAGAAGAAGAAAAACAAAGAGCATTTTGAGTGTGTTTCACTGCTGCTACAGGATTTCATTCAAATACAAAACGTTCCTGCTTTTCTGTTGCCATATGGTTTTACTCAGCTCAGTGGCTAATAATTGATTCATTAATGACTTCCCACATGCTAAGCGAGCCAGTGAATGTTAAAAAAAAAAAAAAGCCGATGTAAATGTGGTGCCCTCACAAACAAGCCAGAAACAAAAGCCTGTGCATTTCTGTGCGTATGTCCATAATCTCCTCAGTGACGTTTTCTCTATTTTTTCCCTTTCTATCCATTACAGACTGTTTACTTCTACAAAGTATGAAGATCAAAGGTATTATTGCAGAACCCATCGACCTCAGAGGCATGGCGGAGAGACGTAATGTGACCCACAACTACAAAGTGTTGGGGAGCGTGTGTGTGGATGCAGATTCATCACACTGACTGTTTCTGACTGTCCGGAGCTGTTTGTGGCAGAGAGGGAGGAAAGAAGTCAGAGCGTCCTGCGACGTGTGTAGGCCAGAAGAATTTCAGCAAAGCCATCCCTTAATCGTCTTTAGAAGGAGATATATTTTGTTTTCTTTATTTTGTTTTTTTTTTCCAAAGACTTTAAACAAAACTATAAATATATATAAAATGAATGCATATTGTACATACCTGTGTAAGTACGCCTATAGCTTGTAAAGGGACCAATGCAATTTAGAGTCATTCCTGCATGGATTTATTTCACCGACTTTCTTTAGCAAGTCTCAAAAAAAAAAAAAAAAAAAAAAAAGTCCGTCCAATGTACATTTTGTTTGTTGTTGTTGTTTTTTTTTTGCTTATTTATTAAAACATATTTTTGAACAAAATATGCTTCTTTTTTAATTTTATTTTAAGCCATAATATAATATCGTGTAGTTCAGCTGAATAAATTCTAATAAAAGCAGTCGAAGTCATGTAAGTTTCTGCTGGACTTCCATCCACCATCCACTAAATGAAAAGTAAGTAATTTAGAGCAACGTAAAAACAACACGCCTTCTTATTCGGGTTCCCCCTGATGGCTGCTAGATTAAGAAAGAAAGAAAAAAAAATAACAGCGACGTATTTATTTCACTGCTGGGTGTGAGAATTTGCCCCCCTTTCTCCCCCTCTGCTTGTTATAGAAAGAAAACGCCGACTTTAAAAAAAAAAGACCATAAAAAAATACAGCTTCATTAACAGTGGAGGAAATTCGAGCCAGTTTCAAACTCAGGCTTATAAAATGCTTGTCCGCTTAAATAACGAGTAATCATTTCAAATGGCGATGCCTTTGGGCTCTTTAACGAGCAGGGAGCCCCAACAACCGCAGATAAGGACAATAACTCTCAGCCTGCTGCTTAAAAAAAAAAAGGACCCCAAATATTCCTTTGAATCTCTCTCACTCTTAAAACATTAAAACTGTTTACATCTCGTTTTCCCAGACGTGGTTAGATGCAATCTAAACACTGAAAGGGGCTCATTGTTAACGCGGGGGCTACTAGTGGAAATGGCAGGGCCGACTCTCTGTGGCTGTTTGTTTGAGCTAAACTCTGCACTGTGGGTCTGCTGCTCAGATCTTAACTCGCAAGTTTAACATTCAAATAGCTCAATGATTTTACCACCAACAAAACAAACACCAAGGTCTCATTTTAACTGCAGTAAATCCGTTACATTTTAGATGGATATAGTCCAGTCCAGTCTATATACCTTCTTTTTTCTCAGGTGGAAAAAATATAAAGAGATAACAGATGATATGTGGCTATGTGGATGATGATGCAGGTGTAAAATACAGGCAAATCTTTACACCTCTGTCTGATTTTCTCAAGATCAGCGTATGTGGTATGAAGGGGAAACCCCTGCAGCCCCAAGTGGCTTTATCCTCCTGCTGGATAAAGCCCCAAGTGGCTTTATCCTCCTGCTGGTTTGTGAAGATAATGATGCATCAAATTCACATTATCCACTTATCTATTAGAGTTTACACACAGTTAATCTAACATAAATGTGTATGAGGCAGTTTCGCATCCAGACTGTGTGACGAAGGAGGCCTGCTGATGTTAAAATGCTCTGTTTTACTTTCTTCAAAGTGAATAAATTGTGTTTCAGCGATGATCACTGAGAGCGGGAATCACTCGTTTTACTGTTTTACTTGCTGTTTGCCACGTTGGCTGCACAGGAAGCAAACAAAAGGAGAATCACCTGCCTTAATTTCAAGGTTGTGATTTTTAAATGCAGTGATTTACATGACAGAGCGTGTGGCACTGTGATCTCTGCGACTAATTTTAATTTTGCTGGTTCAGTGGTGACATGGCCCTCCCTGCATGAAGACTGTGCATCAAGGCCTGGTGAATTTGGATGGATTCATGCACGCTGGATAAATGCAGCTGATCTGGATGGCAGTGAAAACAGGGTCACAACATTACACAAATGAATAAAAATCGCATTTTCAGGATAATCTGAGTCAAATATTCCTTAGAAAGTTTGGGGTAATTTCTAACAGACATGTCAAACAACAATCAGGTGAAATCCTCTCTTGTAAAACGTTTCATAATAACTTAAAGATGAAGATGAACAAATGCCACAATGTGCTGTCATGTTTGGCATGGTGGTCTTGGATCCTCTTGGACAGACCTTCCTACCTAGGCCGGCCTATCCATAGGAGCCTGTTTGATACCTGCTCATTATCCCAGGCCCTCACAGCTGAGCAGCACAGAATCACCCGGGGCCACTGCTCCAGCGGTGCAAGAGATCCAGATGTTTCCCGTAAAATCAGACGGAAAAAGCTACAAAACTTTAATTTGCAGTAAAAAGGGAATAAAGTAAAGGTTTACACTCTGTGTGCCTCAAACGGTATTCTGTGTTCGTCTGGTTCAATAAAAAAAAAAAATCCCAAGGTTAGCCTTATACCACTTTGGAGGCTGATGCCGGCGTGACTGAACTTCCCCTCTTGTGTGTGTGTGTGTGTGCGTGTGTGTGTTTGTGTACGTGCTGGCTGCCACCATGGTAATACACAAAGCATTAGTCAGATTTAAGTATTGATCCATTTCTGTTTTTCTCCCATTGTGTTTTGTGGAGGATCATTTTATCTAGTAACTGTTCAAACTGATGAAATGAGGTGAACAATAAGAATCATCATTATTAAATTAGATTAGAGTTTGGTTTTATCCTGTATTTCAAGTCCAAGTTACAGGAATTACCTCAAAGAACATGCTTTATGCCCATAGAAAAGAAATTAGAATATAATAAAAACCTGAAGTTTAAGGTGAATCCAATCAAAAATAAATAGAAACAATATTTTCAACCAAGAACTTGCTTGTTTAAAAAATAAAAACAGCAAGTGGACTCTGAAACAAGTCTTTACATACATATATTTTCAATAAAAGCTTTTTGTTGAAACTCTGCACCCGCAATCATTTCCTTATTATTTCCTCTCTACATGATCACATCTTGGTGCTGAGTATATATATAATACAAATATAAGTGAAACCCCAGTGCTTGCTGAGGTACTGCACGGTGTTCCCTAAGAGAAACACTTCATTTGGCTTTTGCAGTGGACATAGATGAATTTAGTTTTGGCCTTGGCGTGTGCAGATATTTTGACATCTAAACTAATAGAGCAATGAATCTTGATGCACATGGTAAACCGACAAAGCCTCACAGAGAGCAGAGAGAGCGTGATGCCTCTCAGAGGAACCTGGCAGAACCTCGGCTGTCAAGGCTGCCTGGATCAAAAGGAATTAGCAGAGGTTCTGGCCTTTTCCTTCAGCTTGTATCCGCCTTTCCTTCATTCCATCATTTAATCAGAGTCCCTAAGACTTTGATCCTTCACAGACCGGCCCCGTTGCATTTCCATCAGGCCTCAGGCTGGTGATTTTTATTGTTTTTTTGTTTTTCAAAGTATTTCTCTGAAGAGGGTGGGCACAACAAAATTATGCACATTCACACTTGAGTGCAGCTTATAGCTGGAGTCTTTTGCTGATGGACGAAAGAATTAAGTTGAATTAAGTTCAGGATTTAAATAAATAACTTCCAGGCACAAACTGTAATCTCTCAGTCTGTCTAGATTCCCCTCAGGATATTGGTTCACAGTCTCAAACCTCTGGTGGCTGCAAAACCGTAGAAAGGATTTAAGTGTTATGAAAACAACATGACATTGCCATGACACTGAGAGACTCTCAAACTGGGCTACAGCAGAATTTATCATCCCAGTACATGATAAAGTACTCCTCTCTCCTGGTGGCACTGGAGTCACTGCCTCTGTTAAGAGAGAAATTCCCCATGCATGGTGGCAGTAAGTAAGAAGATATGATACCACCGTGCTGAAAGCTTCTGTAGATGGCATCCTCTCACCTCCAAAATCTCATGGCTCATCAGGGGATTCTTGTGGACTCTGGAGGCTGGGGCAGTGTACCTGGACAGGAAAATATACTTATAAAAGCAGTCCTTCCAAGACTGGGGTGTGTGGGATACTCACCTTTACCTTCATTAGCTATGCAGATGACAGGTCTGTGCTACATAACACCTTTCATTTCTGACTATGTGAATAAAATGTGATCTGTCATATGTGTGTTTTTTTTGTATCCCACTGTATGGGATCACTTTCATTAAATGAAAAAAAACATGGAGGACAATCACAGACTCCTGACAGGCAGAGCGAGTAAGGCTGTGGAATAAATTCATGTTTGTACAGATGCTTTCATTGAAATCCTCTGTGGTGGATGATGTGTAGTGTAGGTGTCGTCCATGACAGACTGTCCAAACATAGGCTTTTCTTGTCCCTTCCATAGGAAATAAATAAGTGACATCTGTAAATAAAACTCAGTCAATGCTGCAGAGTGATCGCAGCCTTTCAGCTGGGCAGGTTTTGGAGAATATATATGGAAATGTGTCTGTGCTGCATTACTCTTTATGTGTGTTTTGTGTGTGTAACTTGGCTCTTGGCACCGAGCCTCTGAGCACATCTCTTCTGGCGTTGTCCATAGTCCATCTGGCCTCATCTTACACACACAAAAACACACGTGCACAAAGTGCAGACCAACTGCTGTGGAAAATAACAACATTATATAAACTACTCTGTTTCCTTCACCTGTTCCATTTCTGAATAAATCAGCCTTCACCAGCCTCTCTGTATTTCTCCACGGGCATATCAGGCACTTTTACAATGGGGTGGTGAAGAAGGGTACAGACTGCAGCAGCGCTCACACCAATCATTACATTTCAGTGCCATAAAAGTTAGAACACATTTAACTTTAGTGTCAGTGACGTTAACCAAACAATAATTACAGATTTTCTAACCGGGTCAGACGAGGGTCAGCTAGATGTCATCTCAACAGGGAAACATTTTCAAGGCTTTTATTGTTTACTGTATTCCCAGACAAACAAAGCCCATTAACAGTAATCTCTGGTTGTTAATCTTTCAGATGCATGCTCAATTTATTTCTGCCAGACATTCAGGGATTTTAAGAATCACTGCTTTGGTCTTATCCTGGCTCTACATCATTGGTAGAGCACAGTTTTATGATAAAAACTGCTGGCTTGATCATTTACCTTCACCATGGCCAAGAGACATGCCCTGTTCATTTCTCTTTCCTTCCCTATTTGCATCCAATAATCAGAATCAGTTCCAGCATCGTCCTCACCTTTAGCTGTGAAACCTGATTCATCTCCACGGTTGTTGGGAGTTGGGGCTGGGGGCGGTGGGGTGGTCCTAAGTATGTTTGTGGAGTGACATACCAACATTTCCCCCTCCTGCTTTGCTCTTCATTAGCACCAGCGATGACCTCGGGGGTCTGCAGAGGTCAGTGGGTCACGCCAGTTCAGGAGCCAGTTTTCTCACTGTTTCACCTTCATTTTCCCTTCATTCAAAAGAGAGGAGAAGAGAAGTTCATTCAGTACATTTGCTCAGGATGTTTACTTAAATTTAATGGAGCAAAAACGAATAAAAGTATTTACTCAAAGCAACCTTAAAGCTAATAGGAAAGTTTCTGTTACTTCTTTTCACTGTAGGAAAGAATAAAACTCCAATTTACATGAAAAAAAAACACAACACTTCTTTAAAAACTCTCAGATAATACTAGACATGTTCCAAGCCTGTTCCCCAAGGTATAACAGTCAGAGGTTTATAAAGAGGCCTTGTATTGTCCACACACACACACACACACACTACATACAGAAGTTGAAGCTGTTTGATGAATCCCCCCTGGTGGTAGGGTTCGAAAATGAGTAAAAAAAAAAAATCCAAACAACAAACAATTACAGGGCTGTGATGCCAAACTCAAGCATGTAACCTCATATTTGATCTAAAAACATTTAAACCCTGGTGGAAACACATGTTTGAAAGTAGCAAACAACAAGTTTGTGCTCAACTCAAGGCCCACTTACTAGTTTTTTTCCACCGTGTTTTCCTAGTATTTTTTCTCCAGTGCCTTCAACCACATTGATTTGGTCTTCATCAGAACAAATCCATCTCTATGACAACTGAGCAAACCATCTGCAGATGAAGATCATGTGGTGCATTTACTGACAAACATGGTGGGATGTGAAAAGCTCCAGAAAAGTTAGTAAGTGGACCTTGAGTCTCCTGCATGTCACTGTCTATTTAACTCTAAAAAAACAAATACATGTAAATACGAAAAGAACAAACAGATGTATGTATTTTTGAGAAATCTATAAACAGGAGACATTTTGCTCACTTTGTGTCATGTTGGTTTGAGGCGAATGCTGTTTGCTCTCTAATGTGGTGGTGTGTTGCTTTATGCTTTGTGTTCTACCATAAAGGACATACAAAATATCTTCTCTTTACCAAAATAGTTTAGCCTAAAGGGAAAGACTTTTGCCAGTGTTGTGACTGGAGTTAAAGAATAAATCCATGCTGGGTGTTTTGTTTTGTCCTGCATCTTTTTTCTGACCGTCACTAAACTTTGCTCCTGCCGTTTGTACTCTTGACACCCAAGCTGACGGTGACCCAGCCTCAGTGTTATGACAGCAACAGCTCCTCGCAGCCTCGTCTGTCCTTGTCCTTTTGATGTCAGTACACGCTCAACACCAGACTAAACACTTACAGTAGCAAGACAAGCAAACACTGCACAGCTTTTCAAATACACTGTGGATCACAAGTCCCAACTGGATTGGTGGAACATCCAACGGAAAGAACAGCGAGCAGTCACAGACTGTCTTGTGTGCATTTCCATTGTTTCCAGATTAATGCTTGGAATAAAATAAGTTGAGGGAAACTGAAGATTAAATAGAGAATTTGTTTGAAATTTCATCAGCAAAAAATGGAATTGTTTGAAGAACTTGCCAAAGTGTTTCCGAGTCCAAGAACTTCTGGATTTAACTCTTCTGTCTTAAATAATGATGCCCAACATACATGTTTGTGTGTTGATCATTCAAAACTGATCCTAATGACTCTCGTCTGTAATTAGTTTTGTCATCCCAGCAGCTGGCCAAAGCCTCATCGCCCATTTTGAGTCAGTCGAACCTGCAATTAAAAAGCGTGGTGATGAGCACAGCTGGGAGGATGAGGCATGTTTTTTTTTCTTTCCACATACGGGTGGCCGGGTAATGACAGAGCTAACTGACAACGACAGACGCTGCAAGAAGATGAGCTGCCGCAGACCAGAATGTCACTGTAAAGAAACAAGAGGGAAAATAGATTGGGGTGGGGGGGGTTCCCAGATTTCATCTTTTAGTGACATTTCAGCCCTTTGTTGTGGAGCAGAGGCGGCCATCTTGTGGGCTGGCCTTCAGGAGGGGAGAAAGTTCAACTCACAGGGCTCCCCATCTTTTCACTGACCTCAGTGAGAGGTCACAGGGGTTGCATGTCGCTACATAGCAGAGATGACGAACGCGTCGACGCCTACGGTGAGCTAAAGGTGAGACGGGTAGTCTGTGTGTCGCGAGGATGGTCGTTAAAGCATTTCAAGCCACTGAAGAGCCATAAAGAGAGCACACTCCCAACTCTAACATTATCCTCTTTTTTTCTTCTGGGGGCACTACACAGCTTCAGCATCTGTATGATGGTAAATATTGTCCCTCATGTCTCTGTTTAACCTTATTCCCTCAAGGAGCCAGAGATGTGCTCCTTCTTGTTTGCCTTTGACTCAGCATGGTGTCTGAAACCTCCGTGATTTACACAGATTGTGACGAGCCCACAGAGCTGTATTATTTACATTGTTACTCACTAAATTCAGAGTTTGACAGGAAAGCAGAGGAATGCATGTTTATTTGAGGGGAGGTGGGATTGGCTTTGTTTGCCTTTGGACTGTTGTCTTAGCGTTAGTTCCACCACCAACAGGGATTCACTACTGTTTATTTGGACACTAGCTCAGACCTTTGGCCTTTCCAAATGGGTGGCTAATCCCAGTCAAAGCTACTGTGGGGCCCTTGCTGCTTCCTTTGGTGCTGCCTCCCTCTGGACTTAAAGGGGAACTCCTACAATTATGATACATTGAAGTCTGTTTACAGGTGTTGGGAAGTACTACTGCATATGTTAAATAAGTTGTACAGATCTTTTTGTAGCTCTATAGGGAGCTGAGAAAAGTCTGATAAATTGCTTCAAATAATGTTAATTGAATCAGAAAAAGAAACTGTGGGTGTAGAGTTAGAAAGAACTAAGCTCCCATATCCTGCACCTCATCTCTGCAAGAAGCTTGTGGATGTGAGGTTAGATTAGCCTCACATTCCACCACTATCTGAACTGTCAGTGGTTGAGGTGCATTGTGGGTAATGTAAGCACCAGGTTTTGAGGAGGAATACACAGAATAAAAAAGAGAAAAAAAAGTCCAATCTACAATCTTACTGTATGGGATGAAATGTTAAATCAGCACAGCGACCTCCATAACTAAATGTTGAAGTTATCTGTAATACTCTTAATACTCTTTCACTATAGTCCTTTTAGTTTTTTGTTTTTTTTCCCTGTGTATGAGGACAGGTGCACATCCTCAGCATCTGCCTTTATGGCAGTGGGACACATTTGCCTGCAAATGAATAAGCCTTTTCTGTGCAATGAAATCCAGTAATGAACATTATTAGCATAAAAACCAGACATTGCAGTTTTTCCAAAACAATACTTTATATTGTAGATGTCAAAGACAACATGTTAGAGCAAAGGTTCCCGAGAAAAATGTACTATTTCTGTAACAATGGTGGAACAAGTCAAAAACATAACTGATAAAAAAAAGAATATGCATTTTATACATATGTAAACCTAGAACTGTTTGTTTTTGAACCACAGTGGTCATAGTGATAACTGGCTTATTTAACTGGAATGGATGACTGTAACAATGACCAGGTAACTGGATGGAGCCCTTTGATAAGTCCAGATGTGACTAAGAACAAACAAGTCTTCCCAAAAGTCCACCGAAGTCACATCTAGCCTGGTGTTAAAAAAAAAAGAGAAAGGAAAAGAGAAATTGTCCATTCTGTTGTCGCAGTTTACAAAGCGCCCCTAAAACAATTTGTTTTTCTACATAAATACAATAAAATCTATTGTCTGTGTTACAAGTGCTAGATATTTTTTTTTCTTTTTTTTTGTAAAATATTCAACTTAAGTTTTTCAGGTTTGATGATTCCATATGCTACAAGTAAAAGTACAACATGGAAAGCACCCAAACCTCCCCACCCCCTCCCCCCCGCAACCAGAAACACAAAAGCAGTAAAAGAGACAAAACAGTGTGGATACAGTGAAAGTACTAATGCCCTTCAGTGCTCGATCCCTTGTGCTGATATGTGGTATGAGACAGGGAGACAGACAGGTAGGCAGTGCATGCAGACATATGGATCATGCAGAGAGCACAGAGGAATGAAGTGGAGCTGGACCAGGCCACCTAAATAAACGGACAGCTCTTGGACCTGGCTGGACAGGACTAGGAGGGTTAAAACAAAGATGTTAGCCCCCTCCTAATGAATGGAAATTATAACAACATGGAATGCCGCTACTCTTTTTGTTACTGGACATTGTGTTAAGACTAACAGTGAAGACAGACGGCTGGAGCAGCCAGAATGTGCTAGTTTTGGCTCCTTTAGAGAAACCAAAGCATTCAACAGTAGAAAACCCATGACTGGCACTGTTTTGCAAAGGTTCTGGGAATGTTCTGAGCTGGGTTACTGAAAAGCAATTCATCGATGTTATTTAAATGCACAGAGATGTCAGCATGTCCCAGTAAAAGTGATATTCAGGACAGGACAGCCTGATTTTATGTATTTTCACATCCGAACCACAAATATCTCAGTATGGGTGAAGGCTTATGATAATGTGAATATAGTCCTTGAAACAAATTGTCCCAATATGACAAAACATTCAGGAGAAAGTGATGTACTTCAAAACCACATAAAATAAAACTTAAGATGTGATTAAACACTCGGACCTTAGTTATCTCTTGGGTAAAACCTACTTCATGGCATACGATTTACTGCACGTCCATACATTTTCCTTTGTTCTTGCAAACTTACAAAGTGGGAGCTGCTTAAAATGACCTTTGACATCTCTGGCCATCTGCAGGAGCCATGGGAAAGGATGCCACGGAGGTGATTTAGAGACATGTGACCTCAAAGGTGCATCTGCAGGAAGAGACAGCATCACTTTGCCATTAGTGATCAGATGCATTCAGTTAAAATGAGAAAACTTATTCCTTGCAAGTCTGATTGATTGAGATTTGAAAATTTGAAACTGGAAATTTCAATCAGCAAGTAACAATGTAATCACACATTTTTATTAAGACATAGATATTGTTTTTAAAAAATGGCAGTTAAAAAAATTGGCCCTAGAGCCAGAGAAGCCAGGAATGGTATTTTTGCGTCCCGTGAGAAAGGAAAGACATGAGGGATCAAGCACCTGTGATCTTCTGGATACAGGACAGTCTTAGTAAACACCAGGCCACCCAGAAACCCAGAGTCATCACTACGCTGATGAATGTGAGCTCATGAGCTCGATGAATTCAAAGGAATGTTAATTTAAAATAAAACTCAGGACACTGGGCCTGATAAGAAATAAACGATGATCATGTGGAATCATTTTCAAGGCCCATCACAGTGATTTAATGCAGGGGAAGAGCATGGTCCTGTTCCTATTCAAATCCACCCTTCCCATTTTTCTCGTTCTTTCAAAGATGTCAGAAGATGAAATTGTAAAGCTGTAAGGAAGAGGAACAAATGTGAAGCAATGGATCACCACTTTGGTCATTTTTTAGATGTGTACAATCTAGATATCGAATCTTAGTCTTGTTTTTCTTAAAATAGTAATATTTTAGAAGTGCCAGCTAAAATTTGTATTTTTACATAACACCATCTACACACTTAAATCAAGAAAGTGTGGAGCAGTATGAATATGTGAGGCTGGGCAGAGGGCAGTCGCACACCTACTGTAACAGTGTTATGGTACCAATGGGATGTATAAAGCCCAAAACTAGTAATCAGTGTTGAAAGACATAAACAACACGTAACAAACTGTAACCGAGTACAGCAAATGGCGCCTTCAGTACACCCTAAAGAGGGCCAACTGTATGAAGGTTTCAATATCAACTTCAAAAACAAGATCATAGTATTTCATTATGTTTAGATATATATATATATATATAATATACTCATTTCTTTTTATATATAAATCTACTATGAACAGACAGTAAATACACAATTGTCCATCATTATACAAAGTAGAAACATTTGCCTCCCAACCCTCCCACAAAAAAACCCCAAACCCAGAAAACATAGTCATGTAATATCCACTAAAAAGTGAGTCTGAACCCTCACCTGTTGTGAAGTATGTCAGCTTTACAATGTAACAGAAAAACAGAGGCGAAAGTGAGCCAAGTGTATAAAGAAACAGGAGAACACATTTAAAAAGTACAAAAAGAAGTCACTGGAGTCCACCGAAAGGGCAACAAAAAACCAGAGGAAAAAGACACGAATGAGAGGATCGAGAATCTAAAGTAGAGTAGTCATTGACAAATGTGTGTGTGGCAGTAATACTCAGGAGATCAATGTCCTATGTACAGTAAACAACAGTAAACACCACAGCACTCTGTTTCTGTTCACTGAAAAAATACATTAAACATGTGATTAGCTTTTTTTTTTTTTTTTGATGAAACAAAGACAGAAGGTAGTTGCCCAGAGGCCAAACACACGTTGGAAGGATGGTTACAGACAGGAAGTTAACTGTTGCACACTGGCCACAGAGTGCACAGCGGCTGGTATAGTCACCATCAGATGTGTAAAGGGAAAAAACAAAAAAAAGTCTTTTATCTGCCAAAATGGAAAAACAGATTTTACTACAACTAGGCTGGTGGCTGGTGTTTTGTATAATCTGGATAGTAGGGTTGGGCACTGATAGCCAGTAATGTTTACGTTAAGTTCCATGTCGTTAAAGAACCCAAATTCAATAAGCACCAAGTATAATGAAACTCTAACCAATCTTTTGCCGCATGTCTTCTTAAATATTAAGATATTTATTACTGATTCCAAAGGATTCAGATTTATAAGGCAGATTTGATACAGTATTCAGGTTTAATATATAAAATCTTTTGACACCCAACACTCGAGGAGGATTTATCCAGAGGAGAATCTGAGCTACATGTGCTATGTGAAGTTGCAAGAAGGTTATTCTTAATGCATGACCTTATCCCAACAGCTGTATCAGTGGTCAAGAAAAATGAGGATTAAAAAAAAAGACAACTATAAAAATATGTGTATACACTTGAATATTTAGAAAGAGCAGCTTGTGCTTCACTGTTTTTGAACAGACATACACACACCTGCCTCGTAGCACCTGACATTTGGGGAGCAGATGTGCTTAACAAGGGGCATAAGATGTTGAACCAGCTGTGAGAGCAAGTGTGGCCCTGGAACACCCCTCTGGAAAATCCCAGGTGGTATGGCCCCTGTTACCACGGAGACACTGTTGTCTTAAAGAGAGGGCTGGTTCGATGAATTGGCCCATATAAGATTAATTCCTCTCTATCCCTCTACAAAAAGTGAGGCTGCTTGAAATATAAAATTGTTACAGGTAAATCTGTGTATATGCTTGTGATTGTAAGTGGTTTGACTCTACAGAGATGATAGTCCATCATGCTTTGGCTTCACTATTGTCTAACTACTACATACAGTATGAACAGCATTCTAGTTTTCAGAAGTCCTGTTGCTCTAGTACAGTGCATGCTACTTAATTCCTCCCTTGAGGAGAACTGATGCCTATGTGATACGCGGTTACACTGAGTAATACTAATCCTACCATAAACTTCCTTTTGAACTGAACCAACTCCAACCTGTGGCTGGGAACTACCTTCCAAGCTGAGATTGAAAATGAAGGGGGAGGGGGGATGGAGGTGCAGGGAGAGACAGTGGGCTGGCTGCAGGGAGTTATAGGTAAACATGCCAAGGTCCTCCAGTCTATGTGCCAACAACATGCAGGCATAGGATGTCTTGCCAAGCTAGAAATGCTCAAAAGGGCTGGAGAGAAGAGGGTTTGTTCCCAAACCTGTATTTTTAAGGCAAATCTCTTTCAGTAGAGTTCAACAGAAATTCCACCAGGTTTGTTTGTTTGTTTAAAAAAAAAGGCACAAGCGCACAGTCTTTTACTGTCAATCATTCTGGGATCAGAAACCCTGCTGATATTTCTCATCTGTGATCTCCAAACCACATTAGAAAACAGCAAAAAATTAGACCGCTTTGTTCCTTTCATCCGGATATCTTAAAAGAGCAGGAATGATCCATCCTTAGTGCAGAGGTGCAGAGTCACAATCACATTAGCTCTGGTGGTTTTTGATGAAAGTGAGAAGATGATGATAAAGCACAAAAAAAAGAAAAAGAGGATAAAGAGATAAATAGATGACTGCAGGTCATCTGTGCATGGTTCTGACTGGCATTCAAAAAGTACATCTATATAGTGTTTTAAAAGCACTGGCACTCGAGGTTGTCACTGTGGGATGATTGGGTTAATCCTCTTATATCCAAGGTCCTGAAGAGACAATACAACACATTTATGCTGATCAGTCTGTGCACTGCTGATCAGTGAATGCATTGCTCATCCTCAGTTTTCCGTTTCCTTTGACTGCCACTTTTGTCATCTCTGCTTGTACTCTCCCGTGACAAGATGCCATCTTGATATGGCAGGGGTGAGACATAGTAGACATAGGAGTGGCATTTAAATTGAAATTGACTGGATGAGGACACTGTCAAAGATAAAGTCTGAGTGGTCAAAGGCCAGGGATGTTTCTTTACATAGGAGCTTCCTCTTCCATTGGTTCCTCTTCAGTCCTGGGAAAAAGATAATATCATAAACAATGTAGTAATATAATTCGATCACAGTGCCATGAGTGCATACTTGGGTGCATAGCTTTTAGCTGAATAGACCTGCCTACTGCAGCTGGAAGTGGGTTTAATGAGAGACTGAACCCCACAGGCCATCAAACCAAAACAGGCAGCTTAAAGAGACTAAAATCTACAGAGGTGTTAGTTACTTGTTTCCATCACAGTAAACACTTTCACATTATATGTAAGTCACATGATTTATTAAATATAAAACAATGATTAGCTGGGCTTTAAATTTACCACTAAAGATTATGATACGGCATTCATCAGCCCTAGAAACCAACCAGACAAGATGACGTACCTCTTTCCCATATGCTTGTTGGCCACAGACAACGAGGCCATAGCAGAGACGGTCTCGGCTTCCTCTGCGTCACGCCGGAGGGCTTCGCTCAATGAGCAACCAAGTGTGGAGGCGGAGCGTTGCAGTGAGCGCCAGTATTTATCTACAACAGACCAGGACAGAGTAAAGGTGTAAACAGAAAACTGTGCTGACAAAACAGGATCACTGGCCATTCATTAGTGTGTATGTAGAGATCTAATGTTTTTGGCTTTACAGGTTTTGCATGTGAACAAAACGGTATGCAGTGAATACACAGACACTTAATATACCACCTGTATAACTTTCAGCTCAGTAGGTCAATTATACCAAACTGGTATTCAAAAGGATACTAAATATGATGTAAAATGATTAATAAAAGAGATGTAGATGCTAATGCATGTTGTGTCTATATGTTAATAGTCCACTCACTGTGAGCCTCAATAACTTTCTCCATAGAGTGAACAGCATTGGCATTTGGTCTTTGCTGCAGCACCTCATCAGGAATGGGGTCCAACTGGGAAAACAAAACAAAAAAAAATCTCAAAACACATTTCCTGCCTCACGTTCTCTACTAAAAACCGTAACAACATAGTATCTCCCCACTAGCTGTGTCTTTGAGACACTTGTGCTGTAATATAACTGCTGCAGGGCAGAGAACTTGGCACTGAACTCATGCCTGTGGGGAACATCGGCTAAGTGCATTAAATGCACTGAGTCATTTTTTGAGATATAGGTATGACTGAATATGTATTTTTATGCAACTGACAGGTGTTCAGAAACGCTGCTCCAAAACCCTGTAGAAACCTCACTTGAACTAATGTGGTTCCCTCCCGGTTTAAGGGATCACTTTAGAATGTGGACTACAGCCCAGCGTTGAATCACTCCAAGAGGCGGGGAACAATCTCAAGCTGCTGACACAATAGAAAATAGGGCTGCAGGTGCACACACCTCCTCCCACTCACCGAGAGCTTTGCTACTCTTTGACACAAACTACAATGTGCGCTTTGTACTATGTCCCACTCTGAGGACACATAGTAGTGTACACAGATGCATGCAAATGGAAACTGCCTGCTCACACAAACACATACATGCATGCATACTCATGCACACATGTACACACCTCGGGAAGCGCTGCTAAGCCTACGAAACTCTCCAAGCCGCAATTCAGAGGAAACAGGGCTATTCCCAGATGTGCCTTCCCAACCCGGAATGATTCAATTTCCCCTCTGGCCGACTGCACATACGACACTTTCTCATCCCATTTTGTCAAACAGGCCCATTCAGCTCTACATTCCAACACAGACGACACGCATCCCTTTTCTGCTCAGTCATAACCCCAATGGAATAAAGGACCAACTGAGAAACATGTAAAGAGAAACATAAGAGTGAAAGAGGGTGAAAAAAAAAAGTTTGGCGTGAGGTTTGGGAGTAGAATGCCAGAGAGAGGAGGAAAAAGTCATCGTCGGTCTCGCTTGGCCAAGGCTGGAAGTTTTTTGTTTTTTGTTTTTTTTAATTAAAACAAATAGTGTGTGGGAGGGGTTTGCGGGGGCTGAGGGAAAAGGCAGTCTAGGGAGAGGGATACTTTAATCCTGCTGTGGCACGACAGGCTACATCATGCACACAGGAAGACTGAGGTGCGTGCACACAGACACACATGTATACATACAGTTTGTGCAGGAATATTTGCATTGGATTATCTGGTATTTTGGCTGACACTCTGACCCAGAGCCACTTACAAAAACATCCAACAGCAGAGTGGACTTAATTGCCTCATTGGCAAGAAAGACATAAAAGGCAGATTTTATTCTGTGACTGCACATCAGCGCTTCTATAGTTAAACAGTTTATCCATGTATTCTTAGTTTTTTCACACTGGAACAGTTACAGCTGGGAGGATTTTCACTAAGAAAGCAGGTCTGTAGTTACATTTAGATCAGAGGGACTTTTGACTGTGTTTACACCAACAACAGCTCTGCATTTAAAATGCAGACTCTTTCTTCGTTTCATTGAGACTTTTCCCAGATGCAGTGATGGTGTCAATGCAGGTCTAAGAATACAACTTTCTCACATGAACGGTATAGGTCTACTGTTTCCTTTGTGACTGTGAAGCAACACGCCCACACCAGTGCAGCTCCTTGAGTTTTATTAATGCAGGGCTATTTTTGGTCTGAGTTCCTCAGAAAAGAGCAACACTCACACCTGAGGGCTGCGCAGAACTACCAGCTGTGGTGCTAATCTATGGGAGAACCTGAGAGGTTCAGCCCTTCAAGGTTATTTCTGCTGTGGTTGAGGGGAGGGATAGCAGTACTTATTCATCATGCCCATCTCAAAAATTTCCCAGCCAGTCCAGTGGACTCAAACCATCAATCTTTCAATCAAATCGTACTTTTCCAACCTTCAGGCTACAGCCACCAACTTCTCACCATAACCCTAGCCTGTCCCAGCCCTACCCAGCCCATACAAACCCAGCTCCCTGTCAAAGCAGGGTCAGGGGTTCTCTGGGGTTTCGTGGGGTTCCCCTCAGAGCAGGGTTGGATGGGGGCAGTCTGTCAGCTTGACTGACAGCTGGGCCTCACGCTTATAAACTTTAATGGCTCTTGTCAGGGTACTCCAGGGGCCCCCACCTGGCAGGTATGGCAAACACACATATATGCACACACACAGACATGCATGTGCATTACATAAAATCATACATTTGTCCGCCACATCACCCATAGCAACATTTATGTTTACTGAGTTTGTGGTCCTAATTCTGCCTGGACATCTGCATCTTCATACCATCAGTTGTGCTGCGGCTTTAAGAAAGGGAGGAAGAAGTGTCCTCTGAGGATGGTTTGCTGTCACTGTGTTGACTGATTTCTGAGGAGGCCCATTTCTCTGAGTGACACAGCCGTCCAACGCATGAGGTCCTGGCCAGCAAAGCTGAGACACCATGGAAAGCCATGAGCTGAGAGTGAGGAATGTGCCCCGGTAAAAACATTCCTGAGGGAGGCTGAAACCAAAACAGTGGAAAGAGGAGGAATTCCACTTGTTCAGCAAAAGAAAAGTGCACAAGGCATCCATTGTTTACTGTTGTGTCCATGTGCATATGTTGGCGGTCACTAAAACCGGTTGATTATGTTATGCTAACTGAACAAGGTAATGACGTGTATTGTGCAAAGCAGGTGACCTTTTCAGAAAGGGGTGTAGGTTTGCCTTGTAGTCAGGGGGTGGTGGAGAATAGTCGGACCCAAGGGGGGACATGTGAAGTCGAGCGTCTTACTGTAACTGGAGTGTAAACACAATGAATAACCTCATTGACAGCTGGCAACAATTAGCATATTAGCCTGTTGTTTATCAAATAATTGCTAACAACCATGGTTCGAGCTGGGCCAACATCTGTTTGCGAGCAATCATCAATTAGTCCCGGGTTCAGAGTTGACTAGTGTAGTCGCTAATGCATCATTCATGAGCTATTTAACTAGAGAGACTTCACGATTACGCACTACAGTGGTGGGGGTGAATAAAAGAGCCTGTAAAGTCCATTCAACAATTTTCATCCCTCTCTTTCCCAGCTAATTTGAGCTGTTTCAAAAGAAACCTAGCGCTCATTATGGCAAAGCTTGTCTTAACCTGCCAATAAAAGCACAGGTATATTTCTCACACTAGCAAGTAGTAAAACACTGGAAGTACAAGCTACACAGGAGGTGAAGAGGATATAAGGAACACCTTTAGGATGTTTTGGCTCCAGCGTGGAGGCTGCCAAAATCTGCCTTTAAAGACTGCCACACAATAAAAGCCCTGCTCACATAATAAACAAAGTGAGATATTTGATTTCTAAACCACTGCCCTTTACTGCTTTGCTGCATTATGTTAATTCTAAATTCATTTTCAAACTCTTTGGCACTTGTGCACATAGTTTAAGACTGATATATACAGTGCCATTCAACCCGTTGTATGATAATATGCTATAGTTAGATCAGAGATTTCTTTTATGGTGACGTCTTGGGTAATGGACACATCCAGACAATACAGATCCTTAGGGAGTTTGAAGCTTCATAAACAAAAGCACAGCTGACTGTCTAATCCAGCTGTGGTCCCATGTCTGAACCTACTCATCTGCTCCATTTACACTCCAGCCAACACACACACATATGCACGAACTAAAATATATCCTCTAGGAAAAAACCCATTCGCACAAGTCCAAAATTAATCTGACTAACTGGCCACTTGTTGCCCAGGTCTGCTGTGTTGATCAACCTGGTTAGTGAAGCTACAAGGCCCCTTTAAGTCTGAAATTTAATTAAGCCTTGCCTTAAGATTTCTTAATATTTGCCATCTGAGGCTATTACCAGACCTTTTCAGAAAAGAAGGAAAAAAAAAACAAAAAACACCAAGCCTTTTTTTCCTCCCTCTAGCTCAATCCCCCACTGACATTTTCCAGCTAAATTCCATGTCCATTACAAAGACCTTCGCTGGGCTTATGATAAAAACACTTGCTTCCTGCCATTTTGATCTGATCAGGGACATTTTAGCCTCTTTTCTTTTTCTTTGCTATCAGTTATCAAAGGTCCATGCAACTGAATGATTTGCCTTTGTTCAAACAGCTGACATCACTTGTTGCCAAAGAGCAAACCAGCGCAAGTCATGAGAATTCAAGGTCTATACTTAACCCAGCAACATCTAACATCTGTTTTGTTCATCACTTTATCAAAGCCCTCTTCTGCCTAATGAGGCATCCTGTACAAGTCTTTCTATTAGGCTGTCGTCATGATACCTTTGCAAGGTTCCCCAAAAAGTAAAACCATAAAATAGTTGTAACCTGTTTGCTGTATAAGCTTCAGTAACTTCATTAGCTTTGTATGGGTGGGATTCAATATGAGGCCAGTTGTATTAGAGAAATTCCCTGTATAAAATATAAAACTATGCACTTCAAGATAACTGAATTAAAATTTATCCCGTACTTTTCCAGACTTTGAAGACCTACATAGGTAAAGCTGCTTTATGACAATAGTTTCCTCTCTCCCAATTTCAAATGATTACTGAGTTTCCCTTTATTATCTGATCCCTAGTCCCAGGCTGACCCTGCAGGAAGAGGTGTGAGGGTAACCATTTTCAGATGTGTGCCAGTGACGGGGCCCCGGTTGAGAGGGGTGTCCTGCAGGGCTGAGGCAATTGACGCTCCCTGCCTCCTGCCGATTTTCGAATTTTCAGCTCCCTGGTGCACCCATCCAGTGACCTCCTCTAAACCCCTGCTGAGGCCGGTGCTCTGCAGGCTGCTGAAACCTAAGAAGCAAACCCCCTGATCTAATTCATTATTTTTTTTGCAGCGGGGCAGTGTGGTGAGTAAGGAGAGGGTAGGAGAGGGTCCTTCACACTTTTCTGTGACACCAAAAAGCATCCACCCTGATGAGATGTCCTTGAATTCCTGAAACCTTTCCAGCTGTAATGGCAGTGTTATGTAGCTTTGAGTCATCGGAGGGCACAGTGCAGGTAAACAGAGCTAAGTTATTAGATGAAGCCTCTAGTTTGTGTATTTCCCCATGGTCGAGCAGAGCTATTAGTTTTCTTTGACAAGTTTGGCACATAGCAGTGTCTTAAGAGAAAAACATTCAACTTTGCAAGCATGTTCCTCAGTGCTCTAACTAAGCCCCAGCCTGTCCAGTGCCACTTCAGAATGGTTTGTTTGTGTGTGGTGGTCACTGCCTTCATGTTCCAAACGGTGGACTGGTTGGTTGCAGTGACCGAGTTTTATCAGTGTGAGCTATGTTGTTGTGTTTGTTTCGCTCTAGCTCTAAGATCGCCATGGAAGAAGGCCACGCGGGTTTTTATGACTCCAAGAACTCATTTATAGCTCAAGCTGTCTGGAGGGCTGGAACAAGAGGGCTACGGATGCACAGATAGCAACTTCAACTGGGGCAGATACAGTTTAAGATCTAAGGATTATATCTAATCTATTACTTTCATTCATACAGGCTTCATTTGTTTTGCAATTATGACTGAAATCTAATTACCTTTGTCCCCTGGATAAAAGCAACTGAACACAACAATAATTTTATCTATACCGCCTTCAGTGTGCTTGCTTGCCTTTGTATTTGTGTAACATGACATTAGGGGCACTGATGTTAGGCAATATTAAAACACAGGCAAGAACAACTTACTGTCCCAAGACTTTTGCCACCAGCTGCATTTTATGTTTTTCATTAGATGTTTCACCATATTATGATAACTATATGCACTAAAACAACTAAGTATATCCCTAACCAGAACTGCAGAACTATGTGCATTAGTAAAACTGTTCAGAATGTCTCAGCGGATAAAAGATAATGGCTTTAGCAGGTACACCAGCCATTCCAATGATAACCAACCCTGTGAGGGTGTGCTTGTGGCCAGGCCTGCAACAACACTTGAGAGTGGTCACTTTCTCAAAATAAATGAAGTTAATGCAAGAAAATCTGTCTGAACATTCAGTCTTGATGTGTGGTACTTACTTACTTGACACTCTTGGCGTCAATGCACTTTACTTTTAGATTGTATGGCTGAGATAACTGAGCATCAGGCTTTTTACCTAGAAGAACACAGTTTCCTCTCTTCACTTCTTACTGTGAGAAGTGGCTTCAAAGGGCCTGCACTGCTCAAACAGGTCCTTGAAATTTGTATCCACTGTTTACATTGAACTCACAACACACAATAGATAGACTCAGGTAAAATATCTCATCAAAGTGTTCAAAGTGAGGCACCAAACAGCCATCATCCTCCTCTCTGACTGCATACCTAACGGCAAATGTATGATTTTGTCCTGTTCATCAGTGGTAAGAACAAAAAATATTAGAGGACTTCAGAGACACATTCCTGTGCTAGACATGAACTACAAGCTGGCTGAGCTGGCTCTAGATGCAGCCTAGACATACAGAATCTAGACACAGGACACTAGTTCTAAACAGAGCCAAGGAGTCACAAGTGCACTTGAACTGAGCATGTACAAATTCTCCTACACAAACAAACACTCAGACCCTCTCCTCTTTTCCCAAAGCTCTATAATCTCCATTCTGTACCACAATTCAGTTCTACTTTAACAGTAAAGCCCTGATATATCTTGAATGCATAATGTGGGGGGAGAAACAAATGAGACTGTGCAGTCCACCCAAAAAAGGACTCCAGCCTCTCCATTAGCTGGAAGAAAAGAGTGGGTGGCTGTGACGAGCTGCTATTCTGTTGTGTGCCATGAATCACAGAGAGCCAATGTTTGCTCAGTTCCACAGCCCAACCTACACACTCCCACAATTAACCTTCTGCCTGGAAATCCTCTCACTCTGACGTGCTTGAGTTTGTGTGTGTGTGTGTGTGTGTGGTGTTGACTTCCAGACAGAGGCAGTGTTAGAGAACATGAAGACAAGGTGGTTTTGGCTCAGTTATAAGAGTACTGTTGTTGAAAGAATGTACAAGCTTGTTCTGTATATATCTGTAACAGCGTGTACTTCTTTTTGTTTTTTGCATTTAGCGATTCAGTTAATTCTCTCTACCATCTTCGGCCATGTGCTCATCCATGACAAAATTTGTTTTAGCTCCATGTGAGTCACCTAATCAGGGCAGACGAATGTCAAAGTTGCTTGATGTAAATATTTAAGGAAATGGCTGGAGTTTTCTGGCTCCAGAAGAAGAAATAATCAGAGGAATCTATCATCAAAAATTTATGTTTGCTTATTTGCAGTATGTTGATTTTTAAAGTCAGGCGAAATTACCCGCATCTGGAAATCCAGCCAGGAATAGAAATTTGAAATTAGTTGAGTGGATTCTGAAACTTTGATGCTGACAGCACAAATAAACCAGACACTTTTCAGAGCTGCCTCAAGTCCTGCACGTTCATTTCAGTGCAATTAAACATAAAAACTATGCCTCATCATAATGCATTAATTAGAACAGATTTCTACATCAACATACTTGTCTTTACATTTGGCTGGAATGAATATGAAGTCTGTACAATAAAAAGGATTATCTTGTTGCAAATTTATGCACTTGGATCGACCCAAATTGTATTCTATATATGTGATATTTAAGGTGTAAGCAACGCAGCTCCCATCATGAACCTCAGTCCCTATTTAATTTCAAACCAGCCATAGATTTACATGTGTCTGTTGAACCATAGTTTCAAGCTCAAGGATATCTTGAGAGTAATGTAGAGGATATTTTGGCGCCAATTTATCCCTTCACCTCTTGGTTCTCATCTTACCTCATTGCCAAGCAGAGCAGAGACGCAGGCTTCGGAGGCATCACATATGGCTGTGAGGTCATGACCCCCCTCCAGGGCGAGCACCAACCGACCGCCTGCCAGACCCATCAGCTGCCTGGTCAGGTAGCCAAAGCCTGTACACACAGGAAATGGCAGAAAAGAAAAGGTAGAGAAAGAGAGGAAAGGAGGGAGGGAGACAGGGCAAGAGAAAAAGAATGAGACGGGGGAGCACTGCTCTTCAAGCTCTGACTTCCTTCTTGGATATTGATCAAAGACAAAAGAGAGAAAAAGGGGGTTTGAGCATGGATGAAGGAAGGGGTGACTGCATTAGGGAGGAAGAGAGAGCGAGAGTGCACTGTGGATTTACTGAGGGCCAAAAAACAAGCCATAATATGAGCCAGGTTTAATTTTAATAAATGCGGCTTTGCGTTTAGGCTTGGTCACAGCCTTTGATCTTTGTTTTTCAGGAGGAGGGGAGTTTGAATATATGCATTCAGCCATACTTTCTCTACCCAGAATTCTACCCCTATCCCCTCCTCCTGCAATCCTCTATAAACCCCCCATATAAACCCCTTCACAACTAAGACTCTGGCTCTTATTTGAGATCTGCAGGATGGTTTTAGAAAAGCTCTTCGCTGGCACGCCAAGGTCTCTATCTGAATACACAAGGGAGACACACAAAATAAATGTAAAAAGTGTGTATGCGTCCGTGTGTGTCTGCGCATGTGTGAGGTGTAGAGGGTATGCATTAAAACGTTCATGCATAATCAAGTTCACAGTTATGACTCTGATTTGAGAATTTGTATCTACAAGACAGAGTGAGGTTTAGAAAAAAAAAACCAGGAGTAATTAAGTGGATAGCTGTGGTCAGTACTTACATTTGGCTGTCAGTCTGTATCCTCCCAGGGGTGGAGCATGTCCATCTACCGCATCAAAGCCTGAAGATACCAGAACCACGTCTGGGGCAAACTCATTGGCAATAGGCATAACCACTGTCCTAGAGTACAAAAAATAACAGCAACAAAATAGTGTATTTATGGTGGAGCCTGGATAAGACGGATGGGTAAATTTTCTTAGGTCATGTAAATCTCCTATCACTGACCACGAACTGTGACCTTATATAGGACACTTAATTTGATGCATTTGGTTTTTGGCTTGCTATCTCCCACATGAAAGTTAGAAAGCGGAGGTGGTTTGAAGATTCAGTGTCTCACTCAAAAACACTAAGAGCATGAAAAGCTTGGTGATAAGGTAGGTTAAATGTTGTCATTTAATGGGCTGGTGGGCCGCTTCCATTTGAACTTTATTGCCCTGTTGAGTCACATATTCTCAGGCAAGCCGGAATGGTCACACTGCATTTCATTAACAGATATTGTTGCAATAACAAGGGTGACATCCATAGAGTGGGCAGGTTTACCGGGCTATAATGAAACATGAATTACTCTAAAAATACATTCAATATATATATTCAAAGATAAGAAAGCAATGAGCCAAGTTTTCAGGATTTCATGATACCAATTTTGGAAAGTCTCCCATGTGAATATAAACAGTTTGTTTTTTTCCCACTGCCACATTTCCAATGCATGTAGCTGTGTCGAAAGATGTGGAGCTCACAACTGAACGTTCAGGGTGATAGAGAAGTACCAAATGTGAAGCATTATGGGATGTCTGCTGACTAACTTCTGATAAAGCTTTCCTTACCTTAAAAATGTTTTTCATCTCTGCCAAATAGTTTAATAACACCCTAAACACAGCACATTAACTGAGAAGAATGATCAACTTGCTGCAGGCAAACTAAATGCATAGTGAACTCTGTGACCTCTGATGCCTCAAAGAGAACAAGCAGAATTTAGAAGAGAACCAGTAAAATATGTTTACTTAGATGTGAGATGTGTGCTTACTGTCCTTCTGATGACTGTGTCATTATATGCAATGTTTGCTGTGTACCAGTCACTGTGTTTTACTGTATTTTAATTCTTTTACAGCTTTTCTCTCCCTTTCATGGTTTTCAAAGAAAACATCCACCTAATGAGTTTGTGAGTACGTGTGTGGCAGAGAAAATTACCACATACACTTTTTGAAGTGGAAAGTTAGGAAATTTGGAGGGAGTAAGGTCCTTAAGTAAAAAGGAGAAACGGAAGGACAAATAAAATTGCATGAGTGTATGTGCGCTGAGCATGCAGGATAATTCTAACACTGCATGGGTGTGGTTAGAGGGAGTGCTCGTGTGCGATGTGTCATACACAGAAGTCAAATCAACAGCGGGATACTGTGCAATGATTCACTGCAAGTTGTGGCTGGAAAATCCAGTTTGGTTTATATGGTGACCCTGTTTGAATAAAAACAAAATACTGTACAGTATGCATGTTTAACACTGACACATCTTTGCACAGAAAGATTACATTAGATCACACAAAACTAGATGTTTGAATTTACCAGATTCATCTTATGTTTTAATGGAGCTGTGCAACAACTTTTCTTTTTACATAATGAAAGAAACTAATTATAAACCATCTAATTTATGCACTGCTTGAATAAATAAATAAATAAATAAATAAATAAATAAATAAATAAATAAATAAATAAATAAATAAATACAAACAAACAAACAAACAAACAAACAAACAAACAAACAAACAATTACATAACTCTAAGTTTGGCTTTTTGTAAGAGTATCTATAAATTAGGAAGAACAAACAATGAATCACTGAACAAGTGTATGCTATCTAAGCTGGCATTCTGGAAGCTTAGTTGACTTAGTATAAAAGTATAATGTGTCATAACATTCGGGTTTATCGTGATTTAGGATGTCTCACTGAGTTCATAAATAGTTGGACTTCCCAGATGGCAAAACAAGCGGCTCTCTCTGATTTCACAGTGGGATTTCAGGTTCGACACAGGAATTTTTTGGGGTCTGGGATATTTGGGCAAGCTGTGTTTTGGTGAGGTCTACAAGTGACAGAGTACCAAAGGGTTCCGTTGTAGGTCCCCTGTACTTTGCAGACCTCAGGAACACGGCGCTGGTTTGGCAGCTGTGGGTGAGCAGCGTGCCCTAAACTCCAGAGGCCACCGGTTTTTCCATCTCTTGTTCACCACCAAATTATAACCTTCAACTGTGCACACCACACCCCCCACCACAACACAACACTCATACGTACACACAGCTGTCTGAGGGAGAGGCAGGAGGTAGCATTAGGAGCTTTCTGGTAGTCCCAGACAGCAAGTATACACGGAGTGCATGCGTCACTGTGTGCTAGCATGCATCTGGCAACATTTCAGAAGGAAACGTCATGCAAAGAAGATGAAGGAGGTTGAGTAAGAAAGATAGAGATACAGAGAGCAAGAAGATGAAAGACGACAAGAGCGAAAGAGTCTGGAAAGAGAACATGGACTAAAAATGAGAGAGTAAAGATGAGCCTGAACAGTGGATGAAAGAGGTGAAACATGTCAGTGTAAAAGTCAGATTGTTCCATCATTTCAACAACAGGCAACAACACAAACCCATCCAGATAACTGCACAATTCTTTGAAATTAACACCTACTCTGTTGAGGGAAGTTATTATTAAACTTTTCAGCTCCAGTTTCAGATTTTGCTACACATTTTTCTTCTTCTTTCTATCTCCACCTACACACAAACTTGGATACACACACAGCCTTGGCCCATTAACATTTGGGCCATAAAAGACCCCACACTAAAGAGAGCTGGCCACAGGCGTTTACGTGGGCTGACACACGACGCAGAGGGAAACCTTGACCGCCAAGGATACTTTAACCAGTGAAACCCCCCCCCCCCCCCCCCCCCCCCCCCCCCTCCGCCCCAACCTCGAACACAAACAGAGACAGTTCTGGTCACGATGATGAAAACTGCTGGTGTCATCAGTTCCAGCCCTCACCCCCTGGAATAATATCCTGACATTTAAAGAAATAAAAAAAACCACAGTAATCAATTGGAAAACTGGCATTAAGGGAAGCTAGTGGTTTTGAGGAAGACTAATTGCGTGTGAATCAGAGGCTATGTATGTAGAGATGAAAAGGCCTTTTTTGTTAATTAAGGGAGGGGAGAGTTTACGACTGAGCCGTAAGCTACGGGACATCCTGAGCGAAGAGGTTGTGATCTAAACCACCGCTGTTCCTCTCGTGGCTAGATCTCACTGTGAACGGAATTACTAGGATAAACATGTAGTCTAAACTTTTGTTTGGTGTTGTTTGGTTTACCTAGCAACAGGTGTACATGTGTTACCTGAGGAATGGTGGGAACGCTGTGTGGTTATTATTAAACTTTGGCTATTAAACTCTTTGGTATTGCTGTTCATGAAGTTGGAGGACCTGTTGGAGACATTTTAAAAGAAGCGTGGTCAGAATCAGCGCAGCAGGGGTGAAGCTCCAAAAATGTTAGATCCTACATCTCCCATCTCTCCAAGCCAAGATGACATGCTCCAGTGGACTTCACTTAACCCTTTTCACATGCTCAGTAGTTTTCCCATCATAAATGAACTTATTTTGTGTAAAATTGGTTTACTTCAATTCCCTTCAGTTTCCTATAGATTACTAACTTTGTGAGACTAAATTTTAAGAGAGGTTTTTCTTCCTTTGCTCTGCTCCAACTAATTATTCCTCTTCTGATCCTGATGAGCACATTCAGATTTTGGCAGCTGTCATCAAACATGATTTAAAGTGAAACAGAAACATACTCACACAGGTTAATACAGCTGTACGTTTTGGCGCACCGGTAATTTTTTGAGCCAAGGAAATCTTCCTCTCTAGGGAATACTCATCTTTGTGTAATAACTCTAGTCCTTAATTTATCCATTTCCACTTCATGATCATGCATTCTGATCTAATGTAAGTTTTTAACATGGGCGAGGTGGTGAAACACTGGCTATGAAAGAGACGAGATAAGGCCTTTGTGACTAGATACAATCTTCCAGTATTTACCAGAGCTTTTTACCACTACCATTTAATTCCAAGGTCTCTAAAGGTATTAACTGACCACACCAAGAGCCATTAACACTGGAGAGATTCAGTGTAAATGGCCATTAACCATTTAGTAAAGTGCTGGGGCGAGGCTCATTTTAGAAAAAAAAATACAGATGCTGTCCTTCAGAGGGAGCAGTGCTCATCAGACCAGTCAACAAAAGGAAGGTTAAACTGCAGAGCTCCAAGGCTTCCCCCTCCGTTCATAAAAAAGTAGGAGAGAGCGGGAGGAAAGAGAGAGAGAGAATAAGAGAGCAAAAAACTCACACACGCACACTTACACTTCAAAGCCCTGTCATCTGGCACTGCGGAGAGCTGTTTTGAATTAAGTTTAATTCTCCTCCTCTCTCGTCTTTCCAAGTTCATGGCAAAAGATGGAGTGAAAGGAGGAGGTGAGAGAGAGAGAGAGAAGAGAGAGAGAGAGAGAGAGAGAGAGAGAGAGAGAGAGAGAGAGAGAGAGAGAGAGAGATGGTGCTTCTGGTTTTCATTAGGGCCAATTTTCTTATCTTTTTTCTCTGCGCTTTCTGGAGGCTCAGACTTCATCCCCTGCAAATGCAACGTGGCACAGGCCAGCGGAGGAATGGTAAGGTGCCGGCTGCAAGGCACGCATCCCCTCCCAAAGTCAGAGAGGGAGGAAGGAGAGGACCACAACACACAGAGACAAACAATGTGACGGACGCGTGTATCAGGTGTTCATTCACATGTGGTTCTACATGTGTAAGCACATTGATGTAAACGCTGCATGTGTGAACATTTGTGCAGCTCTTTCATTGTGTTTTTGTGCATATTCATGCACTCTCATATATATATACTTTTGCATTTCTATGAGCTTGTATTTAGCATGTGCATTTGTATTTAAACATGTAAATCCAGTATGTGTTACTTTCTGTGCATATGTGTACAAGCATTGTTCATGTGTGTGTATGTGTGTGTGTGGGTGGTAGATCTATGAGCTGTAAGACAGGTTTGTTGCTGTCCTGTGGGAGATATAAATTGTCCAATAGTGCTAGAGCCTCGGGGGATTCATGACACCAGGGTCTGACGTGATACACACCCAAACTCTCCTTCTGCTTCACTTTATATCTTTGGACCTCTTCCATTAAGCAAAGAACACTGATTTAAAACCTACAATTACATAAACAGGACACACACACACACACACACAGTACGAGCCTCTTGACAAGCATGTTCACTCAGATGCATACATGTACTCCTGAGCAAACAAACATACCAAAACTGTCCCAAAGACTGGTTCCAGATTTTTTTTTATGTCAACAGGGTGGGTTGGTTTAACTGACGCACAGTGGATTACTGATTAAGTTAAATATGTGCTGACTGATTCGACTGAAATGCAAACGGAATATCTCCAAGTATTTAGGGGGCACTCTGAAAGAAATGGCAATTTTGGAGGAAGTAAATGTCTAAGATGCTACTGAGTTGCATTATGGGAACTGAGTGAGAAAGTGGTCTAGGTGAGGAATACAAGTCAGGAGCCTCTGATGCATCAATTTTGACCATTCTATTTAAAAATTTTTCTCCTGAGAGTCCACCAACTTTAAAACACTATCTTAAATTGCTGGAGCAGGCCTTTGAAAACATCAAATGTTATTGTTATTAACATGTTTTTAACAGTCTGAGGATAATCTGCAACACATCAGTACTGTGGTAAAACAGGACATGTTCACTCTTAGCTCTCAGTTACTGCTGTAATTAGACCACAAACAGAATATGCTGCTGATAAAACAGATATCAACAAATATCAAATAACAAATCAAAATCAAAATCCCAGAATTCCAGTCTGTTATAGCTGAACTAGACATTCAGCCATTTCCTGGTATAAAGCAAGAGTACATGGCATTTGCTTTTTTCAAATCAATTTCAACATTGAATTATTAGCATTTATTGTATTTACTTGGATACCTCTAATGATCGCGCTCAGCCCATCAACCACTGTTGTTAATTATGGAAGGATCTGTATAATATTCATTTCATCTCTCAGGAGTCATTCAAATCCGTTTAAAGGCGTTCAAATACTGGTTTCAGTTATTAGCTTTTATATATATTATGCGCTACTACTATACTCTTATTTCTGTATTAATACCCAGGCATACTGCACTAGCTATTGGCTTCAGTGATTGACTATAAATAATGTCTATAATATGATATATATCAGCTGGTTGTCAGCAGTGCACATGCAGACAGAGGGTAGAAAGAGGAGGATGAGGAGGGGATAAAAGAATAAAAAGCAGAGAGAGTGAAAGCACACAGGGGTCTGGGGCGCATTAATGGGCTAAGGTGTGCTTCCGAGGGCTTGCGTGACGAAAGCTGCAAGGAGAGGAGGCTTTTTTTTTTGGCTCAGGCCAGATGGACACGCTGTCACAAAAATGAGCTCATCTTCAAAGAGTGCTGGAACCAATCCAGACCTGCTCCGTGCTAGCTGCAGCAACGTGTAAGAGACGTGTACATGTCTGCGGTTAGTTTGCTCGTAGGCCTTTTCAAGCTTTGAATGTGCACGTATGAATGTGTGAGTGTGCAAAAGGTTATAAATAATCCTAGACAGTGGATCTAATAGCTATCAGGTGTGGCATGAGGAGGAGAAGCTCCCTGCCCACTCAGCAGCTCCCGATAGACCATTTGACAAATTGTTTATTGCATAGTCAAAGGCTGTCAAAGAGTATGAGTATGAGTTCTCTATAAAGCATCAGGTGATATCACTGTCTTACCTGAACGCAGCCAGATACTCTGCATCACCCATGGGAGGTTCCAGTCCTCCAGTAAAGGCCATGTTCACATTGAAGCCTACACCTGCTCCACTGCCCACCTAGAACGCATAAACACACACGGATACAGTTTTGACACATAGCTGGGTCCAGGTGGGCAGGCAAGCAGAAAGACAGACTGGTGGTCTGTCTCACCTCGTCAGGTGCTCCACTGCCTGGGAAGAAGTTTCCATCATCGTAGCGATGCAGTGACAGGTAAAGAACACTGGGGTCAGCGTAGAAGGCCTGCTGGGTGCCATTTCCATGGTGAACATCCTGGAAACATCAAAAAAGGGACAGGTTAGGGATAAATTAGGTCAGAACTTTTGTATTAAAGAAGCTGACTTGCAACAAAAGGGACATCAGATGATTTGGAAAATGAATGAGTTTCAGGGCGATCAACTCCTGCACCTGAACTAAGACCAAAGAAATGACACACAGAGACTGTAATACTAGACTGTCAAGTGAGTATCTAAGCTGCAGCCTGTTGTGATGTTTAAAAAGGATGGTCAGCAGGATTCAATAAAACACTCAACTTCAATAGTTATTCACTTTTGCAAACAGCATGACATCAATTAAATGACCTCAGTGTCTATATCCCAAGAATGCTTTAATACGCCGAACCTAAAAACGTCCCTGTTAGCTGGAGGCAGAGTGGCATGACAATGAGTTTGCTAGCTGCACTTAAAGTCCCCCTGTGACAGACAGACAGGAAATGAAAAGGCCCTTCAAAGACTTTTGGGAATGGCCATGACAAGCCAGGGACGCCGCTGAAGAGCACCACTCCTGGACATGACCAAGGCTCTGTTATACCCTCTTATGAACAAATTTGTTTCTCCTTTTGAAGAAAGGGGCCGTGTCTGACCTAAATAGCAGATCTTTAAAGCCCATTCTCTCTCACACAAGCACAGTATATGGGGCCAAGGATGGTGAGCTATTCTAACAATGCATTTATAGTTTTGACCTGTTGTGGACCCAGTGGTCTGATGGGAACATATACTTGAGTATGAATGTGGTTTATATTACAAGATATCCTGCAGAACACTGTCTGAAATATAAAAACTACAGAAAACACACAACACAAAAAGAATCCGCCAGCTAGTCCTGTGCTTAATAGTTCATAGCTATAGCTGATCTAAGTCCCCTATACCCTAAACTCTAGAATAAATGTATGTTTCATTTGCAGTTATACTAGTTTCACAGTAGGGAATACAACTTTTATCAAACCACCGGGAATACTCTATGAGCTCAGAGGAAGAGGTGGTTGTACACATTAGATATAGATAGACAGATAGACAGACAGATAGATAGATAGACCCATGGCGTCGCCTGGTGAACTCACCCAGTCCACAATGAGGATCTTACTGACGTTGAGCCTCTGCTGCAGGAGCTTGGCTGCGATGGCGACTGAGTTGAAGTAACAGAACCCCCTGAGAATGGGCAGTGAGAGAGGACATTAAGTGCTATTGACAGTGCTATTAACTTCCAGAAGTGATTATATTGATTGTAAGTTCAATGAATACTGCACTAAGACACGGCATTGCAGCATATCTGTCTGTTTACAAGACTGTTGTTTACAAGAGGTGTATGGAAATTTCTGCTAAGGTTGCTATGATACAGGCCAGGTCAGATTTTAATTTTTTTAATTTCTAATTTACTTACATAGGCGTGCTCTCCTCAGCATGGTGTCCAGGTGGTCGAACTACAGCAAAACCATTCTGTCAGGAAAACAAAAGTAATTCGCACACAGTTTCATAAACCAGCATAGTCCACTGAAGTTGGTTGTGTCGGTATCTTCTTTCTCTGTGATAGGCTAGAGGGTCAGATGATACATACGATGATACATATCCACTCTCATGCACAAAAATGCACACAAATGGAAAGAACATTTTCTCAATCTCTTATTTAAGGAAAATTTAGACAAGATTGGGTTGTACAACAAAAGCACATATTAAAACACCACAAAAAACAACACAAATTCATTCAGTAATTTAAAAGAAAATTGAATTTAATCTCATGATCTCCCTTCTACAATGTGTGTCAGTCAATACCAAACTTAACACTCTCACAACAATATTATAATTACTCTCCAAAAAGGTCACCATGCCTTAGTTTGAGATTTGGAACTGTTTCTCACAGGCAGACTAATTCAAAAGTGTGCACACACAGAAACAGATGCTTACATTGGGTCAGTTAAGGGGAGCTTTGTTAAGGCAGGGACCAGCGGGACTCCCAGCAAGTGTTTTTGGGGCTCCCACTGCTATGTGGGGACATTAGATAGATGTTCAGGCTGATGTAGAGTGAGGCAAGCCGGGACTAATGATGTTGAGTCAGCTGCTGAGGATTAGCAGCCAGCTGGGAGATTATTGTAGAGATAACTACCTTAGCTGGTTTTAGGACACCCAGTTACAGCAGGTTGCATAATACAGGATGTACATAGGTGAGTGAGAGACAGTGTTTGTCTCCGAAGAGGAAAAATATCAATGGATTAAAATAGACGTGGGGAGAGGAATAGAAAGAGCAGATGGGGAGACAGAAATGTGTGAGTCTGTGTGTGTGTGTGAGTGTCTGTGTGCGTGCCTTGAGTAGATTTATTGCATTCTGTGGAGTTCAGAAAGTTGTTGGTCCAGGTGGAGTTTGGTCATTTAGATGTGGAGGATCCTCAGAGGACCATCTGTATGTGTGTAGGCATGTGTGTGTGCACAATCATATGTACACATGTGCATGTATGTGTTAAGAACAGGTTAAGCTGAGGGCAAGTCAATACCTGTGAACTTTAACCCTAGTTGGAGCGAGTCCATATCGTTCATGTTAAAACTGAGCTCTTCCTCTCGGGGAGTGCAATACATTTGATTTTCTTTTTAAACTGTGATTTTACCAACCACACAATGGGCTATATAGAAAGACCAGACCACTAGTTCTTTATAGTAATTTTGCCCACGTGCACAGGAGATTCTGAGTGCCAGCCAAAAACCACGTTGGTATTACTATAGCGTGCTACTGTCTCTCCAAGGAATGTCATTAGTCTGTGGTTGGTGCTAAGCTAACGCTAAGTGCGACGGCTGCTCTGCAGGTGGCTGTGGTGTAATACTAATAAAGCAGGCCTGTTAGTGGGGACTGTTAGTGTTTCCAGTGACCATGCGCCGGGCCTCCCTGCTGGGTTCAAACAGTAAGCTGCCATTGCCACAGACACAGGAAGGCTGGCTGGTGGGCAAGGCATGATGGGGGTGGGGACGCCTGTCTGGGAGGCGCTAACGAGACATTGGGATAGACGGTTCTGGAAGGAGGTTTCTCTTTTCTTGAGGTGTTTGGAGGATGAATTGTGCGTGTTGGGTGTAACAAAGTTTGATTAATCCATTAGTAATACTTTCAAATAAACATTTACATCACTCTTAGTGATTCATAGAGGTCTGCTTCCTATTCTATGTGACTGAAATGTAACACAGCAAATGTAACTCAAAATTAAACCCTTCAAAGTTCTAGTCACGGACTTATTTTGGTCCATCTGAGCTTTGTTTCATGTTGGCTCCATTTGCAAAGTTATTAAATGAATTATTCACATAAAAAGGCCACACAGACAAACACAGAACATCCTTTAGTTATTCCAATCCCTAAAGAATACAGCCGTAACTTTCATTTGACAGAGCATCCAAACAAACCTTCAGTTCTCCTGATGCCACTTTGAAGACCAGCTCCACCACTGAACCAACAGCCAGACGAGCTGCGCTGGATGAATGGACCTCATTCCAAATGGTGTCGCTGTCCACCTGCCAACATATACACACACACACACACACACACACACACACACACACACACACAGTCATTTGTTGTTTATATCATATTTTTCAAAAGGAGCAAAAATATTCAGCTTTGTACTGTTTTCCATTTATTTAGGAGCTGAGGGATGTTTGATGATGCGGTCTACAGAGCTTCAGTGTGACAACTATTGTAAAACAATGAACACATTTGAAACCATTTAGCTTGTAAAACAACAGAGAGGGAATATATGAGGCAGTAAGACATACTTAGAAGTTTAATCATACAGACAAATGGTCAGATCTGCATGTACTGAATCAGACTTTCTGAACATTTATTTTACCGCAGCAGAAGAAGCTGTTAAACTGTTAATCACTAAATACAGTCTGAATTTGACTAAGATGAACATATGAAATGTTTCTTAATTCACAATGGGTTAAGCCCTGTCATTAATCGTAATGTCATATACAACAATTTTAAAAGTTAAAAGAAGTGGCATGACTCTTCTCAGTTCTAAGATTTCGATGAACTGAAGTGGAGCAAAGTTTAAGAAAAGCTTGGCCTTACTGTATTTATTTATGTATTTTATAGAGTGAAAATAAGATTTCAGGATTGATTGTGTGTGCGTGTGTGCTTGAGTATGTTCAGACACAGGGCAACCATTCAGTGGTCAAGCCTGATTAATGCTGAGGCACGGACGGCCCCTCAGCCACAATCACAACAGTATATCCACACACATACACTCACACACGCATACAAGCCAAATGGACCACAATATTCTGTGTGATTGATTGTACGCAGGGCTATGCACAGGATAATATACACACCCTACATCAGGCATGGCAGATACTGCAGGCAGATGGAGCACATGATAAACACAGAGAGAAGAAGCTGGCAGAGGAAAAGAAGAAAGGGAAGCTCCACGTGTCAATGTGTTTGAACTGTACACACATGTGCGGAGCGGCCGGTGCCAGAGCTGAGGCGAGGCTTTCTGATGTAAACCCGGGGCTCTTCTACTTTGAATATGTTAACTTTAACCTGCCATTCTGTCAGACAGCCGGCTTTTTCATCCACGCTCACGGCCTTTCAATCAGTCAACTGGCCGAGTGGTACATTAACCCTCGCTACTCAGTCAGCCCCTCAAGTCCTTCAACCAGTCAGTGTGTTAAGCGACTCAACAGCTTTTCAGCCAGCCGGCCCACTTTCCTCTTGTCTCTAGTGACGGGAGTGATCAAGGCTGGAGGAGGACTCCATAATAACATCCACAGGGAAGAAAAAAAGGTTCTTTTTAAGTTGTGCCAAGAAAGACTTTGTCATGAAAGAAAACTGAGCAGCACTTACCATAGGCTAAAAAACTAAAGAGGAGGAAGTGAGGAGGTATAGAGAGCAGTGTTGATGAGTGACTTATGGAGCTGAATGTGTGGAAATAAACAGTGAGTAAGTCAAAGACAGTATGTAGTAGCCGAACCTGTGATTGAGCGAGTGAGCAAATGAAGAGCCAAGTGAGTGAGTGAATGGGAAACTGAATCATATATACAAGTCAGGTTAATGAGCACAAACAGATGCTGCTCTAAAGCAGCATGCGGAGACTGAGTGGTTTATTATTTCCCATGTTGATGTTAGTTTTGCCTCAAGCCAGAAGCGGGACACAAGCTAGTCAGGAAAAAGTGAAAGGGAAGCAATGTGTGTGTGCATGTGAATGTGTGTCGGGGTGTGTGTGTGTGCATGTGTGTGTGAGTTTGGGTGTGTGTCAGAGGCAGAAAAGAGCGGGAACGTGCTGGTATGACGGAATGATGGTTCTCCACAGGCTGACAGCCTAATTTCAGCCCCCTTCCTCTGTGTGTGTGTGTGTGTTTGAGTAACTTGTATATGTGTGTGTGTGCGTGTGTGTGTGTGTGTATGACAGGAAGACAACAATTTAGTCCCATTTGCCATTATAAAGAGCAGAACAGAGCAGCGCAGAGCTCAGGCTCTTCTTGTTCCCACCACAGCAGCAACACTAAGCCCCGAGGGAGAGGAGAAGGAGTGAGAGGGAAAGAGAAAGAGATAGTCTGAAGGTGTTGCATGTGTTGTATACAGGCAATGTACGTATATGTTGGGGTAAGTGACAGGGTGCTGGGTCCGCCTTTGAATCACCCCAACATTGTGAAAAAAATCACAAACACACACACACACACACACACACATACAGGTGTCCGGCTGTCCTTACTGTCAATTTCAAAAGACAGCACTTCCTGCTCTGTGCAACCATCTAAATCACTGTCGTAGCACACAAAGATTCCAAAACACACTGGTATGCACACAAACAAAAACATACCCCCCACCCTACCAACACACACACACACACACATACACACACACATACACACACATACACACACATACGCACACATACGCACACATACGCACACATACACACAGCTCATATGCTGAAAACATCTGGCTATAATTATGAACATGGCGGAAAGGCAAGCAACAGCTTTTGTTGCCTCTGGTCCTTGAGGGGCGGCGTTTGTGTGTGTGCATGCGAGTGTGTTAAGAGTGTGCGTGTGCGTGTTTTGTTTGGTGGAACACGAACAAATGGGACTATTATTTATGGAGAGACAGAGTGGGCAAAGGAAACACAGTTATTATACTACTATTTGATGATGCTGAAACTATGTTTATTTGTTTCATTACAAAGTCAGATGGAGCAGCGCCAGTTGGGTATTGATTAGATTAACACAATGCAGTAAAAACAGCAACAGTCTATTACAACAATTTTCCACTGAATAAACCAGTGTGACTAACAGCGGTAATTTCCAAGTAATATCAGGTGCACAAATTACAAATACTTAATTAGACTGTGAATATTTGTAAAATGACTTATGTGCAGTTAGAAGCATGAATTTATTGGTGACTTACCCCTATGCCTCCACATGGTAACCTCACAAACATGGGACTCACTGAACCTGAGAAAGAAGTAAAGAAACTGAGAACCAGGAAAAGCAAAAGAGAAACTGATAAAGAAAGAGTAAAAGGTTAGGAGGTGAAGAGGTAATATCGTGGACTTGCAGGCAAAAACGGGTGCATGACTCCTGAAACTGAGCATTTGACTTTCTGACCTAATCTTAACAGCGAGAGTACACAGGGGCATGCTTTAATTGGGTGAGGTGAAGAAAAAAAACTTGACTTCACAATCAAACCCCCTTTGCCTCTCAGGGGATCATGATTTTAGGCCAGAGAGGATCTGATTTGTCATAGAAAAAATAGTAGACTTGATGAAAAAAACTTGATTTGATTAATTTTAAATGTAAACTACAGTGTAAACTTTTTGTCATGTCTAACAGATGAAACGTTTTACTTCTGAGGAAGCATCAGTGTACTTCCTCTGAATTTAATCTGTTTGACTGCTTTACCAACATGGTTATGTGTTTTTAAGAAATGTTGCCACATAAAAACTTAACTGCTCAATGTCTCAAAACATTAAACTGTTCTCAATCCAGTGCTGACAACCGGACTAGTGTAACGTTTCATGAGTACATGAGCAGACCTCTGAAGCTCAATGGGCAGAGCATGGCACGCGCATTACTAAGGTTAGGAGTCCAAGTCTCACTGAGCTACTTGCTAAGTTGCTAAAAATGCACGAGTTCAACAGTCTGAAAAAACAAAGAAACAGTCCTTAGCAGATATGTAACATGTTGTATATGAATACTTTAATCCCTGACTAGATGCCACCTTTGCGGTTTTATTTCAGTTTGCATTTTCACTTTCTTCTTCTCCATTTCTGTGTACACAAACCCACCTGCGTGCTGAACCTTGCACAGCAGTATCTGGTAATACTCCTGTGTAAGCAGTAATAATAAGGGGAATTTATGTCTTCGCTGGAATGAAAGCTAAGACGACCACTGGGGTTTGCCCCTTAGGTTTTAGCACTCTCACACACACAGAGGTTGCTTTGGCTACACCTGCTCTTAAAGCCACAAAGGCTAGGCCTAAGTGACAAAGCAGCCTGTGCGACTTTTTGTTTAACAGCTTCAGCGGGTCCTCACCTGATCGTAACACCTCCAAGACTTTATTAGATTGGACCGTTTGTTATGACACGGTTTAAGCATTAAAGCAGATCCCTTTAACAGACACTGCAGATTCACAGCATTCACATGACAAGCCAGTGGGAGACTTAGTCTGCATAGGAAGACAAAGTTACTGCATATAAATATGTAAATCTATATGTGCAGTGTGTTGTCTGTGTTGTCTTTGCATTGTCTTTCTACTATTTGCCAAACTGAGATTGTAACAGGTATGTCAAATACTTTGAAACACTATGAATGTCAACATTGGTTAATGTCAGTGGTGAACCCTCTACAGTTTATCAGACCAGTCTAGTGGGAAATCTGTTCTGTAGTAGAGCACATCTAAATTAAGTGTATTTGTCAATGCATATGTGTTAAGGTGTATCTTACAGTCCAGTTTCTGTCGCAGTGGGTTAGTTCCATAGAGCAAGACGTGGGCTTCAGAGTGGACTGTTTGTAACTCCTCCAGTGAGGCCTTCCTACCACGGATACACTGCACACAGCGTAGAGCAGAGGAGAGAACAGAAAAAGAAACAGATAGATACATCTGATTGAGTCTCCACTCTCACCATTCAAAATGCCATAGTTACCCACAAAGAGAGTAAGAGCAGAGTGAAGTGCTGCAAGTCGTCACGTTGTGTGAAGTTCAGTGAATACAGAGAAGCTCAGTGGTGTCTGCAAGTAAGAATTTAGGAGGGGAGCTAATTCTGGATCATTCTCAAGCCATAATCTCAAAGTGTGTGGTTTTCATTGGTAAAGCCAAGTGGCGACAGAAAATGACTGAACACTGCCCCCTTCTGGTCATGACAATGACCTGCACTTGTGACTTGGAATTGATCTTAAGGACAGTGGTGAAAAAACGTCTTTTCAAATAACTAAATAGTAAAAAAAAAAATAAAATAAAATATACAGCAAATTGACAAAAATAACACAAACACTGCTAATATTTAATCGCTAATTATAGCATGAATGGTTGTTGATAGATTGGCGTCCTCTCCAGAGAGTACCAATCACCACCTCTCACCCAATGTCAGCTGGGATTAGCTCCAGCCCAGGCCCCCCACTGCAACCCTTAAAAAGGATAAGCGGTATGGCTAATGGATGGATGGGTGGGTTGCTCATTATAGAACGCCAAAATGTCTAAAATGTTGCATCCGTATACATAAAGGTGATTTTATTGCTACCGCTCAATGAATAAACCATTTTTTATTTAAAACAGACAAGGATTATAATTTACCTCTGAATGCTGGATACTGATAAGTTTGTTTAATTCTTGATACGTCACTTACAGACGCTGTGGGACAGGACAAAATTGGTTGCCAGGTTGTTTTTTAATGTGATTTATCAGGTGCTTGCTACTTTGGATTGAACAAATCTGTCTTCCCAAACTGGACAGACACTATGTGCTCAAGACACTACAAACAACTGATCAGATGAACTTTTGTAAACGGGAGTAATGAAGATTTCAATACAGTGTTATCCATCATTTGCTGTGTCTATTCCACTCTGTTTCTTTGGAAGTGATTACCTCTGTGTTTAAGTGTAACTTTGGCCTTACCTCACAGTGCACCCTAAGGCCTGTTTCCTGAAGTCGGGACCAAATACTCTGGATGCGACCAGCGTGCTCTGGATGACTGGTGGTGTTACCACACATACACTGGTGCTTCTGCATCAAAGAGTCATATACCAGACCTGGAAAATACACACACACACACACACAAAGAGCTGTCATGTGATTATGCATCTTTGACAACAATATTCCTGTAAACACACTATAAGACATTAAGTATGATTATCTGTTGCACCTGCTGCATCATAAACAGAGGGTCATGTGGAGATTGTCAGGGGCAGAGGACGCCTAGCAACAGCCCTGTGCATATACACAGCCACTGTATGTTGTCTCATTATGCAGTGTGTTTCCAGGAAAAGATTTCTTCTAGCCTGCAATCAGTAGGGTGAATGTGTTTCTAGACTGTTTGCTTAACTACTCCATAATGGATTTCTGTGTGAAGGCAACAGACATACAAAAAAGGAAAGTAGAGATTCATATTTAGTAAAGTGGTGTAAAGTGTATTATTATTATTTTTGTTTTGAACAGACCTGTAGTAAATCGAGGCTTGGAAGGTGGCTCCGGCACTACCATGGGGAAGGTGGCTGAGGCTGGAGATGACTGAGCCCTGGAGAGGGGACGGTGTCCAGCAAAGCTGACTGATAAGCCGGCTGCTTCCATGGAGGCTTGGTACTTCCTCAATTGGTAAATCCGCTGCTGCTCTAACAGCAGAGCCTGCTGCTCTCACACAAACACAGTGACATGTACAGTGTCAGAGTTGGACTGAAATATCGTTCTCTTGCCAGAAGATGGCACTAGATACTTACCAATTTTAAGCTGCTATACTATAGAACATACACAGGCTGCACTGATAACGGTTGATATTGTGTTACACAGGGAGATACTAGTTTTCTTTTCAATTACAGAGCAGAAGCAGCAAACCACTTGTATGGGGTTCACATGACAACACCACAGATTTCCAAAAAGGGTAGTAATGCAGGAAAATCAGTCTTATTTTTTGAATGACAGGTTATTAACCCTGAGCTCATACAATACATTTCATGTGAGCCTTCAGTTGAAAAGACTATTCTTCCAGCTGTCTTTTGACAGGAATAATGAATACTATTAATCTAAAACCACTTTATTCTCAACTTGACTTCACATAATAATTATTCTCTTCATGTGATTTTAAAGGATGCTGCCTCAGACACTAGACAAAGAAATCAGTTAGGTTTTTGAACATGTTCTTACTCATGATTTTGTCTAAAAGCGTCTCATGTAGGCGCTTGGAAAGTATCTGTATGTACATGAGTTAAATATTTGGGTTAAATATTTGCTTTCTCCTCTCAAAAGAGGCTCACCATGCAGTCCTGTTACTCTGTCTGTTGGGCGTGTCTGCTTACCCTATGGGCGCCATGGCGACAGTGAGAGGAGTGCCTGATTGAATTTGGCTGAGCGGACAGGAGGGATGGGCAAGACAGATGAGGACATGGTGTCCTGACTGTGCATGGGCGTGCATGTGTGTGGCCACAGACAGACTGCGCGCCATACAGAGACAGAGAATGTATGTTCAATGCATCCATGGAGAAGTAATGCAAAATTGGAGACCTGTGCATTAGTAGGTTTTTGTGTGGGTGTACAGAGTGTATTTTGAAGGCATCTATGTGAATGTATATACAGAGTCTTGCTAGGGAGTAGTGTGAAGGAGTTATACATGCCCTAAGCTGTTAATAAAAACATTACTTTGCATTAGCCGTATATGTATATGTGTAGCATGTGTTTTTTGTGACATAGGAAAAAAAATGTAAATATAGCTTAAATTATTCCAGAAAGTGGGCTGGACAGTCAGTCAGGAAGATCGAATGTAGAGTGTAATGTTTCAGTCAGTCACTAGTAGTGCCATCTGTCACTGCCGTCAGACTGTTTTTATTTGCCTTTTATTTTATTTATGAGGAGTTTGCCTGAAGAATTGGTACAAAACTTAGGCATCCAGAGAAAAAGAAATCTTGTTATCGTCAGTTTGAGACTGAATATATTTATGATGAGATAATGTAACAGACAGAATTTGATACCAGCTTTAGATGAGTGCAAGAACAAAATTTGCTGACCGATCCGTTTCATCCTCTTAGTTTTTCATTTTTACTCTGTAATTTCTGAAAAGCAGATTGAACTTGTGGAATCTGCATTTAAACTGACTCTAATTTCACACTCAGTCAGTCTCCAATTTTCATAATTCTCTCTCACTGTCCTCATCCTTCTCTTGTAACCATATCTTCTTTCTACCTCTGTATCATTTTTTCTTTTCCTGCTTTTCTCCCCCCTTTTCTTCTCCTTCTACTCCCACTCCCAACTGCACCTGTCCTCCTCCTTCTCCCCACCCCTTGTCCTCACCTGTCTGAATAAGAAATCCTGCTCGGTCTGTCTCTCCCTCTGCTCCACCTCTTCCTGCTCCTGGAGGTCTGGGGGCTCCTGCTTAATGACCAGCCCCCGTAGCGGCCCGGTCTCCTGCACGGAGGTAGAGGAGGAGGACGAGGATGAGGAGGACAGCCCCTGGTGCTCTCTCAGTTCCTCTTCTGTCTCCTCTGGGTGACTCTGATGCTGCCTGGCTGGCCCTGAGGTGCTGGAGCCTGCGGCTGACACCTGATCGCTGGGCTTGGACATTATCTAGAGGACAAAAAGAGAAGTTCAGGTGAGAGGTTTTACAGAACATTTCTATGATTATGGGTCTTATTTCCGCTGGGTCTTAAGTTTGAGCTTTCAACACCAAACATCACAACAAGATGAAGGAATTAACTAGTACAAGAGATAGAAACCTGGAACAAAACCATGGAGTATAAAAGCAAAAAGAAAATGCACAGAAATGTGAGAGAAAAATTGTCTTCTCAACTGAGAGAACAGCAGGGATAACAGTGTATGATACCAGACAACTTGCACCACTTTAACAAGTGTTGGTACACTGAAGATGTTTTTCATTCCAAAAATAGCTGACCGATCGGTTCCAGTGCAAAAACAATGTAAAGAACCTTAAGTTTAATCAAACAAAAGCTGACATTAGGCAGCCACTTGTACACATAGCGATAAACCAGATCTGTACTCTGGACTCTGTTTGGTTATTTATCTGTTTTAAAACTCCGCAACGAATCTCTGTGACTAATATAGGTGAGTTCACTAAGTCTGAGCCTGTAACAGAGAAGAAAAACTCAGCAAAGGACACGAGGGAGAAAAAGAGGAAGAATTGCAGAGGGGTGATTTCAGGAGTCTTGTTGTGGCAGCTGTCCCTGTCCCTGTCGTCAAAGACCTTAACCTTGATGCGCACTGATTGGACCACTGATTGTGCATGGAACACACACACATACACTGAAAAAAAGACACACACATATACACACACACAGAGAAAAAAAGACACAGACACACACACACTTGGCTGGCATATTGCCCAGGGAACAGTCCATTGACGTCAGAGAGCAGGCTCTTGCCTCATCCCAGTCCCTCTTCTCCAAACAAACTCAAAACACTCTTCCACTCCTGCTGCACTGATTCTTGTTCTTCCTTTCTCTCCTGTTTTGCTGTGTTTCTCCCCCTCCTATTTAACAGAGGAAATAGTTGCTGGGATATGAACCTTAAGGGGGACAGACACTAAATAAGCCTGATGAATCAGTTGGAAGACAGAGAGAGCGGGAGTTGGAGAAGGGAAAGTTCTTGTATACATGTACACTTGACATTAGTTGACTCTACATATCTATCTCTCTCATACACACACATTTGCACACAACAATATTAGTTAAGTGAGTATACCACGGTGTTGCCTGTCTGAGGTAATTAGTGGTAGGCAGCAGGCTCAGGTTGGAACAGTTTCAAGATTCTTTCATTCCCTTCGTTGCTGCCAAAATGCCTGTTAAAGCCAAATTTTAAGCTGCAGGAAGGACCCACTTTCCTTGCTGACTTGACTAAAAAAATGTGAACAAGGAAAGGAAGGAAGACCACAGATGACTCATGTTTTACAAAGTGGTGGGTTTCCAGTGGTGAATAGGGTAAATAAATGGAACTAAACATAACACACCACTGTGTTTGTGAGAACAGTTTGAAACACCGCACTTATACAGTTCATAAAGAAGGAATCATGTTTAATGGAAGCGATGATGGTTCTTATCACTGTGTATTTTAGTCAGTCTGCAGAGACTACTGCAGTCTGGGATATTGTACTTCCTCATATTAAACCGAAAGTGTTTTTGCAGTTTTTAAGAACCTGAATTTTTAATGCAGCAGTGAATAGAGTTTTCTTGGGCTACTTTTACATTTTCTGTGGTGCCATGTTCTTCGAAAGGCAGTAAAGATTCAAAACAAAGGAAATGACTAGCTGGGGACCTGTAATGTATTTAAATTAAACTCTGTAAGAACAGGGCACCTGTGGATGCAATTGCATTCTTTAATATTAGAAAACATCCATTTAAAAAAAAACATATGTAAATATATATAAAAAGACAAAGACATCTAATCCATTAAAAAAAGATATAGAGATAGATAACTTTTTATCAAAGCTGAATTTAGATACCTGCAGAGGCCTAAAATATAACGCCATGGTCAGAACCGGTTTTGCAGGTGTTGGTGGTTTTACCGTTGGTGCAGGAGATATAATTCCAGCCTCAATGATGCCAAGCCACAGAATCAGCCAGTACTTTGACCATCATCTGTGCCACAGATCACTCACTCAAGGTTATTCTTTTTTTATTCAAAATGTATTCTTTAGGTAAAGTAATATAAATGCTTGGTTTTAACAATGGTGATCTGTTCACGCCACACTTGTCTCATAAGAGCAAATGTAAATGTAAATTTTCTTGTTGCATGTTTTTGGTGTAAAAGTTGTTGCATCAGCTCAAGTGAGCTCCTTATTCCAGGTGATATTTGTGAGTGTGGACTTCATACTTGAAATAAAAAGGTTAAGATCAGGGCAGATCATTTAAGATAACTGACCTTTTCATGCAATACAGAAAGTCACCTGGCTCCAGTTAAATCCATGAACACCACCGTCTCTCTACGCCTCTGTATAGCAACAATGTCAACGTGGAGCTGAAGTTCGTGTAAAGCACTGAGGGTAACACTTAAAGTGCATCTATATGCAGCAACTGCAGTGACAGTATATGTTTTTATACTTTTCCCATATTTGTGCACTCACAAAGCTAAGGAGGTAGTAATCTGTGGTGTTGTTCTGTTGTAGAGTTAAATGTTGGGTGCAGATTCTCAGTGATCCAAACAAGAAACTTGGAACATGGGTTGCTTTACAGTTGTAGTAATCCTGCTGATGACAGGAGTTTATACCTGTGGTTTGTATTTCTAGACATTATGAACCTTTGATCTTACTCAATTATATTATAGCAATAGCTGTTTGAAAAAGTGCAAGTATTTATCCATGTTGTCTGTGAACACATCTTTTGCCCATGTGATGCTGGCCTTGCGGTCACTGCTCAATACTTTCTCTCCCCAGACAGATTGTGTAAGACTGTTTTTTTTTTTTTTTTAATGGAAATTCAACTTATCACAAAAATATGGGCACACTCAACAGCAAGCAGGAACACAACATTACTACATACTTAATAAGTCAACATGACCTATTTGGAGATCTCTGCATTGGGTACTGTAGAGTTGTACTATGCACCAACTGGAATACCTGCCTTATGTGTCCAAATTAACATGCAGCTAAAGTGAGTGTTCTATGATTTGGTAGAATGAATTAGGGAATGAAATTCAGTGTCACTCATGTACAATAAATTTAAAGCGCCAGGCCAAATTTAAATAAGAAAATATATAATGATTTAAAATTATCATAATGGCTCAAATGTGGTTTCAGTTTTTAACACCCCAAGCTAATAAGTCATGTTCTCCCTTTATGTTGCCTGGAAAAGAGCATTAACACAACTTACAGTTACATGAAAATAACCTGGTTTTACACCTGAGCTTTACTTAATTAGCTGGACTCATAACAGCCTGGAGTCTAGAAGCAGAGGGAGTCAGCAACAGCCAAACAACACAGACATAATGGAGCTTAATCCTACAGGAACTTCAGCACACATACACATACACACAAACACAGGGATGTACGCACTAACAACCATCTCCCTCTCTACAGCGACCTTATAACGCTGCAACTCCCCTCATTACCTTGCGCGCCCGTGCATGCACACACACACACACTTCCACACACATCTACAATGATGCAGTAGGTCATTTCCTGTGTGACCATATATGGAGGCAGCTTCCTCTAGAGCACAGTTGCCACGGTGACAGGGAAAGTAGGGATATACGAACACAGACAAGAAAGACTGGCTAGAAGACTTGCGGATTGCAGGCTGATTCATCCAGCTCTTGGACCGAAGACAGGATTCACAGACATTAACCGAATTAGAATCATGTATATGGGCAAATACTGCTGCACACACAAATACACAGACACAGACACACACGCACACGGACATATATATGTATATACACACACACACACACACACACACACACACACACACACACACACACTGAGATACCTTGTTGATGATGTGCTGCTGCTGCTGCTGTTGGAACAGTTGTTTGTGTTTCTCCAGGAACTGCTGGTGCTGCTGCTGGACCACCAGCTGCTGCAGGGCCTGGGCCTGTCCACACTGCTGCTGTGGCAGAGGGGCCGACTGGGTTCTCCCCAAGGGACGGTGGCTCCGTGCAAGTTTGGAGACAGAGGGTGATGGTAGCGGAAGACCACCCAGACCAACTGTGGTAAACACAGAGTGGTTAAAGCAATTTATTAGTTTTTTTTTGTTTTTTGTTTTTTTTAAATAAATATGGTCACATTTCTTTACTTTTGGCCATCATTTCCATTGGCTTTCATTAAATTTTGTTTGCCAACTTAATTGTCCAGTGCCTCATGGTTGTAATGCCCTGTGGACTTTAGTGTTTCATGAGTTTGCTGCATCTCAAAATTTCTGCAGCCCTGCAGAGTCAAATGTTTTGCTTAATAACATTCATTCATTCATTTTCTACTGCTTAATCCATCAGGGTAGCGCGGGAGCTGGAGCCTATCCCAGCTGACTATGGGCGAGAGGCGGGGTACACCCTGGACTGGTCGCCAGTCAATCACAGGGATGACACACAAAGACAGACAACCACACACGCACACACGCAATTAAGAGCATTAACTTTATTAATTAAAAAAACCCATGCATGTTTTTGGGATTGTGGGAGGAAGCCGGAGTACCCGGAGAGAACCCACGCAGGCACAGGGAGAACATGCAAACTCCACACAGAAGGGCCCAGACCGGGGTTCGAACCTGGAACCCTCTTGCTGTGAGGCGACTGTGCCACTGCACCATCAAATTTCTTTTAATCAAAAACAAAAAGGCAAAGGTGAAATTACACCTAAGAACAGATCTATTTATCTTAAAATACTACTACTACTAACAACTACTTATTAGTAACATTTACACATGTTACTCATTTAAAAACTTGCAGAACAAAAGAGTCTTGTGTTGCAGGTTACTGATTTAAAAGCTACTGCAGACGCTTTGCAGTCATATAAAACAGAGAACCAATCATTAGAAAAATGATACAGAAAAATTACTCTGTAACTTCCTTATTATCCTTATGTCATCTTACCAAGATTTCTTTCTGCACATGTATTACAGTCAAATTAAGGAAATGTGCACTCCCCATAGTCTGGCTGATAACAAGAATATAAAGCACATTATTACGGCATGAAATTGCTTCAGTGATCCGCACAGTCATTCATTTAGACAGCAGCTACTCACTGCTGAGGAGTAAGTAAAATAAACGTTGCAGTGAACACTGACCCATTGGATTATGGCTCTGCTCCAGCAGTACCATGTGTTGGAGAAGGGGGTTGTGACCAGTCGTGCCCCCTCCAGCCCCCTCCCTGTCCTGCGCTGCCAAGTAGGAGGGCAGGTGGGCAGTGGGCAGGAAAGGAGGGGTCAGAGGAATGCCCTGCTGTAACGCAGGCAGATGACTCTCACCATCTTGGTGTCCCGATACCACCTACAAAGACAGAAAGAGAGATTGAGACACAAGGAGGGAGAAGAAAAGAGGCAGGCAAACAGAGAGAGAGGCAGATGGATGGAGACAGAAGGGTCAAATAAGACAGAGAGGGAGTGAGATGGAGAAAGAGAATCAGAGGGAGAGAGGGACAGAGGCTTGAAAAGGATGCTAAAAATCTTTGACAAGACAAAACCCAGTTTTGAAATCTCAGTGATTGCTGGTTTACATCTACCATTATTCTCTGTACTAAACTAACCTGTACATGTATTCTAATACCATGAGAAATGCAAGTTATATTTTCAGTGTATATTATACAAAATTAAAATTAAAATTAAAAATTAAAAAAAGTGATGCTATGTTGAACAATTGTATAATATTGTGTATTGAGACTCACAGTGTTAGCGAGCCCTGTGGCTGGCAGTCCCAGGGTGATGTTGGGCAGAGAAGGGGAGGTGTACAGAGAGAGTTGGCTAACTGAACCTTCCCTTGCAGCCAATCTCTGAAGCAGGGAGGTCTGGACACAGATGACCACACAACATTGCAGTAAATACTCACACAGTTCAGATACGAAGTAGACACAGTGCTACATACAGTACATTACTTCTCCTCTATTTCACAAACACGCTCACAGAGACTAAGCCATCCATTAAAATAAACAGACATTGCCAATCCTCTGGTCACCAAGTCTGCCTCATTCACACAAACATTTGATACAAACATGCATGAGCATATGCAGTCATACACAAAGTAATGTTGGTTACCTCTCCCGGGCTGCTGGAGATGACCCCATTCTCACTGGGGATGTTGCTGGAGCTGTTGTTGGGTGAGCTAGGTCCAGAGCCTGGTGCACTGTTGCATGCAGACTCTAAAATGCACGAGACAGAAATTTGATTATTTTTTATTAAATAATGATAATATTAATAATGATTCACTATTTATATGAAACAATAGGCCATCAAAATTCATGTTGTTATGCAAAAAACAGACAATGATGTTCCAAATATGAGATAGAATTGGGCTTAACTTCAAAGTACTGCAACACTCATCATGATACCAAATTAAAACAACAGATGACATCCAGTGACAAGAGCACTCACCAGCCACGTCAAGGGAACGCTTCTTGGCAGTAGTGATTGGACCGTCCTTCCTGCGGAGAAGAGGGCTGCTGCGGCGCTCAGTCACCTTCTGCTTTAGCCGGGAACGAAGCTTCAGGTTGGGTTCAGAGGCTGATAAGAGAAGGTCACATGGGGCAAGCACAGGATGGAGGGTTTACTCAAAAGTTGGAGCCATTTCAGTCCAGAGTAAGACAAAACTGAGAGAAAAGTAAATGAGCCCTTTTTTTGCATTTGATTAAACATTATTAAAAAAAATTAACAAAAAAAATGTCAATACTTGTTTTTGTCTACAAATGTAGCTCGCCCCATTCTATCTAACAAACGAAACAGTAGCAGATAACTAAGTAGGTAGAGCTACACGGTGCCAAGGTTAAGTATTTGATTTCCATCGGTGGAGCCCATTCTAAAAATATGAATCTGTTACACCTCAGCTTAGCCCCATGAATGTGTTGAAAATGACAGATTCTAAACTGGCACTCTGGCACTCTGCTTTGTGGTAGATTGCCGGGCCACACAAGTGGGAGCTTGTTCGCGGGTGTGTGGTGGGTCTAATAAGCTCGTCTCTATAGGCCACACTGTATGCACTGGCTGACAGATTCAGGAGCTGAGGTTAGCCATCATCATGTGACAGTGGGAAACACTGAAACAAGATGGGAAGCAGCCAACTGGCAGCTTTTTTGACCCCATGCTTAATGATGCTGCCCCCATGCTTTGCTAATGAACACCACTTGTTTCCAGACACTTTCAATTTCAAAAAAAAAAAAAAAAAAATTTGCCCGCGTGCCTTCATGTGTGTTTGTAAGCATATGGGCATGTGTGTGTCTGATTCTACATTTCTTGGGGCCCTGCTTGAAAACAGATGCTCCCGTTCTGGATTTGCTGTAGAGCTGTACTGCTGACCTTTTCTGGCCAGTCTTGCTTCGGTGTCTCCCTGCCAGACAACACCAAACACAGGCAGTTTTATTCTATTCCCTCCTCCACTGGCTTCCTTCCGTTCAATTAGTTGAAGCTGGACAGTTGACCAAAAGCTGACCCTATGCTTGTCCCATGACCATATATCAAAGGGGCCACGCTATGTTCATTAGCCTCGGAGAGGGAGCTGGGATTTTTTGGTACAGTCAAGTGGGAGTAAATGATTCTTCTTTGTGTATTGTATTCCTTGTAAGAAGACTTATTCAGGATCATTACAAACCCTCTGGCTCTTGCTTCCTGCAGCCTTGATGCTAATCAAGGTAGGACGAGGCTCTACCAAGTTTTAATGTACTTCAAAGAGGTACAAGCACTATACCTCCTGGTCAGTGGGGATGAGATGACCTATTGTAAATCTATAATGTCTAAGTACTTTTTCAAATGCACTTTCAATTGTAAGGGGAACGATGCTGCCAAAGTTATGAAACTCAATTATTTAAAAAAGTGCTTCTTCTGGACGGCACTCTTCCAAAGTCTTTGTGAAGAGGGATGGATGGGTGGGGTTGGTCAGGATGAAATACTATGCATTAGCTGAGCTGGAGGAGAAGAAGCACGGTGCATTCAAGTTCACTGTTAGCCTACTACTAAGGGAGTTGTAGTAGTCTAACATTTTGACTTTACCACAGTTAGATTTCCCCATTGCAACAATCTATTCTATAAAAGAAGAAGAACCAAACATTTCTTGTATGTTACACAAGACATATGGTGTGGTATGTGTGAGCCAGTTTGATTCTGAATCAAAATGATAACCTTATCATTCCTTATCAAACATGGATCATATTCAAGCTGTTTTGACTTGAATGTGCTTTATCAGGATGACATCTGTAACAGTGATAAAGGTAGTACAAGGTTCCTGCTAAATTCTCAGCATGATCCATGGTGTTGGATCCACCACCATCAAAAGGACACAAGTATCTCTTTCAATGCATGTACTAAATCATACACAAACGTTATGGTTAATACATCTCTTCCATTATTTTCTAAAAATATCAACTAGGTGTCACAGGCTTATTACACAGTGAAGATCCACTGACAATGGGCAACAAAGGCGAGAGAAACTGTAAACAATCTGGTGGGAGCCAGGAAAGAAGAAACGGGGCTCACAGAAATAGTGGAATGGAAGAGGGATTTGGCCAAAGTTGTGTTTATGTGTCCCAAGCAATTAAGAAATGGATGAATAAAAGTGGATGGAGAGCGAGAGAGCGAGAGAGAGAGAGAGAGAGAGAGAGAGAGAGAGAGAGAGAGAGAGAGAGAGAGAGAGAGAGAGAGAGTGTCAAGCCAGACAGAAGGAGAAACTGAAGGTTAGAGGGAGGTTAGGAGGACAGTGAAGGAGAAAGAGGAGGAAGGTCAAGTAGGGCTGTGGTCGCAGTGGGGGTGTTCACCTCAGGACACAGTGACTTTGAAGGGTGTTAATGCCGACTGGGCAAAAGCACACCAGTGTGCACACGTGCGAACACACTCGCTGCAGAGGGCCCAGACTGGTTTAACTGCTGATGCTGGCATTTTACAGTAGCCCTTTCTCCCTCCCTCACCTCCATCCATCCTCTTTCTCTCACTCTCTTTTCCTCTAATTCAACACTTCTCTCTTTCCTCTGCCATCTCTCCTTCATTGTTGAGCCTTTCTCCCTCTTGTTTTCTCTTTTTTTTCTGCGCAAACATGTACACCAGAAGCAATCACTGGTGAAGACTGACGTGCTGCCCTGTTACAGCATACGTCATTGTCCTACTTTGTGATGGCGATGAGACAGACACAAAGCAGCATTTTAAGATGTTTTTCACACTCATATTTTTCCCAGCACATTCTGACTGCTGTAACCTCACATCCTTTACATGTCTTCTTCTGTGTTCTTGCAGCTGCCAACCAACAGTCCTGACATTATAAATGTAACATTAAAAGATCAGAATCACATTTTCGCACTAGTCATGGGTGGCAAAATTGGCTTTTATGGGGAGGACGTGAAAAAAATGCTGTCTTTCATGCTTAATGTAATGTAATGATGATATGTGGTCTCAAATGCCATGCCTCATAAGAGACATTGCTGCCCTGTAGCTTTAGTGTGTCTCTGAGGATGCTTTGCCTCTATATGTAATTTTATATCACTCAAAGCTGTTCAAGCCAAAAAAAAAAGAACTAAATTGTATGCTTCAAATCTGTACAAACCCTCAGTACCAGATTAAACATCTCTACAAGTGGTGCTTGGTATTTCAATAAGGAGTGGAAGAGGAAACTGGTTCTCTGACACAAGACATATTGATCAGTTGCTCAACTGTTTTGACAGATGGGAGTCCCGAGCTGCTAGAGTCATGATGGGGGAAGCCTTACTGCTCTTCCAAGGCAAGGCAGAGAGGAGGAAAGATTTATAGAAATCAATAGAGTAGATTTCTGAAACTCATCAATAGCGCTTCCCAGAAATATCATATGTGGTTGATACATTAGTCAAGATAACTTAGATGGACATAAACAGACAGACAGACATATAGACATTTTTGTCTCATTTACATATTTTCTAGAAACACAAAGGCAAATAAACCAGATCAAATTTAACTGTATATGTATTTTTAGATCAATTATTATAGACACAGTGTAATGATTAAACCAATTCTTAGTTACAGTTTTCAAGAGACACTTAAATTCTTAAATTTAACATCAAAATATTTAACCATCTCTCCTGTGAGCATATAAAGTGGATAAGAGGACAAGACTCCTAAAAGCTGGCTGACATTTTCTCTCTGATAGTTACAGTTAATGAGGCGTACTCATGGAGGTGACAGGAGCTTGTTAAAATTAGTGGCGTCCATTACTGAATGTTGTGACACCCAAGCAGCAAACAGGTGAGGTGGGTGGAAAAGCAGATGGTGATTGTTTTTTTCCCCTTGTTTACATTTTTGCTATTGCCACTTATAGCATGCCAGAGCAACCTAGGAGAAAACCAACACACCCAATTTAAATTCCATTATCAGTCCAGTCCACCAACAAGGACGAACAATCAGTGGTGATTCAAATGGAGAGGCCAGGATGGCTGTGGAGAGTGTCAGGCCAACAAGTCATCTCCAATGGTGTCAGAGGATATTGGGTCTAATCTTGTCCTGGTGGGTTAAAAAGCAGGATGGAACAGAGACCGTCGAGGTAAAAGACACCATGCTGCATTGTTCTCCAGTAAAACAGATCCATTAGCTCACTCACTGTTCTCAATGCTGAACAGGAGAGTCAAATTTTACAGCTATGTACTGGATTAAACAAAGCATGTGAGAGGGCTATATCGCATGTGGATGTCCTGCATTGTTTAAATAGTCAGTGCACAGTGTGGTATGGGAATGTGTGTCTGAAAGGGTGAGGGAGAAAGGGGTCATCCTGACAAGTCTGCATCTGTCATGAAGGCCTAACAGACTTCCTGCTGCAGCATTCAAAGTGGCCCTCTGTGCTCTAAGAGCCATAATCACAAAGACTCTCAGACTCGGACAATGAACCCCTGTTGGAATATACTGTATGCCTGGCCTTACAAGAGAGAGAAAGGGTTCTTAACGTACATTTATAATTTACACGCATACATTACCAGCACGGGTCACCACAGGCAAAAACGTCACGCGTGACAGCTCCAGTCGTCAGAGCGGCGCACAACTGTGGTGACCACTGTCGCTCACTTCCTTTTGAACACAGTTCAGTTCTCTGTCTGCCAGTCTAATCTGATCTATGTCTGCTCACTGTTGGCACAACAGTTCCTCAATAGCTGTGCCATATGTGTGCACATGTGCAGTCAGTATTTCCTCTCTGCTTCTCCTCACAACTGACACAAAGACCAATGCCTTCAAATCTCAAACTCCATTTTTCCTAAACATTTGTCATTTTCTTTACATATCCACACTGGTGTGTGTGTGTGTACTACATACAGCTTGTTATGCTGTGTCAGTGTGAACTGTGAAACTGTAAGTTGTGAATATTTCTTTGCTCCACTGGCACACTGAATCCCTGAATTACATCGGAGTGTCCCTGAAAGTTGAAACTTGCGGTGTAAGGTTGTGTGCCAGGATAAATCTTTCCTGCCTCCAGTTCACAGCAGGTGGGCAGGAGTGCAGAGTACACAGAGTTTGGCCTCCAGCTGTGAAAGCAGGCAGCGATACTGCCAAAGCAGCTGCTGACGCTAAGTGAATAATCACAGCTTGGCCACATTTGACATGGACAGAGGGCCGGAGTAATAACAGTCTGATGAATCCAAAAAGGCAGGAACTTCGTTCGAAACTAACGTTTCCTCGGACACCAGACGGAGTAGTTAAGAGTTGTTTTGTTGAACGGTTTGATCTATAACCTCTGTGAAGGAGTGTGACTTAATGTGTTTGTCAATATCAGGGTGAACGAGTCTAAAACAGGAGAATAGCAAACTGGCTTCATTTTTTTTTTTTTTTTTCTTTAAAGATCCCACACCTCTATGTATGTACTGTATGTGATGACCCACTGATCTGTAGTCTCCCTTGGCGATTATGATCATCTAGATATTCAACCATGCAAGACGACTTAAGACCATTTCTACTGATTTTAGGGTTCCTAATTTTCAACTTCCACTCACTGTCCATCCACTGCCATTTACATTAGAATGACTCAAACGACCTCAAAAAATAACCTTAGATATCTTTTTTTAAAGAATATTTTAAGAGCTCCTTTTAATCCTCATGTGGCTGACTCCAGGTTCATGTGCCTGACTTTGAAACTCAATAAGCCATTTCCATTGCTTATGCAGGAGAAAGGAAGATTAGGGTGCCCTTCTGGACAGGCAGTTGGTGGCTGGATATAAAAAAGGAGGAGGAATATGGATGTCAGACAGTACCAGCACCTCAGCGATACCATGGCATGATTCTGTACCTGTTTTGCGGAGAGGGAAGTCGTCTTTTGAGTCATATGTGCCCAGCATTGGGTGGTTGTACGCTGACAATGCTGTTTGAGGAGGAGAGCTCTGGTCCAAAGAGCTGTGCTGGGTTTTTCTACAAAAAGACATTAAAAAGAAGAAAAAAAGAACATTAAACATTGTTAGTATAATAATGTTATTTTATAATGTTATGTGCTCTTGCCAAGCTCAGTGTTTACCTTCTGTACCTCACTTACACACAGCTACACACACGACAGCTTCCATCACCCATCACAAAGTCAGTGCTTAAAAAGACACAGCAGAGTGTGGACAACAATGCGAGTGAAATGAAAAAAAGAGCCATAGAATAGAGAGAGAGACTGAGAGCTGAAAACATCCTGTCTTTTTCGTTAACACCTTAAGACAGCAAAGAGGCGAAGGTTTGGTTTTCTGTCTGAAAGGTGAGTGAAAAACGCACAGAGACAGGGATGGAGAAGGTGAGAAACGCAGGATGAGAGGAGAGATGAGGCTAAAAGAGGTAATAAATGTATGGAAGAACTGAGGAGAAAGCAAACAGGTAGGAGATAAAGGACATGGGAAATGGTGATGACAGTGATAACCATTTTCCTCAGTGATGGAGCACACCTCAGATTGTTCTATCATCTCCTGCCTTGGCAGAAATGCTTAAAGCCTCTTCAAATATTTAAAGCGCAGGAGAGGTGCCATTGTGTTTTCTCTCTGCCCACTTCAAACACACTCACACATGAACACACCTCAAAGAGAGCCAGCTGTCAATCACAGACAACAAACACGGAAAGAAAAAAGGCTCGTTCCTTCGACATTTTCTCTGTAGTTTAACTCAGAGGCAGCCGGGGAGGAATCTCAGAGAGGCTAATGTTGATGTTGGAAACCTCTTTCACATGCATGGATTCACCGCACACAAACGGCAGATACCCACATGACAGGGGTTCATAACACAACAGGGTTTGCCCTGTTTGGAAAGACAGGATGACGAGGGACATTTATGTCTCACATCATTGTGACTTTTTATGTTTGATATTTTTCCAGGGCTACAATTTTTGAGCTTAGATATGAAAAGGCTCATGAAACAAAAAAAAAAATCCAATACAAGCTCATAAATATAAGTTTTCATCAGTGTGGATTGCTTTTTAACTCTTCTTACTTCTTCTTTTAAACCAAAAAATGCAGAATTATACAGTAATAATTTAAAGATTAAAGAACAAAGAGACACAAAGAGAAAAAAGGGCATGATCTTGTCCTTCACTTGCCTTCCAAAGCAGTTGTTCATTTTTTAAGAGTTTACAGTACATACTGTATAACACAGTTTATACGCTGGGATCCAAAGGTTCTGACATCACTTTTAAAGGTGGTTTAATTTTTTAATTTAACACAAGTTATTTGATGATGATGCTTGCTATAGAAAGGATGAACATTTACAGTTTCAGGGGGTTTGTAGTACAGGTAAACTCAGCTCTCATTGTGTGTGTTTCTCATATCATATGATGTCTAAACTGGAATTTTATAACCGACATACACTTGAATTTAGTCACTGGTGTTAAACAAGTTACACTCCAAACCATGAGTGGTTCTGTAGTGGTTGGCTCTGACACTCACCCATACCAGTAGCGTGGGTCGCTGGGCAGACAGTGGTTTAGATTTCGCTGAGCCAGGGCTTTCTTCTTGTTCAGGACAAACTCCTGAAGTCGCATCTTTACTTCTGTACTGGCAACCGCACCTAAACAGAGACAGAGTGTTACGGGGGGGAGAACAATAACCAAAAGGTAAGCAGACTGTATTTCTCCAAGTAAATCTATTCAAACACACATGCCCAAACAATGCACACACAGAGTTGCCCTATACAAAAATACTTCTTTCAGTTATTGCATCTATGGAGAAAGTTTGTGCTCCAGTGCCTCTAATGTACTGCACCTCCTGCTCAATCTGTGACACTAACATGAGGATTATAACAACATCGATCCATGCTTTGACAGATAATGGGTGCCTAGCTACATGCAGAAAGCACAATCTTGCATCAGAGTCTCACTGAAATTCCACAGAGACGACAGCAGTGCTATGTAACGCGCTTCCAAGACACACATCATGAGCTTCACTCAGCTCCCGGTCTCTCCTCAATTACCACCCTCATTTCGCAGCTACAAACAAATTGTCCAGGGAGGGAGATGAGTGAGAGGGAATGAGACACCATGAAAAAAATATGAGAAACAGAGTGAGGAGAGCAATAAAGGGGGCAAAAAATAGGTGTTATGAGAATACAGGAAAATCAGTGGAGGTGTGTTCTTCTAAGAATGTGACAGAGGGAGTTATAACAGGTGATGTGGCAAGCTGGAGTGAGAAACTGGTAAAAAGAGAACGTGAAAGCGACAACAGCTAATATATGATCTCTAAATCATGGTGCAGCTGGAAGTGCTGACATCCCAATATGTCCGCTTTGCCACTGAAACAAATTGGCTTTTATGAGACTGCCTTCTATGCAATTTACTGCAGCACTTAACAAAGCTTCCTCTGTTTACAACCCAACGCTCTTTCCATAGACGTCAAACTGTAGGCTCACTTTGTCCAGCAGTGAATGGTTGAGAAAAAGGACTTTACGGGCAGAAATTTGTGATTCTAAATCTGGGTCCACCGTTTACTCTTTTCAAAAATCCACATCGTAACCCACGCCCAGATACACTCGCGTAAGGCCATTTAACAATCATATTATCAATAATCATTATATAGAACACCATCATTTTGATGAGGTTATTTCATAAGTTGTAAGTATAAATGATAAGTATGCTTGTGTATACAGACATTTACAAAATATAATCAGGCCATTTATAAATGCACCAGTGTGAGGATAAGATGGATCTTTCCCACATCATCAGAGCCATTCAAGATGAAAGAAATTTAGTAACATGTACTATTCAGTAAGGCAGGGTAAGACAAGGAACATTTATCTGTGTAGTGCCTTTCAACAACAAGGCATTTCAAAGTGCTCTACATACCGAGTCAAGTCTTTCATGTCGCCGTCTATTTATGCATTTAAAACAATTACAGGAACAAGAAAAGCAATTGGCTTGGCACAGCTAAAACAGCTGCCACAAACTTTTCCTCAAGCCAGAAAAATATGCAACCGCGTTATAGCTCATGTAAGTGTCAATATCAGGAGAGTTTTAGTTATCATAAGAAAGGTAAGAGTGCTTTGCAGCTGCAACAGCAAGACTCCCGACAGCATAGATACTGTCAGTGTTCTCAAATCCCAATGACTAATATTAAAGAGTCAACTGTGATTTCAAAAGTTATGATGAGATTTACACACTAAGCTAATTACTGAGAACTTGCTTTGCTCCAGCAATACACAACTTTATCATATTAGATGGAAGGATGGCCAAAACCAAAAAAATTAAACCTAAATTCAAATAAGAAATGATCCTTTAAAAGGTGTAACTGTATTGCCGTCACTGTGCTGCTCAAACAAAGTGACACTAGGAAAAAAGACCAAATGATAAAAAGTGGAGGCATGTCTGCCACTTGAATGTCTTGCTCTCTTAGACTTGTCTTAGCCATCTTCTGCTGTTCTGACTGCTGTGCCATATGGACAGGTGCTGTGACAGAGGGGATGTGAGGGTAAAGTCTCTTTGGCACCTGCTGTGATAAAATGCTTCAGTGCTTCAGTGCAGTTACAACAGATGTTGGCAGTGTTCAGGAGGTAGAGAGTGAATACATGCTAGGTCAAACATGACAGCTATGTTTAGATCTTACTCATGGCACTGTTGAACCACGGGAATGCGAACTCACTAACACACCTAACTGATCGTATCTCTTGAATCTCACAATTTTTTTGTTTTATTCAGTTTGATTACTGGACTGATGCTCTTTAGGCCACTCATTACATTTTCTTCATAATATAGTGCATATTTTTGATGCTCTGTATAATGATGGCATTCAGTTACAGTCCAGCTGTAACTCTATGACATTTTCTATTACGACAATTGAGCAGCATTTCTGCTTTGCTTCAGAAATCTTTCTCACTAGCAGCTGCCACTTACTCTCTTGTCCCCTCTCCTTGTTTTTGAGCTGTTGAAGTTTGTGTTCCCGCTGCTGCTTCTCCAGTTGCTGCTCATGACGCTGCTGCTCCATTTTCCTCTGATGCTCCAACAGCTCCTGTTGGTGCTTGAGTGCCAGTAAATCCTGTTGGTGCTGGTGGAGAGAGAGACAAGGATGTTGAAGGAAAACAGAGTACAAGGACACAGCAGACAGAGCAGATGGGATGAGCACCAAATACAAAATCTTAAGAGACATTGTTTTGACAAGGTGAAGCCATGGCTTATTGTAAAGCATCAGTGATTTGAAAGTTAGCTTTTCTAAAACGCGTGGCATCGCCATCTGTGAGTCCACAATGACAGCCATGCTAACCTGGAGACCGAGCAGACTGGAGGACACGCATAAGAGTTATTTTCAGCCCAGACTGGTCGTCCTTATTGGCTGACTTATTGGCTGGACATAGCAACACCAGTGGGGCTTTTTAGCAGAGTGAGTTGCACGCAAACTACACACACACACACACACACACACACACACACACACACACACACACACACAAGGTTTACTGGGGCCAGTGGTCTTGCCATGGAGATGACTAAGCAGCAAAGTACTGCCACCAGATCAAATTACAGCACCATTCTCACTTAAGTGTACGCATGCACGTTTCCTCCTGTCCTTCAGAAGGTGCATTTCTGCTGAGTACAGTCCTACAGTAGCTGGATCTAAAGAAGAGCTGCCTACTCAACCCTCATAACCTTCATCCAGAGAAGAGAGGAGAGGAGAGGTGAGGGGGGTAGATCTCCCTACCAACCCTGTCCCATCACCTCCTCTTTGTCATTTAAGTTTTTTTATTTACACACTTTCTTTTGTTTGTTTTTAAAAACACATTTCATTTAATGCAACCAGTGTTAAATGAAGATGCATTAGAAAAAGAAATATCAGCACATCAACATCACATTTGATACTAAATACAATTTGAATCTTTTCGCCAAATAAGTTGAGCATCTGCAGCCATACTGTCAAAGACTGAGGCTGAGTGAGCAGACCAAAGTAACTCAAAAAGTGATTTTACAATATTCAAGGCCGCTCGCCTGGTTTGATGCCTGCTTCTTATGCTGCTTCTTAACTGGATGTACTTCCAAAAATCCTCCTCCTCTTTCAGTCCAAAATGGATAAAAAGACCCTGTCCTTATGCAGGTCTCCCGCCAAGATTTCCACAAACAAGGTGTCTTTCCTATTTTAAAAGATAAATTATTCTAAATAGAGGAGTACTGTTGTCTGGATTGCTATATCCCAAGTATCTATTGTAACTTCACCCTCTGGATTGCTTCGAGGCTGGATTACTCTCCTCACCCATCAGACTACCCACAACATTCTGCCACAAGGTCTCCATTGGTTTGAATGGGGCTGTGATTTCCTTTTCTATTTGCATCCATCCAAGGCGTGAACCACAGCTGGTCCAGTGTTTGGCTAGTTAAACCCCACCACCACCTCACCTTGATATGTTCCTGCAGCTGGGCTTCATGTTGCCGTGACAGCTGTTCATGCTGCCTCTGGAACTCTGCAATCAGTAGCTGTCTCTGGAGTTGCTGCTTGTGTTTCAGTGCCACTAGCTCCTGCTGCAGCTGCTGCTCCTGGTGGCCTGTATGAGGTTAGAAAGAGTTTATCATTCTAAGGAGCATCTGGAGCGAGAGGTGCATTTGTAGTAAATAGTCAAGATACAACTTTCAGCCCCAAGACACAATCACCAAAGATCATCCCGACTTACTGATGACTGGCCCATGGCCTGGCTCGGCTGACGTGGGACAAGCTGTGGAGGTGGGCGGTATAGGGTGGGCTTGGGGAACCAGGCCAAAGGAGGGCTGCTGGTGGTGGTGGTGGTGAGGGTGGTCCACTACGCGCAGGTCCATGGGAAGGATGGCTGTGGTGGTGGGGGGCACCTGCGTGGGCAGCGCTGCTGTGCTCACGTCCACTGAAAGAGAAGGAAGCCAGAAAGGGAAAGGAGAAGAGACAGAAAAGATAGAAGAGTGGAGGAAACAAGCACATGAAGGTGAAGCTTGGTTAGAACATACGGAACTTACAGTGCAAGTTTTTATAAAGGTTGTGCAAAGTTGCAAAACACCAGCTAAAAATTCACTGCAGAGAAGAAGGTTTACTGTACAAATTACAAATCAACTATAACTATGACAGGTTAGCTCACAAAGTCCTCATACACACCCTGCTCATATGCACATTAAAAAATTATTAAAATCATAAAAAGGAAATCTCCCTGCAAGATATGTAGCGTGTCTCCTATTCCCTTTGAGATTTCCTATGTTGAGATTACGATCTCAGCTCCAATAAGTGCCTCAGTGCACAACATGCACAATTATGTGCGTGTCTGTACCGTGAAGATTTTGACCCCAGCAACAGATTTGTCTCTCAGGGTTGCTGAGTTCAGCTTGGCAGGGAAAAAATGGAATTCTTACTACAGTACAGAGCTGAGTGAGAGCTACTCGACATGACTAAAATCCCAGAAAGTTGTTAAAAAAAAAAAAAAGACTTAGGGAAAACAGAAAATTCATGTTTCAACTTTTCCCTCATCATATCTGTTTATAGTAAAATTATATAACAAAGTAAAAAACTTTGAATATCCTTTAATAGCAGCCAACACACCCTGTCCTCTCTGATCCAAATATGACCGAGGAATACTTGTTACATTAGCTGTTTAGACACTGCAGCCGTGACTGTCACACTCAACATTATGCTGCATACTGTGGCATCCTGTCGCATGAGTTTTGCAAGAAGGAGTTTCTGATACACATACAGACTTACTGAGTGTGTTTGTGTGTTTATACGTTTCCACTCTGTGCGTATGTGAGCAGTAACACTACATTGTACTCATTGTAAGTGCAATGGTGACTGTGTATAGTGAGTCTCTCTTCTACAAAGACAGCTAAGTTGGGTCTGATGCTAAGGTAGATCTGTAGCCATCTGAGATGAGACTGTCAAAGTGTCCAAAATCCACACTCTGTCACAGTCTACACAGACAATGCAAGTGCACTCACAAACACACAGGGCTCGATATAATATTCTAAAATAAAAAAAAAAAAAAAAAGTCACAGCTGTGAGCCTTACAAATGTAATGTCAAAGAGTTAAAATACCAGACACTGAAGCTCAGTTTAGCAGCCATATGCCTTGACTGTAAAAATCAAAGTGCCTGACACAGGGTATAAGCGGCTGTTTGTGTAACTTTCCTTCTGTTTGATTTAATCTGCAACATTTACTCTGCTTTATCTGTATAATCCAGTGAAGTAGCACAGGCCTGTAGTGCTGCTGAAACATGAATACACAGAACAGCAAACATGGGAAAAGCAATATCCCTTCATCTATGTGGTTGACATGCAAAAACTAGGGTATTAGTGCAATCAGATTATTTCTCCAAAACAAGCAAACAACACAACAGCTTACACACAAACAGTGGTACAACCTTTCAACACAACACTAGAGAAAGAAGAGAAAACGCAAATAAAATATTTGCCAACTTTAAAGCCTTGATATGGAATATAGCGTGCTGTGATTAAACACTGTCTGCACGCTACTTTACTGTAAGTACTTGCAGGCTTCATTTTTCAATCTAAAACTGGCAAAGCTACTTACACAGTTAGAGACAGTATGTAACACGAGCTATATATGTGAAGGTGTGTGAACATTTAATTCAGGTTATAAAAAGATAAACACTGCCTGAGGTAAACTGGATCTTTAGGTTAAAACAAGTAAACAAGGTTCTGTGTGACAAAATCTTCAAACCGATTCTTGATTTGTGCTTGATATCTACTGTAAACTCAAGATCAAATCCTCCTGTGCATCATTCACTCTTTTTTTTTTCCTGATCAATATCTGCTCTGTGGAGAACCACCTTGCACTGTGCCAAGCCCCTCTGCCAGTCATCAATACCCTGAAACGAGTGGAGAGCATCTCCATATCATGGATGTCCTGGCATCCCCAGTGGCCAATGAGGTGGCGATGGAGTTGCAGTAACTTGCTGAGATAGCCAATGACATCTTTGGTACCGGGCAGGTTTTCAGTGCGAGAGGAAACTTGACACCACCCAACGGGACAGCAGGGAGAGAAGAAAGGGTGTGGCCACCCTGGGCCAGACATGCTGGTGCTTCACTGGTGCATGTTTGTGTGTGTGTGTGTGAGTGTGTGTGTGTGTGTGTGTGTGTGTGTGTGTGTGTGTTTAATAGTATCATTACACTTGTAAAGACTTGTTTGAGAGCTGGACATGAGGAGTAACTATTTTATATGGTTTGAAAAGGTGAAAGAGCTAAGGTTATTTTTTATTTAAGCAAAGTGAGGTTTTAATTTAATCTACAACCAGACAGGTCTCAATATACCGTCAGCTGAGTTTTTTAACCTTTTATTATGGCAGGAACTCACAAGCCCCCGCTATACAGCCTGCTCAAGGCGGGAATGTCGAGCCTTTATCCTGCCTCTCCGTTCTGCATGAAAGGCACGAACACAGAATGGAGAGGCATTGTTGTTCCGGCAATAAGCCGGCAGCAGAGGCAGTCACAGAGCCAAACTGACAACTGTGTAAAACGCCGAGAGCCGGCATGGCGTGAATGAGGGATCTTCTTAGCGGCAGTGCAGTGGGATCTCTGTTTAAAAGGGGACATAATTTAATCAATTTTTCATCTCTTCAGTGGCTAAGGTCAGACACCTGGAAGGGAGCAAGTTGTGTACACATGTGTATGTTAAGTGACAACTGAACCTCTGACCTACAAACTTGTATGTCTGCCACCCCGACATTAACGAGCCAATAGGAAGAGAGCCACATTAGTAGATGTCACTGTTTATCATTCACACTATACACAGTCTGTGCCAATCACCCATGTTACATAAACAAACCCTTTTTCAGTGAACCATAGTGAACTCTCCACCTCTCACATTTGCTGTACACGCATACTTATACACACATGCTTGTCAGTTGTTTACACACATATTTAATAAGCAGTAAACATCAAGGTCAAACAAAGAAAACCTTTTGTTGGGCTATCAAGCAGGTCAGTGCACTTCAAACAGAGTGCCACTCTGCACACTGGGGCCCTTTCAGAGAGACTCCGGCACTAGCCATTCTAGCCTCACCGTGCCAAACATGCATGGAACATCACCTCAATTAACGCCTTTTCTACAGTATATTTTCCCATATGAACTTATGCCAATGAGTTTCGGACACAAAGCCCTGCCATCCCCATTTCCTCTAAATTGGGCTCTGGCGAGCCTCTGACGTTAGACTAGAACTCGCTCTCAACCCCACACTGTTTATGTACGCTTCCCCAAGTGCCTTTCTCAATAGGCATGCCACAGGGGCTTCACAAAGGCTGTTTGTTTCCATGGACAAACGGGGCTCCCACCCCAAAAAACTACAAATTAAAAAAATTGCACATTCTGCTTCCACCCTTTCACATGCAACACCCAAATCCAAATCCAAGTCAATTTGGAAAAAAAAAATAATAATGGTGAATGCACACGATTGATGACTTCTACTGAAATTTATTGGTAAAGAGTATAAATGGTAACAACACTTACAGGTCTCCTGAAATCCTGCTGCCTTGTATTACAGTGGCTTGCAACTGACAAAAATATTTTCACAGCAGGGATCAGTAAACTAGCTAATAACAAGATATCAAACACAAACATTTACAAAGAAGGTGACATCCAATGTCATGATTCATAAGACAAACAAGCTGGTGCGAGAACCTCTGCCAAATAATTCCACCAAAACTACTGTGTGTGTACCTGTGTCTATGATAAGAGGTAGCCTAAGCAACAGGCACAAAAAAAAAAATAGATAAAATAAATGCCCTTACACCCAGTAAACTTGGCAAAAAAAAAAAAAATGTGTCTATACAAAAACATTGTATTTTTTTTACATACCTTTCTATTGTGGTATATTGTGTTTCCATGCACAGCATAAAGTACAGATGTTGCTTTGTTTTTTATTATATCTTGTAGAAATATGGATCCAAGCTCTGTGTTTTTGAAGAGGACATGAGCTGTGAAGTTTGTCCTTGGGGAACAATAAAGAAAATTCAAATCCTAAATGTCCATGTGTATGTTTCATTCTATTAACATGACTGGTCACTCATACACCAAGTGGTCAGTGGTCCACTTCAGCCACTTATCCTCAAGCTGAGGGGCTGGAAGTGCAGGCAGCACAGAGGGAGACAGAGATGAATAAGGGTTTCTGAAAATCAAGAGTTATCAGAAACTGCTGTTGTTTAATTAGGTATTGTTTATAAACTGTAAAAGGCTGTAACTGTATTTTTCCACTGCACAGATCCCAATTTGTTAAACAACCCTGCTCTGGCAAATTTAAAGTCTGTTTTAAGCTGCTGTCAGAAGGTTTGATAACACACAGGAAACAAATCTGTGTCACGTCTGACTGACGGTTCCCGGTCAAGCTGACATGGCTCTGTAGGATCACAGTGCTGTTACAGTTGTGCCATGACAAAATGAACAGTAGCTCTCAGAATAACAATACCCAGAAGCATGTTTACAGTAAACAAAGCTTTGTGAAAAGCAACAGGCCAACAGAGCAGCATACAGCACCCAATAGGGTGCAGACACCTGTGAAGTAATTAGCCCAGCTTACAAAGATGGCACTCTGTGAATGTGGCATGACAGTATGGTGCTGAGCCAACGGGAGGAAAGGTGGTTGCACAAGCTGACTCACCGTGACAGCACCAGGCATGATAATGCAAACATTCCTGCTGCAGGCATGGCCGAGCAACTTCAGAATACAGACTGACATTTACATAGCAAAACAGCCACTGTTGTCTTATGCAGTGATTTGAATCCAAAAGAAAACAATATGTGAAGAGACAAGGAAACCAGACAGAAACATGTCTTCGCTTTCTTACATCACCGTCAGTTAAAAACTTTGTCTAAAACTCTGTTTTTCTATGTGTGGTGACTGTGTAATTTATAAATGTATACAGTCGATTCTAAATGTGTCCATGTCCCAGGATCATCAGCAGCTCAAGGACCATAAAAGGTATGAAGGGCGGAAGTCAGATAAACTCTGTTGATTTCCAGACGGGAAATTATGTTTACTTTGTGAAAATCTCATAGAGTTGTGACGTTTCCCTACTACAGGCACGACAATGTGAAATCTGGCTGAACTTGCCAGAAACGGCCTCAAACATGACTAGTGAAATGCCTCCTCTTCTCTTTCCCTTCATCTGTTCATTCATCACTCCCTGCATGTTTCTATCTGTGACCCTCCCTACGGCCCTCCCTCCCTCCTCTCATCCCTCGCTCCCGTGATCAGGCAAAGATTATGGATCACACAGAGGGAGTTATTTATAGACCAGGATTCCCGAGGGAGCTCCTCGCCCCACCGGGCATCCATGCACTCAGACAAAACCCCATGCATGTTTAATCACAGTTTAGGAGGAACTGAGTGCACACATTCATTTACAATTCAATCACTGTGAGCAAATGCCAACACAATGTGTGCGATAAAAACAAAGCCACGCAAAGACAGATACAAGTGACAGCAGCGTAACGCTTACAGATTAAGAATGAACAGTAATCGCTGACATAATGTTTCTCAGCTGTGAGCTACACATACACACACACAGAAATACACACACACATAGGTGCTCATAGAGGAGGACGCCATGGCGACTGGTGGGATTGTGGCCAGCAGTTGGTCGGACAGAGAAGAAGGGGTGGGGCTAGTGATGGAGGGAGAACCAATGATGGCAAGCAACTAATTCAACAAATGCCCTGCGTGTACATTCAGCTCAATTCTTTACTGTTAAGTCTCGGGTGGGTGTGTACGAGTGCTGATGTATGTCCCATTGCATGTCCCAGGAGCGTCATCACCTCTCTGCCTTCCTCATCTCTCTTTTCTCTTTCTCTGACGACAGCTAGTCAGCGTGATTGACAGACCGACTCCACTGGGTTAAAGCCATCAAAAGTAACCAGTCAAATCATTTAAAGAATTATTCAGTCACAGTGAGTTTTCAGGTGTGTATACGGAGGTACACAACACCTTAACTGGACTAATTCAAAGAGTGTATCTACTACACCTATCACAGCTCTGTGAACTCAAAGCTTCACTGAATCGAGCTGGGATGCAGACACAAAGTAGAAACTTCACACATGACACTGCATGCACACTGGCCACTAATCAAAATGCAAATGAAACTCTTATTATTCAATAATTCAGAAGGCTAGAAAATGTAATCTGGTCCAGAAATGTAAACCAGAGAAAAAGCTTTTTACTCCTGCAAGAATGCATGAGAGAATCAAACTGTTTTAACTACTTTTTATCCTGTAAAAATGTGTTGAGAAATTATTGGAAACCTTTAAAGTCACAATATGTTTTAAAACAGAAGCTTTCATACATATTTCCGTGCACACATAGAGGCATGGACACAAATACAATGCATGTACACAATAGGCTGTGGGGAGGGACAGACACAGCAACTGCCATCTGCTCCATTCAGTTACAGGCTGCACTGAGTGGTGCTGAGCGAGAGTCTCCATACATCAGTACCATTCAATAAACACTGTCACTGCTCAGGGCTGCACACCCACACAGCCAATGAACACATACACACACACACACACACACTCGCTCTTCAAGTGAACACACATACACAGTACAAAAATCCATACGCTTAACGAGTTCATATAGACACGTGTGCTCAGGTATCACACTCACACACACCAACTTAACAAAACACCCCAACGTGAAATTAATCAGCGCACACATAAGCACTAAATAAACTCATCCCTTACACAACAAAAGACACACAAATGACAAACCAGCTCAATAAACATCCACATACGCTATTCAAACAACAATCTGTGCATAACAACAAGAGCTCTTACCCATCAGTTGTGCCGTGTTGTCTTGTTGTTGCGTGTTTGTGTGTGTGTGTTTTTGTGTGTGCAGTGTACAGTGTCTCAGCGAGCGAGAGAAAGAGTGTGTTTGTAGCCAAAAGTGCGACTCTGAACGGAGCTCTAAAGTCCACTGTAGCGCCAAAATACAGCAGACCAACCTGGTTTTCGTAGTGAGAACAGATCTCTCTCCCTCCCTGTCTTTCACACTCTGCGTCTCTCACTCTGTCGCTTCTTTCTGTTTCTCTCACTGACGCGCTTTGCTCTGTTTTCCGGCTGCCACCGTCTCTCCCTCCCTCTGTTCCTCTGGTCCCCTCCCACTCTCTCTCTCTCTCTCTCTCTCTCTCTCTCTCTCTCTCTCTCCCTCTCTCTCTCTCACAGTGACATCAGAGGGCAGTCTCAGGCATGTTGAGCATTTTACTGGTCTCTCTCTTTCTCTCCCTCTCTGCCTCTGAACTCACCGATCAGTGGACAGGCAGAGACGCTCTGACTACATTCTCCTTTGACTGAGCAAACACTGTGGTTAAATGCTTTTTTGGCCTGAACAGAGCTCACTGTTGTTGTTGCTTACATTTCTTGATGTGCGTTACTTGTTGCAAACACACTCACACACATACACATTTCTGGCTCTTCTCTATCTGAAACCCTCCTACACACCAGGAGCCCAACACACAGTTGTTATGAAGCTGACTTGATGATAATGGAGGCTGCTTGGTCTTGCAACTAGAACACTTAACAACCACTGAAAACACACACACATCAGAGACGTCTGTGTCCACTGCACGCACAGTAGATGCTGCTTACAGCTACGGCTTCTTATCCCACCTCGATATGTTCGAATATGTCAGTAAATTTTGTTTGGATGCTTTGTCACGTTTTGTTTATATATTTTTAAGTAGTAACTTTATCAATTCTGTGTCTGTGAAGGGCAGCAGTATGTAGGGTGGTGACATTAGAAAGGAAGGTTGTGAATTACACGCTCAACACTTAATACACTAAAAAGCTCCAGGATCCTGAGAAGCTAAAGACTGTTTGTTATTTTAGAATGTGCATGTGTTAAACAAGGCGTAACCTTCACAAGCACAGTAAAACAAAAAGCATGGAGGTGTGTCTTCAGAGTGGACACGTGGACCCATCAATGCTATATTTATTTCCACTAGTCAATACCCTAAAAATATGCACAGCACAATAACCTCATTACTCTATGTCCAGCTGCATTTATATGCACTTATATGCAGTTGGTAAATAATCAGGTATCTCCTCTTGTCATTACCATGTACTGTATTTAGACATATTTATTTAAATAATGCCTACATGTCTAAACATTTTTACAAGGAACTGACCTGCAAACACCCACACAGGTGTTCTTACTTAATGTAATTAATTGGCCATAATTATCTGAAGTCATCAATCTGTATATAATAGTCAGGATGACTAAGGTGTAATATGTCCCACCCTTACAGGTAAAACAAAACAAACAGAAGAGTGAGAGAGATGGCAGTCAAGTCTGTATACATCCACACAGTCTCGAGGAGTCTAATCAGGCATAAATAAGTGAAGTCACCTGTGTGGGTGACCACAGAGGAGTTGGATCTTTAAGGTTAGGAAACAGACTTAGTCATTCTTCATTATTTAGTTTCAGTTTCACTTCTAATCAGACTTGACCTGTAATATTTTGGTCAACGTGAGCCTCAGTGTAATTATCTTTCCATCGATCATCCTGCTGTTACTTCTTTCTCAATGATGCTTCGCTTTCCTTACTTTTGCATATGTACAGAAATTAGGTGTCTCTCTCAAAAACATGGCAAGTACCAGATGTCTCTTAATTCTTTTCCTCAGTTAAGTTGACTGGTTTGCTTGTTTGCATGGTATTTACAAAATCTGGTTAACCCACAAACCCAAACCAATAATCTGATTATGTAGGTGCATATAAACAACTCCATTTTTTGCGCACATCTCCTGACCTAATTTGTATGTGCGCATACATGTGTGAGCATGTGTTCGAGGTGCATGTGTGTATGTAGGTGCGTGTTGGGTCATCTGCGTCTGTGTGTGTTTGCAGGAGCTATTTTTGAAGTTCAGCGTAGAATCCAGGAAGCCAAGTTTTGTTTGATCAGACAACACACCCACACACCTGGCTGCGATAAAACTCTGCTGTGTTATCAGCTCGTTGTATGGCGTTGACGTCAAAGGCTTAGCTAAGTTTCATGCAGCCATGACACCGATAGCAGCTAATGCTACTGAACCAAAACCATAATGGCAAACAGACACGCACACAAACACCTTTTCATTTTTAGAACAGGGAGAATCATCATCAGGGATTGCATTGGCCAGACTGTGAAACTGAGCAAAGGAGCACCTTATTAACTCTCTGGTAAAAATAAATGTATGGACATTAGGTTAACTGGCAACCAACATGGTCAAAGATCAGCGGCAGTGAGCCAGCAGCTTGTCAAACAAAAATGAGGAGAGCATGTGGACAGCTTCTGTAGATGTTTGTTTTTTCTGCCATTACATGACATGCAAAAAAGAACTGCAGACCACCAGTTCATTACTAAGCATGGGATGCAAGCAAAAGTTTTAAGTAACAATCACAACACATAAAACTGTTTCAAGACAAGAGGAAAGCATTCATATGAACGTCAAGCATCTGAATTTTTTTTTCATGTTGTCTTGTGGTTAAAAAGCACTGTTGTCAAATGTGCCCAAACAAGTCCACCTCTGTGCAGGTAGATTTTGTCACCTGTCCATGTTCGTGACGTGACAACAGACATGCATATTATGACACAAGTCTACGTACACAGACATTAAATGAAGTACGCACAGAACCATGTGCAGGGATTTGGACTGTATGAGGGATTCAATGAGTGGGGCAAGTATGCCCATCTATTTGAAAACAAAACAAAAATATGAATGAAAGCATGTGTATGGAACTGTGTACAGGGTGGTGTGTGACCTAAAGATAAGACAATGAATGGCTGTGTGAAAGAGGGCTTCTGCAGTCATTTGCAACAGCCTGTAAGAGAATCAGACAAGGCGATAAGTGAGCATATCCAAGATAAATAGCTTGTGTAGCTATCTGCATCAGAGTCAGAACGTGCATGCGCCTTAAATAATGCATGTGGCATAATGATTGCAAGGCATGCTGAAGTACACAGTATGGCAGCCAGGCAGACAGGACTGATGAATAAGTAATGGGCGGCATCCGCCTCGTAATGTACACACATGTGCGCACACAGATACACATACACACGCAGACATGCATGCAAACCATAACCACAAGATGGTTCATGCTCAGGAGAGGGGAAGAGATGGCAACTATTATTTTTGTACCTTCTTCTGCTCTTGTCTTCACCCTCCTCAGTGACAGGGGGAGGGTGGGAGGAGAGTTGCTTTTTTCATCCATCTCCCCAGAGAACACCAGACCCGACTCTAAATATGTGAGATACTGTGTCGTTTATTATTGATTGGGGTTATTTATAATACACACTCTCACTCTCTCTTCAACCCCCCCCCCCCCCCCTTTTTTTCTCTCTCTCTCTCTCTCTCTCTCTCTCTCTCTCTGCCTCCAGTCCCATTGAGTGGAATCTCTGGGAAACTCAAAATACAATTTTAATCAATAAATCAATCTGAAACGTCCATTCAAATAAATCATTAAGCTGACTAATGCAATGCAATAAACTTCTAATGACAATCAGAACATACTCAACTGATGGACAATATGAGAAACCACCATCTGAGCATCCTCTTAAATGGGCAAACAGACAAAGCTCTTAAAATTGTCTATTGACACTTAAAAGAGGAATCTTACTTTAATAAGGTACACATTTTATTGCTATTGTATATGAACATTTACAAACATGTACAAACATGAAAACCTTTATATATGTGTGTGTGTGTGTGTGTCTGTGTGTCTGAGTGTCATATCATTTGACCAAGGTTGTTCCAGGCACGTTTAAATAAAGGAAGTGTTTGGAGCAATTAATGTGTGCTTGCATTTGTCAGTGTTTGTTTTTGTGTGTCAGTATTGTGCATCATGCACAAATGACTCATAACAAGAATCAACTTCGATCAGTTATGAAGAAGGCCTCAAAACACCAAGGTTTCAAAACACCTTCTTAAAACCCAGACGTGGTAAGAAAAAGAGATGCTTTGAGCTCCTGGCTGCAGTGGGGGAGCTCTATTCATTCATATTTTACGCCTTCTCCTTCCGTCTCAATGGTAATGCCTCCCCAGTCTGTGCCAAGCTCGCAGCAGACAGAGAGCCATTAGCTGTCGGCAATGCTAAACTGAACTTATGAGAGATGTCAGCTCACCACACTGCTCCCTCTGCACTTAAAATCAAATGGGTCACAGGAATGCCCCTGTGCACTAAAGCTGGGCCCACAAACCCTTTATGGACAGAGTACAGATTATAGCAACCTGCCTAATATGGGCCTTGTCAATAATGTAAACAGACAGAGAGGTAGGCAAGATGGTTCCAAATGGAGGACTGCATCAATAAGAAAGATGAGTCCAGGTGTAAGCCATCCCAAAAGAACACCAAGGATTCATACAATGAGAGAAAGCAGCATATCCACTTTGGTGATAATCAGTTAATTCGAAGGATGTGGGCATTTGTCTAATGTCTTTAATATAAACAAATAAACACACCTACCTGTATTTATTTTTCTAGAAGAAAGTCTACTCTTAAACTTATTTTTCCAGTTATGTCAATAACCAGCTCTCTCCACTCCACTTGGAAAATTGCTACACATAGTGGCAGACAGCAAACATGGTCTATTTTGCCTGTTAAACAAGTTTGTGGTAAAATACAGTCTATCAGTGATGGCCACGCTGCAGCCATTAGACTGCGGGCTTGGCTGTAATGAACTCCTCTTCCCGGACTGAGGAAGGCTAACCTCTGGTCACGGTGCTGTTGTCAGCCAGAAGCTAGGAAAACCCCTTGTGAAAGTAAAGAAAAGGTCTGAACCCTGAAGTGGTCATCCATAATAGATAGGTTCCAGAGGACTCTTCTAGAACCATACGATCCTGCTAGGGCTTTTAAAAGCCTTTACACAACACACCTCTACATTAACAAGTGAGTTTAACAGGAAGTGAAAGGGCAAAGAATGGCTGAAGTCAAATGAAAAATCCATCTGTTTATCTTTACATCTGCACATGAACAAACACAAGTTCATAAATTGTACAATCTAGTAAATGCCTAGCTACAGGCATTTCAGAAACTACAGAATCTGATATGTGCTACCCTATGCTAGCTCTGATGAGAGTAATATTTCTTAATACTGAGTATAGCAGTCAAAGACATTTCGGAGAACTGCCTACAGATATTATCCCCTGTTGGTGTGCCACAGCAGAAACTAATATGTAGGCTAGTGTCTGCCTTAAAATGGCAAAAGGGTGAAGGTAAGAGAAACCAGAGACATGCATCAACAAGTTAAAATCAAGGAAACCAAAATCTGGTTACAGCACTAAATAGTTTCATTTCATCATCTTGGTTTGGCAGGTTACTGGTCCATGTTATCCCAAAATAAGAACAGATACTGGGACTAATTACTGGACTGTGTCATACCAGCACTGATAACAGAGAATTGCAAACTCAAATTAATTACTTTCAATGGAATTGGTCAGTGCGTTTACTTGTGGAGGTGAAGCAAGTCTGTGCAGATCTTGCAGAGTGCAGAGTTTAACTTTGGTGAACTTAAACAGATGCAACTTTAAGCTGCTAAACAACTGCAAAGTATCCTGATAGTGCTGATCCGTGAAGTAATGGACACTAAGTGAGTCTATAAATAGAAGAATCTATCGTAGTAGTTGTGTTAAAGCATCCAATTGCAACTCTGTTCTGACTGAGTACAAACTGCTTATTTGAATAAACTGTTTTAACGTATTGTTTGGCTAGCAACTAAGAGCACAGGTAGATTCCAGAGCCAAATATTTTTTGCAAGGACATGTAAATTTATTTTTCTGTGCCACATTTTAGTATGACCATACACAGGCAGAGAAATACTCAAACTCAGTGACTGAAGTATCCTAAATATAACTATATGGGATCATTAGCAGTCGCATATGCAGCTGGTAATACACTAACTTTTCACCCATATGTTGATTTCTGGGGATAATAATAACTGCTGCTTTAAAAGACTAAAATTAAGTGTCTTTTTTGGTCTTCTTTTCCCATCTAAACCCTATGAGAGCAAAAAAAAGAAAAATACTTTAAAGGACTATTTATTCACCACACAGTCGGACAATCCAGACATCTTCCAAAGCCCAGCCAGCCAACACACCAGGCTGTATGCAATATTCATGGCATGGTAAAATGGTGAAATCTTTTTTTTCCCTCTACAACATCCACATGAATACAAACTCTCTTTCTCTCTCACACACATAGTCCACCTGCTATGGCTGTCAGGATAATGGCACTGATGCAGACAAAGTGGGTTAAGGCATTGCCTGTTCTGCTGGAAGACAAAAACAAGTCTGGCTCTGAGCACTCTGCCATACTTTCTTAGACCCGAATGTGAAGAGTGTGTATGCGAGTGTCTCCCTTTAACAGGGTTGACATGAAGGCCACAACCTCAGGCTATGTCTGTAGATATAATTAGGCACTGGTACACTGTCTCGTATTCCCTTTAAAACTCCAATCTTTGTCTCAGGATCAAATTTAATTTCACCTTAGCTCCCTGATAGTTTCAGGTTTCTTTTAGCATGTTGCCTTGAACGTTTTGCTTCAGTGCAAAGTACACTTTTGTGGACTTCCCAATATCCTTTTCAGCTTTCATTTTCACTCTAAATATAGGTAAATTATTCTGAAACTGTTAAGTGCAAAAGAAATAAAAAGACAGATTCAAGAAGATGGAACGAAGGAGGGTACAGGAGATTATATTTCAGTTCATCAGAAGTTCAAGAGAACCATTTGGAAACATCCCTCGGGCAATGACTTTGACATGGTTGTTAGCGTGTGTGTGTGTGTGTGTGTGTGTGTGTGTGTATGAGACTGATGGTGGCTAAGCAGAAAAGAGGCAGCTGCCCACCGACTAGAGCCTACACCAAACTGGCACCAGGCAAGGGGAATCCATGCCAGGTCAGGGAGTGTGTGGGGGCGGTAGGGGGCTTTGGGGGCCCATCTGGGAAGCTGGCACCAAGGCCTGAGGGCTGTGTGGGCTCCCACGGCGAGCATGTGTATACAAAACAGGTTGTCTTCCATTAGGAAAAGTGTTCATTCAGACAGGTGCTGATTTGAAGTCCTGCTGTTGGGGTGTAAGACTAAAATTCAATGCAAGGCTGCAAACTTCTGAATCGGGACTACAATCTGGTGGAAAGTAATTGGTGGGTAAAGTGATTTGGTGATTCTGTCATGCAGTTCATGCTTAGTGCTTCAGGGCTAAATACTTGCAAATGAACTGTGTTGGAACTTTTTCAGCTGAATCAGAGATGAATAAGTAGAATTACCTAACTTTTACTTGAACTGAATCAGTGGCTCACAATGAACTTAAATATTTTTCACTCACTCACCATAGATACTACTTTTCCCGACAGGAAGTCTTTCTTTTCCCTGTGAGATTTTGAGCATCACCTGCAGCAAAACCAAAAGTAGTGGGGACGGAAGACAGAAAGGAAGCAGATGACATGCAGGTGAAAATAAGGCTGTTACACAAGCGAATGATCTGCCTGCCAAACTCCCAGACTCTCTGCGTAGGGCATGTTCCTTTACATGCAAGCACAAACACACATATTGACAATGTCAGGATTGAGGTCAAGCATCCAGTCACACACAGAGATATAAAAACTCCATGTTCCAGTGAGTAAGGGAGGCTGGTAGCAGGGGTCTGGCTGGCAGACAAGTGTCTTCGCGCAGTCACGGTGACCTGCAGACAGGGTGTCATCTGGAACACACGTTGCTCTCCATCTCTGGCTTCTCAACAGTAATCCTGTCACCCTTTCAGCTGCTAGTTCACCCTCTTCTTTTCATGTATTACATCTGACAAACGCACGTTGCATTCACCCAAAAAAAGGGGGGATTCAAAGAGGACAGAGGGCAGAGATGATTAAAACTCCACACCTTTGAAGATGTCAATTGTTAATCACTTTCATTGTAATTACAAGATAAAAATCTCATAATCAGGATATCAGGATATTAGCTTGTCACTACGTACACTGCTCCCTTAGGTGATCCGTGGCTACAAGTGCTTGAAAAATACAGACCATACAGAGTGGAGAAGCAGGGTATGATGAGAAGACACCTTTCTTTGTCATGACTCTGGGTTGACACTGTCACACCTGTACGCCTGCTTGTTAAGGCCAATTATCTAATCATTCATTTTCATACATACAACATCTCAATCAGGAAACAAATCTACTGCAAGTGACTCTGACAATGCATTGGCTGATGTCAGAGAGGGTGATTTAGTTTGTCTCAGAAACCACTGATGCTGAGATTTTCACTAATAGCTGTCTAATATCTGTGCCTGTCAACATTCAGTGAGCAGCAGTTCAGTGAGATAATATGCCTTGTTAGCCAGAGAGTTCAGAAGAGGAGACCAGACTGGTTCAAACTGACAGGAAGGCGACAGAAACTTAAATAACCACAACAGTGGCATGTGCAGAGGAGCAACTCTGAACGCACAACCCGTCCAACCTTGAACTGCAGCAGCAGTAGATTCCAGGCCTGTCAACAACAAGAAACAGACAATATAATGGGCACACGCTCCCCAGCAGTGGACAGCAGAAGACTAAGAAACTGTCATCTGGTTTGATGACTTTCAATTTGTGCTGCGACATGTAGTCAGCAGGGTCAGAATTTGGCATACAGAACATGTGGCCATGGACCTATCCATGGCTTCTTGGTCCCACATGTGGTTCAGTTTAGTCACCATAAGTGCTTTGGTTAAGGTAAGAAAAAAAGATTCTGGGTTTGGTTAAATATTACTGAAATAAATACATCCTCATGCTTTAAGTCACTTTTAATTTTCTCAATACTTAACCGAGACCAAAATCTTACCATTACACTGACCGGGTGATGGCTAAAGATAACCATACACGTTTAATCATGCTTTCAATGCTACAGGCAATGTTGTATCACAAGAGCACATATTATTGGGAAGATTTGTAGTATATATGCATAGTTTCTATGAGGCAGGTTTGGTAGCCAGCCATAATTAACCTGAGCAACAAGCTCAGTGTACTCCAATGGGCTCCATAGTCACCACATCTCAATCCAATAGAAAACCTTTGGGATGAAGTGGAACAGGAGATTCACAGTATAAATGTGCAGCTGACAAATCTGATTCCATCATTGAGGCTGTCACCTTGTCGAATCCATGCCACTAAGAGTGCAGGCTGTTCTGAGGGGGAGAAAGGTGGGTGATATCCAGTGACCGAAACTTGTACCTTATGAAGTAGCCACTGAGTGTATAGTCAAGCTCTAGATGCAGAATGAACATGTAAAATCAGAGGCCAAGTGAGCACAGATTTAGAAAACACACACTGAGAAATGAGACTGGAGCTGAGTGAGCAAGCAAGAGAGAGGGTTGTGATGTGTGTGTGAGAGAGATAGAGAGAAAAAGAGCTGGAGAAATGGGAAAGCAGAGAGTGAGAAAGAATTCAGCCAAAAATACGTTTCTCTCCACTTCTTATGATTTCCTTTCCAGAGTTTTGAAATGGTAATGAGCCCACTGATATTTGCATAATGTGCCTTTCCTCATCCCTCTTTTTCTACTTACCCAGGCCCTCTTCTCCACAAATTGCTGTTCTCCTCCCGTGCACCCCCCCCCCCCTTCCATGTCCATTCATTGCATTTATTCTACCTCCTCCTCCCACTCTCAGGTTCTTAAGTGCTCATAGATAATTGACAAGTCTAAATAAAGATAAGCTGTTCAGTCGGAGGGGTAGGGGACAGGAGCTGGCCAACAGGTCTGCCACTTCCTGTGTGAACTGCTCTTCATCCTCTCTCAACTTGCTTGCCTCTCATTCTGCTAAGCCCTCCTATCAGCACTGTGCAGAGAGAAAATGGACATGTGCACAAAGCATTAAGACTAAAAACGTAAAAAAGACAACTGTCACGTTTCTTGCTGATTATGACAGTGCACACCAGGCTCTGATGAAAGGAGCCATAACAAAGCCCTTCTGCGAGCCACAAAAACCGCTTCTGGTCTACATTATCTGTCACTTCTGCTTCTTCTCCTGCTCTGCTCCTCTATTTTCCCATCCTCCTCTCCCAATTTGTCTTCCTCTCTCCTCCTCCTCCTTCATCACTTCTCTCACCTACCCCTCCTTCCTCCTCACTCCCTGCAGCGTCTGTGCTCTGACAGTTATGTGTGAGTGGAGCGTGGGCTGCTGCTAATTTGTGCAGAGTGGGAGAAAGCTGTTTTGGCTTGGGGAGAAAGAGCCGAGTTTAACCTATATGGCGGGACGGACGGACAGACATGCCACGCAAACACACAAATACACACATACTCACACACAACATGCCCATTGTATGTTCGTCTAGGCTGTAATTTTCAGTCCCTCTGCTAATGGTCACATGAGAACTCACAATACAAACAGATGCTCAAACCCACATTCACATCTAAGTATGGAAGTGACTCTGAAAGGTGCTGACTTCTGTTCCTCTTACAGTACCTCCTCCTGTGCACTATTTAGTCATCCTGATTAATATGCACCCAAATCTGTCTCCATCGCTGAGTCTTCCTGATCATCCTCCTCCACCTCTCTCCCTCAATTTGAAATTTCCGCTACTTCAGCCATTCACTCTGACTGACACTCATTTCTACTTTTGATCCCAAATCAAAAAAATAAATAAAGAAATAAATAAAACAGAAACACATATACAATTAGACTGGTGACTTAAAGGTCACCAGCGCTGACTGCAGCTGCTGTCGTCTCACTACACATGCACAGGAAGTGTTACTGTTGCTCTTGAAGGCACCCAGTTATTAAAAGGGGCAATGTGAAAGTATTTGAATTTAAAAGATGAAAAAATTAAATAAGATTATCAGCAGAATCTAAAGAAAGTTTTGATGTTATGTCAAAGATGTCTGTGTATTGTATTGGAGAGATTATTGAAGTGAGCACGCTAACCAGCTAGCTGCAGTCGGCCCCGTCTTGTAATACCACTTTGTACGTCAAACTGATAGTGAGTCACTGTAGTGTCCAGTCTGCCCTCAGTCCAACACAAGAGGATGAAGAAGTCCTCTCTGTCTTGGCGATATTCCTCCACCCTTTCTTATATTCTCAGCTATTGATGCTGCTGCTCTCCCTCTCCCTCGCCTTCCTCCACCTTTCCTGCACTATGCAATACACAATACACATTCCCTGTCTCTCTGACTGGGCAGACTGGGTGAGAAATCCTCATCATCAGTCTAACAATAACCAAAGAAAACAATCAACCAGTTACATAATCAGATTTCAAGGTAAACCTGTGTGGAAAACATTATTTCCTAATCTAAGCAGGTTTGACAACAAGTCAACAACAGCCCTATGCTGTGGTTAGATTTATTCAAGCTAACTCTAGCTCAGCATGAGGGTTGAAACTTGTTTGTGTTGTTGGTCAGCGAGCCCAGTCCAGGAACACGCACACAGCACGCTCTCATGAGCACTTTGAAGACTTTATGGGTTTTTTGACGGTCCACTGGCCCACTGGTGCAGCGGCCCACCAGGATTTGTCCTGGTATATCCTATGACCAGTCTGACATTGGCACAGGGGAAGGGAAGAAGAGGAGGGGGGGGGGGGCCCTTGTCTCTTACAACAGGGCTTGACCCCCCAACTTTATGGTAATATGCTGCCTCCTATTTGTTTGGAGTATGAATTCGACAGTTGGCCAATTCTTACACATTGCCCCCTTAATTCTAGCACGTCTTATGAATGTGTGAACAGAATATTTTACTGTACTTATTCCGATAAAATGCTGTTGTCCATTTTTGGCAGGCATTTAAACATTTAGTTATTATTAGGACTGTACCACACTCTGAATTTTCCAAGCCAAATTTGATTCAGCAGTTCAGTCCTATGATTGCGATTGTGACTGTGTATTATACTTAACACCAGAACTACAAACCTTCTGTCTAGATGCTTTGGCTATACATCGCACTACACTGTGTGCAGTTTCTCAGTATTTTCAAGTGATACATGAAAAAGCATGAGACGCATTAAGCCTGCCATTTGTTCACAGGGTTGGAATATAAAAATGTGTTTTAACGTTACTGACATTTAAACAACAGTGGGCACTCTGTTGAGAGTCAACAAATGCTAGAAATACATTCAAAACTCATAATTTGTTAACTGTTATTTACTAAAGAAGAGAAAGAAATAAAACAGCAGATACAGCAGTATGACAATGACCCACATACAGCCAGTCATAAAGGACCTTCTTCAGCAGCTCCACAGAGTCCTGATCTCAGCATCATGGAGTCAGTCTGGGATCACATGAAGAGACAGAAGAAACTGAGACGGGCTAAATCCACAGAAGAACTCTGACCAGTTCTCCAAGATACTTGGAACAACCTACCTGTCAAGTACCTGAAAAGCTGTGTGTACATGTAGTGTATGTGTAGTGTGTAGTAGAACTGGTGCTGTGTATGCAGTTGTATGTAAGTGAACTGATAAATAAAAACTATTTGTGGCATAATTTCTGAAAGAAGCCAAAAACCTTTGCACAGAACTGTATTTCTGCATGTCACCTTTCGAACACAAAGAACCTAACCTACGCATCACACAGTATTTATTTAAATCTTAATAAACGTGATTAGTAAATCAGTTTTTGAACTGTAAGTTGTGAAATTAATATAAGGCTAAGAGCATCTGGGATTGTTTTTTATTGTTCTCCGTCAGTTTGGTTTTGTCAGCGTGCCATTGTCTTCATAAAGGAGACGTGTATATCACAAAGGTCTATGGAAATGGCTTTTAACCCACACTAGTCCCATGCAAACAGAAAACTGTTACAGGCTAAGCTCTGGTTGTAAGCAGCAGATAATGCTGGCTGCAGTGTAGCGCTAACACACATTTACAAACTACAGAATTACAGTACATCATTACCAAATAAAGTGAAGTTTCAGCTTTACTCCTCTCAGTACACACACTCGCCTACGCATACACGCTTTCAGTTTCTCTCTGCCATTGGGGAGTCAGTTAAATAACTTGTAAATGTCAATATCATTAAATTAATTTCTATCCCTGTTAGAGAGGCCTGGTACCAAATATAGGTGTCTAACTCATATTCAAGGATGAGCAGGGTAATAATATTCAGATGATGTGTGTTGACCTGTTCAGATAGGCCACAAACAAGCATTTGAGGTATAAGTGTGTAAGTGTATGTGCATTATTTTGTTAGAGCCACAATAAATGTATAAAAGGAGGTCAAATACTCTTCCATTGTTGCAATAGAGCTTTCAAGATGAATTTCAAGTAAGGCTGCTGCTTTCTGCCTCTACATTATTGATGAACCCAGTCTAAAAATTGTATATATTATTTCCACAAAAACATGGTCATCAATTTAAGTCATCGTGCTTCTTTTCTACATTTCTGTTCTGAAAAATTCAAACCCAAAAAATGTTCCACGCAAGAACCGTTCAAAGACCATGAAAATGTGTACTATTAAAAAAAACCACAGACAGAGCCCATTTAATTCCAAGCCTATTACATGTCCTACATATACATATGTTTGTATGTATTACGTGCGTCTACATCTGTCTGTGTGTTTATGCTAATATGTGTGTCACTGCTACAGGCAATGAAACATGCTATTAACAGGTTACGGCTCCAGGTCTTGGCAACCATACCTATGACATCACTGCTGCATCAGCATGTCCTCCCACCACATGGGACTAACATACCGCTTGTGGGTTGATGACACGCTGATGAGGTGAGATCATCACACATTCCTGTCAACAAGAGTGTGAAGTTCCAACAAAATGTCTCTTTTCACATGCACTTCTACGTGCGTGCACGTGTGCCCTGGCGCGTGCAGTGCAAATTCTAAAAAGGAGTTGGTCACTGAATAATACATTGTCATGTACTAAAAACAACATGCAACATCAGCTGGTGGAAATGATTACATGCTCAGAAGTAAATGATAAGTTTTCTCACAAACAGACACTGACGGAATATTTTACTGAGCCGTACATTAGCCAGCTAAGGCAACCATGATCCCCCACTGAGCATTGATGTTCTGTAATCACCCATGGTGCATTACACATCAGTAACCACAAAGACATGACTACATCAATCACTCAGCTCCAAGGGAGTGTAAAGTTAGCACTGGTATAAATACCAGATAAAGAAAAAAGGAAAATCAAATCTAACAGCAAGTAACTTCTAAGAAAAGTCTGTTTCTGCTTTCACACAAAAAATGTTAAATATTTCTCTCATTATAAGGAGAGGCAGCAGTCCTGGTTACAAAGGACACTGAATCGTGATTTTGTTAAATCAGTCTATGGCAAATAGACAATGAAATACACACATTGAGGACATCAGATACAACCATTTCTTCAAATCAGTCAATCTGCTACTCCACTGCTTAGTAATCATGCTGCGCAAGACTCAGGTTTTCAATTTAGCCATTGATTTGTCATGAGTGGGAAAACCATTTGCATGGTGAATCACAACAATAAGACTGAAAACCACAAAGCTATCAGTCCATCAAGTCATCAGTCCAAATGCAGGTCACACAAATGGGTACACACACACATAGAAGTCCTACCGAAATGGTTGAGTGCGGCTGGTTTAAGAAGTTCCAGAGGCTGCTCCTTGCTGCTCAAGCCACCTGTCAGAAAGCAGAGAAAGTTGGGCTGAATCATGGTCATCAGTATGGCATCAAAATTTAAATAGACTAATAGAGATCTAAATAGAGATCTAAATAGACTTTAACTTTAATTTAATTTCTATCCACAGTCACAGGGAAGAGATGTAGAGAGACATGGGGGAGAAGTGGGAAATTAGAGAAAACAAGCAACAGAAAGTGAAAATAACAGAGCAGATGTGTGTAAGAATATTATATTTTGTCAATAAAGTCAGAAAGAGAGACAGAGAGACAGACAGACAGACAGACAGACAGACAGACAGACAGACAGACAGAGACAGACAGATAAAAAGGGTGCTTTCAAGCTTTAAAAAGTGGCTTTCAGAAACACATCTCATTCATTTTCAGTTATGTCTTGACTATGCAGATCTGGGTTCAGTTAAACAGGATTAGTTTTACCATCTTTACTGGTCATCTTTAGGGAGTGTATTTGCTAGATATTGGCCTATCACTGAAGTATCGGTATATATGTTGTCTGATATGAAAACTTGTAGCAGAGTACATCATCACAGCGGAGCGGTCGGTGATGTGAGTGAAACAGTGAAACACACAGTGTTTTCACTGTAAGTTGCTAAATAGTCTGTGAAATATGTTCCTGGAAAGTTAATAAAAAATGACCCCATCATTTTCTTTTTTCAGTGCAGCTCTAACAATAACCTGTCCCTGACAACCACCATGCCACTCATGCTTATCACATCTGTGAGCTATGCTAGTGAAGTAACTAGCCAGCTACAGTCAGTACAGTCGGTAAAGTAGCAGACTGAAAGGTAAGAATCAGAGCATCTCTTCTCGTTTATTTTGCAACTCAGCAGACGATGGGGCAGTGTTGGACTGAGTCTGCTGACTGTTAACTTCAGGCTACATTGTTACCTAGCTGATGAGATGCAATGCTGTAAAAGAAATAAACAACCTCCCCATCTTTTACTCTCCTGTGCCACTCTCCTGAACCACCAATTTTACATAGTCTCTGGGAGTACTATTGCATATGTGAAGCTGTATAAAGCCATTTATGGCTCACTTGAGTCAGGGTCAGTTGGTCCTGAAGACTACAAGTTTGAAATTGAAAAAAAAAAAAAAAATCTGCAGGTGTGGAGTCAGAAAGAAGTGAGATTATCAGACCTCTGCAGCCTGCTCCTCATCTCTACTTCAGGCTAGTGGATCAATGCTACATTAGCTACAACTAGAATAACACACTGACATGACCCACATGAACTGCTAGGGGCTGAGGTGCTTTGTGGGTAATGCAGGCACCAGGTTTTTACAATAACAAGAATGCACTGAATAAAGAAAGACCTTTTCTCTGGTTGTGCTGCATCAGTTTTAAACTGCCTATAATGAGTCCATAACGTTATAGACTGTGACGGGAGGGCACACAAGCCAGTGAAGTCTAATCAGCCTACTGGACTGAACTGTTAACAGCCTGCTAACATATATTTAATTTTACTTGGGTTTCATGAACCATCGTTCTCATGCCTTTTGATCTTGAATTCAAGCTCTTTTATTGAAGAAGTTTCTGAAATTGCTACCACCTTGAATTTTTCTGCTCCCACATGCAAACAGCTGGGCTGAAATTATGCAATCACTCAGCCTACATCAGCTTATCCTTAAGATTGGCAGCTGGTACGAATGAAGGGGTCAGTAATCCTGCAATTATCACCACTTTCAGGAAGCAGGCTCTCTTACGTTGAAATATCTCAAACTTTGCCTGTACTCAGTGGGTGTCGGTGCAGACACAGAAGGATTCATTCAGAGTTCAGTCAATAATGTGTGCTAGACGAGCAAACACTTTCTAAGTCAAAAACTGATGAACACTTTTTCAAAGACAGTAACACTATTCAAACTTAAAAAAAAAAAAAAAAAACTCAAAGAATAAGTAAGTTGTCTATATCTGTCACACAAACATCAGAAATTTCCATCACCAACAACCCTGAACCAGTGGAGACACACAAGAAAGAAAACCTAGTGTGAAGGGAAAGGAAAATGTGAAGGGAGACCATGAGACCATGTGCTATGTCACACATGAACGAGCAGCAGCACATGACATACCCACAACTACTATGAATTTTGCTTTTCTGGGTTGCTAGGCGCTATTTTCAGCCTAAGCAGACGGCTCCATGATTAATACATGATGGAGGGAGGGGCCGAATTAAATATTCATATCGTACACACAAACACACACCAAATGCATTTCTTGAATTTCATATTCTAGACAAAGCCTGATTCCTTTGTGTCTTCAACACAAGTAGATGTTATAGGAAGAGAAGAGAAGAGAAGGGAAGAGAAGAGAAGACAAGAGAAAAGAAGGGAAGAGCAGAGAAGAGAAGAGGTTTTGCATTGACAAAGTATTGTGAGAAGGCTGTATACAGTATGTGTGTGCATGTCTGTGTGCAAGTCAGTAGGGTGGCAGTGGCAGATGGTAGAAAGACGACACCAGAGCTTGATGGGCGAAAGACAGGCCAAGCAATCACACACTCAGACACACACACAAAGAAGGAGTTGAAAGTGTAAGTGAGTGTTTTGCATCGTCCCTCTGTTGTACTAATAGTCGTCGCCTTATTTTTCGTTTTGCTCTTTGGCCCACTCAAAACCCTTTGCAAGGAAATGTGGATGAGTAAATCTTCATGTGGATGGGCATGTTTGAGTATAAGTGTGTGTGTGTGTGTGTATGTGTGGGTCCATGTAGGGACAGGCTATATGCAAAAACAAAGGGAAGAATATACATTGTTGTGTATATTTATCTGTGTGTGTACAGGAAACGTATCTCATGGAAACCAGGCAGGTTTGCAGGTCACCCACCCATGAATGAGCAGAGTATGACTTCTGACGCCTGGGGAGGAAGACAGGTCAAGCACTCTCTGCCTTTACACACACGGATGACAGAAAATCTCCATGGAAACCACAACAAACATATATGCAGAGAGAGAGCGAAAGAGATAGAGAGAGAGAGAGAGAGAGAGAGAGAGACTCTTGTACAGACAAAGAACAGTGTTCTTTTAAATCTAGTTTTTCGGTTATTAACACTGGCACTGACTATTCTTGATTTTAACAGCACACAGGCCACAATGCGAGCCATTGTTATATACTATATACTATATATATTATATACTATATATATTCTATACTATATATTATCCCAAATACTTTACTTCATACAAGGAGGCAGATGATATACAAAGTAATACACAGCATAGCATTGCTTCTCACTTTCCTTACATTACATCAAAGTATACAGTTGTTAACAGCTGGTATAACAGCACTCTGATATTGAAACAAGTTGACTGTCAGTGAGGGGGGAAACAGTCATTTGCTAACAACTCTAATAATCAATTATTCATATCAGTCATTTATCAAGATAAGATTCCAGGTATCATAACACTGAAGATCAATAAATTAATTGCAAACTAATCTGTAAATGGACTAATAAGAAAAATCAGCTCTTAAAGGAATTAGTTTGAAATTAAGGGAAACCTTCTTGCCCAGAATTAAATGAGAAAATTGACACCACTCACATATCTGTACGCCTAATATGAAGCTACCACCAGCGGTCAGTTAGCTTAGCGTAGCATAAAGACTGGAAACGGGGAAAATAACAAGTCTGGCTCAGCACAGAGACAACAAAATCTGCTACCAGCATCTCTAAATGTCACTAATTAACATATTCTCCATTGTGTGCAAAAACCTACGTTAAGAATTTGGTTTCGTTTGGTTAATCAATGGATTACATCTGAACAGCTATTCTGATAACAGTATGTATCTGTCTAGCCAACCACCGATATAGTTTTGCCCACCTCACTCCTGAATTACTGCCTTCCAAGGCCAGCCATAATGGATAGGGTGCCTGTGTGTACTGTACACTCTGGAGTAGACACTGTGTGTATAACCACACATTTGTCTCCAAAGCACTCTCGTCCACTTATCCATCCTGTCCAAACCACGTCACTGTTGTCTCTGAGTATGATTGAATCGTTGTCCTCTCTACAGTACAAGTGTTATCTGAAGATAAGGCACTAACAGCACATAAAGTTCAATGAGACTGAGTGGAGCACTACATCTTACAGCTCATTCTGTCATCTGAGCTTTGGCTCTGCTCTAGACTGTTGTAGACAGGATAAATGAAAAGAAGAGCACTTGAAATAGCATGAGTTTTAGAGGGAAATCGAACCGTAACGAGAGGTATTTTTGAATGATTTATTGTGGTAACAAGCGATATCGCACTTTTTTTAATTCACCTTTTATATTTTTTTACACTACTTAGAACAGTAGTGTATGTAGCAATATATTATCATGTTGGTAAGTAAGATCCTGCCGGGTGTTATTGCTGTACAATAAAGTAAGCCATTTTGTTGGCCGTGAGTCATGTGCACTCCTTGATGGATATTTTAATGCACTGACCTATGTGACCTGTGCCATCTGCATGCCCATCAGCAATAGTTATGCATACTCCCCAGTGACATGTAGGAATATACATATGGCCAGTAAAAATACATATGTGCTCAGAGAAAGTACATGCATGTCTCCAAGCCTAGGCAGGAAAGTGATTTGGTCTTTTTTGGATGTGTCATATCCCATTTGTAAAAGCCTAGATGTGTCGACAGACTTCCTTGTGGATAGACATACGTGATCACCACATGGAAAAGGAAGAGGGCGAGTGCCAAGTTACCGATGCCTGGCAAGAGGACAAGTTGGCTCAGAGGCTAGCAGGAAGCAGGAGTGCCTGCTTCAGTGAATACACACCCGGTGTACAGTGATCAGGAGAACCCTTCAACAATGCAAAGGAAAAAAAAAAAAAACAAAAACGCACAGACACACAAAGAACACATGAACATTCATTGAAACACACTTGTGCACAAAGGCACACGGTGTAATTGAATGTGTACACAAGCACACCTTTCCTCCTGCGAGACTGTGAAGGTGCCAAGTCACCTTGTTCTGGGCCACCTTTACCTCCACCTGACCAACAGTCACCCCAGCAGTGTGCCAGCCACACCAACCTGTCTAGTCCGCAACAACTCAGTCTGGTGGATTCTGAGCCCTCGATATCAGCCTCAGAGCTCTGCCGCCGTGCACTCTGCCAACTATGCCATCCTGTCTGCTGAGGCTCCACCAAAATTGCCCTTCTGCTACAACCAAACTCTGAGCCAGTGTAAGAGTGTGCCAGCCACACCAACCTGTCACTTCCACCCTAAACCACAAGATAATCTGGTTGGAATCCAACATATGAGGAGATTGATTCCAAAAAGAGATATCCATCATGTGATGGGAAAAAAATGGACTTTTTATACATCAACATGCAATATCTGTACTTAGCTGAGAAAATGTGTATGGTTTCTTTCTTCATAGTAGTTTGCTTGTAGAGACTTACATTTCTTCTAATCTACTCTTTTGAAATTATCTGTTTATATGATGCTAATCAGTCATAAGCACTATAAATAATGAATGAACTCATGGACTCATGAGCATAACAAGAAGTCGTCCTAACCTGGTTTTAGTTGTAGTGGAGCAAATTCTGTGTGCCCTTGAACCTCCCAACAACACTGGTAGGTGCCAGGCTGTAAAATATGTCCTGTTGCCTTGTAAATAACAGAAAGTCACACTGCCAAATCTCAGCAGTAGGACTTAAGGAATGTTTAACCTTGGTAAGACACAATCTCCCTTGCAGACTAAGTCGCTAGCATCCATTTATGGAGTATGTGTACCAAATCATTTTCATGGTTTACTGCACATTTTTGAGTAGCCACACAAAGGCTGTGACCACTGTGGTTCACTGTGAGGACACTGTAGTTAACACAGACATCCCAGCAAATTAAGTGCCTCAGTGAAGAGTCTATGCAGTTTTACGGGCGGACTCCCAGTGATTTTATTCTAAAGATTTTATTTACCACCATTCAAATGTTCAATTCATTAGTAAATTGTAAATAAATAATCCGCTAAAATCACTATCTTATCCCAGATATACCAGTGTTAGAGTATATACTGTATGTTTGGGAATAAGTAACAAGAAAAAGATCCACAAGAGAGTACTGACAAGTTCATTTTTCAACTATAAAATGTCCCATTGGTATTTATATTGGTCATGATCCTTAAAAAACATGAATATGAGGGATCTGTATCAAGACTGCTTATGTTAAAAACCATTACTATAGACCAATATACCATTAACAGATTTTTTAAATTCCCAAGTCACACAATCTTTCCAAAAAATGAATAATAATTGACAAATGCAAGTAGTAAGAGTCAAAACATGAAGGCCAAATAGTGGCATTTTTTAGGTTTTACTTCTCCATATCTTCATGTCACTCTATATTGCACATAAAGAGGAAGAATTCCTAGTTTGTAATACGAATTAAATAGAGAACAGGAAACATGGTAAACGTCTACTGCTTTGTTGTTAATTTGTCTGAGTCTGTGTGCAGGACATGTATAACTTCTCACCACCGCCTTGCTAAAAACCACTTGTTGGTGTTGCGGCCATGTTTACCAACTACTCAGCATTTCCTCTGGGCATTTTGAACCTACAAGACAAACCACAGCCTTTGACTTTATTTTTACTGCTGGACCTTTAAATGTCTGTGTCTGTGTTTACATCTGTGCGCCTCTGTGTGTACTGTGTGAGTGTGTGTGCAGTAAGTTTGAAGACAATTTAGATGTTTACAGTATACATACAGTAGCAGTCAAAAATTTGGACACACCTTCTCATTCAGTGGTTTTTATTACTTTCTACATTGTGGATTCATACTGAAGACATCAAAACTATGAAGGAACACGTGGAATTATGTAGTTGCCTAAAAAGTGTTAAACCAACCAGAATATGTTTTATATTTTAGATTCTTTGAAGTAGCCACCTTTTGCTTTGATGACAGCTTTGCACACTCTTGGTTTTCTCTCAATCAGTTTCATGAGGTAGTCACCTGGAATGATGTTCAGTTAACAGGTGTGCCTTGTCAAGAGTTAATTTGTTCAATTTCTTACCTTAATTCTTAATGTGTTTGAGGCCATCAGTTGTGTTTTTCAGAAGAAGGGTTGGTAGACAGTTAACAGCCCTATTTGACTACTGTTATAATCCATATTATGGCAAGAACCACAAATTACTTTAACTGACTGACCTTCATGTCGAAGGTCAGTCAATCTGGAAGATTTCAAAAACTTTGAATGTATCCTCAAGTGCAGTCGCAAAAACCATCAAACACTATGATGAAACTGGCTTTGGTCTGAAAAGGTGAGTGGATGGTTTCTACATGTGTGGTTCCCACCGTGAAGTATGGAGGAGGAGGTGTGATGGTGTGAGGGTGCTTTGCTGGTGACACTGTTGGTGGTTTATTCAAAATTCAAGGCACACTTAACCAGTATGGCTACCACAGCATTCTGCAGTAACATGCCATCTCATCTGGTTTGCGCTTAGTTGGACCATCATTTGTTTTTCAACAGGACAATGACCCCAAACACACCTCCAGGCTATGTAAGGGCTATATGACCAAGAAGGAGAGTGATGGAGTGCTGCGTCAGATGACCTGGCCTCCACAATCACCTGACCTAAACCCAATGACATGATTTGAGATGAGTAGGACCGCAGAGTGAAGGCAAAACAGCCAACAAGTGCTCAGCACCTCTGGGAACTCCTTCAGGACTGTTGGAAAACCATTCCAGGTGACTACCTCATGAAAGTGATTGAGAGAATGCCAAGAGTGTGCAAAGCTGTCATCAAAGCAAAAGGTGGCTCCTTCAAAGAATATAAAATATAAAACATATTCTGGTTGGTTTACACTTTTTTGTTAACTACACAATTCCATGTGTGTTCCTTCACAGTTTTGATGTCTTCAGTATGAATCTACAATGTAGAAAGTAATAAAAATAAAGAAAAACCACTGAATGAGAAGGTGTGCCCAAACTTTTGACTGGTACTGCGCCTGTGTATATCTAATGTATCAACAATTACAGACAAACTGGATATTTATGAAACATCATCACAGACACACAATCCATACGGGTGGACAGTGGACAGTAAAAACAAATTTTCAACTTATTGACTAAAATTTACTCACATCGCAAAATTCAATTAATTGTGTGAATATAAGATGATAAAACTGAGAAAAGCTACAAATAAAAATAATAATTTACTCTTGTACCTACATACAAACACATAATTTTTATATTCTTTGTTTATCAAGTTGAATGTGACATTATATCGTGGTACAGATAGAGAGGCCATGTGGTCTTACAGCAGGCCAGCAGAACGACTAAGTTAATGGGGAGACAGGAAGACAGGAGATCCCCATGATACGTAAGACGGGAGATGCATATGCATTTGTGTGTGACCTTTCACTGCTGAAAGGGCTGAAAGCGAACAGAGACATCCGTAAAGAAGTGACCGGGTCACTGGGTGGAGAAAAGGGCCTTTCTCACACATGTGGACATCACATGGTAGATTACACTTACCAGTTATGCAATAAGTTACAAAATATTGTATGCAAGACTACAATATACACATTAACATCATTCAAGCAAAGTACATTCTCCTTGTGTGCTCCAAGCTGTGCCCCCACAGTGAAAGGGAAACTATTTTTTAGCACATCTGTGAGCTCTCTGTTTCCATCTGCTCTTACGCTGAATGCTTCAATCAACTGCATCAGGGCTATCCCAATGAATTTCAGCCCAAGTGACTTTTCATCCAAGACAAACTAAAGTTAAAACCCACATTTAATGCTAAAGCAACCAAACTTTACATTCATGTTAGCAGAGGAGCTCCAGACCATGACAAATTGCATTTGATCGAGTTCTGTAAAGTTCCTGTGAAGACTAATTAGCAAACTGTAATATCCAAAGTATCTGTGTTTATTTGGGTCATGAGCTTGGAACAAAGCAGTGGTTACTTACGGCTGTGTCAGACTGTGTTCATGGGTATATAAGGGTATATAATGTGGTGTGATCAAGTGTCATACAGTCCAAAATAAAAAGGCATTAAAGGGCTTATTCTAAAGGCAGGGCCTACTGTAGAGTTCTTGATACCTCCAACTACAATGTAGGATGACAGAAAGTGTGTATTGCCCTCTGAGACTGTTGTAACTTTCCCTCACTTTATTCTCACTTCTTCTCTTATCCTGATTCTGTTGTCCTGTCACTTAATCCCAAGTTACTCTTGCTTATTCCATTCATTGTGTTTTGCCGTGTAGAAAAAAGTATGCATCTTGAGACTGGACAGCTAGTTACACCACCAGGCTGTAAACCACTGGAGTTAATTATACCTTTTGTGTCTAACAGTCTGTTTTCACATGCACTGTGTTTGCTGTGTGTGTCGATGTCTGGAACATGGGTGTGATTCCCAGCATGTCCGGTCATGTTGAATCACGTTAAGTATGTATCACAGCCACCAGTGTTAAGGAGTGGTGTGTATATATGTGTGTGCATGTTGCTGAGTCCTGAGATTACTTTGCATCTCACTGTAGGCTAGGCTACGTGTGGGGATGCAGACAAGGCGAGAGAAATAGCATGTGCATGCTTCTATGTTATTGTGTTGTAATGGGGTTCACTCCAGAAATATATTTATTTCCTACATTATTTAAAGCTGAACTAATAGATTTATGGTGACTAGGAGGCAGATAACCCTCAAATCAAGCTAACAGTCACACAGGCCTCACATAATATTGCCATGATAAGTTGTTAAGGTTATTACATAATTAATGGGAAGTAATGTTTTTGGCCACCTAACGAATGTTAAGTTCAATATTCTCTCTCCTTTTAGCCCTGGTCTGTTCTCCACTCACCTCTGAGAAATATATTCAGGTATTCCGATCTGTCTGAAGTTTGACGTTAGGCATTGGACATTATTTGGTTTATCAGACTTCCAGATGGAAATGACTGCCACTGGTTGTTGATGAGAGCGTCTGAGACTCAACAACCCGGCCAAAGTGCCATAAAACCAAAACAACAAGCTAAAAGGCGGCTAAAAATCTCAGTGGAGTAGAGGATTTCCTGGGTCAAAAATCCGTACAATGTTCCAACCTGGGCCAGGTCGGTTTATCAGAACTAAGTCAACTGCTTTCCCATAGTAATTTGATTTAGTTAAAATTTCATTAAGCCATCCTGTCCCAATTAACTATACAAACTGACTGAAACTAAAAGTTCCCAAATCCAGAACAGTACATGCTAACAAAAAGGAGCTCATCAGGCAGATTGTGATCTGCTTTTTGTCAGTCTTAAACCAGAACATAATTTTTCATTAACCTTAACAAAGTGATACAAGTTCCTAAACATAAGCACAAAAAAACTGTAACAATGCTGTTTTTAGGCAGAAAACAAATATGCATGTTAGTGATATGTTCAATATCAACATATCTGAAACGTGCCAAATAAATTAGCATTTCCTCACTGCATTAATAGAAAACATAATCTCATTATAATTGTATTTCCTACAAAATGTGTTTGCTGTTGCAGTTTAGTTGTATATAAACATAATTACAACAGCTGAATAAAGAACCTTATGTTTTACAAATTAGTATAATGAAAACTTGTCTAATAACTGCTGCCTATGACCCAAACTGAAGGACAAACTTGACAGAAATAAAGAGGGAGACCAGAGACAGAAAAAGCAGGATAATTTGAGAGGGACTGAAAAATAAAGATGCAGAAAAGTAACCAGAGACACAAGGGAATACAGACATGACTAGAATAGAGTAAGCTAGATAAGAGTGTTAGACCAGAGTGAGCTGTCCCAGTGTCCCACAGTCTCAGGTGCTCTTCACAAGGGTTGCAGGGTTACGGGCTGGGGTCGGAAGTGAGGGCGACACACTTCACATCTTCTGAGAATAGCATGTGTGTTGTGAGAAGAGCAGTGGCAACACCCGAATAAGTGGCAGCAGGGCCTGAGGCTGCTGCTCATAGATATCACACAGCCAGGGTGAGACCTCAGGCTGGAAAGAAATCTGCTCATTTGCTGCTATACTGGGCTGACAGTGGCCTTTCAATAAAAATCTGACAATTTTGACCACGGTCACTAAAAATTCCACTTGCAACTGAAGTGCAAGAGATCTTTTATGCTCACCACAGATAGATTTTTTTTTTTTTTTGAGGGAAAAATTGGAGCTACTAGCATCACTACAGTTCAGCAGCTGATGTCCTCCTTTCCCCTGTCTGCCAACTCTGTTTTGTTGTGTCTCACACTTGTCTCTCCATCCACTAAAATGTGTCCAATCAGTGTCTGTCCCATTCTAATAAAACACATCCAGAGGGAGGAAGAAAAAGCCTCAAAGGCATTCCTCCAGTCAATATGGGAGCCTCCACAAATCCCCAGGTTCCCTCCTACTGCATCTCCATTTTCAGTACAAATCACAAATGTGTGTGTGAAACCCACTCACACCTCAGCATCACACTTTATCCTAAATCAGCTCTCTCCGTGCTCATCTCAGCCAGCTCCCTTCCCGTTCCCACTAAAGCAGTACAGCACATCTCTAAGGGAAAACTTATTTTGGACACCCTGTTCCACTTTTAGCTTTGTGTGGCTCTGTCACATTTAATACTAAGATTTGTTTTTTCTTTAATTAGGACACTGTGCTGTGCTGTGTTTGATAATGAACTTATCAGTAAAACATTTCCACCTAAATATCCAATCTTGCAGTAAATATCCACATGTAATTAGTACAACATTGTTAAACTGCTTTGTGATTATGTTTGATCTGGTTTACAGAAAAAGTTCAGTCCTCTTTTGACAGGACTTTTGCTGTTTGGTTTCTTGAGCTCTTTATTTAGCAAATTCTGTATCTGTAATGAATTTTTTATCTCTCAGAAATAAACTTGATTCATCCATCTTCTGATGGTGTGGTGACTTTTGGTCTGCCAGAGAAACGGCTGATCCAGTTTCTGCAAAGAGTTTTAGACTTCTATGCACTACCCTTAGAAATCTTTAGTCTAGCCTTGATGTAAAGCTGAGAAAGCCCCTCTTTTCTTAGAATAACAATTTGGCTTCTGACACTTTCACTTAGTTCTGATGCCATTTTTCCCACTATATCACATTGCCACTTAGTGAGCAATGATCTGCTGGAAACTTGAGGCACAGCCTTATTTATAACAGGTGAACACTGGCTACAAGTTGAATTGCTTCAACCAGCCTCTGATGAGCAGATCACATCCACCCGAGTGTCATCTGAACGCACGCTTCGATGGAAGGGATAAAACTCGAGGAAGTCTGACCCTTTGTACACAGGAGTTAAGTTGGTCATTGCACCAAATCTGATTACAGCGCTAGAAATTCCTCTTCAGTTTGCAAGACATAACTTCTGTTTTTAAACGTTTCTGAATGCTCAAACTTTCCGATATAATATTTAATAACAGGCCAACACATGTATTGAAAACCTGACATCAGCTGAGAGCAGGAGTCTGCAAACACAGCACAGCACAGCGTTCTAATTAAGTCTCTTTTTAACACAGTTTTTCACTGTTCACACTTAATAATAAAAACTAAGCTAAAGCTTATGTAAGATCTTAACAGGCTAACAGGTTAACAGGGAATGATTCACTCTAAGTAAAGGAAATGCTCTCAGACAGCTCTTGCAAAAGATGAATATATTAGTTATTAATCATATCAGTTACACAAATACTATTTCAGGGAAAGGTGAGCAACAACATTCAAGAGTAAGCCTGATTAGTTTGAGTCCAGTTTTCAAATGTTAGGAAAACAAGACCATGTGTAGCGGTCAGGAACCGTTCGTACATTCCTAGAAGGAGCAATAACAGGTGCAGCACCGAGACCAGTGGGTCAGCAGAAATAATCCAAACACACCAGCCTTAGAGCACACAAGAAATAAATCCCACAGAGGTGGGCGTAGGTGTCTGTCGGCAACTTCAAGTTATCTACCACAAAGCACGTTCGTAAGTTGGAGTGCAAGAGGAAGGAAGGAAGAAGAAGAGGAGAAGAAAGAAGGTGCAATGAAGAAACTGGAACTGGAGAGCAAAACGAAAAATAAGGAGGTATTGAAAAGGATGTGAAATAATAGGGCTGGCTAAAGTGGGAGAAACAGAGAAAATTTATTTTATAACATTGAAAGGTAGAACAGGCTATAAAACAAAGAGCCACCTTTTAAAAGATGAATATGAACCAGAACATTTTTTATACAATAAGCCAGTACATTCCCAGTAATTAGGAAGGAATTTCTTACATGTGGCTCTCTCTGACGTCAATCCTGTACCTTCCCAGAGTTTGCTTTCTCTTCCCCAGCGCTGTGAATGTTTAGTGTTAGGCTGCTTTTGGCAAAGCTCCTGGACTTGGGTGCTAGGAGGGGTTTAGGGGGAAGGGTGGGGTTTCTTTGCTTGTTTAAAAAGCAAGCAAGGATGAGCATGGCAACCTCAGTTCAAGTATTTGAACTCTCCTGTGCTTCTGCACTGTTTATGTTTATGTTGGCATTTGCCAAATCAGTGCAGCTGAGAAGGTCAAAACATTTAAAACTTTTTGAGCACAGTTCTTTAAAGTAAAGAGCATTTTTTCACAACATCACAACATCCTAAAGGACAGATTAGTCAGATCAGCTCACAAAATAAATAATATATGAGATGACTATTTGCAATGACTATTTGACCCAAATAAGTTTGTGAGGATTTGAGTTTCTAGAGCTTTGGAGAGATCTCCTGATTGGTCAAATGTGCCAAGAAGATGTGGGTGTAAAACTGGTGAAAAATAAATGAATAACAGCTCAGCAGGACAGGGTGAGAGTCAGGGTTAGGGTTGAGAGCAGATGTCCATCTTATGCTATGAAAAACTCTTATTACAAAAAATAACTCTTCTCCTCCAAAACTGGTTCTCAATAAAAGTATTCATGTTGAGCAACTAGCATTTCTGCGCTGTGAAAAAATGTGAAATGACCTGATGTTCTTAAGCAGAAGTAAACACTGGGTCACACATTTAGTTGATGACCCTCCTTTGACAGCATTCAGCCAGCACTGCATCAAAAAGATAAAACTGTCTCTTAGTGACGTTATATGCAGCAGCCATCTGCTTTAAACTGGGATCTGTGCGGCCGCTGAAACTGAGACAATAGCTGAAAAGCAATCAATTTGGAAACACAGAGGCATGTGTGTGCGTGTGTGTGTGATTGTGTGGTTTAGGCCTACGTTCACCAGCACGTCACATAAACCAGACCAGGGGATTATCCGTAATAATACTGACTCACTCAGGTTTTAGCAAGAGTTTACTGTGGGATTACAGAGCAATCTGATGCTGAGTGGATTGTGCCGTCATTATGATTATTATTATTATTATTGTTGTTATCTGTCATACTGGGCCCTGTGATTTATACTGTGCATTTCTTTTATCAAAGGTTCTGTTTGCACAAGCATCCAATATTACAACTACAGCAGTGGATGGACTGTAGATTTTCCACTTGAGTAGAGAACTGCTACGCAGCATCTGGAAGGAGTCACACAGACCACAACTGGTTCAAATATTTGCTGCCATATTTAGGCATAATTGCAGTGTTTTAATTTGATACGCAAAAGACTTTATATTGTCAATTAACCTGACTTAGAATGGCTTAATAACTTCTGACAAATCCACGTTACACATGCTGAGTGTATTCTGACCCTTATGAAAGACTGAGAGAAAACACTAATAAGTCCTTCACTGATAACCAGAGTGTTCTTGTATCCATCCTCTCTCTCTACCAAATGTCTATGGGAACATGCCAACTGTGGGGATACTTGCTTTGGGCTTAGTTTATTTGTTTTTCCCCCCTCTCTACGTGCCCGGCGCAGGTTTGCTTGAGCTCCTTCGTTGAGCCTTGTGTGTGGATTCATAGTTCCCATGCCATCTGATGTCAACAAGCTCCTTCAGCAACACTAATCCACTCCTGAAACTCCCCTAAATCAGTCAGCAAAGGCACTAAACTAAAGGATGGCCAAGTTTCACATGAGTGTTGTTTATAACTCAAGAAAAAAAAACTGTCATTAACATAGTCATCATCTTATAGACTGTAGTCTCCAACACATTTATATTTGTTACATATCGAAAAACAACTAAAAAGATTACTGTCTGTAAATGCACGCAGTCAAGTGATGTGTTATTGTTACTAATAATAAAGAAGATGATTTTGGCCTGTTCCTCCATCGATAACAAGGCCAGCATATGATCACTTCTTTGTAAAATGCTGTGATATTTTAAAATGTATTCTGAAATTCATTTTTTTTTTTTTTTTTTTTTTTTTTATCTTACACTGTATCATACTTTTTTGTCTCCAAGCCAAATTAGTTTTAAACTACTCAGTAATATATTACATAACGTTTAAATGTATCATATTCTTGTAAAGCTGTGGTCCAAAAAGCCGTGTTGGTGCCTGTCAATAAGATAATGATGTGTATTTTTTAAAGATTGAACTAAAACATTAGCTCTGAATATGTTAATTATCTAAAATATAATTATAAAGGAACTCAGATGATTCGTAGCTAAGGGATTCCGTTGATTGCACTTGATCCCTTCCTGTCCAGCTTGGTGGATGTTTCCTCACAACTTAACTAGATGAACCCTCAAGGTCAATCTCCTCACTCCTCTACACTAGTAAGCAGTCCATTAGCCAGCTCATCTTTCCTTAAACAGCTGGGATATTTGGGGAGGTGGTGCTGGGGAGGGCTGGGCTGAGATGACAGACTGTCAACATGGGCCTCTGACAAGGCAGAGCACTGCCATTACTTTCATGTGAGAAGATGGGTTAATTATAAGATTTGGTTTCTAATATGGAGCCTTTCAGAGGAAGTGCAGAGCTTATAACCGGTAATTAGACATAAATCGTTTGACTGAAGCAAATGTAGGGATGTGGAGGAGGGGGTGGGGTTGAGTAAGATCAAGCTTTGTCTGTGGAAAGGCAAAGAACATGCCATCCTTCGAAAACACAATGTATTTCTAAATGCATTTCAATGCTGTGTTTTGAATATTGATTGGTAACAATATACAGTATAGCGTGGTATTTAATTATATAATTTATTGACCTTAAATATGATCATACGATTTTATTGATTTACACTTAGAGTGTTGAGTAGTAGTAGTAGTATAGATAGTAATGCATAGCACTGAAAGACTGTCCACTGACATTTATATGACTATCTTATGTAAGATTTTGTCTTTATTGGCATAACTGTTGACTCATACACCAGTCCTTGTTGATATAAGACTAACTGGTGATCTCTCAAGTTTTCATCTAGCCTTCTCTACCATCAGGTGACATTTTTAAATTGTCTAATAATCTGCCTCATGGCCAAATACCTGCAAAAATTAGACACTCTCGTGTGTCTCAGCTGTACTGGGAGCTTGTTAGCATGCTGGTCTTAGAATTTCGCACAAAGCAAAGTAGTACTTAAGAATATCCCCACAGAGCAGCTAGCATGGTTTGTAGACTCTTTGTCTTATTACTGACTTATCCATAACCATGCTTACAGTCTCAGCTACACTGGTTGGTATGCAGTGAGTTTTATTGCTGCTTGCTGTGCACTTCATGTAATGTGAAAATTAAAATCCATTAAAGTACAGTACAAACAGTAATGCCAAATCTATAAAGTCTGGCCTTATCAACTGCTGCCCAACTCTGTCCAGGTGGTATAATTATCCTAATTATAAAGCATACTTCTTGGGGAACACTTCTGGAGGAAATAAATGCAGCATCATTCCGCAAGAAAAGCAATCTAATTGGTTGTGTCCAATGTTTCATAAAGCGTTCACATACGGGCCCTATGAAACATTGGTGAGAGCCCTGCTGAAAGCCTCACTGAGCAGCCAAGCTTGCTGCAGATTTTAAGTGGCTGAGATGACAGTAAGATGACACACAGGCAATGAAATGTCAGGATGTGAGTCATACTAATGAAGCAGCGATTGAATAAAGGTAGAATAAACCCCTCTGGAACATTCTCAGACTAACTAATGTATTAACAGTATGACTAAACACGCCACAATCACGGCCTTTGACTGCTGGATTTTAAAGAGCCATTTCATGAGGTGTCAGTCATGACAGCTACACTATTCACATAAAAGGGAAAAATCAAAGGGCATGTGACTGCGCTTGCCCTGGACAACTATACAAGGAGTATATCCTCATACTTTAACAGACACACACTGACCCACAGACACACACACACACACCCACAGTCATTTACTGCCTATGATTGGCTCAAACCCTACACCAGTTCTCTCCCTCTAATTACAATTAAAATAGTCACGCTTGTTTTCATGCAGCATAAGCACACCACAGCTGAGCTGAGAATGGCTTACTTGTTTATTGTGGTCATGATGACAAAAGAGCCTTCAATAACTGGGGCCTATGTCCAGCCTGACCTGTGCCAGAGAAGACAGAGGCTTGCCTATTTCTCCGGCCAGAATATTAGCAGATTGGCTCAATATGCCATCTAGGAATTAAAACACTGTTGGTTCAAATGCCAATGCATACAGTGCTTTCCAATTTGGCGTGAACAAGGACACCAAATGCATCACTGTATCAACCTACTTCAAGGATTCATATATGCTGTAGACCAGCTAGGATTATCTAAACATGTCATGCTAAACTGACCCAGTAATAAAACTGTTTTGACAAATCACCAACGGCCACCAATGTTAGACAAAACCACCTCTGTGACATGTGTTGCCAAAGCCTGCCCCTCATTTCCATCATATTCTTGAATAAAATGTTTCATCATCATGTACCTGGTGGTGGAAGAGGCTCTGCTGTGTGCTGTTCTGGTTTTGATTTGTTTTGTATGAACTTTTGGTAAGTTTGGTTTTTAATGTCTCTCTGGTGCTAATGCGTTGGTCTGCTAAAGGTTATTAAGTTTAATTCCATATATTGGCTGAATGACAAAATGAAACTGTTGTCAAAACTAAAGAGACAGTTAGTAAGCAGCCAGCAAGGTAATAGTTGACAGCCAGTGCCAATTAGAATTAAACACAAAGTACTGCTGAGACTGACGGGAATGACATCAGCTTTGAAGGAACTTAGTCATATCCCAAAGTACTGCACAAACTGATACTTAGACCTGATCATGGCGCGCAGTGAAAAGTCAGGAGATTACTGAAGTTATCATGATCATCCTGCTGAAAATAGCAATGTTTGCAGCAAATTTCAATGCAGTCTAATAATTTGGAGATATTTCACTCAACCTGCTGATGGCTGTACCTCTGTACCTATGCATCTTGTGTTTACTTGCTTCCACACGGCTGATGGTAATTTCACAGAATGAACATGCATCAACAAAAACAGCAACAACACAGTGTATTAACGGCACATTAAGTGACATTACATAGGCAGCTAAGGTCATGGTGATTACATCATTCAGGCACTGTTATCTAGGACTGCTTTTAGATCACTGTCAACCTTACTACAAAATCTTCACTTCATTGGGTAATGCAAAAGGCTGCCCTGATCCTCTGTCGATGTAATAGCCGGGTCATAACATCACTGGACAGACCAGGGATGACACTGTACACAGAGGACTTAAAGCGATAGTCAAAGTATGAAATAGGAGTCTCTTTTAGCTATGCAGTGTGGCAGTGGTCAAAAACTTCCTGGGGTACTTGTAATTTTCATTTGAACCAAATGAGAACCGACGTAAAAAAAAATCAGCTACAATGCGAGTAAATTGCAATTAGACACTTTCTGTGATAGAAAACTACCATCGCAAAGTCAAAACTACATTTCACAGCTGATTTTGGGCTGTGATGTGGTTTTGTTTACTTGTGTTTTGGCATGAGGCTGCTCTGCGTCTGGTGTAGACAAAAGCGGATGGGGTCCCCATTAGATCTGTGCTTGCAACAAAATGCCCTCTGTTCTCTAAAGGAATGTGTGAATAAATTTGTGAGAGAGGAAAACACTGGAAGGGGTGTACAAATGGTGTCTATTTATAGGGTCTATAAATAGATGAATAACTTTACTATCTCTCCCTCCTCCCTGTTCTGCCACTACCAATCCTTAAAGTGCCCTGCATTGCCTTTCACCCCTAAAAGTAGATTTCTTTATTAGTGCTGGTTCTACCTTGGAATTACTAAAAAGAAGAAGGGTAGTATTATTATTGTGCTACACAGGGCTGAAATGTCAACTTTTAATTTTGATATTTAGTGTTCAGCAGAGAGTGTTGATCTACCTATGCCAGTAAATTGAAGACCTACTTCCCATCAAACATTATGAACAACTTCTGCAATATTTTGGTCCTAATTTGGCTACATGGCACTTTGATAGAGGCTGACATTTTAGTTGTGATGTCAGAAGCTGACAGAGAAGAACGAGAGACAAATTTTAAAAAGATATTTTATGGCATTGTACTTATTTAATAGTCAATAATGGAGTTTGAAAGGAGAATGACAAAATGTGATGATGAGATGAAATAGTTTAAAGAAGAAAGAATCATGGCATGAGATGAAAGAAATACATTCATCTTAAAATCAAAAGTTAATAACTTTTGTGGTATTTCTGTTTCTGATAATTCAAAGTTGCAATTCAGCACTGTCTGAGAAAATGGACAACATTGGCCTTTGTGACCTGGTTTGTGTCCCTCAGAGACCTCTTCCCTAAGATGAAGGAGAAGCTTAGTGGGTGCCATCCACTTCCTGTAGGTCCAAGACTACAACTTATACCAAGAAGGATTCGTCATACTTCATGGATGCTGGACTAAGTGTGCAAATGTAGAAGTGAACTATGCTGAAAAATAAATGTGCTAGGTTTTATAAATTGAAATCTTCTAGCTTAGGCCACAAATCTACCAATCACCCGTCGTATCCTCCATTCAAAGCCCCAGCAACCCTCAGTGTCCAAGTATCATTTTTGCACCCAGTGTGTTGGCTACAAACTGTCTAATTGTTCAGTTCACACCGCCCTGACAGTGTATCTTTGTCACATCAAATAAACATTCCCACAGAAGGACCAGTGTTTGCGTGTATTACATGATGTGTCAGCATCTTCCATTGCATTTCCATGCGAGTGAAACACTTGCTGTGTGAATTGTCATTGCACGGATGCTCATTAGACTGTTAGTGTTCGGTGTAATCGTGTGAGAATGACAGTGAACCTGATAGACGCCGACACAAAGACACAATCAGAGTTGGTGTTAGACAGAGGCGATAGTTTAGCATGAGCTAACCATCACCAAGATTTCAGTGAGCTGCAGGAGAACAGCAAGAGAGATGTGGCAACACTTTTGCATACATTCACTAAATTCTAAATTTGCCCAAACGATTTACAAACTTTACATATTTTATTTCAACAATGCCCAGCTTCACACTGTCTACACAACCTGTCCACTGCATGCTAACACTAAGCTCAAGTATAACAGTAGCAAACTCAAAGTAGCACACTGCATTTGGTGATGCATTTGGCACTTTGGCACGTGATGAGCTTACCAAACAACAACAGGTCACAGTGAGCAATACTTTTTTATTCAACCAGAGTGATCACACCAACTCATTAATCTAGCCAACAGCACATCTACAGCATACCCTTGCTGTTTCATTCATCTTATCGGCTCCTGCGTCTGAAAGCTGAAGAAATGAGCTTGCTATGTTATGCTAATGGATGAAAGAGAAGTCTGGTAAATTACAAATGTGGGAGGACGACAAACCTTGGTTTCATGCAATTTGACAGATGATGAGTGCTGCTGAACCCTGTGATCTTGCACAGATTTTTACTGCATGGTCCCTGGGTGCACCACTGTAAATTCCTCATGTAGGCTGCTGGGAATAGTGATACAGTAATGCTTTCCAGAGGTATACAGCTATGCAAGATAAATGGTCATTACATATTCTTATGAGTTCATGATAAGATATGTTGATGACTATCAAGCCTGTTGACATACCAGAGTCGGGTTCATTTGCAAACCAGGCGCTTGGAGAAATCAAACATGCTATTATTAATGTACACTATAAATAGAGTTTTACGACATTACACTTTTTTTTTAATTCAAGGTTCAAAAGTGGCTAAAATATGCCTACTGAAAATGGAAGCATTTGTTGCCCACTACTGGTAATAGTGATGATTTGTCAGAAAGTAACATCTGACATTGTTAAAGGTAATAACAGAGGACAGGCAAACCATAAATAATACTGTTGACTGCTGTAGGTCATAGCTGCCTGAGCCAACATTAGATTCACAGACAGACAATGTGAGCTGCTTTGCAGCTCCAAATCCTGGAGGTGTTAATTCAGAGCACAAGTTGACAAGCCTAAAATATTAATGTGATATGTTTCAAGGGTTTAGCAGGGAGACTGAACAGAAGTGTTGTTCATTACCCGCCAGATGTCTGTCACTGGCTGTCAACTATTACCTTGCTGGCTGCTTACTAACTGCCTCTTTAGTTTTGACAACAGTTTCATTTTGTCATTCAGCCAATATATGGAATTAAACTTAATAACCTTTAGCAGACCAAAAATGAGAAAAGTAGATGGTTTAATATCATCAGTACCATCAATTTCAAAGAGATACAGTGACATATAAAGCACAGTAGTTCTCCAGTCAAACATCAAAGTCCCTCTTGAGGTTTTATCCTCCTGTTTGTCCCCTCTGTTTCCCTCTCCATCTCTTAAGACAGGGTCTTAAGAACAGATATAAAATGCTAAAAGGGGAATGCCCACTCTGCTTGTGCTTTTATCTTCATTTGACATGTTTAAAAGCTCAGAGGTCTTTTCAGTTCACTCCACGAAGCTAAATATACCTGAAACATAAACTTGACATTTTGCAAATCAACCTCCCCATCATTTGTCAGTCCTTATCCAAAATAGCAAACATGTTTAGCCAAAACACTAATCCTGTCCCAGTGGCTCTGCATAGTGTAGGTCTTAGCTAGCGTGTGGACAGAAATCTATCACTTGTAATGAGAAGGGATCGTCTCTTGGATCTGTTGTTTATATGAGGAATATTTTCTAAGCAGGCGTGCTTTTTTTTTTTTTTAAGGCCTAACACATATTCATACATCCACAGGAGGCTACTTATTGGCTGCTGAGGAGCTCCAGTGGTGCAGTAGGAGTTCAAAAGCCTCACTGATCAGAAAGCCCAGAGGAACATAATATGTTCTCTTAAACAACCCTGATCTCCCCAGCTGAATCAGAGTTATGAAGCCAAACCCCCCCCACCTTTGAAAACCTCTTCCTCTGCCTCAGGCAAAATAGTCAACACCACTTGGGGCATATTAAGACTAGTCTCTTGTGACAAACTGAATTTCAATTGAATTTGAAGACTACGTTACTTAATGCTTCAAATGACCATCTCCATGTCAGCACATCTCTATGGAAGAAGCTGAGAATTGAGACGCTACCTCGAGTTATGTGATGTTGACTCACAGTACAGGTAGTTTTAGGGACATCGCAAAGAGCACATAAGAACTGTCAAGAGTTAAAAATGCACAACATGGATAAAAAACAAGACGTGCACTCCTAGATGAAGCACCGCGGCTGAGTAATAGCATTATAAAACAGGGATGGACACAATCCAGGTGTTGAGAAAACTGGCCTAAAAAAACACAGTAGCCTGCACAATAATAAGACAACTAAAATGTCTATACAACTGTCAGCTATTCTCCCCTAACACACACCTTTGCCCAAACACTAGGGATCTATTTAATCACCCTGTTGGGGGTGATTTAAGTCATTTAATTGAAGTGATTGGATGTCCAGAGATGATCTGCTATAATACACTCAACTAATTGCCCTCCAGTGCAGCCGCCGTCAAAAACACCCAATTGCCCTCCATTAAAATGCTGGAAACTATGCGTCTTACATTTCAAACATATACACATCTCTATGTGAATAAGCTACAAAGAAGTCAGTGGCAGACAGCAGTTTCACTTAATGATGTCCACAGTGAGTGACAGGGAGACGAATGAATGGTAGACGGCTTAATCACACATGATAACCACATTTACATGTAACATCAGCAGCAACAACAGAAACACCAGTAATATAATCATTCAGTAGACTTCAGCTTCAGCTGGCATCTGATAGATTCACAGGAGACAGTTCAAAGACTCAAGTCTGCATTTGTACTTCCACAGACTTGACTTCTAAACAACCAAATTTTGTTGAATAAGTACCAGATGAAAAAAAAAATAACTTGCAGTTCTCTTATTTTCAATCTACTCTATTTTCTCTTTATCTTTCACTCATGTCTCACTCTTTTTAGATGAGTTGGATAAACGAAATTTCACTTAACCTTCCGTGACATTAATTACCGTTCCAAACAGAAACGCGTGTTCGTGAAATCCCAGCAGTACCCAAGCTTAAACCAAGCTTCGAGATTCAGAGCTGAGTAGGGAGCATTTTTAATGTTTTGTCATGTTGGGTTGTGCGTTGCAGTATCTCATGGTGTGGAGGGAGTTGGGTGAGTGATTGCAAGTGATTATAAAGCCATGTAAGTGAGTCAGCCTGAAAGGCATACAACTGCTTCTGAGGATATTAAAGCTGGTGTGTACTGCAGAAAGCAGGAGCAGTGAAAACTCTGAGCTTGTTAAAAACTGAGCTAAAGGAAACTATTACTTTAACTCTGAGTCAGTTACTGTGGTTACTGTGGTAACTGACTGCAAGAGCCTAACCTGCTGGCTGGCAGGTTTTCTTCGACAAAGCCTGAGTTTACATCTGTTTTCTTGTCTTCACTGCTTCCTTTTCCCATTCCATACATATGTTGATATGTTGGGAGAAGGAGATCAAAATCCCTGTTCGATGTTCATTTGTTACCCTTTCTTTAATAATGCTAATGCTTTTATGATCAGTCAGTCATCAATGTAAGAAAAGAGACAGACATCTCTGCCCTTACATTCATACATTACACATAGTGAATTCATCCTCAGCTCAGAATAAAATCTATACACTGCCCGTCTTCATAATATGGTGACTCTGTGGACATAAGGACAACTGTCAGTCAGAGTCTGTACGCTACTGTGGTAATCACTGTAAACAATAACAAGAAAAATAATCTGTGTGAAGCTTTAGAGACATGAGCTATGAGACGTATTGATCAATGAACGACCTCTCATGTTGTGATTGGTCAAACTATCACAGTTATAACTAACTGGAGTAAAAGTGAGTTTTTGAATATGTGCTGCATGTACTCCTAACTTGTTTTAACAGCATTCCAGTTACTATGTTTAAACTGAAATATAATACCTAATATATCAAATGTGCTGCTGAGCAATATTTTTGATGCAAAATAGACATCTTAAACTGTACACTACAATCTTAGGCTTATAAATCAACTTTTCTTTTATCTGATTTCATCTTCTGCTGCCACCAGCACTTTGTCTCCATCAAGTTACAGCTGAATAGATATATTTAAAAATGTAATCTAGCATTATCATCCATTAAGGAGATTCAAGTCTGCTAAATGATGCATGAGCGGACTACGCTCAATAAAATGTAATAGTGTTAATTTATTGACTCTGGTCTCCACTCCAGCTCTGGCTCTTTCACTGCTGCCGCTGTTTTTTTTTTGTAAGATGACTGTACACTTAGTGTGTCACACCTTAATACTTCTAGCTCCACTGGGTTAAAGCGCTCTTTATTTACCTGTTGCCATGGTAAATTGTAGTATTGCTCTTTTTTCCATTCACCACATACTCACTTAATTCAAACTCTGATCAGCTGCTCTGGAACCGAAAAGTCAGGAGTTTCTAATCTCAGGGTTAGTCAGCTCAGAGTTCAGGGTTAGGTTCAGAGTTTGTTACACCTGCTTTCTGGAACAGACTGCTCAAAGATACTTTTATTGGTTTTATAACAACTGTTCTGAAGAGCAGCACCTGCATCTTTATATCACTACACTGACACTGTGAGTACAGATCTGCAAGGGATGCCACTCACAGTGAAATTTCATGCGTTTTGAGTACACCACGGCACACAACGAAGTTTGAAGGCCTCTGTTTCACGGCTTATCCTCGGATTAGTGCCTGGAAAAGTTCATTCTGCCCTGGGAGACCTAGGGTGCACTGAGCCCTTCCTAACAGGGATTGTGTAACTGCTGGGAACTTTTGATTTTGTTTTGTTCATAGAAGCAGGAGGATTACATCCTCAGAGACCCACCTGACCCGCCTCCCTCTTCCCCACTGTCCTCTGTTGAACCCATACTGTGGATTGCACCAGCTAAATGGGAAATACAGCAGTGTGGGGATTCTGTAGTCTTACTATAACCGGCCTGTTTGCTGCACAGAGGTCTCATAGACAATGTGACTGCATTGCTATAATCTTGGCAGCAGATGTGAATCCTTAAGGGTTAATCTTAAAGGACCTGCATGAGCGTAATCTCCATATCCACTGGCAGACTGGACATATGGGCGATCCCGACGTCTGTGCAGTACCATTAATAGTCACTAGCTGCATCTGCATATACTGTCGGCACAAACATAAATCCTATAGCTGAATACTTGTCTCAGGCCTCAGTTCTAAGCTACAATCATACTTTTGCCACTGCCATAAAACCCACTGCATTGTAATTATGCTTTTCCCACAAAGCAAGAGCGTCTGTGGTAAAAATGAAGCTTCCAGGCAACCCTCTTTACTGGCATGCCTGCTGAAAACCAGACAGTAAACAAGAAAAAGGTAGACACGAAAGGTAAGTTATCAGAGTAAGTTAAATAATCCAATGCCATATTGCCCAATTTAGCTGGCAGATCAGCCATAAAATCATCAGATGATTAATAGTGAAAGAACAAAAAAGAAGACTGGCGGATCTTTGTTTATTTGAAAGAACAGTACACAGCACAAAACCATAATTCAATTCTGAGCTTCTCTTCCGGCAGAAGTAAAGCTTTGAATGCTTAATAAATTCTTCTGAAGGCTAAATTGCACACTTGTTTCATCTGGCAATGAGATTACTCGAATGGAATATTCTGGAAAACTGTGGACAGAAAGACAATAATGAGGCAGTAATCTTATTTCTCCACAGCAGCTTCCATTGTTCTCTTAAAAAGGCTTCTGTTTAGTCTGGTTCAACTCTCATTTCCATCCATCTTTCCATTGAGGAAAATTTTTGCAGAGCGAAGGATAAATGGGAACAATAACATTTCTGCAGCACTCAAATGCATCATACACAGATAGGAGAGAGTGCTATTGTGTCCCTCTGGCTCTCTGGACAATGGACAACCTAGATAGCAGTGGCGACTATGAGAGCAGCTGCAAAACGCACAAAAGCACAGATCAAATGAACAGCATCACTCTCAGCAAAACTTCTTAAATAACTTCCTTTCAATAAGCTCCTGAACTCAACTTAATTTTGCCTCTTGCCTTGGTTGGCTTCAGTCATCCTCAGGCAACTTTCTAAATGTTGAGACTAAAACATATCAATTAACACTCCAAGCCTTTTCCTTGTGACACTGGCCTCTGTAAATGAGGAATAATCAGCGTGGGCCAGCAGGGGTTAAGCTCCCTTTTTTTGAAGATTATGCTTCACTTTCCAGTGGCCTGGCCCAGCACTAGCCACTCTCTTCTAATCCACAACTGCAGGCTTTTGATAGCTCCCACTGTGAGTCCTTATTACAGTCACTGATTAAAACTGAGAGACAGAGAGGGAAAAAAAAAGACAGATACGGAAATTAGAGTGACAGAAGAGAAGCAAGGGCAAGTGAGAGAATTAAAAATGAATCCTAAATCAGAAGCAGGAGCTTAAATTACACAGCAGCTGATTTTGATTGCTTCTAAATCTAATACTTAAAGCTAAACTATGACTTTTAAATATACAAAAAAGACACCAGTCACAGCGGGCAGTGGTGGTGGTGGTGGTGAGACACTTACCATACTTTACCAGCCACCATGAAAAAAGAACAAAAGAAAAGAACAAAAAGGGTGCTGACCACAACAAACGTGTCACAAAATGGAATAGCCATCACCAAAAGGAGCGTTGATAGGTAGAAATAAGGAGAAAAAAGTAAGATTGGCTGATGAGAAGAGGCCAAAAAAAGGGGACAAATGGCAAAGGAAGACAAGAATAAGCCAAAGTCCAACAATAACAATAATGGAACATATTCACATGTCAGATAACACGCTAACTGCTGGTTGTCACGTCTTCAGTTAGTGTAAAACTAGCTCCTGAGGCTACATTTTAGTGCACAACTGCTGTGTGTACAGATGTTTTCTGTCCCAGTCATTTGTATTGAGATGATGATGATTTTGTGTTTGTTCCTTAAGCAATCGATGGGCTTTGTTTTCTCTACATGAGCCATTAGCTGCTTGGGCTTCGCTGCCTCCAGTTCACTCCACTGCTTGAAGTTGGAGCCTGACAGAAGTTAATGCGCCAGAGTCCTGTAATTAACACTTGTGGCTACAGAGGCCCCTACTGCTGCTGCTCAGCAAAAGTTATACGGTCTCACTTAAAACCTTAATTTGATCATTTAATACACACTCATATGCTTAAAACTTGCCTTAAAAAGCACAAACCAAACCCAAAATGAAAAACGTCCCTAACATTTATTTCCTCTCCCGGAGCTGATTTTTAGTTCAGCTCTGCAACATAAACATCCTCAAAGCACTAATAACAGAATGCTAGAAATAGACCAGGAAAAACAAAACAGTGAATATCACAGCTGTGAAAGAAGAAACTTTAATCCTACCTAATGACGTTGCACAGCTCCATCAATCACAATGGAGAAAACAATAATAACAGTCTTATCTGGCATGAGCTGTTTACACTCCTCTATCTTTTGTAAGGCACTTATTGTGCTGTCAGTCCTCTCCATCTTTTCTCCCCTCCTCTCTGATACTGAGTAATCTCTGGGATAAAATCTACACATGAATAATTCACAACCATCTGCCACAGATCAGCGGTCTGACTAAGACTCAGAAAAGTGAGGAGGTGTGATTCTTGTGTTTATCTTAAAAACCAACTTCTCACAGCAGCCCCCACCCTGTACCTCAGCACTGCATGGCTGCTGCAACCATGGATGAAAACACACATGCAAATGCAGAAATAAAAGTTATTCACAGGATGAAATTTTAATAGCAGGATTCTGCAAAAAGAAAAAAAAAAGTCCAAAGGGACGCTCAGCCTTCTATGACTATATATTCAGTTGGGAAAAGTGAGTTTTCCCTATGCAAACATACACAAGCAATCAAGAAAAAAAACTGGAGATTCCCTACAGGCTGCTGGTTGAAAGAGCAACTACTATCCTGCAATAGCTATATAATCATAGATAAGATCAGAAGAAGAGGTTGGGATCACTCTGAAAAGTAAAAACACAACCAAGACTAGTACACAATAACAAAACCTATTAAACCCAGCTTTAGCTTTCTTTCTGGTCAGACGGTACAAGCCTCAGAGGGGTTTAACGAGCTCTACAAGGCCTCCAGCAGCAGACGGCCCCTCGCTCTGTTTGGGTTCCAGGCAGGGGAGCCGCTCTGCATGACGATTTATTGACGCAAGATCCCCCTCAGCCAGGACCTGCCACCGATTACTGCCGTTAGAGAGAGGAGGGGAAGGGCGGGAGGGAGAGAGGGAGGGGATGAGAGAGTTTGTCTGTGTGTGTTCTAGCTCTGGCTCCAAGGCCATAAACCCAGTTTCAAAATGCCAAGTAGCATGTCAACATGCCAGCCTTTGCCACCCAAGTTTAAGTCAGACAAAAGGCCCTTCAGTGCTCTAAAATGGTGGTTTAAGAATAGGAAATGATGATCAGTCATGTATGGAAAAAGGCTTAGCAACAGTGCACAGACTGGAGGGCGACAAGAGGAAAATGAACTGCTAACAGGAGGTGAAATTGAGCAGTTAAAGCTTCATTCTTAATTTCTGAGAAGCTCGAGGTGGAGCAAAGTCTGGTGGCTCAAGAGTTTTGGCTTAATACAAAATTTCAACAGAACTATCCCTCACCTAATTTTGGTGTTACTTTGGAAAAGTTGTGTGTAGGGAATTTGGATTAATCACGAATCCTAAGAAACAAGTTTCCGAAAAGTGGGATCATGTTTATCCATCATCTGACATATTGTGGCTGAGTATAAAAGGCTCCCTCCCTTGTTGAAACAATCCAAATGAGATGAAAAACAGTTTGGTGATTACACTGACAACTGTTGATTCAGGTCGGGACCATGTTTCCATCCCCTTAAAAGTGGATTTTTGTCTGTGAGACTGCACGCAAGTCAGATGACGTCTATGAAATAACCAGAAAACTGACAAGTGTTCCTCAAAAATGACAAAGGTGAAACTGTACTCATGCACCTTGAAGTCACTTTAGAAGCTTTGAAAGACTTTATGGATAATAAACATCTTGTGAGAAATGAGAATAGACAGAGCGTGGAAATGACCAGAATAAGAGGAAAATAAAAGAGGAAAATATGGCCCACTCCAAGGTTCAGCTTACATAACAATGTATTTCAGTAAAAAAAAAAAAAAAGAAAATCCCAGATATCTTTGGCCTGTGCCAGCGTTCACAGCTATGCCGACAGTCTGAAACATCCACTCTGACGCAAACCCTTCTGGCCACGTCTCAACCATGTCTCTGCTCACAGTTCAAGAGAAAAAAAGGTGATGCAAGCAACACGCAGTCTGCCACGCAGGACCAATAGCACCAGCAACAATTAATCAATGGCTGTGACATCACTGCTTTGAATACGACCAAGACAGCCAAAGCACGATGGGTAAAGGGAGGACACAATTGGCTCTTTGTCCATTGTGGTCAGCAGCTGAAAAAGAGGAAAATACAGATCTGCATCATGGCTGTGATTAAAGAAAAGGTTTTTTTGGGGGGGTTTTTTTCAGGGGGTGGGGCGGGGGGGGGGGGTATCTCTCACTGGTTGAGGTCAAGCACACCAGGGAGTCCATTTTTATGCAAAAAGAGAAACGTACTGCGGAGTGTATTTTCCACAGTGTCATGTGAGGTGAGAGCTTCAGACATTCAAATTTTGTTGAAATTTGCTATGGAATAATTGTCATGACAGTAAAGTCACCCAAGAAAACACTTTCACTTTCAAGCAGTTTTGCCCAAAAACTTTCTCCTTGGGAAGCCAATATAAGAAGATACAATATGAAGAGTGTACTTCACCGGTAAGCCAGGATAAAAAATGTTTGTATTAATACACTACATGTTTAATTACAGTTTTGCAACAAAAACAAATGAAAATCGTCAGTTGAAATGTTGTTATCTCAGTGCACCACACTCCCTCCTCAGAAACTACAAAAGTTTTCTGTATGCTGAATTTAGTTGCAAGCAAACAGCTTCTAAAGTATATCAGTGAGAACAAATCACTGCCTGTTTTTAGTGTTTTGTTGTTGGTGTCGCCTGATAAAATAAAGAAACAAAATACTGAATTTGCGCCTTACGTATTAAAATCCTAAAATCATTGAGAGCACCAGCTTTACTCCCATTTTACATCAGAACCTCAGTAAATAACCGCAAACTATAAGAAAATGTGACAAAAAGAGAACACTTCATAGCCACAATCATATATTAATTTAATTTGTTTTTTTTGGCAGTGTTGGCCTTCTTGGGTAAAGATGAGTGCAAATAAATTAAACCATCATAAAAAAAAAAGGACTTGGACAACATGTGCCCTCTCTCAGATACCACTGTGTAAGTGCTGTTTTTATGCAATATGCTGGAGTCAGTGATTTTGCCAACTGTCTCAACCATATTCTATCACTCCTTGGAACACAGAAGAGCCCTTGTAGAAAATGCTAAATCAAAACAGCAGGTTTGGTCTGCTCGCCAAGGTGTAATCAAATTATCAACTACTTAATCAAAATGGAGAGAGGCTACAATTCTACTTTTTCACCATTACTGCTCTCAGTAAACCAAAAACATGTCTTAGCTTTGGCTGGGAAAGAAACTTCTCACTTGGCAATGGCTACAACCCAAATCAATTCCCTTTTATTTCTGCTAAACACCACAGTCGTTAAAAGTCAGCTTTTTAAAAACACTGTTGAACAAAAGTCTGAACTTAGCCTGTAAAAACTTCACTCAGACGTTCATTTATAAATGAACATAACAGAAAAAAAAAGAGTACAGAAGTTTTGAGAATACACTTGAATACAACACAGACAGAACCCAAGGTAATCTTAAACACAACTGTCATCACAAAAAAAAGACACACTTGTTGCTCAAATTCGGTTGACATCATCATCATCATAATCCTAATACCAAAAGCAATTTTTATTCCAATAGCAGGAGGTTAAGCAGCTACACATGCACCGACAAGGACAAACGAGTTCCTGCAGTGAAATACTGTCTTGTTTTTACATCTTACCTGGTCGACTGTGAGAGCTCATCGCTACGGTTTGCCGGTGACAGGCAGACTGGACAGGGGAGGAGAGGTGACGGTGTCAGTGCACCTCCGCGGTGGTCGTGGCGACCACCATGTGCTTCCCACCAAGTTGGTGCGGCCAGTTGGAGGTGCCAAGCCAAGGAAGGGACAGAGGGGAGCTGTTTCTCAGAGTTTCATCACACCGAGCCACAGGTGGAGACCTCAGTGATGTGCTGTGGTAGGATTCAGACTGTGGAGGGAGGGAATAAAGTGTTTTCACATGAATGCGATATTCCAGATAGAGGCACGTATACCTATTAATGCTGTAATATCCACACTGTTTTCCGAGAAATTATAAACAGGGCACCTTCTAAATCAGGGGTTATCATGTGCTGGTGCCCTGTAGTGTCTTCCACCCCTCTGTGGAAGACACTGAGCTAAACCTCCTCTATGTGGTCATGTGCGATCCATTAACAGGCCAGGAGAGAACAAAGACCTGCAGGTCACCAGCCTTCACAGAACAGATGAAGCGTCTGTTTCATGATTTCATGTTTCAGGAAGCTGTGGCACTTTTCACTTTAGTGTGTGAGTTAAATGTTGTACATTCATCAGCACTGGTGAGTTAGATTGTAGCTGTCAAGGTAAGGTTAGCAACCACACAGGAGAGAAGTCACAGCCAACCACAACAGTGAAGACAATCAATCAATCAAAACTTGTGGTTATTATAAAGCGCAAATGAAATGAAATCAAAACTTGTTGTTATCCAATTATATAACTCTACGTGAACAAATGTTTAGCTCTTGTTTGCTCAATCATAAACGTAGAAAACATTTCAAAAGTCACAGTCATCGAGGACCAGCCCCATTACTAATAAAACTCATCTGGTTTATTTTGGACAAGAGAAGAGAATTAGCGAAGCAAAACAGCTCTGGCATCCTCCAAGTAAAAGTTGTATCACATCTGGTTTTTATTCATTTGAACCATTTGGGTTTACTAAATCACAGCAATGCAACAGTAAGTCGCTGTCAGTGCTGTTACCACACCCAGTCAGACAAAGCTTTTGAATTTAGTCCAACAGCCATTTAAATTACATACACTTATGTTCTTGTCATAAAACCACATTTTTAAACACAATTAATAGAGTGTGACCTTTGAGTTTCACAATTTTCCAGATTCTAGTGACATTACTAAGTTTTAACTTTCACAACTTGCATGGTCAGCTGGGGAAGTCAGTGCCTTAATATAAGGCTTTTCCCTGTAGTAGAACCGAAGATGAAATGCAAACAGAGGCCTCCTGAAGGTTTGGACTTACCTCTGAGTCAACAGCAGAACAGAAAGAGGAAGAAAACGTTTCATACTGTCAAGTGTGTGTGTCTCTTATGTAATCAGAGCTGCAAGGAGTACGTAAACACACACAAACACATAGAGGGAAGCCTCTGGCTTTTCGACCCCTAACCAGCAGAAACTAGAACTCACATCTGTCACATCTAACAGGTGTCAGCATAGCTGAACACAAACAAATGTAATGAGAGCTGCAATCAGTCGCTAGAAATACCACAGAAGCCGCAATAAAGAGTGTATGTGCTCCCCTTCCACACTTTCTCTTTCAAACTAATACGCACACAGTCTCTTTGCTGTCGCCGTTACTTTAAAGCTGTTGAACTGAATTACTGTCAAATGAATGAGTTTGGTGGAAAGAGGGTGCAAAGCCTTGCATTTCCAAATAAAAGCTCATGGAAACACATTACTGCCGCGACTCTCCAGGGTCTTACTTCACTTATCAGGAATTATCGGAGAAGAAAAACAGTCCCTTAAGTGAGTGACAAATTTAATGGCGGCCCAGCTTAATAATTAGTGTGGAATTTGAAGAAATAAAGGCTTTATACTGAAGGAATAATGTTTTTAAATCCACTAAAAAATGAGCACCAGTTTTGCTCCCACAGCCTCAATGCAACAACACATGACATTCAAGTGCAGAGCTGGAGAAAACAAACATCAGTGAGCTGTTATGACAAAACACTTCCTGAGCATTTCTCATTCTCTCTGAAACCCGAGCGTAGAACCAAACTGCATCCTTCAGGCCAGAGGCTAAAGAACCAGGGGGGAAGTTTAGATGTCTGTGTCAATGTCTGACATGAGTATGTGTTAAGTATTCACCCAGACAATACTCTGACAGTGAGGAGGGATTCTCAGAGCAGGGGATGGATGATGGATTTGCTGAGGCATGAGGTGTCAGAAATAAAGTCCTCAGTGTGTCAACTGGAGGGCAGCGACGCTACTCTCGGATCAAGCTGCCTATTTTGGTTAAAGGGGCTGTCTGTCACACAAGAATTCAGACTGTGCTTTTACTGTTTGTCATTCTATGTCAGCAATGTCCACAGGCGTTGAGTCCTCTCACTCTCTCTGCCGCCAACACACACACACACACACAATCACACAAAAAGAAACTAGTGCAGCTCAAACTGAAGCCAAAACTACTCCATTTCTAACGGCATCAACCTGCAGCACTGGTCTGCTGTCTGCTGCAGTTCTTCACTGTTTCTAAAACTGTTAACTGTTCTTCAGGGATCCTATTAAAGATGAATCTTTGTACGACAGTGCAGCTATTTTTCCTGCACTGCACAGCCATAAAACACACCACCTGCACCTCTTCATGCATCTCATTTCCACAGACTGATGCTTAAGATTGGATGAGATTTATTGTTCCCGTGCAGTAAAGTTTCAATCTGGAAGCGTTTCATGGCACTTGACAGGAAAACAGCTCTCAAGACCCCGTAATGGACTTCATTTCCCAAGCACTCTGAGCGCTGCCCAGAGTAATCACGATGACATAAAAATAACATGTGGTCGGATAGTGAGCAGTAAACAACAATTAAGAGACCCCTTGCATAGCTCATGAAATGAATCATTGAAAATGCACTTAAGCCACGAAGACGGCTTCAGCCTTTCGGCCCTAATTGAATATGAATTATTCAGCTGGCGAGTGGGATTAGCGGCACCGCTAGTATGCTTCTGATTGACATGTTCCTGATTTTTCTTTGTTCTCAACAAAAATAGTTGAGGTATTAGCTTAGAAAAAAAAAAAACATTCTGCAAGAAGCTGGAAACCCCAAAGGAAAAGCTTTGTATCTCACTACTTGCAAGACAAGGACGTAATATCCTAATATGTCTAGACTGTCGCTTGTTAAGGGCATGGCTGAGTCAAACTAAATTCCTTTTCCTCGAAAGGAGGGAACCTAAAAGTCAATTTGACACAGGTGACATGAGAGTAAAAGTGGGTAAGTGGGAGAAACATGGCAGAGGAGCTTGAGTGAGCCCATGACTGAGAAGAGAAAGCGATACGTTATCCCAGACAAAAGGACCTGAGGTAAAACAATGCTCTCTGCGGCTTGTTTGCAAGTGAACGAGGCAGCTATGACGGCAGGGCATCACATCAGTCAGCTGTTGGCTGGAAAGGGACAAGATGAGAAGACGAGGACGACGGGCATCCAGCGGTGCAGAGGGATCATTTTTCCTGTTGCTACAGAGCTCTGACAGCGAGGGGACGGTTTTATGTTGAATATGAACAGGTATCAGCTCAAATACACACCAATAATGGGATATAACTGTTCCAGCTTTATGTGATAACAGGGTGGGACAACAGGATATCCAAATGAATGACTAATGATCAGTCATTATCACAGTACGCAATGAGCTGTGTGTGTAAGAAAATGATACTGAACACAGAGTAGAAGCTGAAAAATGGCAGAAAATCCTGAAGTATCTGCCTAACTTTGACACTTCTCCTTAAACTACACTGAGTCCCAGCATAGACTAAGGTGTTCGTACATCTGCAGCAGATGTATACGATCCACACGGTCGTAACTTAGATCGCTCACAAATCGTCCACGCAGATAAGAGGCAGTGGAATAGTTGTTTTTTTTTAATCCAGAGGTGACAGCAACCCAGCTGTGGCAATCAATTCAAGTTGCACTGCACCAAACACACCTGACAGGCCTCACTCCCTCCATCACATATTCAATGTATCCTTACAAACTGTTCGTCAGCATACAGGCCCTCTCTGTGCTCTGCCAATGCTGCCGTTGCTGTATTTTTATGTAAGTTATGCCCACATAACTTCCACTGCTGCTTCCTGCTTAGCTTTAATCAGCCACACCACCATAACCTCCACCTGTAGGCTCTGACTGTGCTCTCTGGGGGGAGGATATCTGCTATCATCAACCCCCCTCTCTCTGCGGGGAGTGATGATGTCAGAGCCTTAATTGTTCTGTTGTGCTGTATTCTCATGTTAATAAATGTTTCTCTGTTTGCCGACTGACTGAACTGCATATTTCATCGTGGAATGCAAATGAAGCGAGCGTTTAACACAGCGATGACAAGACAGGCATGAATAACATGTGACTATGCCTGAGACCTGTCACTTGAGTTGTGCATGGATGCAAATGAAGACAAAGACATCCCAAACTAAATTCTTCCAAATTAGTCACTTGAAAATACATTTGTAACACAGGTCTGTGCTGAGTTCATGTTCTGCATCTGGAACTTTCGGTACAAATTATCACTGAAAGCTGAATGAGGGGAGACTGTTAGTGTTTTCTTTTTTTTCTGAATAACAGATCCTTATAACCAGGCTTGTATCAAAATGTGAACCCTCTATTTAATGTTCTGTTACTTTATAATAACTTTTTTTTCCAACTTTACAACACAAAATACTCTCAAATTCTTAGCAAAGCTTTGCAGAAATACACAATGGAGAGCAGCTGGAGTCACACACAAACAAAAAGCCTGGAAATCCACTTCCTCTGCATCATCTGTAGAAGTTGCTGGCAGCCTCAAATGTATAACATACATATGGAAAGGGTTTTCACTAAGCAAGGCTACAGCATTCATTTTATGAGTGCTGTATTTCCAAAGATGTGGCAACTAACATCAGCATGAATACGGATGTGTCCCTCTAATAACAATAACATCCAGCAGCTTCTGTTGAATGGATGGGTTTTATCAGTCAGAACTGTATCTTTAGTCTCGTGCCTTAAAGCGATGGCAGTAAAATGTGAGTTTTACTGAGACTTGCCATCATGGCTTCCTCAAACCCAGACTGCTTAAACTCAAACGTATGTTTAACGTTTTAGATTGAGGAGGAAAAATAGTGGAGAGTGCCATGTTTCCCTTGCATGTGTAAGCGTGCATTCCTGTGAAACCTGGAGAGAGAGATGTGGGGCTGTGGCATCAAATATCATGGCACACCACGATGAAGACTCTGGACCAGTCCCGTCTGCTGTTATATAAATGTGAGATGTGGAATCTTTCGCTTCAAACACCTTATTTAGGACTGTATCGTGATTTACAGAAAACAAGAAAATGTTGACATCTTTGTTTGTCAGACATCTTTTAGTTTGATCTATCATCAGCTACTTTAGATTGATTTAAAACAAAGGACACAGTAGTAACACACACACACACACAGGTCTGCTGATGTTTATGGACAATCAAACACAAATGTGTTATTACCCTGGTAACAAAAGACTCACTATTCTAAGTGAAATAAAAAGTAGGAAGTAGTATCTTTCGATGCAGTGTGCAAAGTCCTGTTAATAGCAGAACCTACTCAACTTCCTTTTCTTTACTACTCTCATTCTTTATATATTACTCTATATTACTCTCACTTTTTAACTCATTTACTGCTCTAGCTTACCATCTGCATTATTAACTATCCATCTCTCCTTTTAGCAATCTTCCAGGCTGCACTGAGCAAAGAAGCTTTAAAGCAGATCTAAAGCTAAAAGTTGTTTTTTTTTTAATGAGAATGGGTGTCTGCAGAACTCTTTGAGTTTTGTGTAACTACTACAGAGCAAGGCAATGTGTCATGTTGCTTTCACTTGACCAGACCACCAAGTAATTTTTTTATGGAGGGAGCACTGACATCCGACTCGAAGCAGCACTACGACTTCACACTAAACTGCTCAGGAAAAACACTAAACCAGAGTTCAAATTCTTTCAACTTTGACCTAGACCATGTAGCTCCTCTCATCTGGTCTCACTGCCTGACCAGCAGATGAACACAGTGCTTTGTCATGTTAAGCTCCTCCACAATTATATGCTGCAGAACCTTTAGCCATGTAACTTTGCATCCAGTGTTGCGAGCAGACAGTGTAGAGAATCAAAATCTGCTGCATAATAGTCATATTTATTAAAAAAGAAAAACTGAAATATCACACGGCCATCAGTATTCAGACCCTTTGCTGTGACCCTCATATATTTAACTCGGGTGCTGTCCATTTCTTCTGATCATCCTTGAGATGGTTCTACACATTCATTGGAGTCCAGCTGTGTTTGATTATACTGATTGGACTTGATTAGGAAGGCCACAAACCTGTCTATATAAGACCTTACAGCTCACAGTGCATGTCAGAGCAAATGAGAATCATGAGGTCAAAGGAACTGCCTGAAGAGCTCAGAGACAGAATTGTAGCAAGGCACAGATCTGGCCAAGGTTACAAAAAAATTCTGCTGCACTTAAGGTTCCTAAGAGCACAGTAGCCTCCATAATCCTTAAATGGAAAATATTTGGGACGACCAGAACCCTTCCTAGAGCTGGCCACTGCTCATCACCTGTCCAATACAGTCCCAACAGTGAAGCATGGTGGTGGCAGCATCATGCTGTGGGGGTGTTTTTCAGCTGCAGGGACAGGACGACTGGTTGCAATCGAAGGAAAGATGAATGCGACCAAGTACAGGGACATCCTGGACAAAAACCTTCTCCAGAGTGCTCAGGACATCAGACTCGGCCGAAGGTTCACCTTCCAACAAGACAATGACCCTAAGCACACAGCTCAAATAACGAAGAAGTGGCTTCAGGACAACTCTGTGACTGTTGTTGAATGGCCCAGCCAGAGCCCTGACTTAAACCCAATTGAGCATCTCTGGAGAGACCTGAAAATGGCTGTCCACCAACGTTCACCATCCAACCTGACAGAACTGGAGAGGATCTGCAAGGAAGAATGGCAGAGGATCCCCAAATCCAAGTGTGAAAAACTTGTTGCATCATTCCCAAAAAGACTCATGGCTGTATTAGCTCAAAAGGGTGCTTCTACTAAATACTGAGCAAAGGGTCTGAATACTTATGGCTGTGTGATATTTCAGTTTTTCTTTTTTAATAAATTTGCAAAAATTTCAACAATTCCGTGTTTCTCTGTCAATATGGGGTGCTGTGTGTACATTAATGAGGAACAAAAATGAACTTAAATAATTTTAGCAAATGGCTGCAAAATAACAAAGAGTGAAAAATTTAAGGGGGTCTGAATACTTTCCGTACCCACTGTATAAACAGACATATAAATGTTGACCATCACTTCATCTTTCAAGCTGCTCTATGATCACTGAGAGCCACTGGGAAGTTACAGAGACGAATACAGATGTGTGACCGTGAGGACATAATACCTAATAATGGAAAATGCAACAGAATATACATGCAAATGGATGTAATGAATCACTAGAGTCACCACGCTGGTGCCCAACACTATAACACCATCAATGGATTAGTAACCTTTAGAATAACATCCACAAACAAGGACGCTTTCCATAACTGCCTCCCATTTGCTAAATGAGTTTGGGGATGCAACATGGGTTCAAAGTCAGGACAAGGTCCCCACAAAGCACAAAGGAGGTAAAATGGGTTTATTATTGGCATTGAGGCACACTGGGGTATAAAGGGCTGAATATGGGAGAACGATTCGCAATCATGAACTCTTTGGGTGACCACAAGGATCAACACAAGGATTCATCAAGCCTCAAATCACATCAGTCGAGGCTGAGAGCTTCAGTATAGTTGCCCATTAAAAGCCCTGTGACCCTTTTACGTGTCTGAATCTTCTTCTTGTCTACTTTTACTGCTTCTCTGGGTCCCTGGCCAATATCCAACTTCCTTCCTTTTATGAAGTTGGATAGCCTAATGAGAAAAAGCAAAGTAACTGTGCAATAATTGATTTAATTGACCTTTCTTACTTAATCCAAAAAGAAACTGATTTATATCAACAGATTTGGTTGTTTTAGATGACTGACAATAAAAACACTACTTGTAAAAAGGCTGTGGTGGCATGATAGATAGCCCCAAGTTTTATTCATACTGTATTAGTGGTTTCTCAAGCATTGTGTGCAATGGAGACCTACACAAATGAAAAGAGGGTGAGAACAAAGATACAATAATATGCTGGATGGCTCTGGGCTGAAGGGAAGACCCTGCCAAGCAGTTTACAAAGTCCCGCCGGGTGAACGTGCCTGTGCATTTCAGGGTCTTGTCACCTTACGTGTCCCCAAACACAACAGTGGCATTAATAAACCCCATTAGCATCCATTAGTGTGACAACATCCACAAAATGTCCACAAACAAGCAAGCTTTCCCAGTGCCAGCTTGTGCTAAATGATGGGAGGAAGTTGGAAAGTCAGGCCTGAGCCCTGACAAAGAACAATGGAACTGTGCTAAATGAGCTTATTAATGAGATTACAAGAGGTTAGCTTTGGGACAAGTAAAGAACAAGAATGAAGTGCTCCCAAACTTTGGTAAGATAGTGACATGCAAGCTGGCCCATGAGTTTAACAGTCTAATGGGCTGGAGTCGATTCAGAGAGCATCAGTTTAATTACAAGATTAAGGGAAAAAAAAAAAGATTACAAAGAAAAAAAAATGTCAGAAAAACCTCACTGAGATTCAAGATTCACATATATACAAGTTATAGTGTGTGTAGTCCTGAAAGACAAGCGAGAAAAATAAGGACTAGAAAAAAAAGACTAAAGCCAGAGCATGTTCATCTCTTCACGCAAGCGTAAAAGTTTAGCATTATATACAGAGATGACAGCAAAGCACAACAACCCTGGATGTGAACTTTAACACAAAATGACTGACCAGGAAATTGAATCTTCTTCATCTGTTGAGCTTAGATGAAGTACTGCACACAAAAGCTATCTTCTGTACGTCAAACACTCACTGGAAAGGTGGCTTTAAGAAGTGTTCTCAGATGATGACGTGATCCATGGAACTGCAACTTCAGCAGTTTGATTAGAGCTGGGGAACTCTGTTTCATAGACACTTCCTATCTGTTGTCACTGTCAAGTAAGACAGTGTAAACAGAATTAATCACTGATGGTAGATGGAGAAATAAAACAAGAAGACAAACAAATACTTTTAACTGGCCTCATGAAGTAGTAAAAGCTAATGAAAGCAGCGCTGATTTAACTGTGTGCAATATACACTAATGCTGCAAAGCACTGAGGGGAAACAGTTTTCTATACCAATTATACTCCTCAGGCTGAAATGAATCTATATATTGAATATAATATAAAGAAAACATCATGAAATAACAAATATATCATTGCATTACTGTGATTGAGGGAATACTGCCAAACACTGTCATGTTTGATTGTGTGAGTATCTCCCTGCCATGAGACTATGAAGTCAAACAGAGACAACTTTTGATGAATTAATCTGAAAAGCCTATTTTTCCATGCAAAACTGGTTTTAGACACTGCAGGCTTCCATCTGCTGTTTTCTATGTTGTGTTTGTGCAACAAAATCCCTCAAGACGTAATTAGTAGACACTTTAGCCCCACAAATGCACACGCACATACATGCACACACACACACACACACACACACACAGACACACGAGGCTGTTGCTTCGATTTACTGCAGGTGTTTAAGCCACAAAGTGGTTTCCCTGGAAGAAGAAATTCACTCTAAAATGCATCAACACTGATTAAAAATCTCTGAGCGCACCTTCAGTTCCTTACTGTGTAACTTTCACAGGAATAAGGTCTGTGTGTAGTTCGTATCAATAAGAATTTTCCCCAAGTCCTCAAACATCCAATTTAAACATCAGGTGTTAGCGTCAGCCTCTAAAAATCAAAGTGGAGGAGCTGCTTTCTAGACTCAGTCCATGTTGCTCATTCCATTAGTGAGCAATGATCGCTTGTCAGGAAGCCATAAAAGTGATTAACATCACAAAACACGGTCCTGGAGTGAAAATCACCACACACCACAGGGTCACGTGAACACTTCCTCCTTTCGTGTAGCACACAGCAGGATTCATGATCACCACTAAGAAAATGTTTCAGTCACACCGGTTTGTCAAGATGCAGAATTTCTTACCACTTGCGTTGCATTACGATTTATTGAGCCAGTCGCAGACAGTAGGTATTATCATGCCTTATTCCCCCACAGTGCATTTCTTCATGGGACTACTGAATAATTAGAGCCTGAAGAGACGGGGGAGTATCAGAATAAGTGGTTAAACTTTGGTTTGGACACCAAGGGCTGATACGTACTCCTGATGTTAGAGATATGCATTTCTTTTTTTTTTTTTTGCTCACATCTGATGTAACTGCAGTGGAGCTATCTTAGCTCGATGCTATGCCGCCTACATCTGATCTAAAGACTTTCAGGACTTTTTTTGAAGCTATAGTCAGTCAGATCTAACCCCAAGACACTCAAATACATTCTCCTCGTACGACCACAGTGAATATTTCCCTTCTCACTCACTGTCACCCTGTGTATCATCAGCGTTCAAACGGTGGCTAAAATACGGCTGTTTCTTGCCAGATGAACAAAAGGGATCTGAAAAGAAAACGCATAAGAAACAATGCAACACAACAACAAAGATTCTGTTTCACGTCTGCTCCAATCAGGGCTCTGCTCTCAGTACATCATCCTTTAAGGGAAGCACTGTGAGCTAGTTTTTTTTTGTTTTGTTTTGTTGTTTTGTTTTGTTGTTTTTTTTTTTGTTTGTTTTTTTGTTGTTGTTGTTTTTTGTTTGTTTTGTTTTGTTTTTTGTTTTGTTTTGTTTTGTTTTAGGGCTGCTGTGACCTTGTTTCTGTGGGGCCTGGAGTTTACAAGCGTGCACCCGCAGTCCCTCCACAGCTTGTAATGCTGAGGGAATAGTTTCCGCTAGCAGAGACTTAAAGGAGTCTTACCAGAGCAGAGACACAGCCCTGCTGCTGCTCCTGCTGCTCTCCTGTGTTTACACTTCATGAAGACACAAGTTTACACCCAAAGCTGTGGCAGCAGCGGTTCAACCTCAGCACAAACTTCCATCACACAAATGCTGCTTTTTCCTCACTCTCTCTCTCACACACACACACACACACACATACATACATACATATATGAACGCAAGGTCTGGTTGTGTTATTTGAAGAAATACGTGTAGAGGATAGTTTTGAGCGGGATTGGAAAGACAACACGTTCCACTGCACTAATACAGTTCCTCGAAATGTGGGACATAGTTTATTGGTAAACAAACAACTGGATCTGGGTGACAGGATCCCCTCCTCATCTGACCAGGCGGCTCTTTACACCAACCTCACACTAAGGAGGAAAACAATGTGACAAAGTATGGCGCTGTGCTGCGGCGCAACTTATAAAGGGAAAGTGGAAAAAAGTTTGAAAAAGAAAAAAGAAAAACTAATACTGGTCCGTCCGCTTTCTATACATGCCACTTCTTCGACGTGACAGCGTGTTTCAGACGAGTTTGAAACTGTGTAACTAAGACTGAGGCTGAAAGCTCCGCTTCGGTCGAACAGCCGATGTCGCCGAGTAACAATGTTGCACGACATTTAAAAATCACTTTAACGTTTTCAACCCTCTCCTAACAACAGTGTCTGTATTGCGCAACGCACACAGTTTGCTTCAGCTGACTATAAAATACGATAAAGCTCGCAGAAAAAACAAAAACAAAAACAGAAGTTAAGTATAGCGGAGTAACAGCAAGTCAGTTTGACTTCGGAAAGGAAAAGACGCAGAAACCAACTATAAGATAAACACTTTTTTTGAGTTATGGTTCTCTCTGCGCGTTCAAGTCAAAGAGGGAGCTGTGCAAATGTGTTCGACAAAGAAAAGTAAAGAAAACACTACCTGAATTGAGCACCCTTGGGCGCAAACGGCTGGTTTTCTCCCAGTCTCCAGGAGCATCCACAGAACAGGGTTTTTAGGACCCGTTGGTATTGTAAAAATCATTCAGCCAGCAGCTCCGCCATACTGAATTAATCACGTGTCGGACAGCCTCCTGTATTTCCGTAGGAGGCGGGGTCTGCAGGACAGGGTGACTGACAGCTGAGAGGAAAATCAAATTATGTCAGTGTGAGTGGAGACATGAATGAAGTCTGTCATTTTGCTTCCCTCGCTGTTTATATATATATATATAAAAATCTGTGGTAGTGAATAGAGAGTTACTGTATTTTTATTACCCATGTTATCACTATAATATTCATTTGGTATGCCAGTATGTCACTGACGCTCAGTAATGACTTTTGATTTCTTCTATTCTTCTATGCTCTGTTCTTTTATAGAATAATAAGAATCCAACACATTTTGTGTCTGAGTTTAATATTATACCAACATATAACAAATTCTGAAAGGATGTTGTCCCCCAAAAAAGAAAAAGTTCAGTTTCAAATCTTCTTTTCCATAATATCAAACATTAATGTTCAACAAAACACACCTTTAGCTCATTTCTATTAAATCTTTAACAGTCAAAAACCCAGCTGATCTAATTCATCAGGACCGTGGGGCTCTGCTTCATTCAGATATGACTGACAGTGTGGTATCTCTCTGGCAACACGAACAAACCGCTCCCTGACTGTCCTCATGTTTAAATGTTGCTAAATTCTGATTGGTGCACTGAGGTAGGTAACGTCATCTTTCTTCATCTGACCTCCACCCCCTTTAAACCAGTAAAGAGAGCACAGTGAAAACAAAAACACAGAAAGCTCTCACAGTGAGATAACCACACCTGTCAGCTTTGCCAAAAATAATTGTATGAATATGTGAGCTCCCATCACTCATAGTAAGGAGCTGACTGAAGAAAGGCGTTCTCCTTTAAAGAAAGATCAAGAATACATAAGAAAAATACATATAGTTAAAACAAATTTGATAGAGTCAAAGCTCATTATGAAACAGTATGTGCATGCAACAAAAGCCAAGGTCACCATTTACTGAAACACTTAGTGTGGTTCTTCAACGCAACAAATAACACTAACATTTTCCCACCACAAACCTGCAATGTTCAATGGGCTCCTGTGACTGAATTTTGAAGTTTGTTTTCTTATGTAACCACAGTCTGCCTCACCTTTTTCTATTTAAACTGGTGATTCCCTTGCAGCCTTTTCCAGGATGACTTTCCACCACTGCAGAGAACATGTGTGAACTTGTCACATTCAGAAGTTGGTTTAATACTTACCAACGGTAGATACTTACCAACGGTAGATTTTCCAGTTGAGAAAAGCGAGACTTCCTGTGAAACACAGCATGTTTGCTAAGAGTTTAGTGGTTTCGCATTAATGTTGGCAAAGAAAATGATAATCAGCCTCCAGGAAGAGAGCCTTCCTCTAAAACCTGACACCATCAAAAGTCAAGACAGCTGAAAGATTTTATGATAGAATTCATACAGTAATGATGATGGGGCACAATTGTTGATAAAAATGCTCCCGGAAACGTGGGATTTATCACCACTAGCAGCGTTTAAGCGAAAAAACTGTCTTAAAGTTTCACTTTTTTTGAAAATGTGCTTAGATAAATCAGTAGATTAAATTTCGTGACTATTGAAGAGGGGGTTCTGTTTCTATTTTATATTTTCATTACATGTCTGTTTAATAATTACAAAAGTCAAGGGAAACACAGAAATGTACTGCAAACTCTAAATCTTCAGCTATTATGAGCATATTCACAAGTGGGCTTTGATTTAAATGCAGAGTTATGCACAATAAATCAAATCAAGACTAAGAGATTTAGCCATCGTGTATCAAATAACATTTTTTAAATAAATACAATTATTTTGTAAGAGTAGGGATTTTATTTTTTAATTTTAGGAGAAAATGATTTTAAACAGGAAGTAACTCTGTCCCAGAAGAAGCCTTTAATTATCAAGTCACATCTAGCCCAGCTCTTAATAAACAGAGAGCAGTGGCACATGTCCTGCAGTTTAAACGAGTAGCAAAGACATCACTGACAGGCGTTGCCTTGAAAAGTTTTGAGTTGAGTTGTGAATCTCCTCAAGCCCTGCAAACACCATTCATCTACTTATTATCCAAACAGTGTGCCTGGAGCTGACTTTTTTCATGATCAAAGCAGAAGCTGTGAAGCCATTCATCATGTGAAGGATGTGTGGTCGGTACAGCACATGGCAGAATAAAAGCAATGGAATTAAATAGGAAACACTTGCTAATACACACAGACTGACAAAGAAATGTGAAATGAATTGCAATCATGTGCTAAATAAGTCCTTACATTACTGACACCGAGCTGAGTTCTGGACTGAAAGGACACCTAATGTTACCACAAACGTGGTGGCAGTCAGACCGGGATTGTGTAAACACCGGCACTCCGGCTTTAAAGAGCCGGGGCTCATCTGAGAAGAAATGGAACAACTCAACCCAGTGGAGCTGGTCTCTAAACAAAACACTGACAGCATAATAAGTATCCACTCAAATGGGCTTGTCTGCATAAGCGAGTAAAGAAAGCTGATTTGAACGTAGATGGGGCAACTCAACCCGGCCACTCTCTCCCCGAAGAGGAGACCGCTGACAACATAATAAGTATTCTCTGAAACTTGTCCGTTGCTGTGTAAAGTGGGATGCATCCAGAGTTTATCTGCTGTAATGCAAGCAGCTATGGCTCACACATTATGCCATACCATGCAATATGATATATCACTATCTCTTAGGGCAATTATAGGAAACTGTGTTAGATCCATTTTCCTGTCCCTCACCCACTAACACACCCTACATACGTCTAATGCCATGAGTGTTTATCAAACAAAGATTCAAAATGAAAAATTCAGTTCTTTTGTTGTGTAAAATGTGCAACAGACAAGTTGTATTATACAATGGATTTCTTGCTGTGCTTCTCCTTTCGCCATCTACGGAAAAGATGCTTAGTGAGTTACCAAAGAGAAGGAAGAGTAGAAATCGAGGAAAGGATGTATTAGATTAGATTAGATAAGTGTGAAAATGTAAAAAGAAATTGTAAAATAAAGGTCTAATGTGTGGTGTAAGTGCATGTTCTGTGGAGTCCAACATTCAGTAACTGCAATTCTGTACCAAAAGTCTGTACAAAAATTTGAACAATCACCTCAGAGATCACTCAGTTGCAGAGTGGCTCAAAAAGATCCTTTCCTTTTCCTTCCTCGAATGACCCCCCACATCCTCCAGCACAGTTTATTCTGCCTTACCACAGCTCTGATAAGATGCACTTTCAATTTAGAGCAGATTCATGCCATTATTTGAACAGACACTGAACTCTACCACACGGTTTTCCCACTCAGGTTCATTAGGTTGCAAAATGTTCCTTAAATCAAAGGTTTCTTGAGGTGAACTGAAGGGAAAACGGAACCTTGTGTCAGTTCATTTGACATAGAAAGGTGACATGAGTGACGGCTATTTTTTTCTTTTTTTTTTTAACATTTGAATGACAAGAAAATGTGGCAAGACAGACTTTTTCCCCCACCTGTGTTGACACCCATAATGTGAGTCTTTTCAGGACTGCTGACACATGTCTGGTCTCTTTCGTGACAGAAAATAGAGGCTGTTGTTTGAAAATTAGCTAGGAGACAAAAAAAAAAAACACAAATACTTTAACTAACCTGAATATTGTTAATGACAGAGACCCTGCAGCCGTGTTGTATATTTCGACATTTTGTTTTAATTAGACCTGACTGAGTCACAGTCACAGACACTTCCAAAATAAACTTTGCGTCTCAAATGTCAGATCAGCTGGTCAGTCATTGCTCTAAGTAGTCAGGTTTAAATTGCAGAGGAAAGTGGGCAGGATTTGAGAGGAAGCTAACTGAAAATCAAATTCTCCCTGAACAGGGTCTAAATGATAAGCAAAGCTACAAAGGGAAATGAAGAATAAAGTATTGCAATTTTCATAAATAAGTCTAAATCTCTAACTTCTCTCTAACTTTTGATCTTCTATCCGAGGAAATAATGATAATAAAAGTACACAAGGGACCCTAACAGAACACCTAATCCACACACATCCAGAGTGATGTGACATCTTCATTAGGCAGACCAGAAAATCATAAAGCCTGTGGCTTTATTTTAGTTTATGTTAGGAAAAAACAATATGCATTTTTTATTTGTCACACCAAAATACTAATAAGCCACAACTAATTCCTCTCTGCTAACAGAAGCAGCTTGTGCACCCAAACACTGTCAACAACTCCCCAGAAATGCCAGCACAGGCCTTTCAAAACACCTGCTTCATCAAATCTAGTTGCTTTTCTTCCAAACACGACTGGTAATTCTATTTGAGCTTCCAAGTCATCCAAGATTTGCAGGAAATGCACACTGTATGCCTTCATTGTAATATTGCCTTGACAGCAGTGGATGGATTTCCTGTGTGGTATGACGGGAAGATCAATTTTTTCCAAACCCACGATAGCAAAGCATTCTCTAGAGAGCACAGCATTATCTTTTAGAGATAAGCTACTGTTGGCACATTTGCACACTGTAGGTTAATGCAATTCAAACTGCGAAAGAGGAGAGGAGGGCAGATGCCAGGGCATGCAAATGTGGCACACATGATAAACACGGGAAATTTGCTGGTACTGCTATAAACTGCTGTGAGAGAACAGGGGTTTTTACTTGTAACCCTTCTGGAATAATCTAATAATTTTCCTCTTTTCCATTATCTTATTTAATTTCAAGATTTCAGCCACCCACAGAAGAGGGGAAAAGGCTAACAGGGCGTGTGTTTGTCCATCCAGCTAACTTAATTAAGGCCCACAGTTTTAGCCCATTCTATCGTGAATGCTCACAACATTTGATTTGGCCCAGTAGTCCAGCACAGAGACAACTTTCTTTCAGATTCAACTGCAGGTTTAAAGAAGGGGTGACCAACAGGGAATAGCAACAGCTTGCTATACTGTATAGCCTTGTATATCCTTCCTCCGCAGTTTAAGGTGCACTAAGTGGATAAGAGGGATTAATGGTATCCAAGCCACAAAACATCAGCCAATCCTGTTAAGCCAAACCAGGCATGGTGGCAGTAGTTCAGATGTGCATGGCTTCAGTGATCCCTCGTGGGTCTGCTGACATTGAGGATCCCTCAGATGACTGTTATCATGCCTGCCTGCAGTAGCAAGTATCATCTCCCCATTGTATTTTCCCCTGTGTGTTTCATTCTCTGTCTTTCTCTTCCTCTCCCTCTCAGTTTTTTTTCATCACAGTTTGTAAGACTCTGTTGACATGACCAAGGACAAGTACATATTTTCTATCTTTCTTTTTCTCCTTATTTCACATTCTGTTGTCCAGTAACAATCTCTGCCATTCATGATAGGTCATGATGCATTTGGTAACTAAGTGAGATGGTTCAGGCTCATTTTAGCCTGATAAAATAACTGTAGAAAACATAAAATCTTTCTCCTGAGAACAATAAAAATAACAGATTTAAACCAGAATATTTCAGTTTCGTCTCCATTCATATGTACAAGCTTTGCAAAGAAGTCCATTCTACAATCCCAACCCAGATAGCAAAATAAATATGGCTCATACTTGAGACCTACTATATGCCCAGTTCCACCGCACGAAGTCTGATCCATATACAGTGTGATTGTCAGATGCTACTTCCACATCTGGACTAGCTCTGGCGCACACACAGAAAATCCTTCAGCTGTCAGTCAACTCCGGAGGATAACAGCCGGAATCAGCCCAGATGTGATAGTATGTGAGCCAGACTCGGGCTGAGGACCCAGGCATATGTTGGGCCAGAAGTTTCATTTTGCTATCTGGGAAGTCGTGTTCCTTTCCCAGACCACTAATGCTGAACCCCTGTAATAATGAGACATCACTGACTGGACTATTACATCCGTTCTGCTTTGCCAGCTGCACAGATGCTCAATTCATACCACATCCATCCAAGCAAATCCTTCCTAGATTTACAGCAAAAGACTGAACAGTTTGCTTCTCACTTTTCCCTCAGTTCTTTATCTTATGTTTTTCATTAGATTTGGCTTAAGAGTTCAACATTAGAAGATGAAATGTTATATCAGTGGATTAGGTGTATATTTGTTTCTGGAGCTGAACAATCCCTTGTTTTGTTACAGCAAATTCTGGTCCCCCTGGGTTTTGAATACCAACACACAACCTGAAACAAGCAAATACGCAATACGTTCTTTACTGTGCGTCTACACGTCAAGTTCAGAGCTTCGCATTGTATGTTCCAGACTGCATGTTCGTCCACACAGTAATGCTCCTCAGGACTAAGAGCTATGGAGAACACTTCCAACAGACTCAAAGACCTGTGACAGTGATAAACAGAGTGAATCTAATCCGCCGACAGCACCAACACATTAGTGCACAAAAAGAGAGCTCAAGGAATGACAGTGAGGTGGTAAAGGCACTTACTTTCACCACAACGGAATCTCCACACCAGATGTGAGCAGCATTACTATGGTAACAGTGGATTATCATCTATTACATAAATAGGGCCATACACTTAAACCCACTGGATAAAGAGTCCCATTGCACAGGTTTTGTTGCTGGCTTGCACAGTATAGGCCGGGCAGACAGCGTTACATTAGTTCACTGATGTGTCATTTGAATAACAAACACTTTTAGTGAGTGTTTGTGCCAAATATGCACTTATTGTGCCTTAACTGAGTTATGCAATTGCAAATGTCCCATTAATAAATGCATAAACAGATTCTTGAAAACTAAATTAAATGAAACACAGTGAAAATCAAGCAATAATCCTAGAACCCTGCAGCTGTGATCGCACCATTTCATTAATTCACATAACCCGAACACTTAGAGAGAGAAAAAAAAGGCAAAACATTTGCATCAGAGTTGTGGTATACAAGCAGTACTCCAAAATCACAGTTAGAGTCTATTATCATTCTTAACCTATAAGAATCCGGACCCATTTCTGCTAACCAGGCACACCACCATCTTGGAAGTTATGTCATTGGTACACACATTCATACATGGTCAATTGAGTGCACCAGGATGTTGGGTGGATGTCACTTAGGGACTTCATGAGTTAAAGTCCTGGATAAAGCTGTGTAAGGAACTTTCCAGAACATTTAAAGAGCCCATGTAACACAGGTGTCACATGGGCTCTCATGGGTTTAGCTCATGTGTGTGCATATTGTGTTTGTTACCTCTCATCTGTCAGAGGGATGCTGGATTCATAGAATGCATTTTTTTAAAATTATTCCACTGGACAATATACTAAACCAGCAGCTGAGATTTTTGTATGCTGTCTTATATGTATGGTCAGAGTGTTCTGTCGATCTGACAGCAGCCAAAACTGTTTCATAAAAAATCAAGATAGTCTCTTACAAGCACAAAACCCTGCAGCGCTTCACTCTGTGACTCTAAATCAGCCTGATTGTCTTAGGGGGTGACCTTTGGAAATAAGAGCCACTTTAAAACCCAACACCTGCATGGTTCACCTTCACAGCTAATTGCGTGAGTGGTTCATTAATACCTATGGGACATACAACACCATGTTACATAATCATAGAACTGCAGGTATTTGCTGTTGCAGAATAGTGGTATATAAATCTAATTTCTAGGGCGAGTGCCACCAGCCTGTTGACAGAGTGCAACAGCATGCGTGGGAAAGGAAGATGTTTCAGTTGCTTCTTATCAGAGAAACTGATAAACTGATACTGATAATGATGCATGGGAATACAGTGATTTGAAAGTTCATTAAGGTCTGAAGTAAACACAGTGGCACTGTGCATACACCTGTTACACACATGCACCATATCTACACTGAGTGCAAGCTGTCTTACATGACAATTTTAAATGGGTTTTTTTTTTTTACAGATCAGTTCATTCTAAAGGATTGAAAATCAAACATGTAATGTTCACCTCAGTACAGAGAAGGAGCCAAACAGTGAGCACCTACAGAGACTTTCACCATGCACTCCAGTCAACAGTGAAATCCACCAGGGCAAGTGTACCTCTCACTCCTAATTACAATGTTCCCCAGTGAAATTTGAACTCATTTATTTTTTTTTTGTTCAGTGAAAACGCTGTTAATGTAGATCCACATGAAACTTTTTGATTGCGTTTTCAAATCCAGAAAAGCAATGAAGCAGAGAACTGGTATGCACCGCGGGGCTGAACCCCATGTTATGACAGATAGTTTTATTTAAGCAGTCTGTTTAGTCAGAGATGTCCAGCTGATCTAGTTAGACCTGATGACAAGTTAAAGATATTATAATCCATCCTGAGGGGGACAGGAATGTCTGTATCAGATTTCATTACATCCACTGGTGGTAGTGGTTACAGATGTGCAGTTTTTTTTTACATGTGTTTTTAAAATTTGACCATCAGACTTAACCAGTATTTAGAGAGCTCAAGATTCACCCTTAGATTAGATTCACCAATTCACCTTCATCATTTCTTTGATGATACATAATCACAGAAAAGTAATGTGCACTGTGCTCATGTCATGTGGCATCATCTCTGGGTATTTCACTGCATATTTTCTGCTCGTGCCTCTCTCGACCATTTGTAGACGCTAACATAGATATTTGCAGAGAACTTCCAGAAATGACATAGTATCCACACAATAACACAATAGTTTTATAACGGTAACTCTATTCCAAAGGCATTTTTCAACTTCAAATGACTACAGTCCAAAATCACAACAATTAGAATGTCAAAAGACAACAACATAGATGCAGGTTGTGGTACAGTATATACCTTTGTAGCACTGTTCTCATAGAACTAATTAAATTGCTCTTCTATGTGATGATCCCTAAAGAGTGTTTGTTTGTTTGTTTGTGTTGAGTGAGGAGACGGCAGCACAGGTTCCACTCAGCAGGGCGAGCTAGCCCAGCAGGAGAACGGTGGACTACATCCTGTCATCGTGGGGCTTTTGCTAGTTGTTTCCCGGAGACCGGTGGCACACCAGACAGCCAGACCTAATTAGGATTTTCAAACAATCCAGCCTGCCAGACGAAGTTGTTCAAACCCACTCTGTGAGCAGAGGCACACAATGACTTTGCAATGATGTTGTCAGAAATGCACAGTTATGCTCTCGTACAGATGACACATACTGTTACATAATGTCCTGACAAATGACTGTACAGAGGTTGTCTTGGTAATAAATAGTGTGTTGAGGAGAGAGAGGATTTGTTATCTCAAAACTGTGAGTTTTTCAGTTTTAGATGAGACATAACAAATTTTTAAGAACGTGCCAACATAACAACTGCATTTTTCATTTGTCGAAAGTGGACTTGTTTGTGTAGTCTCATCTGCCCCCCACAACCTCAGTCTCATATCACATCTGTCTCCCTGTGCACACTACCAATATAACGCAAAGGCAGAGTAAAAATCTTAACAAAAAAAGTCAATTGTAGTAACAAAAACAGACTGTGGTGACTCAAATCTCTCATTTCACCTCTGCAAATTAAATGTTAGGGTCTTCAGAGAGTCTAAACTGGCTTTGGCACTCAGTAAACATTGGTGAACAGTCTGCAAGCCAAGCTGTCTGCCAGCTGTTGTGTGCCATCCTGCCACATGTCCTTTGAAGTGCTACAGCCAACCAGGCTGCATGAGGAATGAGCCAAGACGGACTGAGGATGCCAAATGGCATATACTGCCATGTAAGTACCCCAACAATAAAATGTAATCGATCTTTGAAACAGCAACAGTGTTATGGGTAATACTGCATTACATGTCTGACCAGAATTTTCCCCTCAAGGACAGTGAAGATTATTACACAGGGCATACGTACATCTGGTGAGTGGAAGAGACTGGCATGTTCAGAGGAAATAGCAGTAGGCACAGCAGTCTCCACAACACAACAGGACCCCTCTTTTCAATTTCCTGCTCCAGTTTCCATTCCTGCTTTATTTCGTGCAGGGACCTGTAAAGTGGGATTCGCAAAGGAAGAATGCAACATTTAGCAGATATGGCACCGCAGAGCACAAAACAAGGAAATTGATTCTGTCAAAGGCAATATTTGTGATAATGATCTCAATAAAAACATAGGGTGATTTCAAACAGGGTTAGCAGGATTACCTCTGGAGATTTTACTCCTAACACAGCAGTGGTCTCTAACTGGCTTTAAGCTTTATACCAGGCTGTTTCTGATGTGCATTTTATTTCCTTATTCAAACTAAAGCTTGTCTTTAGAAGTCTGACATCAGGCCTGAGTTAAGCAGCGTTGATGTACATACTTTTTCCAGTCTGATTTAGAAGCCAAACAAGTCACATCTGGGTGGCAGATGTCTTTACATCCTAGGCCTGTGTTTTCTTAAGCTGTATCTGAGTTATATCCACACAGTCAGAGAAGCCTTTTTCTGAACTAACATACCACGAACTTTAACTTTTTTTGAAATTCAGAATTTTATTGTACAGTACTTAAGTTTAATTAGACTCGACAAAAACTGGTTTTCGAGACCAATGCCAATATTACACTATAAGAGTCTTAAAAATCAGATAACAATATGTTAACCAACATTTGTTTTATTACATACACAACACTAAAAATATATATATTTTTAGTCAGGATCCCTTTTTAATGAATAATACGTAGAAGCTCCAGTTATATGACCTCTCATCTCCTGGCTTTCTCAGCTATTAACTGTCCAATAGCGGCAAAAACATGATCTAGGAAACCGAATTGTGATGAAAAAAAAAAAAAAACACTGACTGCGACATATTACTGTTGAAAAATGAACCTGTCAGTGCTCTCTGGTGGACAAACTGTGTAGTGCAACTCCAGCCAAGTTTCCATCCTAATTTAGCGCAAATTTTAACCAAATTTCCAGAAATTCAGCAAAAGAGAAGGTGAATTAATATGCACTTCCATCTGCTACTGTTACGCGATTATTAGGAGTTGGATGCATCAAGATAAACAGCTGGTGGTGCTAATTTTCCAGTCGGGGGCCATTAAACCATCACAGAACAAGAGGGTGCAATGAGATGTCATAATTAGAAGAGCTCCAGTCAGTCCCCTCATCACTCCACACAGATCTGGTGTTTTCGTCCGCCGCTATTTTTAGTCCCTTCAGTGGAGCGGAAGCCTCTGTGCTTGTTTTTCATGGTTAATTTACTACATCTGTTTCCATTATACTTTGCCTTTATCGATACACCAACTTTTCCGCCCCAACAAAGCATAAAAACGGTTCTGCAATATTTCAACTTCTTTTTTTTTCCTTTTTTTTTAAATTTCCGGTGTTGTAACTCCATTTCTTCATGCACAAATTGCAAACGGACATAAAAAACAGGTGGATGAATGGATAACATTCCAAAACTATTTCAAATTGAACTTTTGCTGATCTGTACAGCTATATTGGCAGACATACACCATGATACAAATATACATGTTTTAAGTTTATATCGGCAGGTATATCAGCCTGACTGATTTATCAGTACAACTTTAAAACAAACACAAAACACAGCAGTAACTCTTTGTTCTATTAGGGCAGTGTGTTTACGTGAGTGTGTGCATTAAACACACACACATGGAGAGAGAAAGCGCGTGCTTCACTAATTAGACTCATAAAAGCAACACACATCAACAACCTGGATTGCCACATCTGAAGTTGCTACGGGAAGCAGACACAACAGCACCCAACAACCATTTATTAGTCTAATTCTTTACAGATGATATTTTTGTGAATAGTTTTTTGTTGTTTTTTTTTTTTAACTTTCTGCTGCACCTCAAATTTTCCAATGCAATGATTGGAGTCTTAGTGACACACTGGAACCATGCTGTCAAAACATGCATGTGGTATTCTAACACTAAACTGACAGAGCTTTTTATGTGTTATAAAGTAATTCACAATGGTCCATAATGATGCTCATTTGTGAGTCTAATCATTTTCTATTGCTGTATTGTACTAAAATTACACTGACACCTGGTGTAACCTCAAGATCTATGTTGCAGAAGGTGCTGGCTCCGACAGCCCTGGCTCAGCTGGAAACATTCTTAAAGTATCACATTGCAATTATTGGAATGAAAATATTCCCCCTCCATTTTGGTAGGCTCCAATTCCAGCGTCCCACCCCACACGATTTTTTAACAATAATGTTTTGCCGATCTAGTATTTCCATAAGGAAGATCTCAGCCTCTTTACTGGAAAGAGTGAAAAACACTCCCAACACTCCCCCAAAATGCCTTTTGCTTTTGTAGAGAGTAATTTAAGCACAACATGTCAGATTAGATTAGAACATCAGACAAAAGCTCAAAATCCAAGTGTCCGTCACACACAGTCAGAATGCACAGGAATGAAGAAAAAAACAATCATTAGAGCAACTATGTGCTAACTATTTTCTTTCCAACTTTGAGAAGCTCTTGTCAAGAGTAACTGTTCAATCTTATGCTCAGAAAAGCTGAGGGCCTACCAGGGAGCAAAGATGGCATGCAGCAGTTTGTAATCACCATCACTCTGCCTCCATGACACAATGGGGAGACTTCTACCCAGCAAGCATTTGATTAAAGCAACAACAGAGCATCAAGTCTCATCTTTGTGCCAGTGTCACACGCGGCATGGAGAGGTTGTGCAGAGGAGCAGATGTGTAGTATATTTCTTTTTTTCTTTCCTTTTTTTGTTGTTCAAGTTGTCATGGACACAGATGACAAGTGTTTTGAGGAGCCAAAGATATAATGTGACACCTACTTTGATATAAGATGGAAATTAAGTCTCTTGTAAAATGAGCTGTTGGAGGAGGTTATGAGTGTGCCGTGGTTTATCTGATGTGATCTTGAACATATTCATAACATTGCTCAAATACACTATTAAAAACTGTGTTTCGTGGAAGTGTCTGCTCTGACTGGGAACTTTAACAGTTGTAACAATTTTTCTGTTTTGTTTCAATTTCTGTAATGAATGTACACACACACAAACATGCTATCTGTAATGCTTTGGATTCACTGCATTTTAATGTTTGAATTCACGTTGGACTTGATACTCTGCGTGCAGCCTATCATACTTTATTTACTGCAGACACTGCATCCAATTATTTCAATTTATCATATCAGTTACAGCTCCTCAGTTTCAACAGTGTCCTATATGAGTGTGTGTAACCCACATGAGTCTTGACTCATACATGTGCAAGTCATCAAACTTTTATGCAAGTTGTTCAACTTGACCTAAAAGCATTTCATGAAAACTATGAACCAATGTGTTTTCCTCCAGGCTGACTCATACCCCATCCGGACAGACTCTGGGGTTTCCGATACTGAACGGACCCCTTGTTGATCAGAGCTGTTGAGGAGCAAGCAGGGGAGAGCATGCATAACAGACACCCACTGTGAGATAATGCGTATATCCTGTTGAGAAGGAGGGTCGCCGTGGAGACCAGACGTAGGTATCCTAGCAGGAGAGCAGAGAAGATGTGTAGTTGTCTCGCTAACCCCTTTGTCGAGGAAGAGCTGTTTGTGTGGATCTTGAGCTTATTGAGTGGGAAAAACATGCAGGGCCATATCTGACTGGCTTCTCCAGGCTGTGATGGTTTGAGCAAGAAGTCGTTGGTAAAACAGCGGGAATCAAATGGCTGGAGGTGTTGGATTATGTACTGAAAGTTGCAAGATGCTTAAATACTTCAAAATTTCCCCAATGGAGCTATACACTGCCCAGCAGATGAAGATGTACCTGCAAGCTATCAAATAGTTAAATAATATGCTTCATTAGTCCCAATGGGAAATTCTGCAAGTATTGCATCAGCATAAAGCAGGTTTTGGTGCCAGTGTGTAGTAAACTCTCCAGTTACATGTCTTCTTTATCAGAATCTTGAATATAGCTGCTGAAATCAAGATGGCACTATAAAAGCAAAATATGTGTGAAAAACACATGTAGCTCATAGTGAAAGTACTTACTATTTCATAATGTAATTATGTTGATTTACTTTCTTCAGTTTGTAACCTTATTTAGCCTTTGCTTTCATTTCAGTCAAATATTAATATTTGGCAACTGTGAAACTGCTACACGTTGGAGCCACAACATCACAGCCAGTGCACAATTAGAAAATGATTCACTGGCGCCATCCACAGGTCATTCACGGACACTGACAGGCACATCTGAAAACTGTACGTGCATGGTCTTTATTTCACTAAATAAATATTGGAAACAATGAAGCTGCAATGATCAGAACATTACAGGGACAAACTGTATGACAGACCCATGAATCCAGTGTTCAGAGACTGTTTTGGTACAGCAAGTACCATTAGAAATACACCATGATAGCAGTTTTTTAAATCACATATGTCTTAATTTACTTATGTCAGTAGCAAAGTTTTAGGAGATTAAAATAATGCCACTATTATCAAGTGTGTTGATGAAAAATTGAACGTCTCATTCTGGGGAAAAGAAATCCCCAAATTCATTGTGGGCCTCTTTCATTCTGGACATGCTAGTAATAAAATGATTTTGACAAGAAACAGTGTCCACAATCATTAAATATTTTAAATTTAATAATTAAATACTGTAGTGGTTTTCATATCCTTCTCTATATTTGTCTCAAACATAGTCTTTCCAGTTGGGCAACAATGATTTTATCAGTAACCCAGATGTGTATTTGCAACCTGATCTTGGCCCTGGTCAAGCACTTGACTGTTACTGGAGATTTCACTCCTTTCAAAACTTTCCTCACAATCTCTCCATCTTAACGGACTCCACAGCTGCTCTCTTTAACTTCCTTTTTGTTTTCAGGAAGCGATACACAACGAAGATGATCCCTAGTACACTCACAAGAAGAAATGCAAAGATGACGTAAAGTGCTACTTCAGCATCTTGAGGTGAAAGCTGCAGACCCAGGAAGTCCACCATGTTCAGAGGCGTGACAGGGACATTTGTGTGAACAGTGTTCTCTATTGTGGTCACAGTGGGGGAACTTGTAGCTGTTATAAGACAGGGACAAGAAACAAGGGAAATTTCACGAGTATTCATGTGGTTATGATAATGTTTAAATTTATATCAGAATCAGATTAAAAGGTGTATTTACTACAAGTTTATTTCCGAGAATTAAAATCCAGAGACAGCACTGCTTCCTACCATCCTACAGGGACTGCATTGTTTTTGAATCCATGGACTTAACATTACGTTACCTTCAGATTCAGGGTTCAAACAATCATGGGGCCCAAGGGCTGGATCTGGGAAGCCATTGCAGGTGATGATGGAGGCGTAGCGAGCGGCTGAGTTTTTTGGGATGCGAGGAAGCGTAGGGTTGGAGCGGTTCACATAGAAAAGCCCAAATTGCTCAGAGTAGCCTGCAGCCCATTCAAAGTTGTCCATTAATGACCAGGCTGTGTAGCCTCTCAGATCGACTCCATCCAGAACATAGGCTGAGAAACAACAATAATGACAACATTTAAAATGCATGTACATACCTTAAAAACTGTATAATTATCAGCTGCTCATAATGCATAATAATATATCTGTCATACTCTCTTAAGTGACACTGATTTTTCATCCATAGTCTACTCCAAATTCTTCTGTCAATCTGTCAAACATTAATTGGCTATGGTACCTTTCAGGGCCTGGTTAATGTAGTTCTCATAATAGTGTATTCTGTGAATGTCATTCAAGTCCACCGCTCCTCTTTCTGAGATCCCATTCTCCGTGACATAGATGGGTGGGTTTCCATACTCATCCTTAATGAACTTAAGGATTTTCCTGAATCCAAATGGAGTGATCTTCAGCCAGAAGGAGCCAGATTCAATCCAGGTGCGATCATGTGTTGTTGTGGTTCCCCTGGACATTGGATTGGACATTCTCTCAGCATTACTCAAATAAAAATATTTTGGCATCTGCCTTATGTGGTTATTTAAATAGGCAACTGAACAAAGTATGACTTTTATTTGTTGGTTCAATCCCCTCAATCCCGCAGAAGACTGGCGACACAAGTCTTCTGCTCACGTACTGTGAGGTGCAAAAAACGCAACCATCAAATGTTGTTGAAGTGTCAGTTTTTTAATTCCAGCCTACCTGTCACCTTCATAATCCTGCTGATTTCCCAGATCAACAGGGGATGAAAGAACGGTGGTGTAATGGTTGAAGCCAAAGTAATCATGAGTCCCTTTGATCCTCTCGATTTCCTCAGGAGTGAACTCAGGAAGCCTAAATTAGCAAGAGGTCTTTTTAAAACCCAATCTGGTATTTCTTCATATACATCAAAAATGTTCCCTCAATCCTTGGACCAAAAAAACAAAATTCGTCAGCCACTTACAGAGCATACTTCCAATCAATTACTTTTAGTTTATGGAACCAAATTGTAAACAAAACTAGTGGTGGAAGTGGAAGTGGAGCATAACAGAATGCATTTATTGATTGAGGCTTCAATACTAAGTGTATAGGAAATGGCTGGCTATGCCTCAATAATACGGCATAACAAACCAAATGAATTTCTGTGCTTGTGATGATATAAACTATTGTTTATTTACCGTGACGCAGGGAGACCTGCAGCAAGACTTCTTTTGCGAATGATTGTTTTCATTAAGTCAGGATAATCACCATTGAAGATGGGATGGGCGAACCAGCCAATGAAGAACTGCAGAACAAATCATATGTTATATAATTATTTTAAGTTAACCTACTATGGATGCCAGATGTGTGGGGAAACATAACAGAAGTTTTCACTAAGAAGCAGCTCAGTCTGCACCAGACATGGTTTTCTCCGCTTCAATTGATGTGATACTTTCTCATATTTCTTGTGAAGCTGAAAACAAAACTGTACAAAGTGGCAGTTCTGATGTTTAGATCTATTTGTCTACCTGCAAATAGCGCTTGGCTGCGTCTACGTCCTCCTGCTTATATGGGTTCCGCGGCTCCACCCAGTCAGAATTGATGGTGATGGAAATGAGGCCACCCTGTGTTGCACGGTACTTGTCATTGTAGAGGTGCCAAGCCTCAGCATGGGCCTTGATTAGGTTGTGAGCTGCAATATACTGCTTACCCACAATGCCTGAAACATTTGAGTAGTTTTAAGCAAATTCTCTTATACAGCATCACCTGAAAAACTATGAGTGAAAGATTGGTAAAACACCACAAATTACAGCAATTCTCCTCTGATTTTTAGCTTTGGCTAACTTTTGTAAAAGTTTCTCACATTCACTGATCAGTGATAAAGATTTCACTTATTAACAAGACTTAGGTATTTGAAGTTTCAACAAAGATAGCAAGAGTGGGTAATTTCTACAACTGTCAAACTTATAGCAGACAGTGCTGATCCATTCAAAAAGAACAATTTCTAAACTGTGAGATAAAAATTGGTTAATAAAGAAAGCATATCAAAAAAAATTGTTTGAATACCTGGAGCAAAGGTACCATATCCATAGCCAAGGTTGGCAACAATGTAGGGTTCATTTAGAGTGATCCAGAATTTCACTCTGCTTCCAAGTCGGCTGAATAAAACATTGGCATAATCTCTGAATCTGTGTACAATGGTTTCATTTTCCCAGCCCCCTACTTTCTGTAGAGCCAGGGGGAGATCCCAGTGGTACAGAGTGATCTGAAAAACAAAGTGAAGAAAGATGTTTAACTATATTACAGAATGCATTTCACAGTTGAAATGTTTCCCCATGGGACCAAATTGTATTTTGTTAAGAAAACAATATTTTTAAGCAGCAAGCACTTCTTACATTTTTGATACTCCCAGTTAGAGCCATTAAAGTCAGAAATGTTCAAATCCTACCCATGGGAACCTTTACTGGTTATAATGTCTAACTGAAACTCTGGTACCTTGACCAGCAAGAACACTGCCCACCTGTGGCTGAATATTAGCAGCTTCCAAGGCATCCAGTAATCTATGGTAGTAATTCAGTCCAGCTTCATTGATGTGGTTGTCTGTGCCATCAGGAAGTACCCTGGGCCAGGACACTGAGAAACGATAGTGGGAAACCTTCAACTTCTTCAGCACCTCCACATCCTTGTCAATCTTATTGTAACTATCACAAGCAATGTCGCCATTGTCACTGTTGGCCACTCTCAAAGGTGTATGGGCAAACTTGTCCCAGATACTCAGTCCTTTTCCATGGGCTCTCCAGCCCCCTTCAATCTGAAATGCAAGAAAAGTAATATTATAGTACAAGACATGGTAAACACCATGTGCATCCTACAGCGCAATGTTGCTTCAAAAATACACACAATATAAGAACTATTCTGACACTTGCCAGTGTGAAGTGATTTCCACCAATGTGCTGACATTGCCTACCTGGTAAGAAGCACTCGCTGTACTCCAGTTAAAAGTTGCAGGAAACTGTCCATAAAGTATCTTCTCATCATCTGGTAATGGGAAGCCATTGTCCTTCATAACCCGGTAATAATAGTGAGCTGAGCGTTTAGGTGTCCTAGGTCGGTTTGGATTGGTGAAGTCCACGTGGTGCAGCCCAAATCCAACTTTGTACCCATTAAGCCACTCAAAAGAATCCATGAGAGATGTTGCTATGTATCCTTTCACATTCACACCATCAAGATTATGAGCTGCATAAGGAAGAATAGGTAGTGATATAATTAGAAATAAAAAAAGCTGACATTTGGGGACACATGGCCTCTATTTTGGAACTGTAAATTCCACAGAATACAGTGACTGGTCCACAAGCCTACAAGTGGACATTAAATGTACTACATAATGTATATGTGTCATCTAATTTGAAAGGACCACTAGATCACATCAGCCAGATTTTAACTTCAGATTGCTAAATGATGGGAACTAATGAATTGTATTTTCTAACAGTCTAGTAACTGGTGTGTACACTCACCCTTTAAAGCTTCATCGATATAGGTTTTGTAGTAAAAAACTCTATCTGTGTCATCAAATGTGGTTTTAGTGTCTGTAGCTACACCATTCTCAGTAATGTAAATCTCTGGATCTCCATACTCCTCTTTGATCCAGTTGAGGAGTCTTCTCAAGCCCCATGCTACAGCTCTCTGGTTACTGATGGCTGTACTTGGTGAGTCACCTTCCTCTGCTTCTGACAAATCTCTGTCATACTGATAAGACTGAGGGGTAAGCCGAGCTGTAACATGGCTCGCTATCTTTGTAGTGTAGTGATTTACACAGAACATGTCAGCAGTTCCCCTGATGAACTTCTTTTCTTCTTCAGTGAAGGAAGGTAGTCTTGATTCTGAAAGACCTTGGAGTTCGCTTTTGTTTCCAACTTGCCACTTCATTGCATCAGGATAGTCACCGTTCTTGAAAATAGGGTGTGCAAACCAACCCAGCTGGAACTGCAGAGCACGGTCTGCAGCCACCACTTCTCTGGGAATATTAACATCTTTAGGTTCAATCCAATCAGAATTGAGGGCAATGGATACTAGGCCACCTTGGGATTTGCGATACTTATCATCATATGTGTGGTAGGCCTTGGCGTGAGCTTTTATCAGGTTGTGTGCAACTCTGTATGGCGCAATTCCTGGATTTTTAACATTTGGTGGAATCTTTCCAAGCCCATATCCTGACCATGCAATTGTGTGAGGCTGGTTGAAGGTCATCCAAAATTTCACCCTGTCTCCAAAAGTGGCAAAGCAGAAGTCACTAAAGTCATTAAAAATGTTGATCGTGTCTACATTGTCCCATCCACCGAGGTTTTGCAAAGCTTGTGGGAGGTCCCACTGATAGAGTGTCACCATGGGGGTAATGTTGTATGCTAAGAGGCCATCAATGAGTCTGTTGTAATAGTCAACACCTTTCTGGTTCAGGGAGGTACGCCGACCATCAGGAAAGATCCTGGACCAAGACAGAGAGAATCTGTACGATTTCACCCCCAGAGCTCGCAGCATGTAGAAGTCTTCATCAAGTCTGTGGTAGCTGTCACAGGCCACATCTCCACTGGGATTACCAGGGATGCTGCCTGGTTTCTGGGTAAATGTATCCCAAATGCTGGCCCCCTTCCCATCTGCATTCCAGCCACCCTCAATTTGGTAAGCCGATGATGATACTCCCCAAATGAAGCCTTGTGGGAAGGTACCATAGTGGTAGAGCTTTCTCTGAAAATTGGTTTGGGTTGAGAATTTCCTCCAGACATCCTTGGCTTGTGATGGGACTGTGGAAGGTGGCAGTGAGGACATTTTATTTGATTTCATATTTTGCAGTTCTGGTGAATAAAACTGGTTTTTGGAAGCAAAGCCATTTTTCTCAATAACTTGGGAGTAGAAGTAGGCAGACTGCTTTGGAGTCCTGGGTCTGTCAGGGAGGTTGAAGTTGACATGGTGGAGTCCAAAACGTTCACTGTAGCCTTGTGGACCCTCAAACCCATCCATTAGTGACTGGACAGTAAAACGTTGCACATTGACTCCATCCAAATGTATAGCTGTTGAGAGAGTAAAGAGACTGAGCCACTAAAATCATTTAAACCCTCCTATGACAAGTGAAGAAAACCTTAAAAATAGAGAAGAAATACATAATCAGGTTTTTACAGGGTACAAAACACAAACACAATAATTTTGTAACTTAAATTACCCATGATTTGTGCAAAAGGTGTACCTGAAAAATTAATAAAAGCAATTACAGTATTGATGTCTCCCAAAACCGTACCTTTCAGGGCCTCATTGATGTAACTCCTCATGTACACTATTCTGCTGGTGTCATTGAATGTTTCCCCACTGTATTCAGTAGGCATCCCATTTCCAGTTATGTGGATGGGCACCTTAGTAGTATTCAAGTATTCTGTGGAAATGTAATTCAGAAGCCTTCGGAGACCCCATGGTGTTGAATATATCCATTCAGAAGCTGTAGAGGACCAGGATGGGTCCACATGTGCCTGGAAGTCACCGACCCCCTGAGGACCAGGTGTGCAGCCACCATCACTGTTGTTGACCAGCCGGGAGGTATAGTGGTTTAGCCCTAGAAAGTCAGCTGTTCCACGTATCCTCTTTCTCTCTTCAGGAGTGAAAACTGGAAGTCTTGCAGGTTCAGAATGGAGACACACTCTTCTTTTCTCTTCAATCTGATTCTTGAGTGTTGCAGGATAATCTCCATCTGCAAATATGGGATGTGCAAACCAGCCCAGCATGAACTGCAGGTAGCGATCTGCAGCTGCTATGTCTTCGGGTCTGATGGGGTCCATGGGCTCAGCCCAGTCAGAGTTCAGTGCAATGCCCACTTTCCCTCCTTGCTTCATTCTGTACTTGTCATTGTAGACATGCCAGGCCTCAGCATGGGACTTGAGCATATTGTGAGTGGCCTGAAATGATTAAAAGAACCTGTAAGTTAAATTTATGGAAATGACATGTATTAGCATGTATTTATAATATAGGAATGACATTACTCTCACCTGATAGGAGGCCACTACATAGTCCTTTACTCCAGGGGGATGCTCACCAGTGCCATACCCAGCATGGCTAACCACCCAGGGGCTACTGAATGTGTTCCAGGTCTTGACCCTGTCTCCAAACCTGGAGAAGCAGAAGTCTGCATAATCCTTGAATGCTTCAACAATGGAAGTGTTGGTCCATCCACCATAGTTCTGGAGGGCCTGAGGCAGATCCCAGTGGTACAGAGTGACAACAGGTTGTATGCCAGATTCAATGAGAGCATTGATCAGCTTGTCATAGTAGAGAACCCCTTTCTCTGAATGGCTGCCTCTGTGGCCTGAGGGGAAAATACGGGCCCAGGAGATGGAAAATTGGTAGGTGTTGACATGAAGGCCTCGCAGAAGGTAGGCATCATAATCCACCTTGTGAAAACTGTCACAAGCTAGATCAGCTGTCTGATTTGCAAAGGCCAGGCCTTCGTGACCAAAATGGTCCCAAATGGTTTCTCCCTTCCCACCTTCCGACCAGCCACCCTCAACCTTGAAGGACTCACTAGAGGTGGCCCACTGGAAGTCAGCAGGGAAGGATGCGATCAGGAAAAGATCTCGCTCAGATGAGGTCATTGTGGCAAAACTGCTCCATGTTTTGCAGTAGTTCATGGAACATGATGGTGTCAGAGGATTGTTTCTGCTGTGGGTGTCCTCCCTTTGATGTGATTGTATTAAGATAAAGAGAACAAGATGTTAAAAATGAAATTAGATGCAAATACTTCCAACAAACAGGTTTTTCTTTGGCTTAAAATGGCATAGGACTGGTAAAAACAGTTTACAGATGGAACCATTAGTACAGTGGCTCCCAAAAATCTTCAGTCAGAACCCCCTTTAATGAAAAAAAAAAGTATTTTAAGCGCCCTCCACTTTCAATATACACACACTAAAACATACACATACACATACACACTGTGTGACAGTTTTGTACCAAACATGATATCTACTTTCGGTCCTCATCACATCCCCTCTGTTATTACTCTGCACCCCATCTTGCACTTTGGGAATCACTGGTCGTGTTCAAAATCACTTCCAACATTTTGTTTTGTGTTTTGTGCTTCACAAGTTAAATTATCACATATCTACACACACAAACATTTTTACAGAGGTGGGTCAAGATATGTTGTAGATTAAATCCTTCTCTTTCTATTTGAACTACAATACCTTTTTGGAATAGAGTCAGCTGGACGTAACATGTCCACCATGTCAAACCCAAGAACATTTTGCTCTGCATTGCTCAGCACTGTAAAAGTGTAATAAGAATGTATTATACATATCATCTATTCATTGTCATAATAGAATCTCTTAATTGTTGATGCAATTTCTCATAACATCACACAATTGTGGACTATTGTAGACAATTGTAGACAATTCAGTTTCTGAGCTATTACTAAACATTTTTTGTATAATCACATTACACCAAGATTAGTTTGACAGGAGGGCTGATAAAAGGATTGATCTGTTATACAATTTGGTATTCAACTGAATTTGAAAGGTACTAATAATTCACAGTAAGCAAATAGCAAATACAATTTACTGAACTCAGGCTGTGATTCTTAATTAGTCATATAAAACATTACCTTTTAATATTTTGGTATCAGACAGGAAGTGATAAGGAGAACAGTCACTGATGTTCACCTCATATAGGAGAACTGGTTTCTTTCCACACTTTCTCTACAAGAAAAGAGAAACAGTACAAGTACATTCAGTACACGTGCATGTAACACAGTTACCAGATTAAAACAGAAAGGGCTTACAATTTGTTATTTTGCAGTTAATTGTTATTTACCATGACGGTTTGCAGCTCCTCAGCCAGGGTTTGCCCAGTGGTGCAGTCATACAGAACTTTAATAGAAAGGAAATCTAAATATTTCTGAAAGAGAAATGCATGTGTGAGTGTAGAGAGGTATAGAAAGAATATTACCTTTCCTTCAGACAAATGAAATCAAACTTATATGTTTATCAAACAGCTTTGTCTATCAGGAGAAAGTATGACTAGTCATTAGCATGACTGATGAACACAATTCTGACTCTTATTCTTTTAATAACATCCTCATAATTTATGTGAGTGTGTGATCTTACCAGTTGCTGGGCATCAGAAATTATTGCGATTTTACTGCCCTTTACCCCAACTGACACTTGTCCATCTGCAACAAAGTAGATTTTAATTCACTTATTAATTTGGCCTTTCCTTTTGCAATGAGACAGAGTTCACATTCTCCTCCCCCCTCCATTCTCCTTATCATGACCTTTGGTGCCTAAGGCAAATAGATATGAGAGCCATTATCTCATCAAGCACTATCATAATCACCATACATAATAAAGCTGGACAACAACAGTATCGCAGAAGATAAAAAAGACCTCTCACAAAATATGATTATGTGTTAAAGTAACTCTTCTTTGCTCCCACATATATGGTGATTACTGAGAACTGACTGTCATAAAGAATGTAAAAGCGGAATGACTAGACTTTATGTGTATAAGTATCTATATACCAATAAAAATTTCCCAAAAACCTTTGCCACTGTCTGTATTTTGTACTTTCATAAGAATTTAGTTACATCTGGTGGCAATTAATCTCTGAACTAAGATAAATGAAAGGAACATGAAGAAAAATCAAGTCAAACTTGGGGAAATGTGCATTAAAATTTTAAGCAAGAGACCTCCATTTCTCCAGCCACACATAGTTTCTTGCATTTGAATGTTTGTAGAGCTTGAGTAATGTATTGGTGCAAGCAGAAGAGCCAAGGGAAAATCAAGAGGTTAAGAAAACTATCACATTTGTGCATGCTTCAGCTTTTCAATAATGGCTCACCAGATATTTTTCTCTTTGCTGAATATGCTAACACTGACATTTACCTTTCTGTACATGGTACAAGTTTTACCCAAGAAATCATTGATGTTCAGCTTTCCAACTGTGTTATCTAAGCCCAGCACATAATGCAATAAAACACTGATCTTCTACCTTTCCCAGGAAACAGCTGGTGGTAACGAAGATAGACTCTGGCGTGTGCATCAAAAGAGTTTTGCAGCTCAGCACCCTTCAGCTCATCCAAGCTGCTCAGTGTCACCCAGGAGTCCACCAGCTCTCCAAACTCCCCAAACACAAACTCTGCATACTGCTGAAACATGTCCACCAGCTCCTGGTTCTCCCAGCCTCCATACCTTGATCTCAGAGCATCTGGCACAGTAGATCCATGAAGAACAACCAGAGGCTGAAGGCCCACCTCCAGCAGCTGTCTCAGCAGGGTCTGGTAACAGTTAACCACAGCCTGTTGGGGCTGGCTGGGGAGACCTGTAGGTAGAAGTTGAGCCCATGACAGCAGCACTTTGAAGTGGGTCACCCCTCTGCTCTGGAGATACTCAAAGTACTGTCTAGAGCCTGGAGGTATGGGATGACTGCAGTCAAAAGTGTCCAGCAATGCCCCTTCAGGTGCTTTTCTATCCAAGCCTTTCACCTGTTCATTGGTCATGGGACCAGCAAGAAACATGGCCTGATGTTGATCATCATGTTTCTGGCACGTGCAGCCATACAGAGATATTAAACACAGAGAGAGAAGTTTCCCCAGAAACAACATATTGTGAGAATGAGGGGAAGTGATTGAGCCCATGGGTAGCTAACCTTTTATAGCTGTCCCATTTCATAACAACCATTACTGTATGCTGGGGTCGCCACTGCAGAGCTTCATGTTTTATGATATGTCTGGTAAGAATGGTCACAGCCTTGAATGCTGATAAAATGCAAAGGGTCAAATAGGAGGCAGAAGAGATTTATGACAAAAGGTAACAAGTATCTGTGTAGAGGTCAAGGAGCGAAATTCTAGAAAAAATAAGAGGCACTATTTGGTTTACAAAAAAAAAAGTCCAAGGTCTACTGGTGATAGTAGTAGTAGTAGTAGCTGTTGTTGTGCTTTGACTTTGATTGGATTACACACAAAGACCCCTACAAAAATACAGAAACAATATTCATGACAGCCGATTTTATTTGGAATTATTTTCATCATGTAATCATGCAAATCTAAATTCAAAATTAAAGATGATTGAGAAAGAGTCTGTACCTGGTAAGATAAATCTACAATGTTTTCCAGCTGCTTGCAGGGTAAGTTCTAAGTAAATCAGAAACCACAGAGATCGATAAATCTAAAGAGTCTTAAACCTTTCATTCAGAGATTCAAGTCATGTTTCTACAACCTTTTAATTGCTTGTTTATGGTGGATGCTATGATAGCTTTTTCATACTTGGGTTGATCTGAACTTAAGAGAAATATTTCTGGTGACTGTCACTAATCAGAATTTGTTGGGTCTGCTGGGATGTATTTTTTGGGTTCAAATCTAGGTCACTACATTTGACAGCTGCTGAATTCTTTCACACTTTACCTACATGCATGTCGCAACTGAACACTTCATGCTCTTCAAGCATAAATATCAGAGAGGGATGCAGTTATTACTTGACATGTGAGTCCAGAGTCTTTCTGACTATCATGCAGCTGCAATAAAACACTGTATCTTGCTCCACTTGAATGTGATATCAATCTTGTGTAATGATGCAATAAGAAGAAAACATTATTGCTTTAAAGAGCTTGGCTATCAATGGATAATATCAGTCCATGATTTTCAGGCCACGATGAAGAACCTGTTGTGGGTTGTATGTCTGTATGTCTTGGGTCTGAATGAGTGCTGGAAGACTGGAGTGAATGGACAGGAAGACTTTATGCTTCTTGCTGGCCCTCTGACAAAACAGCCAGTGAGAAGCTCAGACAGTGGAGAGAATGATGCCTTTGACTGCAGTCATCCCATACCTCCAGGCTCTAGACAGTACTTTGAGTATCTCCAGAGCAGAGGGGTGACCCACTTCAAAGTGCTGCTGTCATGGGCACAACTTCTACCTACAGGTCTCCCCAGCCAGCCCCAACAGGCTGTGGTTAACTGTTACCAGACCCTGCTGAGACAGCTGCTGGAGGTGGGCCTTCAGCCTCTGGTTGTTCTTCACGGATCCACAGTGCCAGACTCTCTGAGATCAAGGTATGGAGGCTGGGAGAGCCAGGAGCTGGTAAACATGTTCCAGCAGTATGCAGAGTTTGCCTTTAAAGAATTTGGAGCACTGGCACGCATGTTTGTGACACTGAGTGACTTGGATGATGGTTGGCGTGATCAGCCTGCAGTTGCTCCCAAACCTCTGCAAAATATCCTCCAGCTCAACAGGAACATTTACCAGCTCTACCATCAGAGGTTTCCTGACAAAGGTGAGTAAAAACCAGCGGTGGAAGATGAGAGAATTAAAGATATGATTAGTTAAACAGAACAAGATGTTTTTGCTCCACTTGATGATTTAAAATATGAAGAAGTCATTACTATATTCATTTCTAGACTGCATTTTCAATGTGTCTTAAGAATCACTTGTAAAAATTATTACTTTATGGCCAACTGATACTGAAACCCTTCACCCCATTAGATTACATGTGTGCTCAGATTCCATGAGTAGATTATCACGCCTGTGTCAGTAATCAGTCCAGGTGAGATCAATAAAAGGAAAAGGTCTATTTTTGCCTATATGTCTCAGCTGGTGGAAATCCAAAACATGTTTGTGCATATGGTCCTTAAATTTACATTGTAAGAGTGCCTTTGTGTTTATACGTTCACAGGAAGGCGTCTGTCAATTGGGCTGAGAGCTAGAGATGTGGCTGTTATATCTCAGATTAAAGCTTCAACAACAGTAAGCTGCAACTCCTATCCTCTTATCCATATGTACCCTCTAAACTTTCGTCTTCCATTATATAATACACACTGTAAAAACTGTTACTGAGATTCAACTCAAAAAAACTAAGGCAACATTTTCCAACTACTTTTTGCAAGTTTAGTGAACTTATTGGTATTCTGAGTTGGTAAAAATCAGTATTACTTATTTTACTGTATGCTAAAAAATGAAGTAGAGTCTACAAGAAAAAGCAAAACATTTGAGTTTAACTATTGTGACAAATAGCAGGATATTGACCACATCATACTTAATTAAAATAAAAAATTTAAATTTTTGCTTTCAATTAATTAACTTGCTCTCATTAATTTAGACAAATTATTTCTGCAATCTACTTGAAATAATTAGTTAGCATTGCCATAACGAAAGAGTTCTTCGTTTCCAAGTTTATTAGTGTATAACAGCTGCCATATACAAACATATACACTAAGTTTCTGCAATCAATTTTAATAAGTTAAGTTTTTCCTTTATTAATCCCTCAAGCTGGGGAAACTACTCTCAGCATTTTACTCACACCAAGTGAACGAAACACACACACAAGCATGCACATGCACTAGAGATGTAGTGAGGAGCCCGGGGAGCTGGGGTGGATTGGTGCCTTGCTCAGGGGCACCACGACCATGGTTGCAGAGGTATATCCATTGCGTGTATCCATTGTGCTTGGTCGAGGAATCGAACTGGCGACCCTCCGTCCAAAGCCGAACGCTTAACTTGCTGCACCACGACCGCCCCAAATGTAATTTGCAAATGTTGTAAACATTTTAACATAAAAAATTACAGAAACTTCTGACCTCATCTTCAAGTGCAGCATAGAACAAATTCAAAGTGCAATCTGTATACTCTTAACACTGACATTAAAATACAGTGACTCTTGACCCGAGTGATTTACATAACAGGACTGACTTAAACTTAAGTGAACATTACAGTACATTTTCATATGTATTAAAACATGATAACAAATGCATACAAGAACACCATTTAAGTACAATTTGTGCTATATTCTACTAAAACATTTGACATAATACACAATAGCCAGTAGCTCCTGAACACCCCATCCCCACCCCATCACCCCACAAACTCTGTTTTGGATACCTTAATTCCTCTAAATGACACACAACAGATAACAACAAACCTCTGAAACATTTACCTCAGTTCCACCAAGAGTTTACCTACTCCATGAACTGCTCCTCCCAGTAGATCTGATGGTCTTCTGAGGAAGCAACAAATGAAAGAAGAGTTTATTTATGAAAATATCAGGATAACTGATGTCACTGCAAGGCAAAAACAAATATATCTACAGATTAAGTTAAGGCATTTGCAATTCATTTGCAACCAGCAATTACTGAGAATATTTAATTTAATCATGTACTGTACAGTAATACATAATGGTAATACGTTTTTGTATAGCAGTCACATTTAAAACAATAGTCTCTGACAAAGTATTTTTTAATTAGCCCTTGTTTTTTGATGACACAGAGTAAGTGAGAAAGTACTCATTTAAAAAAAAAAAAGACCTCACAGCACACGTAGAAATATTAATAATCGCATGCTTAAGACAATTTAAGACCTTATTCAAAGCCAATATGCATGTGAAACTAAGAAAATCAAGCTGATCTTCATCTCTACTTTCACTGTCAGTGTAAATGTGCTCAGTTACTCCTACTTTGACATTACTCTGCCTTCTAAAATCCAGGTATTGCTGCCACAGGAAGAATGGCCGATTAATTAAAACGTTGGACTCGTTAAACGAAAAGAAAAAGTCCACAAACTAAGTAGAAACAGTATTTGGCAATATATCTCACATATACCTATCCTACGTTAACGTTAGCGATAGTTGTTTGACATTAACGCTAATGTTAGACCCTCCGTGAGGCCTCATGGCGCCTGGATAACTGGAAAACTTAACGTTACTGGATGACATCGGGCGACGCTTTTGCATTTTGTAGTGCAACACATGCGTGCTCATTCAGCTAAAACCTAACTTTAAGTGATGTAAATAATTACTTACATATGTTGTGCGGTGTATGTATCCCTCAAAGACGCCACACGAATCCGAATAAACGGCACTGGTCCGGTACAGGTGACAATGAAAAAAGGTCTCTGCTGCTGCATGTGGGCGGGTCGTGACCTGGTCGTGACCCGGTCGTGACGTTTTACTTTGGACATAAATCCTTAAACGGAGTTTTGTAAACAAAACTTATTGTGACGTTCAGTAAAATCAATTTTATGATAGATAATAATAAGTTACCAAAATATTCACACTTTTTACTTATGTGTAACCTAAATGAATTCAAAAAGAAAAGGGAATTAAGTTATTGGAAGAAATATACTTTTTAAAATAGTTTCCTATAGACAGCACCACTGAAGGGCTTTTTACAGTGCAGGCCATGTTCTACTGCTATTTCTGCAAAAATGAAAACCCATTTGAAAATAATAAATCAGCATTAAAAGACATGGTTTCAGCACTGTAAATTTTACCATACCGGTAATTTTTGTGGATGTCATGTCAATCTTGAATTCTCACTGAAAAAATAGGCATTTTTTTTTAACTTTTTGTGGTTGAATTGGCAGCGCACTCTGGATCAGTACTTCACTGAAAGGTTAAACCTTTTATAATTCCTTTAAAAAGAACTAATTCTGTGTCTTGAGAGGTCCAGTGTCCTTTCTGATCCAGGTTTCTTTCCTTTGTTCTTTCAGAAGAGAAACAGCCTGTTGGTCTGATGCCCCCACCATATATCCACCAAACATGTTGTGTTTAAGAATCTTTTATTCTCATTAGATTTCACATACTTAAGATTATACTACACAGTTTGTTCCTTCATGTAAGCCTTCCAAAATCTTGGAACATTAAGTGCTTAAAAGTCATGTGTAACCAACTTGTTGCCCGTGTCTGTCTCTACCCTCTTATACACACACACATCATAACAACAAGATCTTGTCAGGTCAGGTCCCTTCAGTGTATTTTATGTGAACAAAAGAGTGGGTCTGTGTCCGTTTGGTCTTTTCTGTGTGAAAATGTATCTTCTGCTTGTGTTGTAGATGGTTTCTTTTCGCAGTCTAATGCCAGTCAGTTCTAGTTTTTTTTTTTTTTTAATCCCTATTACCCAAACATAAATGTATTTGTTTAATGACAGGCTGTTGGCGTGTCCAAAGTGTTTTCCTGCTCTGTCTCTGATGCCTGCTGTTACTCGATGTAACATCCCACTGGGATATTCTTATTATTTACCCATATTTAGCAGTCACAGAGACAGTGTGTTGCAACATTTAGTCTCAAATTTGTTTAACTGTACAAGCAATTTGTTTTTCATTAAGACAAGAGTGTGATAACGCAATGTTATGTGTCTCCTGTTTGGAAAAGATGGATTTCTTGTCAGTGCAAAGTGAATATAACTGTGCCTCCACATCAAACTTTGAAAAGGAGCTGAGGAGCTTACAGGTACAGTAAACATTACAAGGTGTTTCTTTCAACTTTGCATTTCATATCTTGTACTGCTATTACAGCACAACCACATGCATGTTATGTTGCAGATGTCCAGTGGGAACTTGCCTATCCTTTTATATAAGATAGCAGTTCAAGATTGTTCCTATAGTCAGTTCCAGCTGCTTGGCAATTTCTTGCAAGGTAATGTCATTACAGTTCTTTCAACACAATTGTAACACAATTTGATAATACAACTATTAAAAGATTGAAAGTTGTGTCAAAACAATAACCAACACTATTTGAACCAATGTGTTTTTAATTACCAAAGAAGATAATGATTGAGGCTAGCCAAGGCTAGTCTGTTGTAAATTGCAATATCGTAAACTTTTATAGTACAATGATCATAAAAGTTTATTTTCTTGCAAGTGTTATCATATGGCAATGATTTGTACAAACTGTTCTTGCTGTGGGCCAGTAAAGTTTTACAGGAAAAATCATGTGCATGGTGGAGCACAGCCTTAGGACTTGTTTTTCTATTTATAAGTTCATGCATCTAAATACACAATTACAGTTAATTACACAATCAATACATTTTGTGTAATGCCACTTTCCGCTTGTCATTACAAGCGGAAAGTGGCAGGGGACTGCAGCTCCAGTGGTAGAGCACTGTTCCCCACAGCTCCCCTGACCCCAAATTGCGACAGGAATGGAATCTGGTGTAAAAATATGTGCCAAATCAGCCATATGGATGCCTAAGTCCATAGTCCAACCATTGCACTGTGGCTGAGGACTTTCGAAAAGTTAATTGATTTGATGTAGACTGTCGGGTTTAAAGTGGGTGCCTGATTTATGTGTTTGTTGTAGATTTTAGTTGAGTCAAACAGCTTAAATAAAACAACAAATGTCAATAACAAATCAGCTTAAATAACTAATATCAAGTTTTTTCAAGTGCTTGCATATTTAATTCATGTCAGTCATATAACTGTCAGTAACTCTGTCTTGAACACCACACAGTCCTGAACAACAATGACCTGAATATTGTGGGATGTGACACGAATGACATGTTAGGTAAGCTGGAAATGCAGGATGTCCCAGCCAGGTAAGAGTTTATCTGGGTAAAAATGCACTAATTCATATGCAATGCCAAAGTTTCTTCATGTTTGCTTATTTTGTTTTTTTGGCCTTCTCTTCTCCAAAACTGACAGCATTCCAGACTATACAGGGATGACAGAGTTCAGAAACAGTTATCAGAGTGTGTGGGATAAATTTGAGACCCAGACAACAACAGAACGAGATGCTTTCCTGATCGAATCCTTCCCTGCTGACTTTCAGTGGGCCACCTCCAGTGAGTCCTTTAAGGTTGAGGGTGGCTGGTCAGAAGGTGGGAAGGGAGAGACCATTTGGGACCGTTTTGGTCACGAAGGCCTGGCCTTTGCGAATCAGACAGCTGATCTAGCTTGTGACAGTTTTCACAAGGTGGATTATGATGCCTACCTTCTGCGAGGCCTTCATGTCAACACCTACCAATTTTCCATCTCCTGGGCCCGTATTTTCCCCTCAGGCCACAGAGGCAGCCATTCAGAGAAAGGGGTTCTCCACTATGACAAGCTGATCAATGCTCTCATTGAATCTGGCATACAACCTGTTGTTACTCTCTACCACTGGGATCTGCCTCAGGCCCTCCAGGACTATGGTGGATGGACCAACACTTCCATTATTGAAGCATTCAAGGATTATGCAGACTTCTGCTTCTCCAGGTTTGGAGACAGGGTCAAGACCTGGAACACATTCAGTAGCCCCTGGGTGGTTAGCCATGCTGGGTATGGCACTGGTGAGCATCCCCCTGGAGTAAAGGACTATGTAGTGGCCTCCTATCAGGTGAGAGTAATGTCATTCCTATATTATAAATACATGCTAATACATGTCATTTCCATACATTTATCTTACAGGTTCTTTTAATAATTTCAGGCCACTCACAATATGCTCAAGTCCCATGCTGAGGCCTGGCATGTCTACAATGACAAGTACAGAATGAAGCAAGGAGGGAAAGTGGGCATTGCACTGAACTCTGACTGGGCTGAGCCCATGGACCCCATCAGACCCGAAGACATAGCAGCTGCAGATCGCTACCTGCAGTTCATGCTGGGCTGGTTTGCACATCCCATATTTGTAGATGGAGATTATCCTGCAACACTCAAGAATCAGATTGAAGAGAAAAGAAGAGTGTGTCTCCATTCTGAACCTGCAAGACTTCCAGTTTTCACTCCTGAAGAGAGAAAGAGGATACATGGAACAGCTGACTTTCTAGGACTAAACCACTATACCTCCCGGCTGGTCAACAACAGTGATGGTGGCTGCACACCTGGTCCTCAGGGGGTCGGTGACTTCCAGGCACATGTGGACCCATCATGGTCCTCTACAGCTTCTGAATGGATATATTCAACACCATGGGGTCTCCGAAGGCTTCTGAATTACATTTCCACAGAATACTTGAATACTACTAAGGTGCCCATCCACATAACTGGAAATGGGATGCCTACTGAACACAGTGGGGAAACATTCAATGACACCAGCAGAATAGAGTACATGAGGAGTTACATCAATGAGGCCCTGAAAGGTACGGTTTTGGGAGACATCAATACTGTAATTGCTTTTATTAATTTTTCAGGTACACCTTTTGCACAAATCATGGGTAATTTAAGTTACAAAATTATTGTGTTTTGTACCCTGTAAAAACCTGATTATGTATTTCTTTTCTATTTTTAAAGTTTTCTAGACTTGTCATAGGAGGGTTTAAATGATTTTAGTGGCACAGTCTCTTTACTCTCTCAACAGCTATACATTTGGATGGAGTCAGTGTGCAACGTTTTACTGTCCAGTCACTAATGGATGGGTTTGAGGGTCCACAAGGCTACAGTGAACGTTTTGGACTCCACCATGTCAACTTCGACCTCCCTGACAGACCCAGGACTCCAAAGCAGTCTGCCTACTTTTACTCCCAAGTTATTGAGAAAAATGGCTTTGCTTCCAAAACCCAGTCTTATTCACCAGAACTGCAAGATATGAAATCAAATAAAATGTCCTCACTGCCACCTTCCACAGTCCCATCACAAGCCAAGGATGTCTGGAGGAAATTCTCAACCCAAACCAATTTTCAGAGAAAGCTCTACCACTATGGTACCTTCCCACAAGGCTTCATTTGGGGAGTATCATCATCGGCTTACCAGATTGAGGGTGGCTGGAATGCAGATGGGAAGGGGCCCAGCATTTGGGATACATTTACCCAGAAACCAGGCAGCATCCCTGGTAATCCTAGTGGAGATGTGGCCTGTGACAGCTACCACAGACTTGATGAAGACTTCTACATGCTGCGAGCTCTGGGGGTGAAATCGTACAGATTCTCTCTGTCTTGGTCCAGGATCTTTCCTGATGGTCGGCGTACCTCCCTGAACCAGAAAGGTGTTGACTATTACAACAGACTCATTGACGGCCTCTTAGCATCTAACATTACCCCCATGGTGACACTCTATCAGTGGGACCTCCCACAAGCTTTGCAAAACCTCGGTGGATGGGACAATGTAGACACGATCAACATTTTTAATGACTTTAGTGACTTCTGCTTTGCCACTTTTGGAGACAGAGTGAAATTTTGGATGACCTTCAACCAGCCTCACACAATTGCATGGTCAGGATATGGGCTTGGAAAGATTCCACCAAATGTTAAAAATCCAGGAATTGCACCATACAGAGTTGCACACAACCTGATAAAAGCTCACGCCAAGGCCTACCACACATATGATGATAAGTATCGCAAATCCCAAGGTGGCCTAGTATCCATTGCCCTCAATTCTGATTGGATTGAACCTAAAGATGTTAATATTCCCAGAGAAGTGGTGGCTGCAGACCGTGCTCTGCAGTTCCAGCTGGGTTGGTTTGCACACCCTATTTTCAAGAACGGTGACTATCCTGATGCAATGAAGTGGCAAGTTGGAAACAAAAGTGAACTCCAAGGTCTTTCAGAATCAAGACTACCTTCCTTCACTGAAGAAGAAAAGAAGTTCATCAGGGGAACTGCTGACATGTTCTGTGTAAATCACTACACTACAAAGGTAGCGAGCCATGTTACAGCTCGGCTTACCCCTCAGTCTTATCAGTATGACAGAGATTTGTCAGAAGCAGTGGAAGGTGATTCACCAAGTACAGCCATCAGTAACCAGAGAGCTGTAGCATGGGGCTTGAGAAGACTCCTCAACTGGATCAAAGAGGAGTATGGAGATCCAGAGATTTACATTACTGAGAATGGTGTAGCTACAGAATCAATGACAACTTGGAATGACCCTGCCAGAGTATTTTATTACAAGACCTACATTGATGAGACTCTAAAAGGTGCACTAACATAAACAGTTTTTTTAAGATAAATATTAATGATTGTCATTACTGTTTAGATTTTTAGATTATTTACTTTAGTGTGTGTGTATTTTGATAACAGCGTATGACCTTGATGGTGTGAATGTGAAAGGATACATAGCAACATCTCTCATGGATTCTTTTGAGTGGCTTAATGGGTACAATGTTGGATTTGGGCTGCACCACGTGGACTTCACCAATCCGAACCGCCCAAGGACACCCAAGTACTCAGCTCATTTCTACTACCAAGTCATAAAGGACAATGGTTTCCCTACACCAGATGATGAGAAGATGCTATATGGACATTTCCACAAAGATTTCATTTGGAGTACTGCAACAGCATCATACCAGGTAAACGTTTAAACAAAGCCCATTCATTAACGCTTGGTGATGGAATTGCACACATTGTCCTTACTCTGTTTTTGTTTACTACAATCTGTTTTACATTTACTGTTTCCAGATTGAAGGTGGATGGAGAGCAGATGGAAAAGGTCTCAGTATCTGGGACAAGTTTGCTCACACTCCTCTCAGAGTGTTTAATGATGATGATGGGGACATAGCCTGTGACAGTTACAATAAAGTAGAGGAAGATGTTGCTATATTGAAGCAACTTAAGGTGACCCATTATCGTTTCTCCATATCCTGGCCGAGGGTGCTCCCAGATGGAACCACCAAGTACATCAATGAGCCTGGCCTCAACTACTATCACAGACTGGTGGATGCACTGCTTGCTGCAAACATCCAACCCTATGTAATTCTTAGCAGTATCTCAGAATAAATGTTTGCAACAGAAAAGTTGGAAAATTCTGTAAAAATCTAAACAACGTTTCCTTTGCTGTCAGGTCACTCTCTACCACTGGGACCTTCCACAAGCTCTGCAGGATATTGGGGGCTGGGAGAATGAGACGATTATTTTCAAATTCAGAGATTATGCTGACCTAATCTTTAGCCGTCTTGGCCACAAAGTGAAATTTTGGATCACCATTAATGAGCCGTACAATATAGCCAACATAGGCCATGGCTATGGAGCGGCTGCCCCAGGTATGCCTTTATGTAATGCTCTCCACCTTACACTCTACTTCACACCAATGTATGCTTGTTTGTTTTGTTTGAAAAACAAGTGAAAAAGTAGAATTTTATCAAAACAGTACTGCACTGTCATTCATGATTTTGTTGTAATGTAAGTGGCTCAAGAGTGACAGGACCATTAGAGGTCTAGCTGGTTAGCATGCTAACCTCAGTAGACATCTCTGCAACATAATACATAGATGTCCGACATGTCAATTTCTTCACATTCTGTTGATCGGCTTAGTTAATTTTGAACGTTATACAATAATATACTTTCATATAGCACCTTTGAGGAAACAAACTGTGGCCAAGTTAAAGATCAGAATCTGTGTGTTTTGAAACAGAATCTGTTTTCAGTAAACCAGTCCTTAATCTTTCTAGACCTTTCTAAACCACAATGACAAAGGTCATATATCAAAAAAACCTGCAAATGTGGCTATTACTCTACGTGTGTCCAGGGATCAGTTTCCGACCAGGCACTCTGCCCTACATTGTGGGTCACAACCTACTTAAAGCTCATGCTGAAACTTGGCACCTCTACAATGACAAATACCGGGCCGAACAGAAAGGAATTATCTCCATCACCATCAACTCTGACTGGTCAGAACCCAGAAATCCCTATAAACAGGAGGACATTGATGCTGCAAGGCGTGTGGTGCAGGTACAATAAAAAAAAAAACTCATACAAAGTTCTACAGGTCTTATAATTTGCACTCTTCTTCTGCTTGTACATCCTTTCCATATTTTACCATGGACATGTATGGCAATTTTTGGAGTCTCTAATAACTGTTATGTCTCTCTTTATGCAGTTCTATATTGGCTGGTTTGCCCATCCCATATTTAATGGAGACTACAGCGACATGATGAAAACAATCATTCAAGAGCGAAGCTTAGCTGCTGGTCTGCCAAAATCTCGGTATGATGAAAACTAGCGTTAAATCCTGAAAGAGAAATAATGGAAAATTTTGTAATTCATAACATAATGTGATAAATAACTTTATTATGATTTTATAAATAAGTTTTTACTGTGTGTGCACTGCCTTTAAAACAAATTAGGAAGTTCCTGTAATTAGCAATGTGAATTTGCTTTTACAATCATCAGGTTAATTCAGCTATTTCACTTCATTTTCTATAGGCTGCCTGAGTTTTCTCCTGAGGAGATTAAGAGGATTAAGGGTACCTATGATTTTTTTGGGTTCAACCATTACACCACTGTCCTGGCATTCCCTGTGGATTATGGAAACCTTCAACATTATGATGCTGACAGGTAAGCAAGTACCAACAATATACTCACAGTACAGTAACCCTGTGTTGTATTCACGGGCTAGTTCATGACTTCAGTTTGTAAAATAGTCCAATTTATTTAGCCCATAAATAATACTAAAAGAGATTTTCCTACTTTGTTGTTTGCATTATTTGAACTTTGGTATAGTGGGAACTGAAATCATTTTCCTGATTTGATCTTCACAGGGGTGCAGGGACAATTGCTGATCGTGCCTGGCTGGATTCAGGCTCATCATGGCTGAAGGTCTCACCATTTGGTTTCCGGAGGATTTTAAACTTTATTAAGGAGGAGTATGGAAATCCACCTATTATAATCACAGAGAATGGCATCTCAGGACGGGGGCCTATTGACCTAAATGATATTCACAGGAGCTACTACTATGAAAAGTACATCAATCAGGTGCTGAAAGGTATCAGACTACAACTTTCATGGAATATATTTAGGACCAGATCAAGCAGAGAGAGACAATGACCAACAATTTGAGAGTAAAGAGTAAAGTGAATTTGCATACCCAAAGGTGTTCATTTTCTCCTTCCAGCTTACTTGCTAGATGATGTGGATATCCGTGGTTACACAGCTTGGTCGCTGATGGACAACCTCGAATGGGCCACTGGTTTTTCAGAGAGATTTGGCCTTTTCTACGTCAATCGATCAGACCCTAAACTTCCTCGAGTGGCCAAGACCTCCGTTTCCCTCTACTCTACCATCATCAACTGCAACGGATTCCCTGATCCCACCTCAGGGCCCCATGAGTGTTTGAACCCTGTCCCTGAAGGTAAAAAGATGTAGAGCTACTCTAATACCTACAGTATAATGTATTGTGATATACTTTGATTGTCAAGGCCTGAGGGAACAGTGTGACATATTAGTGTGGGTTCTGTTAGCTTTGGACAGAGCCAGGCTAGCTGTTTTCTCATGTTCTCTGTCTTTATGCTACTGGCTGTGGCTTCATATTTGATGGAACAACAGAAGAGTGGTATTGATCTTCTCATCTAACTCACTGCACTAAAGAAAATCTGCATGTTTTGTTTTGTCCCCCCGCCCACACCATTAAAATGTCAAATTATTCTTATCTTGGTGTCTTTTCTACAGGAACAAGTGCACCGATCAGCGATGACACTGTGAGATTCCTGGGTATGAAGCTCTCTACCAGCGACGCTGAGACCGGACTTAACACCACATTTGCTCTACTGATAGTTGCAATGTTTGGAGTTATTTGTTCATTCTTTTGCCTCTTTATAACAAGAAGACAATCCAAGAAAAAACAGAATATAGAAACTTTATACATGGAAAGAAAATTTTAATTCCAATCATGCAGAGTTGTACGGAAGCCCGACACACATCTAAATGTATCAGTAAATGCCTGAGCTGTGTCTGAGTCTTCAGATAAACATTGTTTTATAAAATTTACTGCATGTTAATAAAGTTGAAGGTAAAATGTGTTTTAGACATTAATTGCGGGCTTTAAACATCTGAAATCCTTTCCTAAGAACATGGTTAATTTTACTGGTAAAACTTATCTCCAATAACACACTGAATCTCATAAAACCTGAGTGGGTTTGTTTTTATGGTAACTCTCCTTCCTGTATTCCGAAGGTGTTCCATGAGTTCATCATTGCACATCTGTGAGTTAATTAAATAATTTATGAGGTTTAAAAAAAACACCAAAGGCTTCCTGGTTGCAGCAGCAGACCTACACTCAAACAAAAAACAAAAAACACAAAATTTATTCTACCAGTGGCTGGTGGGTTGCAAATTTGCCACAAGTATTTTACCAGATATGCAGTGCATAGATATGGTAGGTTCCTTTATTGGCTCCTTAACTTTCCAACCCCCATGTGAGAACATCTGGCAACCAGAAGAAGCACAACCACTGTACTTTCGGCAGGGATGGGGTTTTACATAAGACACATTTGTTTTGGAGGGGAACTGTATTAATTCCAACATAAACTCATCAAAAATATCACTAAATAAAGTTTGTATTGTTAGATACAGTTTCTCTAAGTATGTGATAAGCATCATCTGCAGTTACATTGTGAAATAAAAGATATTGCACCATATATGAAATGCAGGAATGTGAGTTGCAGAAGTGAGACATCTGTTGCTCAATAATGGCTGTTTTCTGCTGCTTATCATCAGTTTGGTGTCAGTGTTTTCTTTAGCTTGGCTGTGGTTTAAGACAAATTCACATGGTCAGCTACACCTTGTATTTGTGCCCTCAGAGGCCATAATTTAAACTGCAACTGTGGTTTAGTATTAACACTGCTGTCATGCTTAATAGCTGAGATTCAGACTTTAGATCAAATCTTTCAACATCTTCTGAAGGAAACACTATCATAGTTCCCAGGCTGCGATGCCAGAAAGAAGGTTGCAGTTTCTCTGACTAACTGGAGCGATCAAATCACAGCAGCAAGTTATAAACCATTTCACCACCACACATCCTGTACCTGCAAGAACATGTGCAAAGCTTGTCAGCTATGTTTCCTGTCTGTCTGAGAGTAAATATGACTCACATTTGTGTAGAAGTACAAAAAATGTGATAATCAATGCTGCAGCAGCCCTGATGAAGTGATAACATTAACTGTACTTTTTTCCCCCCTCTGGTGTCTCTGAACTCTCTCCTCAGCAGTTAGTGTTAATGGTGGCTGAACTGTAAAGTGAGAAATCTGAATCTCAATTATTAATTTCCTGCAACTTAACTATAAGAGCTGTTTATTAAATCCTTTAAATTACCTGTTTAGGTTTGAAAAACTCGAAATGCGACCAAGATTGTCAGATGTTCACTTACACAGCAACAACCACTATAAGTAAGAGCAGAGGTTAGTAAGGTATTACAGTATGCAAGTCCATGTCCAACTGGGGTTGGACACGGACAGTTTCCAAGCAGGTAACAAAACAAGACTGAGGCCATTTGGAAAAAAAATGTATTTTAAAAACTAGCCACAAAGTACTATCAATACAAAAAGTATAAAAAAGTACAAAAAGCATTGCTCAAAAATAACTTGAGATGACAATATTTGAGTTAGCACTAATGGCACTGTGGGTATGATTCAGAATACAAAAGATGGCATCTTAGAGTGCATTCAATCCACTGAATTCACATTGAAATGATTATATCATTTACAATCCTCACTGACACTCTGGAGCAGTCATACTACTACTCCAAAAATTAGCACTTTCAGACATGGAACAATAACAGGACATATAGTATTATCCCTTATTTAACCAACAGATACAGTTTGGTGTAAAAAGAAAATTGGGCTCATACTGAAAAAGGAAACACGGTGGTCAAAGATGACGAGTACCTATTAAAATAAGATGAAGGTTATCTAGTGTTAAAAATGTTTCAGCTGAACCATTTTCAGAACGTGCAAGTCCGTGGATTGAATCAGGCTTTGGGGAGCTAAGACTGCCGTGAATGTCATTCATTGAAAAGGGAAAAAAGAAAAAAAAAGAAAGAAAAAGAAAGAGTTGGCCACAGTGACGAGCCTCTTTTCAATATCACAATACTCTAAACTAATACAAAAATAAAGAACTGTATCAAATACAAGTTTAAAACAATACAAGACAATATCAAGAGTTACATGTTTTTCAAGCATTACCCAGGTTTGTTTATACCTTTGGACAAAGGCAATCCCAAGTGTGTTCCAGTTACTATACCAGGCACCAGACTTAGGAATGTTGACTGGTGCAGTGCCAACATTACGGGGAAAAAAATGTGACACACTTGAAAGAAACCTTTGTATGAAAACACCTCGAAAAGTCTTCATCAGCATGACAATAACTCCAGTACCTTTCTTTTATGAGTGGTGCCATGTCCATTAACCTTTTGTTTGCATCTACAAGCACTCGCTCACTGATTCCGTTCCTCACAAAACACAAGACTCAACTCTTAAACAGTTTAAACGTGTTGTTTTTTTGTTTTTCTTGCACTACAACTGGCTTGGCCTTACCTTAACAAAATGCCATAATGTGGAGTTCCAGTTTAGGTCTAAGGCGAACTTGAGATGCACTCACTGTGAACTTCCAACAGAGAACAAACTCTTACAAAGGACTAATAGCTCTAAGACTCGTAATAAAAATAATAAAAGGAATAGCTGCCCTGAGGGAGAAGTACGAGTTAACCTTAACCGTTCTTGTAGCACAACGGTAGTTTGTAAGCACTTTGGATCTTCAGACAGGCTGGTGTCTCAAATATTGCTGAGTTGAGACGACCATTCTCCTCCTAGTTTGACTATGTTCGACCAAGGCTGGCCGTAACACTGGAAGGCTTGAGCTGACTTCATCCACATCAAGCAAAATTCATGGCATCACACACACACATAAACATACACACATAAACACACACACGCACGCATACACACACTCCCTGTTTGATTCCCTTATGTGCGCTCACTGCTCCTAACGTGAACTGTTCAGATGATACCAACCTAGGCACGGAGGCCTGTGAACAAAGAAGAAGTCAGTGTTAGCAAAGCAGTGACATAAAAGATAAAAGCCATCACAGAAAGAAAAATAATGAACCTATGAAAGGATGAAAAGGTAGAGGGCTCACCTTTCTCACACGTACTGCTCTGTTTCTCCTGGGCGAAGTTTAGTCTGTTCTGCTCAACTGCAGTGCCATTGGACTCTGGGCTGCTGCTGCGCGACGGGCTGTTTTCCTCATTCTGGTAAGCCATATCCAGATGCTGCTGGGCCAGTTTTAGGTGTCTGCGCAGCCTCTCCAGCTCCCGTGACGAAGCCTCGTCCCCAAATGACTCACGGCCTGAGTCTCCCAGGTTGTCCCTAAAGCCCATTTTTCCTGTTGGGTCCTTCTTCAGAGCTGTATGGTAGCCTGGAGGCGCAGAGGGCTGGCGACAGATGGAGGACCTCTGGCTGGCCAGTGCTGGATGACGCGGAGTGGGAGGTCGAGATCGTGGTGCGCAAAAGCAGTCACGGATACCACTGATGCCGAGATGGAGGATCTCTAACACAGTGAAGAGCAGACACAAGGCGCTGACGGCATACATGATGAGCAGGAAGATTGTTTTCTCTGTAGGGCGTGAGACAAAGCAATCCACTGTGTGCGGGCACGGAGAGCGTGTGCATACATACGATGGTGCCACTTCCAGACCATAAAGGATATACTGTCCAAACAGGAACGAGACCTCAAAGATGGCACGTGATAGCAGCTGAAACACGTAAACCTTCATCAGGCCATCTCTCTTGATGCGACGGCGTCCATCATGCTTTTTGCTGGGCTTCTCCACAACTTCCTTTTCCTTTTCAGGCTCAATCTCCTCCAAGATCATGGGGTCCTCCTCCCCATTGTCCTCTGCTTCCTCGTAGTCCCGGTTGGCACCGCGGCTCACTATGGGCATCCTCTTCCTGCCCCGGGGCCGGTAGTCATCGTCCTCCATGCGGGCGATCTTATGCATAGCAAAGCCAAGGTACATGATGGTAGGGGTGGTGATCATAATCACCTGAAACACCCAGAAGCGAATGTGCGACAGTGGCGCAAATGCATCATAGCACACATTCTCACAACCAGGTTGCTGTGTGTTACACACAAATTTACTCTGTTCATCATAGTAGATTGACTCGCCCCCGACCGCTGTCAGCACAATGCGGAAGACGATGAGGAGGGTGAGCCAGATTTTGCCCACGAAGGTGGAGTGATTGGAAATCTCATCCAACAGACGTGTCAGGAAGCTCCAGCTCATTTTGCCTCTGAAACAGGAAGGAGCCTCTTAAACCTGTGCAGAAAGAGACAGCAGTTGTACTCAATTGTCATTTTTACCGACAATACAAGACAGCATGTTAAAGGTAATATTTAGTCATCAATGAAAACATTTAGTTGCAACAACAAAACACGTTGTCGTTAATACAAATCAATATGCCTGTGCCACATGAAGGATAGAAATGTAAGCAAACCAAAGAAAAGGGCTAAAACAGTTTAGTTTTATAGTTCATTAATTTTGATGCATCACATTTTAAAACTGCTCATCCTCACTCCCTGTGTTATTGCACCAGAGTGCCACAAGATGGAGCTACTGTGTCACTGTTACATGGCAGAGACTTCTCAAACCAGCCCCGGACACACTCATCTACTGAGAAGGTCTCACTAGATGCTATCACCAGTTCACTTAACCACAACAACATTAACCTAAAGACTGAGAGGTGAAGACATGCTCTAGCAAAACAATATGCAGCGTGCATGAGTCATACCGCACTGATACAAGGAAAAGATTATGAAGTCAGTGACAAAAACAATGTTTTAGAAACTGTAGCCAAATGTATGAAAGCACCAGAAAATATGCAGCCTTGTTTTCTATAATCTAAACTAATAACCTGAAGAAGGACCGTCACTCTATTCCCCATAATTTCAAAATAGTAAAGTTATTGTTCAGTGATTGGTTCTAATGACTAAACATCGCTCAAGGCTGTCTTTCCATTGCTCACCACATGTTAAATGCTGCAGTCGCTGTGTATGATCATTCTAATCTCACCTGAAGATTTTGCCACACACTGAACCAAAGTCACATTCATGCTGAGTCGCGGTTGAATAAATCTGAGTGGAACTGCACAGACAAAGTACAGAGCTGACTGTGAAAACACGACAGAGGCAATGAAGAGCTTGTGTGGTTTGCACCATCTGAGACTAATCTCATAACTTCTGCTGAGCAATTATCCACTTCTATAAACTCTACCTATACTACCGTGCTCGTAGCAAGCAGCTAAACAACAATAAAGAGTGTTTATTGTAAGTGTTTATTGTAAAAAAGCTTCCCATCCCTCACTTTTTCTTATTGACTTATTACACTATTTTCATTTCATGACTTAGAACACCAAGCTACATGTCTTCTAGCCTGTTTTGTTGTTGTTGGACAGGGTTAAAACTGATCTTGAGTGTGTAAAACATCGTAAATTTTTAATTCTGCAGGCTGCCGTTTGTCCTTGATACTGGCCTGAAGCAACCAGCCTCAAAGTCTGTGACAAAGTTAGGCAGATATCAAAGAGCTGATAGTAAAGAATCAGGAAATCTTGGCCGTCCGTGGCATGTGACTGGACACATAACAACATATTTTACATAGTATGGTAGAACCCTTTAATCTCTCATTATTCCTGCACAGCTAACACCCCAGGGAACTGCAATACTATATCCAGGGCATCTAAAAACCTGAAGCAACAATGGTTCCTCTTACATACAAATAGAGTCCACAGACACAAACAAAGCTTAAAACTGATTTAGTGAACCTAGTTTCAATATTAAGGGTTCAACCAATAGACTGATCATTATCAATTCTAGTATAGGAACAAAAAAAAAAAAAAAAGCTCTATTAGCAGTAGAGCTGCATATAATTCATTTGATCATCAACCATAAATGACACAGAAAATCAATAGTCAAGTCAAATTCCATTAAAGCACACCAGTGAAGACTCTTAAGATCTACACCAGCTCTAAGAACAGTTTTTCACCCACATCCAAAGAAGAGTCCTTAGATTTTTTGTTCACACTGTAAGACAACTGTCATGGCTTCCTCCTCTCTCTAAAATGAACTGAACACTCGGTGCTGCTCAAAGATCCCATAACAAACGCCCACTGAGACACCTTTAAAGATGATACATCACCTCGAACGTGCTCCAGCAGGGATGCTTCATAAGAGCTGTTTGTATTGGGCAACTCCCACGTGTGAACAGATGAATGAACTGTATGAATGTTGCATCTGATGTTAAGGAGGAAACTATCCCTTGATAAACAAAGAGAGTGAAGCACACAAGTTTCCATTGTGTAGCAGCAACTCTGATACAAAGAACAATTTGATGAATGATCTTCTTTAAGGGAGACTTGGATAAGAACTCACTTTCATGACTGACCGAGTGGCTGCACTATCAGACTCTTTGAAGAGGTCTGTCCTGTTGATTTACTGTCTTTATCAGTGATGTTAGCATGCACAGAAACTAAATTCTGTACTTTTCTGAACAAATCTCTTTTTCATAGTTGCCTAAGTTCATTCACTACTAAATATGATGCTTGTCTATTTACTGCTCACAGTGGCTGCCACTGACAATCACTCATCTGTGGTATCTTCATAGCTGCCTTAACATATCTACATCATGCACTATTGAATGGCAGTATGACATCTTTACTGTCACAACAAGATCAAGAACCGACAAAAAAAACGCCCAGCTAAACTCTTCTCAGTGGAGGCCTGTGGTTTGAAGCTGAAAATGCATATGGAGAAACATTTAGCACCAACTAGATTATAGATGGGAAATCAAAATTTGTGAGCCACCACAAACCTTTATCTCATCAGTTACATTCCGCCCTCTGTTGGATAAAATGCTAGCCATGTTTTGTTCCTGTCAGTCTTCCTAGCAGCAGACCCCGCTGCTTGTAATTGCAGTTAGGAGTTGCCCCAAGCTACTGTCAGAGCTGACATCCATGTCCATAGAAAACAACTGCCCCATATTCAAGAGTCTGTGAGTGTCTGACTTGCTAAAAACTGTCCACCACTGCACAGAGACAGCAAATCACACACTTTGCAACAAGAATCTAAACTTACAACTGTGATCTATAACTCTTGGATAAAAGATTTTTTTTAATCATTTCTATAGTCAAGCGTTGTTAGACTGACACATGGACGAACCTGTTGTTTACGCGCTGCTGTCCAGTTTCATTCCTCCTAGGAGCAACTGTCTTGCTAACAATACAAACACAAGTCTGTTTAAACAGGAGTTGTCACAGAGGAACTGCACTGACGACTCAACAAAATTGGTAGCAATAGTTCACATTTCAGCTTTCTCAGTGGCCCACTTAAATAAGGAGCAGACTTTATGCATATGTGTGTATATACTGTGGTCAAACAAATAACTTTATATCAAAATATAAGGTTAGTTTTGTCAACTTATCAGTCAGTGTTGTTTCTTTTCTGTGAGATAGCTGAACACAATAAGGTGAGAAGATGTTTGGCTGGAAGAACCTCTTAATATAACTCAAGTGGACAAGCATACATCAGACCCTGGCAATTCTATTAAATAACTGCTATACTCTGACTGATGCCTTTTAACATTAAGCATTTTTAGAAGGATCCCTTAAATTTGGTTATAAAAACCAATATGTAGACACTACATATTGGTACTGTGCTTTCTTGTTATATTATGACCTACTCCTCCATCAGTGTCAATATATCGGCAATAAGCTGATATCGGCCTGGTGGATTTATCAGTCTGACACTATAAAACTACCCAAAAAAACATCTTAAACTTCATTTTGAAGAGCATCTTTGTTGTTGATATCTTGAAGCTTGATAATTCCCAAATGCTGGTCTTAGCCCAGTATTGATAAGATACACATATAATAAAACATTTGATATCTTTCCAATCAACTCTACAGCCTCGGCCCATCTGTAGCACTTCAAAGAAGAAAAAAAAACAGCCTGCTTCCGAATAAAGAACGAAGTAAAGCAGCAAAGTTCCAGCACAGGCCGAGCCCTGCTGAACAGAGAGGCTTTTGTGGCTCTCACATCTGGGAGGCTAGATATGGTTATCCCTCCTATATCCCAAAGCCCTAAATCTGAGAGGCCCTGTGCCTGGAGAGGAAAAAGCCCCCCCAAAAAACTGGGATATGAATCAGACTGAGGAATGAATTCAGCTGACCAGTGTTGGTAAAACCGGGGGGGGGGGGGGGGGGGGGGGGGGTCATGCACAATATACCATAAAAAAAAAATAAATACACAAGTTGATCAGTCTGACTGTGCAGAGTGGGTTTAGGCCTTGTTCTGTTATGGCACACAAACTGATTAAACACTATGATGTCAAATAAAAAACCAATCCTATTTTCAGGGAGCTTAAGGAAAAAAATCCTCCTCGTGGCTAACGGGAGGACAGCGCGAGGCTCCACATGTTCCCACAAACATATATCGATGGTTAACGAAGCTAACGATGCACACGGTTACACCACACCACCGTCTGGACAAAGTAACTACGGGATAACACTTCAATATATTAATACGTATATTCTCCGGAATACGAGATTTTGAAGACGGGCGGGGACAACTTTAAGGAGGGGGAAAGAAAAAACACAAGACACGGTCGCTGCGCGTTCCTCCATCACCAAATCCAGTCGCCATAGTCAAGGCTTCCCTTTAAAATTACCTAAATATTTGACCCGCCAGCAGAATTATAGCGGTATGCGGTGCTAGCGGCAACAATATCTGCTCCCGTGTATCGTAAATCACCGACAATTGCGCACAATGCGACCAATTTGCGAGCTTTATTTGGTGCTGTCTCCTGCCAGTGCGCGTAAACTTAAAAGTTAGCGTTCAAACAATACACCCGCCGACGATGGTTTAGAGAACAGGGCTTTCGTTAAAACGCTGGAGTTACGCTGGTACCAGCTTTTAAAAAAACAACCCACGGTACATCCGGCACCAAAGTTAGAGATAAAACTTGAGCTAAAGCACCATTGTTAGCGAAAGCTAACAGGCTACGTGATGCTGCCGCGTCTGCGTTACCAGCCAGGCTGTGTGCGTGTGTGTTGTTACCTTCTGTCCAGATTGTAGGTCCTCTGTTGTTGAAGTTGCTGTTTATTTCGAGAGCTTTTCCTTCGTTTTCTCTTTAGTAAAAGAAAGCCCTCCCGCTCTACTATCAAGCCATCCAGGTTTTTTTTTCCTATAAGGAGCCTGTGTCCTTCTCCGGTTATGTGCAGCAGCCTACTGCGGGCTGAGGACAAAGAATATTCCCAAATCCCCCCCTTTTTCTCCTCCCAGTTTTCAGCCGGGCACCCCACCCCCTGTCTACGCAGAGTGGAGGAAAACGATCCACTGCCAGCATTCCTGATGCAATCCTTGCTTCGTCTGTCGATTACAACTTTACCCTGGACTCAGAGACTGGGAATCATCCAGAGTCACTGAAATCTCTGACAGCACAAGAAGTCACAAAGCAAACAACATATGTCCCATCTATAGTGAAAAATGTATATATAAAGATATTGGAAACGCATTGTGTTTGGTGCTTGAAATATACATCTACTTTCAAACAGTGGAAAGTGTTTGAATTGTTACCAACAGTGCAAACCTAAAACTCACTTGCGCTTCATGTTATAACCTGCAAGTGTTATCTAGCTCACATAGCTCAGAGCAGCAGGTGAAGATAGCAGCAGCTGTGTCACCCTCTATTTAACCTTTGTTTCTGTTGGAGATATGTGGAACAGCACACAGCCTGCTGATAGTGGGTGCCCCTCTTTCTGCCGATGCAGATGTTCGGAAGTTGTTGCCATCACAAGGCTCCTTCCTCCATGTCACACTTTATGTGGCAAGAGCAGCACTTGCATTTCCTCAGCCCCCCACCCCCCACTTATAGCATGTCTTTGAAGCTGCATCCTACACTTCATGATGCTACTAGAAGACAACAGGGAGGGTTCACTACTTTAAACCAGGATTTATATCCCACATCAGGAATAAAAGGGGTCTGGAGCAGCTAGTGTCATGAATCACAAAATGAATAGTCAGTTCTCTGAACTCAGCACTATATGGACTCCTTATTGTGAGAAAACTGTGTGGTATCTGCCATCTGCACTATGGTATTAGCCTCCTACTCAGTCATAGGTGAGATTTCCTGTAAGCAGTTGCATTTTCAGTTGGCTTACATTGCACTTTCCCTAGAGGAGTGATTTAAATGAGATGTGTGCGGTTACCTAGATTAAATATTGCAGGCATCCAGTCAGAAGCAGTCTCCTGAGGTAGTCACTCAGATTGAATGATAGCATTGTCCTTCCCAGATCTCCTGAAATGCCAGTCCCCCCCCGCAAACAAAAACGCAGACAAAGCAGATCCACTCTGCTTTCACATATTGCTTGTTGTGAATGGGCTGCAGAGATCAGGGGAACCGTCGTGCTTTGTTTCATCTTTTCGATGCCCGGTAAGAGCACGTTAAAAGCAGCAGTTATTGTTTAATATCTGCTGCAAACAGGAGGTCAGTGGAGGAATGCAATGCCCTTCCCCCTTCTCAGAGGAGCAGCGGCGTTCTATTGTGAACCACAAGCATGCTTTTATTCATGGGGTGTAATGTGGGGTGCCCTGGTAAACCAGAGTCTAAAATGACAGAGAAAAATAATCTGGAGACTGGAGAGCCTGGCCTCGTGGCTCCTTAGCTCTCTTGCTGACACAGAGTAAAACAGTGGGTTTGCATGTGGAGTTTCTTGACAAAGTAAACTGGCAGGGATTTTGAGCATTCGTGTTTACAATTAAATTACAGACATCATGCTTTTATCCTAAATGCACTCACTTATGATCACATGCTGGGCTCCAACATCACAAGTTAGCTTGTCTACGTTTGGAAAGGGCACCATAATCCCTTCAATAATGTACTGTAACGACAAAGGCTGTTTTTCACTGGCTTTATTTTGAGGATGACACTGCGTTCAGTACCACATGGTGTCATGTTGAGGATGGGATAGGCCACTCGGAGGTGGCACATTTCAAACTGGAGTGGTGCTATACATGTTATGACAGATATACTTTATATTTACACCGTTTGTATCCAGTGGGTTGGATAGGTTAAAATAAACCCACTGTATCAGAAAACACATTTGTTTTTCTCCATCTGTCATCCAAGTTAACCCGACGTGTCCGATTACTAAAAACAGATCAGTCCAAAAATGCCCTCCACAATGGATGAATCTTTAGTGGTTTAGTGTTGATGGGAAAACTGATCTTTGTGCTTGCTCAAGTTGCCTGTGATTACCCAACAGAGGAGATTTAAATGTTCTTCTAATGTGGTGTTTCTATGTGGGCGTCAGCGTTTTTAAAAACACAAATAGCATTTTATGATTCATCCACATTAGTGTGGATATCGTCTGAAACTGCTTGTTTGTTGCTGTTTTTATGCTCCACTTCTCTATATTGCTCTGTCTCTGTTTTACCACATAAAAAAAGAAATGTCTGAGCTCTGTTCTTTTTTTTCCTCACTGGTCTCTGAGATTTCCCTTACAGCTCTACAGATATGATGTTGCAACATTTCCAAGGAGGTGAAAGGGCTTTGCTTAAGAGTTACCCTCTTGTTTGCATCAGAACATGACCCACTGTGAATCACCCCCTTGTGATGTTTGCTTTCCTACCACAGACACTCACTCGCACACACACGCACAAAAGAGTCAGCCTAGAACTGGTTTTGTGCCTGAATGCTTGTGTAAGTTCTACTGGGAAAGCCGTGATGTTCCCCTTCTGGCATTTGTGGCCAGCTCTTTTGTCAGCAGCAGAAGGAACTGAAATGCTTGAGAGGCTTATGAAGATGGAAAAAATATGGCTCATACCCCAGAACCCAGTCTCTGACAGTTGTGATTGTGCTTCCTAAACTGGGAGGCGATGAGTGTATTCATCACCACATTACAAATGAAGGGATTTCTTTTCTCTCTGTATGATACCATCTTTGCAGAGTATACGAACCACATAGGCACACAAACGCTAATAAGCTACAGCCATACTGAGTTAGCAGAAATGCTTGCAGCATGCTCTTGCTGGTTTTAATCTTTTAACTTGCATTCTTGAGGCAGTCTCCCTGCCAACACACCCAGGAAAATTCACAAGGGCGCAACTCATTTTATTAAATGGCATTAGCACAAGGCTAACCTGGCAACCGTCCAAGATGACTGTGGAAAAATGACCAGCCGTGTCTTTGCTGTGGGCCAAAAAGGAATTCCTTTCTCTTGCAGCCTGGCTGTCAGTTGTGACACTTTTTTCATAATTATTATCAGTTTGTCCATTCCTCATGCCTCTTTTTTTCCTACAAACCATCAAATGTGACCCTCTATTAAAACGACAAAGTTAATCTTTAGGTAGCACATCTACCTGCACTTGTATGGTTTTTGGCAGGTATTCACAGGACAGAGATCAGTTACATTTAGTAAACCGATCCCGCACTGTTGCATTTTAATTCACAGTGCAACAGGAAAGTTGAGTTTCCTGCCAGCAGGACTAATGCTTTCCATCTGTGTGTTGTTTAGGAGTCTGTCTATCCCAAATACAGCCTAATAAGGTTCTGCCTCAGATCAGGGTAATTCATTTTAACTTAACCCCAAAATATAACAGACACAGAGGGACTGGACTTGCTGTCATTGCTAGAGATGAATTGTGGACAACATGATCTTACAAAGGCCTATATCACAACAGAAAACAGTCTGGAAAGTCAAATGTAGAAGGTTGAAGTGTTGAGCTGCTAATGTTCAGCTATCAGTCCCATTTACAGCAAAACAATAGTCGGAGGTTTTAGTGCCATACCCAAGGAAAGTCACTGTAATTACAGTGCTGTGACCACAAATTGCTTCTAGAATGAAAAAAATAATTAAAGACCACAGTTTTTTTCCTTATCAGAAAGTGTGTTCCAAACACAGAGTAAAATATATTTACCAGAGAAAGTTCACAATTGAAAGATTTGAGGTTTGAGGTGCTTCATTTCAGGATGTTTGGGGTCATATTCAATTAAGTGAGTGCTGATATTATTCTTAAGTTGCAGTTTTCTGCATTTTGAGATAGGGGCTTTGCGACTTTGAGGTTGTGTCACTTTGAAAACTGCACATAAACTTTCCACTGTGCAGCCTCTGATTGTTGTCTTCTGGTTTACTGCTCCTTCCTTGACAGTTTATAGCTTTTTACTCCCTGTTCCTGCCTTTCACCCCACTTCTACAAGAGTCTGCAAAGGGGGACAGGGTGACTAGGCACTGGGTGCAAAGGGGGTGGGCAGGCTTAATTTGCAAGGTCACCTTGTTTTCATGGGGGAGGGGGACTGATGTTCTCAACAGTTTCGTGTGTGTCTGTGTGTGTATCTGTGGTGTCCTGAGTCTTTCCAGTGCTGTAATTCTAAAAAGCATCCCATCTGTAACACCATCCTCATTTCACATTATGACAGTGGACAAAAACCTACTTTATATTGTCTGTGGGTGCAGATCCTATTACAGAAAAAGAAACCCTGCTTTCTGTCATGCAGTTAACACCAGCACCCCTCAGCAGTATGGTTGGGTTACAGTTGGAACAGACTGCACGTGGGACACACAAAAGAAGCCCCAGTACTTACAGGGAGGAGGGGTACAGAGTTACCATGGAAACAGACAGCCCTACCTCCCACCCCCATAGCAGATGGTGATGGTGAGGGTGTCGGGGGCTGGGTGTAGTGATGCCGGGGCTCAGAGATGATTATCTGTCCCAGGTTTCCCTCTTGAAACAACAGCTTTTGTGCTTCCTCTTGACAAAACAGGTGGCTGGGGTTTGTGTGTTTGTGCTGTTTGTTCCTGTCTATGGTTGGCAGGAAGAGATAAGTTATTACTCACATCTAATTTGAAATACTGGGGCATCTGCAACTACTGTATTTGAGGGATAGTAATACAAAGCTGGAATTTCACACACACACACACACAAAAAACAGGGACTTTGGAAGATATCCACTTAATTGATTAAGCTCTGGCTGCTGAAGCCTCGGCATTTTTACAACGCATCTCCACTGTGGATTTTGTCCCCCATCTTTTGGGCCATGTCCAGACCAAATTCAACTCTGCATCAGGCCATTACACATCCACACTGTGTGACTAACAGGAAGATGAGCATTCTCGAAGCTTCAACACATGCCTCTCTCTACTGATAAGCAAATGTTTGCCAATTACTGAACTTGTCTCTGTCATGCTATGTCTCTGTCATTAACCATATAAACAGAGGAATGAAGCTTTTCATATAACAGAGGAATCAAAAGCCCATTAAAGCTGTAATCAGTGTCTAAATGTTCCCAGAGTAAGTATTAAGAACTCTTATTTTGCACTGGACTGCCAGAATAAATGATCATGACTTACTTTACCTTTGATCTACATCTGAGTCCAATGACCAGGTCTGTTCTATATCTGTTGATATTAGAAGCTGATATTGTTTTGGCGTGACAACGAATGGAAAAGACTCGATTCCTTCAATGCATCTTTTGAAATCCTTCACATGGATCACTTATAATAAATGTATAACCACTGTAAACTCTTGTCAGCAGTCTATCTGTCTGTTGATGGCTTCTCAGGTCATCTGAGCTCAGCACAATATTCCTGCATATCTGGTCCAATATCTCTTTCAGTGCACATATGTGCGTGCTGTATTACGACAGAACTGAATAGAAAAAACCCAACCCTATCCTTTGAGTGCACATTCTTAGCGAGCGACTTCAGCTTAAATCATGACATCAGTACAAATTACAGCAGAGTTTCATGCAAGTAAAAGAGGAGCAATTTCAGATGCCTCACAGCAAACATACTTGAGGTAGAGGAGAAAAGGCTGCTCTTTGAAGAGGCAAGAAAGAAGCACTTCAAGGCACAGGAAATGTGGTTAGTAAAGGATGGCCTCTGTGCTCTGCTGGCCCCTGTCCCTACAACACATCTCTGAGTGGCATGCTTTTCCTGATATTTCCAGTGAAAGCATCCATGAAACTTCTTTCAATGTGAAATGTGTTTGCTTGAATTTTGAACAAATGCATGAATGACTGTCGCACTAAATCTAACCCTTTTGTTATGTTATTTTTAAGTTTTTTTGCTACCAACTGTGAGAGTAGCAGTGGTGTACATGTCATGAGAAAGTAGCTTTATGTTGTCAAAAATATTTAGATAAATTCATTTAAAAAAATCATTATCAGAAGTAACTGAGAGATAAACTTTCAAACATCAGTCATAACAAACTGTATGGGAGTATCAACTCCCGCTCAGTTACCTCTGTGTTCATGCGGATACTCTTCCTTAACAGACTCCACATGTAGCTCAACTCTCCAGCTGCCCACATCTGTTAAGGAGCTTTTGTAACTTCGTGCTCACCCTATCTTACTTCCCTCATGCACTCACTTTCCAACTCCACCAGCAACCAATCTTGGGTCTTGTCAAAAATAAATAAATAAATAAAAAATAAATGGATTGTCTATGTTTTATTTCCATACAGAGCACCCTGTGTCTTTCAAAGATTTAAGCTTATGAGCATTCATTGAAGGACTAAGCATCAAACAAATGCCAGAGTATAAAAGTAATTGCCTTTAATTCAGGCTGTTAAGCCCCCCTACCTTTTTGTCATAAACACTCTGCTGAGGTGATGTCAGCATGACTGCACCAAAGAGTCATAAATGCGTTAAAGACTTGGCCAAGTTTCTCAGCAAAGAAGCTGGACAGTGAGGAATTATGGGGTGAGTAAAAACTGCTAAGATCACCATTGATTCAGCATGTACAGCACCTCTTCCCTGGGTGACAGGAAAATGATATAATCTATCAAAGTGGCAGCAAGACACCCACGGGAAGGAGACGATGATTTGTGGTTGAGTCCAGAGAATACAAAGTAAAGGCTGAACTTCAGTATCAACCTTGCAGTGGAATAATTTGAATTTTAATCCAAATTCTTCTCATTTAAAAATCCTTAACTGTCTTGTGTATTGGGTTCAGTTGTGAATATCTATCCATATCCATTAATCATCAACAACTGAGGGAGTTTGGGTGAGGAGTGGTATGTCCTTACACTTGTGTGGGCAGCCTGGACGTCCTTCACATGGTCTTCACATGTGTTTATTCCATCTGGCCCTGCCCTCTCGTATCTCAGTGGTGATGTCATTAAACGAGAGATTTTTGGGTCTCGCAGCTTCTTGTTACACCACAGTTTATGCACTGGGTCAAAGTTAGACTTTTGGGAAAACTTTAGGGTATGTCTATGTGTGGGCTGGACGGGACATATTACACACACTGTCCTCATGGTCAAAATTATCCCCCTTCAGAAAAGCATGACTACAATTCAGAGCTACAGATTTACCGCCTTTTAAAACAAAACTGACTAATACAAAGTTTATCTTCCATGTGGAAATAATGTTCACAACTGTTAGAGGATGTGACTAGTCACTGACTCAGCATGTGCACGTTTGAATTCAAGGGCTACAGTATACAGCATCAAACTGGGGATTAAGAAACCTGAACAAATGGCCTGTTACTTTTCACAGTAATGCAGCACAGTTGCAGAAACAGTGGCTCCCCATTATCACCCCATTGTTACTTCATACATGGAAATAAAGAGAACAGGGTGTGTGGGGCTAAATGCAAATCTCATCCTCAGTCCCAAAAGGGAAGTCACATACAGCCATACCAATGAAATTCAAATCCAAACACAAACATGAACAGAAAAGTTCATTCCTGAAGATGAGAACAGTGGAGGACGGCACAGTGGTGCAGTGGTTTGCACTGTTGCCTCCCAGCAAGGAGGTTCTTTGGACTGGCTTCCTCCCACAGTACAAAGATATGCAGATTAGGTTAACTGGCAACTCTAAATTGTCCATAGGTGTGAATATGAGTGTGAATGATTGTTTGTGTCAGCCCTGTGATAGACTGGTGACCCCCCCTTAAGAGGATGGATGGATGGAGAACAAGAGATGTTGCTGGGATGTCCATAAAGAGCTAGTAAGGTACAACTATGTGCTGAAGAAAGAGCTGGCAAGTGAGACAAAGACAACTAATTGCCCACAGGCTGAAAATAAGTAAGCAACAAACAAAATCACTTCATATTTAGAACCTTAGCAGCAAGTGCACTGTGACTTGCTACTTGGGAAGTAGGAAGTGTTTGTTGCTGTCTTTACAGCATGTCCATCCTGCAGTGAGCCCAAGGCCAGACCTTCCTGCTAGGAGGTAAACTCACCTCATTGACATTTTAATTTTAAATAAAATCTCCCATTTATTGGATGGAAAGTCTGTGAGCTTGCCTCCCATTGGCTGTTCCAATTGCAGATTTGTTTTTGTGTAATGAGCTTCAAAACATCCCATAGGCAAAGGACAGTGAAAATAACATGTTACTGCAACTGCAGATGTTCAGTTGAGGAAAATTTGCAGCTGTCACCAGATTTCCATGTGACTGGAGATTTTCCTCATTTTACTGTCTTACTGGCATGAAAAGGGAGTGAGGGTGAGAGAGGTCTGCAGTCAACATTTAAAAGACGTTAAATGAACGTTATACGTGATCTAAAACATAGATCAGACTTTGTCAGGTTCATGCTGACAAAGTAGAAATAATGAAGTGGAATCAGTTCTTCTGCTGATGTGTATTCTTCTATAAAAGAGGTTGTCAGACTGCTTCATTTCAACAATTTATTTTTGCAAAGAAATTAAAAATAATTGCGTTTAGCAGGAACATTTTTTATCTTCTTCCTTAATTTCTTAATTATCTTGTGATCCAGTAGTATAATCTTATGAACCCTTGGTGTGGTCCTGATCCCTATGTTGGGAAACACTACTGTATGTAGTGTTGAGGTCTGATGGTGTGGGACTTCTTGCAGGAATATGACTCTGAATTTGTGTGTGATTCACAAAGTCATTCTCATCTGTTTTTCCTACATTATGAGAGAACAGATGCAGTTCATTAACGTTAACCATTGTAATGTAATTAATTCAGCGGAAAGGAGTGTTCATGTTGATGAGCTGCTGTCTATTATTACTGAATGTGATGCTGTTGAAGAGCTGGACTTTATGATCAAGATTCTTATGTCACTTGTGGTCACAAGCAAAGGGAGGATGTGATGGTTTGGCACAAAGACCAAAACATGAAAGATGACTGTGCTGCTGAGCCAGTTCCACAAAGAGTTCATCAGACTGTCTGAGCACCATGAGCAAACCTTATCTCAACAGTTGACTAACATAATGGGTCCAAACTATTTGAACAAGTCACCCTTCTGTCTGTCCGTGTGGTGAATTTTCACTTGGGTCTGAAAAAAAAAAGGAGGACCGGTTTTTCATATAAACATAATAATAGATTTATGGTAACAGCTGTGTTTCTTCCACAAGAATTTATGAACTTTTCTCTTTTTTTTTCTAGTCAAGCAACAAAACAGCTGTAGGGTTTTAAAGTGTAGGACCCAGGCCTATTTGTCCAATGAGGCATGAATTCACAATGACTATCCACTACTTGAAAAATGGTCTGAAATTCTCAGTGGCTTTTGTGTTCTTCACAAATAGTTAAGAACACAAAAGCCCCCTCACTGTCACTATATTAATAATGTTGACATGTATGAAAATCAACAAGGAACAGTTCTCATGTTGCTCTCCCTTCAAGTTTTCAGTCATTCTGGTTTGTTTTCCACACCCTAACAGTGATGCTGCTCAGAAATCCATTGGTGGGCACTTTTATCATAACTGCCCCCAACAGGTGTGGACAAACTGCCTTGTTTTAAGACCTGATGGCTTCAGTAAGATGAAACAGAGTCTTAAAGATCGACAGAACACACTGTACACTTCCTGCTCAGAAAGAGTTAGCAACTAGCAGGTGAACATACTGGAGCATTTAGCAGCTGAAGAGCCAAATATTCCCCTCGGAGTTGATAGAGACCAAAAACCGAGCTAAAAGAGAGTAAATATTGTTCAAATGAATCTGAATGTTGTTCCATCCAACTGCTGGATGTGTAGATAGGAAAGTGTTTGCTAACAGTTGCACACACACAAAAAAAAAAAAAAAGAATTTAAACATGTTCAGTCTGTTTGAACAATTAAACAGACTGAACATAAAAATATTTCTCAATAGTGTGATTTAGTGATGACATGCCAAAATACTTTGCCAGGGGATGAAGTATGATCTTTGCTGCCTATATTTTGGCACAGAAAGGAGTGTGAGTTGCGTAAGAAAAGCCTGAGGCTGTTACAAAGCCAGCAGTTTGGTTTTTTTTATGTGTAAGTGTGTGTGTGTGCTTCTTGGGCAAGGAGCTTGTATGTGTACATGCATGTGCCTCTTGAGTGTCCCTGTGCATGTGTGTGTGTTGTGTATGTCAGAGAGTGAAAGGCGGGGTTTGCTGTCTCTTGCTTTGCATGGTTCTGCTCAAGTAAAGCTAATATAGAGAGACAAAGACTCGAGTGTTTTATGCAACAACTCTGTCAGCATGAACCTAACAATGAAGAGGTGACAATAAACTAAAGATGCACGTCCAATCAACAGCCTCCTCTTAAACAGGTATTTTGTGCAAGGTCATCAGCCACATGAGCGTCGTGAACAAGCGCTGTTGTTGACTCATCAAATTCTGACGTAGAAGACAGAAGAAGGACATCTATTCACTGACTCTGAGCTCATGATAACTGAATTGTGAATACATACTATATATTTGATGTGTTGGATCTCCTGTGTATCATTCTGTGGTGCTGCCATTGTGTATCCAGGCGTTGTGCTAATAGTCTATATATCACTGTTAAGCCCAGCACAGTTATAGTGCCTGCTGTACAATGTGAAGCTCATTCTTGTTATAAAAGATCAATACTTGGTTCTATGAAGTAAGGGCGCTGAACTGGTTCCACTGGATACAGAAAAGTTTCCAGGTCACTGGATGGAGCTTGGTCTTTGTCCGATGGGGCCTTTTCTTTGTGTCCTCTGGCACATTGGACTGTTGCCTTATGGGATTTACTCAGATCTTTTATGTCAATGATTTATTTTCTTGGAAACAAAAAACTCGACTGACTTCGGTGCTCTGTCAATGTCGAGATCATTGTTGAACATAATGTACTCGACCACAGGCACACAGAGGAGTTTCAGCTCATTGAGAATACAAGCACTTATTGTGACCTGTCAGATTGATGTGGCTTGTGCACTCAGTTCATTGGCTGCCCCACCTACCAAGATCGTCTTGGGCTGTGCAATGCCTTGATTGTGGTGCCAGGGTGAATTGCACGTTTTCGAACTCAGTCTTCTCGTCCTGAATAACTGACAGGCCAGGTGCCTTCCCAAACGCTGCCACTCCTGCCTTCACACACAATCTTAGCTACTTGTTGTGATTAGTTTGGCTAGAGGCAACTGTCAGACTCTTCATACTTCATATGCACCCTTTGGATAACTGCTGAAGTAGGAAGGAGACCCATCTTACCATTTTGTGGAACTCAGATCAGCTCAAACCATCAATGTTAGTGCTTAAGTGTCACACTTAGCACTGGACTTAAATCCAAAGACAGGGAGCAGTGATAAATGTGCTGATATTTTCATTTTAAAAAAACTGCTATGTCTTCATTTACCTCCTCTGCTAAGATAAAATTTCTAACAACTCACTAGCAGAAATAGGTCTTTCACTCCTAGTAGAGAAAAATTTAAAAGCTCCAGCATTTTAGAAGAGAAGACACTCTGTTGGCACTTTTAGTAAGAAGGGCAGTAAGAGCCTTAAGGGTTAAAGGGTCATTTTGATGGAGAAACCCAGATACCTTGAACCTTTCTCAGCCACCTAAACACACAGACTTCCTTCTGTTTAAGGCAAAAAAAACCCCCAAAAACACATCACCAGTGTGTGGGTTGGCAAAACATTTCTATGGCTCCTTTCTGCTCTGTGAGACAACAGACAAGCTATTTTAAAGTTGACTTGGCTGCTTGAAAATATACTAAACGACACAGTGGTTGAGCTTGATTAAGACTTGGTTTTGGAACGTATGTGCTGTGGCTCTGGTTTTTATGAATCATGCTGAGGGTAACATAAACCTGGAAATCCAACCCAAGGCCTCTGGCTCCCTGTGTGAAAACCAGTTACCACGCCTTCCACTGAATGAAAAAGAGTTTGGATTTAAAAATAAAACTGTCTTACGTCATTGTACGTATAAAAACAGATTCACAGTCCACAAACTTTGTCCTTTTGTCCACTCAAAGCTAAGAGTAGTGTAGAATGACTACTTTAGAGCTCATAGCTCAAAACCAGAAATATCAGTAAACAGATACTGCAGAGTCAAGAAAAGAATGCAAAATGTAATGTGAACTACTTAGCTATGTAATTTGCTGTACTTCTTCCTTACAACAGTAAAAAGTTTTCCAAGACTATTGTAAGTTGTGGATAAAAAAAAAAAATCATGTCCTACACTGTCTGCAAATTTAAGTGAAGACATGACTTTATGAACCTATAGTCATATCTTCCTTCTGACTCACTGTGAATGTGTCTTTTATCTCCATAGTGGCTCAGACCCCTTGAGGAGAATAATGATCTTGTGCTCAACCTCAAAAAAAGAACTCAATTTGGACTTTAGGAGACGGGCCTCCCCCTCTGCAGCCACTCACCATAAAAGGGACTGTGGACAGTCACCAGTTCCTCAGCCTGCACATCTCTGAGGATCTCAGCTGGGCCAAAAACACTACATGGGTAGTGAAAAAAGCCCAGCAGAGACTGCACTTCATCAGAGTACTGAGGAAGGCTGGACTTGGACACCAGCCGCTCATCCAAGCCTACAGAGGACTCATTGAAAGCATCCTCACCAGCACCATCACGGTGTGGTACGGCAACACCACACTGGCTGAGAGGAAGTCGCTTCAACGAGTCCTAAAGAGACATTAAGGGGGGAAGAATATATATACTATATAAATATGTGTGTGTGTGTGTGTGTGTGTGTGTGTGTGTGTGTGTGTGTGTGCAATACCACCTGTGAAATATACCTGTTATTACCATGTGCAATATCTTTTTACAATCACCATGTGAAATATCATATACTGAAAGTAACTGTATGCCTATATTAGGCACTAAGCTTATACTATATATGTATATGGTATATATACATTTCTTTATGCCTATATTAGTGCACCCTTAAACTTCTTTAAGTGTATTATCTTGCTTTTCTTTTGTATTATTTATTTCTTGCCTGGTTATTCTATTTTTTTTTTTTTTTTTTTTTTTTATTCTTATTTTATCCTTTAAACTTTTAGTAAGCTTGACTCGGAGTTCCAATGTACATGTACTGCAGTGTATCTGTGCAAATGGCAAATAAAACTCTATTCTAGATAGCAGAGCTCTTTAGTGTCCATTTTCAAGAAAGGTTAAAATACTTTATGTGCAACAAGCCTTTAGAATTGAACTAACTTCCTTCCTTTTATTTTCAGTAAGAAGCACAGCTACTGTACTTCCTAAGAACACACAGGAATAGAATCAGCAGGAATAGTTCCATGAAACATGTTGTGTAAACTGATTGTGTTAGGTAGAGGAGAGGTTGTTGCAGAGAAAAACAGGACAGACAACATCCATACAGTGTTTACCCTGCACTCTGAACAGGCCAGGTACCTTGTAAAGTCGGTTGCCATTTCTCTCTCTAGTTCCTGTTCACTAAGAAAGTAGAGAGATAGAGAGGGCTGTGAGAGCAGAAACAGCAATCAAAATGCTGAGTCAGAGTTTTTACACTTTCAAGGATCCAGATGGAATTTTGAAAAAAGTACTTGTCCTTGTAAATGTCCTCAAAATGGACTGCGAAAAATGTCTAGCAGTATGCCAGATGAAAACACATAAAAAAAACTAAGAGTAACAGATGACCATTTTGAGAGTTTGTCACTGATTTAAGTCTAAAAACACTCAGACCCAGCAGATGACTTGCACTGCAAATGGCAGACAGCACAGGCTAAAGGGAGTTGTCACTGTTACAACAATAAAGATATTTACTGACAAGCAGGAGTGTAAACTGGCTACTGTTTTCTCATCCATTTTAAGCCCCAGTTAAATAGACAGGACCAGTGGTGTGTCCACAATCTAATCTCCAGCTATCAACTGGACAAAAACAAAAGCAAACAGTGAAGGCTGGGCAGATTGGAGGATTGTCTGGGTGGTCCCAAATTTCAAACCGACAGTTTACAAGTCAAAGAGGCCGGTTTGTGTGTTGGATTCTTGTTTGTAATGTAACAGTTTTTTGGGGTTTTTTTTAATTGTGTGGTATTAAAATAGTAAGAAGTGTGAAGTAAGACCTAAGTATGAATGCTGGAGGAAGTGGTATTTTGTTGGAAAAGCAGCAGGTTATGACAGAAATTTAAATAGCACCTGTTTTTGTTGATCTTTTTTTCCACTTTTGAACACAACATGATTTGGTGACACCTGCTATTTTGACTTTAATCCAACATAGCTGCTTCCAGTTTTGGCTGCTTCCAGCTTTGGATGATTGCAGGTTAATCGGAAGCTCAAGCCCTAAAATTTGGGATTTGAGAAGTAAGAAAAATGTAGTTAAATTTACAGACATGAATGATAATGTAAATTACTAAAAAAAAATCTAGCATAACAAAGCTTCAACAGTATATCTGACAATACATTCAGTTTGCCTAGACAGGGATGGTAGATGTTTTTGTTTTTCATCTGTTTTTTGGGGCCTTACTTAAATGCAAACTCACCATACAGATGTGTTTACTCAGTTTTCACGTGAAGATCGTCTTGTGATGTGACGACGAACAGCTGAAGCCACTGCTCTGTTGGATCAACGCACCACCAGACACAGTCACCAGACACTTATTATGATATAATATGGATAATCAATATAACGTGTGGTTTGTTTGCCCTTAAATGTGTTTGTGTGTGTGTGTGTGTGTGTGTATACATAAATAAAGTTCTTGTGACGTGGGTTGCCTGGATGAACTAAGAGACGTGTTGTTTTCTGGTCCAGTCCTGTGTCAAGTTCTTATGAAAGACTTCATGTCTGCACAGCTAAAGTATGTATTCACAGAGGGAAGATAATCACCCTCACAATATTACTTCAGAAAGTGTTTCACAAGTTTAACAATTTTATGACCAAGGACTTACTTAGAGTATGTGGCCTGCTTTCCTCCAGTAACAATCATGAGTTGTTAGTTTGAGCATCTTTGGCGATTTTATAAAAGGGATTTAAGCATACTTTAACAGTACTTTGTACTGGTTTATCAGAGCACATGGAACAGCTGAGGGATGAGGAATGACGTTGGCCCTCTGACCAATCTTTCAGGTCTGAATGTGCTGATTAGAGCAGCCTGTGGTCTGACAGGTGGAAAAAGACAACAGGCTTTAAATGGACGTAGCAGAGTTATATCAGGAAACATGTCCTTTTAGTTCGCACTGAGAGCAGGTAGAAGGGTGGTGTAGGGTCGCCGGGCTTCACCAGTGAGTGAGCCTTGTGTTGGTGATGTCAGCCAAATGGTTTCACATCTGTGGTGGGAGGTGCCTACATTCCTGCTCTCTTGTTTGTGTCAGTCCTACAAACTCAAGGAAACACAGTCTATGTATAAGGACTCAATACAACAATCACACACTATGAAAAGTAATTAACCAAGAAATGTCCTGACTTTTAGTCTCTAGTGTGGCTCAAACGCCAATAATGCTGGACTCTAACTGTCCCATAATGCAACTCAAAAGCGTCTTTCATTGAACCCCGCACCTCCTAAATGCCCATCCATTTCTTTCAAACCCCACACCCATAGTGTGTTATAGGCTTTCTGCAGAAAATGACAAGTCTCAAGCTCTGATAACCAACGGGGTTGTTTTCTCACATTTTAGAAAGGTTCCATCATAGCCACAACTCACAGGCTGAGTAATGATCCTCAAGATAAGATAACTGAACTACATGAGTAAAAATGAAGGACTGCCCTTTAAATGTTTGCTTTTCTTAGTTGTACACAGAGATCAAGACTGCTGCTTCCCCCCACTGGTCAAAACTACTGCTACTGTTACTGTTCAAAGTTACAGGACCTCTGATCTTGTGAAGGATTATTTCAATCTCAAAAAGACTAAATCTATAGAGATTTAGAACAGAAGCTGCAGAGGAAACTGCAGTAAAGTTAAAAAAATAAAAAATAAAACCAAATACATTTGAATCTAAGCTTTGTTGGAGCAACAGTTTGACTATTTGCTATTTTAAATGTGTTATTTTAAACCAGGGGGTCTGAAACCTCAGACCATCAGCATCAGGATGAGCTAAGTAAAACAAAACTTCCACACTCCTCTTAAATCCACGATTTTGATCGAAAATAAAGATCATTAAATATATTTAGAAGCCATGAGAAATTCACAATAAGAGGAGTTCAAGAACAAGTGAGAGAAACGTTTTAAACACCATCAAGTCATAACAAGTTATTTACTATTATATCAACTTTGATCTGCAGGTTCAAAGTATCAGCATAATTTCACTTCCATCATCCTGCTGCAAAATCAAACAGGTTGACAACCTGTTGTCAAGACTGTCTTATTCATGTAGATTGCTCAAGACAGATACTATCTGTGGTTTGTCTACTTCCCCCGAAGTGATACAGTTTGCTAAAATAACATTAGCAATACCATTCTGCACACATTACACAAGGACTCCTAAACCATCTCTTAGTTAACACTCCATTAAGTAGCTTTAGTCTCGATATACCTCTGCGCATCAAGAAAGGAAGAAGATGAAGCTGCAGCTTTTCATCTTTAGTGTTTTGAAGTATTTGGTTCTGACCAGTCAAGAGAGAGAAACACAGGTAAATAACTGAATTCCTTAGTTTTTGTCATTTTCAAGTTTCAGCTAGGGTAGTGAACTGGCATTTGATGTAAAGGTGAGCAAATGATAAACGCCACTGCAGCAGGGTGTGTAAGGCTAAGAAATACATCACTGCCTTTCAGTGTTATAGAAACAGTGATATGTTGTTTGAAGTGAAGATATAAAGCACACTTTCAAAACAACGGCATAGGTTGAGGTTCTTGAGTTGTTTGGGAAGCAAGATTCAACTTTTTCAAATATGTTGTACACTGCATTAAGCTGTTTCTTACACTGAAACACAGCCTGGAACTTTCACTGGTAGTATTCATAGGACTTCATCACCAGAAATGATGTTTTGTGATGTTGGTAAGGTAAATTTCCTCTTTTAAATAAACAGTTTGAACTTTTAGGAAATGTCTTTCTTGCCAAGAGTACGATGAGAAGATAGCACTCTCCTGTCTGGGGAAGTTGTGTGTTAGACTATTTCTTGACCAGGCACAGGGCATGACCTCCTGCAGTGTTAATTAGAGAGCTTTAGAAGTACAGGTGGACAGATATTATCTTTGAACAGAGCCAGGCGAGCTGTTGGCAGTTTTTTTTCTGCTATGTTAAGCAGCAGCTTGGTGTAGGATCATACTTAGTAAACAGATATGAAAATGGAATCAATCCTTTCATTTAACTCTAAGCAAGAAAGTGAATAATCGCATTTCCCTGAAGTTTTTTTCTAATTTCACTGAAAACTTCTCTACTGTGCCACAATGGCAACAATGAATTGTCAGCTCTGCTCCTTCTACTTCAATTTGTGTAGTATTTGTGTATTTCATAGTGTAATGATTTTTGTTTTTATTTAGGGGCTGACATTTACCGACGGCTGGAACTTCACAGTCTTCAGTTCACTTTACAATTTTACATATCCTGGGGATGAGGATGAGCAATCTAGTCCTTGCAACGTAAGTGTGCCTGGATTTAACGGCCTGGGCCTGATGATCACCTACATCATGGTGTTTGTCTTCAGCGTGGCTGGCAACAGTGTAGTTGTCTATGTGGTGTGCTATATGAAGAAAGGCAGAGCCAGCACAGATATCTACTTAATGCACCTGGCGATAGCGGACCTCCTGTTCTCTCTCACGCTTCCATTCTGGGCTGTCGACGTTCACTCTGGTTGGATCTTTGGCAACTTCCTATGCAAACTCCTGTCAGGCTTTCAGGAGGCATCAGTATACAGTGGTGTGTTCCTGCTTGTGTGCATCAGCGTGGACCGTTACTTTGCCATTGTGAGAGCTATGCGTGTCCTATCCTCCCACCACCGGTTGGTGAAAGTGGTGTGCGGTGTGGTGTGGCTGGTGGCTGGACTGCTGTCCTTACCTGTGGCCCTTCAGAGGGAGAGCATACAAGCTGAAGATCTGGGTCAGACCATTTGCTTTGAAAACCTAACAGGTGAAAGCAGTGACCGCTGGCGTGTTAGCATGCGTGTCCTGCGCCATACAATGGCCTTTTTCCTGCCACTGGTGGTGATGGCTGTCTGCTACGGCTGGACTGTGGTGACGCTGTTTCACACACGAAATCAACAGAAGCATAAGGCCATGCGCGTCATCCTGGCAGTGGTCTTAGCATTTATTCTGTGCTGGCTCCCTTATAACATCATTGTACTGATTGACTCACTCATACGAGGCGGATCACTTGTACTGGAGACATGTCATGCTCACTACAGCGTGGCAGTGATTTTCAATGTGTCCCAAGTGTTGGCCTTCATGCACTGTGCAGTGAATCCAGTGCTGTATGCTTTCATTGGGGTGAAGTTTCGTAACCAGCTGCTCTTAGCTCTTTACAAACATGGCCTCATTAGTAAGAGGCTCCACATGGCTTACAGGAGAGGCTCTGTCAGCAGTGCAGGGAGCATCAAATCTAGAAACAGCTCTGTTTCGATGTAAAAAGCTCTGGATGAATGATTATTTACAGGCTTGGGCGGTGGTCATTTTTATTTGCTCCTGCAATTGGCCAAACAAGGAAAGTGTAGCAGATTACAGCAGGCCTCAACAACCAAGAGGTCAACAGAAGCTAATATTATAAAACATGTACAAGAAGAGAGAAAATGTAGGTGTTAGCTAGATTATTCAAAACCTGAACTCAGTTCCATATTCATTACTCCATCCCAGCCCACACAAAAAGGAAAACGAGGACCTCAACCTCAGAAGGTCAGTGGAGGAACGTATGGTGCACCACCAATGTAGTGAGAGAGAGCTGTACAGCCATTGACTAGTTTGATGGTGTGCCATGCCTTTTCTACTTTGAGAACTGGTGCAACTTTTTGAGATTTCATTGTCATTTATATATATTTCACAATGCATGTGTGGTTTTTTCCATGACAACACAGCCCTTTAAGGCCTTTAAAAAATGTAATTTCCTTGTGGTTATGGTTCTGAAACATTGTGAAAATGACTGAAGCGCCATCTTGTTTTTCAACTTGAGAAAGTTAGTTTTTTTTTAACAAAAGAAAGTAGTGAAAAAACGTTCTTGTAATCAGACATCTTAATCTTTCAAACAGGAAGAGGTGGCAAAATCAGCTTTCCCTTTTCAAATACAAGGTAGAGTGCGTCCCTTTGATGATTGGTTTTCATTTGGGCACACTTTTATCTGTCTGTTCAAACTGCTGGTGCAGGAAACATAACAGTATTCTTTGTTAGAAATGCTGTAATATTAAAATCCGGTATTTTTTTGTTGAGCATCAATTTGCAGTTGACATGTTATGGCACATAAGATATACTTTATGTATCTGCTTTTTGTATATGTGCAAGTTGCACGTGAGTATGGTCTGTGTGTGTATGGTGTGTATATCAGCGTGGGTGGCTCTTTGGCTGAGCTAAAGAAGAAGGGAGAATGTTTCTTAATGACAAAGTTTTGCAGAAGCCATGGTTGCTAAACAAAATTTCATGTAAATGATGGGATGTTTTTATGCACTCTGACTATATGAATTCTTATTCTGTTATCCTTTTTCACAGTGTTTATAGAAAACTCATTTGAGCTCAAGTCAGATATATGCTCCTGCTCCTGGTTCAGTTCAGTGTTCAATTTTTGTTCTTTCTTTCTTTTGTACAAATCAGCATTCATATCATATTCATATCTCTTACTCATTCTTTCAACTCTGACACAGTTGGTGATGCTTGCTAATACTTTCCAAGCATGCCTGTCCTGTGTTTTCAGTTTTTGTGTGTGTGTGTGTGTGGTTTGATGTAGCCTATCATTTGATTGACTCACAATAAAGAATGCTTAAAGCTCAACCATGTGTAGTCTCCCATATTTTTCATTTTCTTAGTTGGTTTTTAACTCTCCCTCAACATCCAGAATGATGGCAATTTATTTTTCATGAAATATAGGTCATTTGCTTGTTACCTCCCTCTTTCCATGAGCCCAGTGAGCTTATTAAAAATGAATGACAACACAGAATTAACACTTATTGATTCATTTAAAGTTACAAGTTAAAGTAATGAGATGATGTTCTCACAACAAAACCATACCAAGTTTGTTTAAATAAATGAATAAATGAATAAATGAATAATACTAATACTACTACTACTACTACTACTACTAATAATAATAATAATAATAAGACCTTCTGCCAGAAGATGGAGCCATTTTCCACCAAATCCTTCAGTTAATGAATCCACTCAGAGCGGCACACCAATCTACATAGCTCTGTAAACTTTAACCTGAGCAGAGGTCTGATTAGCCAGAATAACTGGAAACACGTGAGAGCATGGATGGAAGAAGTATTCGAATGTAATGGAGCTATCGTTAATGTAATCAGTTACACCTTTAGTAAAGGTAAAAATTAAAAGTAAAAATCCTTAAGCAATAATGTTATTTAAGAGGTACTGTTACTGACATATTGTTAGGAAAATTTATTAAAAGTTAAAATACTCAATTCAGAAAATGGCTCCTGTGAGTGTTATAATATATATTTGGATTATGATGCATGAAGCATTGTACTGTTTTAGCTGGTCAAGGGCCTGGAGCTAATTTTAACTAGGCCTACTCTTATAGTGTTGGGTAGCTGGGCATAGCTATAAGCTATAGTATAGCTAAATATAGTACTTGAGTAAATGTACTCAGTTACTTTCCATCCCTCTATGTGTGTGTGCTGCTTTAATATTCTCCTCTTCCCCTAAGTATATTGCAGTTTATGTTAAGCCTACATGGTGCACGTCCTTTGTGTTTATTAAGTTATCACAGACTAACTGGCATAAAGTCAACCCGGGGCGGGGTCATAATCAAAGTATGGGCTGGCTTTTGGAACTCTGGATAAAATGGGTTGAGGGCAAATAGCATTTTTACCCTAGAGCCTGCTAGTGGGTATACTCAGGTCTGCTCCTGGGTTTGTTCAGGTGCCATGTGCGCGTCCATCTTCTTGGTGCACCACCCATTACTCCCACCAAACTCCTCAATCAGTTTAAAACCGCCCTCCCCCGAGTGGGCGTGGTCAAGTCTGTACGTAGGCGGATATCATGTTACCATGGTAACAACAGAGTCACAGCTCGTATGTTGACTCTCTGCAGTAGCTAGCTGCCAGTGAATAAACTGGCCTGCTTTGCGTTTATTAACCACGGAGCTAGAGTACTTACCTCTGGACCATTAAGGTAATCTCGGTGTATAATCATGGATGATATTCCTGAGCTACCGTTTAAGATTATCCTCTTAGCAGAGAAGGTGACGTTAGCGGTAAGAGCTACTGAAAAGACGAGTATCAAAATGCTTGACTGATGCAGTGATACTTCCGTTTTATTTTCAGAATAAAATCTCAGTTTGGTTGCTGGGGAGTAAATGGTCTCTTTGAAACTACTCATGTAGATCCATGGGATCGCCACACCAATATGTTCACCCATAGTAGCTCTGTGAGATACTTTTATACTCTGTTCGATATTTTCTGTAGCTTGTTGTCATTGAGTAACACTTCAAACATGTTTTCAACAAAGGAAGTGTTTAGTTCAACGTTCTCTGCTGTGATTTTGAAAGTGACTCCCTGACACTGGAAGTCATAATGCATAAAACAGCGTTACCTTACCATGTTTTCTTAAGCCATGTTTCTATCACAAGTTAACAAATAGTTGATGTTGTAACATTGTGCGCTCTAATTAGTGTCCTTAAGCAGCAGTGTCTATAGGTGGGGATAGGCTTTAACCGACACAGAAGACTATCATTAGGTTTCACTTGTTTATTATTAACTAACTAACGTTATCCCGGTTTGTAAGCTAACAGCAGCCTTTAGCCATGCATTTGCCTCGGCACATAGTGGTTTAGTTGGTTGATTGTTCGTGTCCAGCGGTTTCTTAGGAAGTCGGGATGTCCAGTGATCTTGCTGGTGTGTGGGAGGTGGCACTGAGCGATGGAGTCCACAGGATAGAGTTTGAACATGGCACGACCACTGGAAAGAGGGTCATCTACGTTGATGGAAAGGTATGGATCCTGATCTTATCTAATTCTAAGCAGGAGAGAGACTAAGCGTATTTATATGTTAAACCTGACCCGCTTTATGATTCACAGTTTCACATTACAAGGTCTGTTGTTGTTGATTTGCGGTTTCTCACCATGCTACAGGAGATACTGAGACGGGACTGGATGTTCAAACTCGTGGGGAAGGAGACTTTCAGTGTGGGCAAGTCAGACACCAAAGCAACCATCAACATCGATGCAGTCAGCGGTTTTGCCTATGAGTACACCTTGGAGATCAATGGGAAGAGCTTGAAGAAGTACATGGAGAACAGATCAAAGGTCACCAGCACCTGGTTGCTCAACTTGGATGGTACTGACTGCAGGGTGGTCCTGGGTGAGCTCCTCTATCTTCTATATATTATTCACCTGCTGTCCTGATCATCTTGTTATCACAACATCTGATTTATTATTTAAGTTTTTTTTGTTTGTTTGTTTTGTCATTAGTGTCTGGGTTTTTTTCTTTGTTCATTTGAGTAATCAGTCGAGATATTGGATTGTTATTTAGCATAGTGTGATTTCTGCCGCTTCAGAACTACTGACTAATATTATGTCAGAGCTGAGGCTAAGCTCTTTAACCGCTTTAAGCCCCACGCCATCTTCAGCCATCTCTGTCATCTGGGCAAGTTAATCCTCCTTATAATTACCCTGCGTCCACTTGATCAGGCTGAAAACCACCTGAAGGATGTACAACACATACTGTACATTAGTGTTCAGTAATGATCTATAAATCTAAGCAGTAAAATAATCTGAATAATTCAGTTAGACTGTCAGAAATGTGAGGGTGTGGTGAGCAGCCATAGTCTCACTGATGAAGCTTTGTGGCAGTACAGCTGTTGATAGTAGCACTCTCACCAACAGCACGCTTGCCATCACATTGTTGTAAATAAACAAAGAGGCAATTGTAACTTGCCCAAACATAACCTACAATATTTAAATTAATGTTTCAGCTATAGAAAAGTCACATTTAACCCCCAGAAGCAGAAGAAAATGCATTTTAAATGTCAGACACTATAAAATGTGACTGGTGCTAACTTTTACACAGCCACAGTCATAACTTAGTAACTTAAGTTTTATAAAGAGATAAAATAAATAAAAAAACAACTACCTAGAAAGAATTTGTTCCATAAATTAGGGTTATAAGCACTGTGTCTTTACAAAGATAAACAAGGAAATACAATAAATTCTGACTTCAGGGATGTGATCTTTTCCTTCTTTGTAATTTTTGCTTTTGCTGTGATTCATATGGATCTAAATAAACACTGTCTTTAGTTTTAGAAGCTGTCTCCAGCAAAATGTGGTCAAATAAAATATTTTTTTTAAAAACATCTTCCATTAACTGTAATACTGCAAATTTAAAGAGCTATACAAATCTAAATGTGTAATAATTTCCCAGGCATACTCACAAGAAGAGATTTTGCTTTTGGGACATCAGTAAAGTCTATATACGTTCTTCTGGATGGGGCCAGATTAGGGTCAAAAAGACTTTGAGCTTATAAACTGATAAATAGTTTTAGTTTGGTTTTCGTTTAGTTTGTAGTTGTAGATCAACCTTTTCCTTTTGCCATGAAAGGCCCTGTAAGTGATTCAAGACACAGAACATAAATCAGTCAGGGCATTTCTTTCTTGCTTTTTGTTGTATGAAACCAAAAGATGATCAGACAAACTCAAACATTCTCATACCAACACCTGACAGCATCACAGAACAAACAACAGCTCAGACCTGGCTGCACACACAGAGTACAACTTGTTAAGCAACTATTTACTGGCAGTCACATCGCATACTTTCATTGCGCAGTAGTGGATGTTTCATCGATTTGTTTCCTTTCTTTTAGAGAAAGACACTATGGATATTTGGTGTAATGGCCAAAAGATTGAAACTGCAGTAAGTATGATACCAGTTTCTTTCTCACATCTATATGTTGAGTCATTATTTAATAAAGGGATATACCACCAAATGTAAGAAATCACTTGATAAATCAAAATCAACAATTGTAAATTCCTGTCCCCTACAGTCAGAAACCAAAGTACTATGTTTGGTCCACAGCTGATAAATCTACCAAACACCAAATCCTTAATGGATAAAAAGCCTCAAACACCTTGTACCTCTGCAGCTGTCTGTAGCTGACAACAAGGGACTGAACGATTGCTTTCTGTGTCCACATGTTGGTCTGACTTGCGCCTGCAGGGGGAGTTCGTGGATGATGGCACAGAGACACATTTCACGCTCGGAGACCACAACTGCTGTGTGAAGGCCGTGAGCAGCGGGAAGAGACGAGACGGGATCATTCACACGCTGCTTGTGGATGGCACAGAGATAGCTGAATGCACAGAGTGACTGTGTGTGTGTGTGCTTACATTTGTATGAAAGCAGGTTTGTATGTGTGACTCTTAGGATCTCAGTAACACTGAGGAATGATGTTTAAAGCTGTCATAGGAGTCAGAAATGTGCGCCCCTATGTTTTGATGGCCGTGCTGTGGAGGGTATATTAGCCATACTGGTAAAGGCTGTAACTAATATAGCAACAGTTTAAGATAGGACCCACTGTTTTACAGGTTTTAAAGGAGAACACATTTCAGTCACAAACAAGGGATTTACTGTCTCAAAATGTAACGTCACACTGAAACACTTTGTTGAGTTGTAAACTGGTACTTTGTGTTGATATAAATACTATCAATTTCAGTCTTATTATCAGTAATGGAGGCCGGACGTGCCATATTTATCTCACTCAACCTGGCTCAGTTTGCCCTCCGGTTGCTAACATGAGTTGCAGGTGCTCTCTTACAGATGTACTGTACCTGTTGTCATTTCGGAGAAAACATCCACTCACTTCATTAATAACCTGAGCCAGTAAAAGCCAGACTCAACCTGTTCTCCCTGCGCTTCATGCTCGCTTTCATGTACTTTTCAACATTGTGCAGTAGGAGGATCAGATACCAGGGTACAAGATTATTCCTTGAATGTAGCATCATTCCAGCATGCACTGCTCAGGAATGATATTTGTTTAGTCCTGTGTTGATGTGTTAAATGGTCTTTTTTGACTGATGCAGCCAGGTGATTTTACACTAAAATGTTATTAGCTTCTAGCATACTGCTGTAGATGTGTGAAAACATCCTGTGGTCCAACTGTCTACATTTTAATGGCTGTAATAGTTTCATAGACAATCATTCAAGTGTCACATTATTGCCAGTAATGAATGAATGATACACACGACTGAAATACATCACTTGCTGATATCCAGACATACTTTGGAGACTCTTTGTTGTCCTTAGAGGTGTGTGGAATTCTGTTGTGCTGTCAAATCATTCGTGTCTTTTTTTATGTAAAGGTCAGGTGTTGTGGTTAGACAGAAATTAAGCTCAACATTTTTTTTTTTTCAGTGAAGTCATGGTTACAAATTAAAGATTTTGCCAGTGTATTTAAATGTTTGTTTACATTTTGCAAACACTTTACATAGTTTTGTTGTTTTGACTAATAATAAGAAGAAAACTAAAAGCTACCTTGAGTTAAGATTCTTTTTTAGATGAGCTTTCATACTTAACTGACTGATTTCTAACAGACACTATATTTTATTTCTTTTATATGTCCTGTGTGAAAGCTTTACATTTACATATGTATTCCATTTTGTTTCCTGTTACGGTACGTTTGTAAAATGTAAATTGTATTTCATCAAATCTGTGCAGCTGATTTTGTTGTTCATGAAATGATACAGAAATATAAATTATTAGTAAACAGAACTGGAGAGCCATGATTTATGTTTAAACAAACACTTTTCCCAGGTTCTCTGAAGTTGTGTCCTGACAAACAAACCATCAAGTTACTTAAAAACTAACAAAAAAAGAGGAGACGATGATTCAAAGCATTTTCACGCTGTTTTTTTTTTTTTATGTTTTTGATATCAACATCAGGCACACGATATATCTGCCCTCATGTACTCGATTTCAGTATCATCACTTCCCTTTCATTGTTGATTTGCCATTGGTTTATGAGCTTTTTATAATTAGTTTAACACCCTGGTACTGCCAGCCAAAGCTTTTCATCTGTCGCACAAAGGATTATGGAATCTTAATCATTAGCAGAATATGTTTCTCTAATGATGTTTGCATATAAAGTATCATAACACTAAATAATTGTACATACTAATGTAAAAAAATGTGTAATTCTGCTAGAAGACAGTGCATTTTAAATCTTGATCTTCATATACAAAAGATTATGCTATTCCTACTAATACCACTGCAGCGGAGTAGACTATTGTGCATTTTACTCAGCCACGAATCAACAAACTCACAATGTCAAAAAAAAATGAAAACACTCAAAATTTGTTCAAACGGCAATGCTCAGCTTCAAGAAAAACAAACCTGACACCTGTGATTCCTCTTTCACATTGTGGTGCTGGTCTCGTTTTTATGGTTTAACTTGCTGTTGCTCAGTTTTCTCTAACACTATTGGAAGCCTTCTTACAATGATTATAATGCCACAGTAAACAAACACCGTAAACCCAGTGGAAAGAGTGGAGAGATCATCCCTCAGAGCACCTTACAGGTGATAATGTATTTGGGCAGAGCTTGATAACCACTAAATATGACAGAGATATTACGTCCTCCCCCGTTCACGCTGTCATACATAACCTGGGGATCTGAATCCATGGGAGGAGGCAGAATGAGACCTGGTTTACCGAGGGTGGACTTTCCCGTCAGCACCTCAGCCTCAACAAAGTACAGATACTCATCATTTCTTTCCTGCCACACTTCCATGGCTTTTCTCAATGTGGCAGCAAAGTAGATGCCCTCTCCGTATGCTGGGTCTGTACACAGAGAAACATGCACAAGAACATTTTTTTTTTTTTTTTTACACCAACCCCTCTTCTCTACATTTGACATTACATATCTGTAAAACTGTCATTCAAATGCACCGTACCTGCAGGTGGTGCAAACTCTGTATGGAATCCAATATGGCTAACCATCTCACAGAACTGTGCAGGTACGCACTGAAACATCTTTCGAGTAGTGTTGCTTTGTAGCTGGTTTTTCTTGAGGTCAAACAGCGTCTGCAGGGCAGGGTTGTCCACTTTTTCCAGCTAAATAAAATAAAACCATCATTATTCAAGCAGTGGGGAAAAATAATAATAGTAAATTGCAGCAAATAAACAGGAATACTGTACCTTCAACATACACAGCCCCTCATTTTTTAAATCAGATAATTTCTCTGAGAACAAAGAGCTTTTGCAATCAACTGGGATTCTTTGAAAGGTCATATTCTTCGTCGGTATTTGAAGCATGGCACGCTCTTCCTCCCTGACAAACTCCTCCTGGATGTTGCAGAGCATGGCCTCCACCTGCAAGACAGCAACTCCAACATCTTCCAATGAATTCCCGTCGACAGTTATGTGCGCATGACCTTTCTCAAAAGACTCTTCAATGAAAACGCCCTTTTTGATCAGCTGGGACAGCTGCTGATATTCTTGCTCGCCCAAGTGCTGGATGAAGTTGTTACAGATAGTGACAGAGCCAGAGAACTGGAAAAGGCCGCTGAGCCATCGGTCAGCCTCGCGCGCTGTTTCGTCAGAGGGGCTGCACAGGATGATCTTTGGAGTACGAGGTTTGCTGTCCCGGAAGTCACCTCTGTGCTCAGGTGCTGGTGGAGAGGACATCAAGACAACAATCACTGGCACAATTTAGGATTACTGTTACAATTAGTTTTTAGCTATTTCAGAAACAGGATCAGTCCAACAGTACTCAGTGAGATTCTTATATTCTACTGTTTTTATACTTTCATGTTACTTGGAATAAAACTTTTCTTTCAGAACACATCTGCCGCACTGCATGATTGTCTTAATACTTTTAATGGACTATTTTGGTGATTTTTAAAAATGTTTTAGCTCACTATGTAAAGACAATTTGTACTTTCTTACAGCAGATGCATACTAAACTATTTTGCAAAGCTTATTACAAGTTTCTAAAATGGGTTTCCAGTCTCCCAGGTAGGCACCTTGTCAGCTTGACACGTGTTTCAGATTGGTAAGCCAATCTAAGACAAGTCTTTCTGCCTTTCTCTTTTTGTTACTCTGTTACACTGTTTTCATTTATGGAATTGCTGCAACTGGAAGCAGAGAGAGGTTCGAACCCACTCATTGTTAGTGTATTAAAGAACAATGCCAGATCTAGGATTTTGACATCAGATTTTTTTGGTTAACGTAAATGTAGTCGCCTCCTGAATTAAAGCCTTTGCTGTTCAGCAGCTGATATCAGGACTGCCGCTGCTCAGGACTGTATTATCACACCACAATAATGAAAAGTCAGTGGTGATAAAATGATCACTGTGATGAATTTCCTGTCTCTAGCAGGTTTCAAGATTGAGCTCTTATACAGTGGTGAATCTAATAGAAAACAATGACATCCCCCCCATACAAAATATTTTAAAGGTGTTCATTACTGCAATTATGGTTTCATGACCACCAACTCCCTATCAATATACTTGCATTAAAGGTCCCTTCATGTACAATTAATGTTAACAGAAACAGGCTGCTGTGGTCATTACCCTGTGTAAAGCTGGGAGGAGGAGACAGATCTCGCTGGAGAATTGCAATTTGTTCCACAAAAGCCTGGAAAGAGAAGGTCATTAAAAAAATCTCAGTAAGTTTGCGAGCATTAGCAGCTGAACATTCCTCAGCAGGTGCAGCGAGTGTCCTACACCACAGCAAATACATGAGCACATTCTGCAGATCACTGCAGCTTCCTACAAAAGTGTCAACTTCACTCATTAGTGCATGCTTTAAAATCTTTTAGCGAGTCTCACCATTTGTATTCCTCTGTCCCTGTTTTTGTTGTTTAATATTTTGTTTTTAATTTACTGTTTAAGTTGTCTCTCTGTAACGCTAACTCTCGAGGTGCCTCTATTTTGGTCGCCCACAATAAACACCCATGGCCAGTAAGGTAATACAGCTCTAACATTCTGACAGCACTTTTGCAATACAACCTTATATGTGTCGTTGTCAGAGGGATATATGACAAAATGAACTTCAATCATAGGTGGGGATTTCTTGGCGAAGTCAGCCACTGCACGTGACATGATGTAGGCAGCCTTATTTTTATCGAACCCCAGGCCTCCAGTGCCAATGGCGGGAAAGGCAACTGACTTGCGTCTTCTTGCAACGGCCATCTCTAAGCATTCCAGTACTGACTCGTAAAGGACCTGTAATGAATGAGTAAGTGGACAGAGACAAATATAAGCTCTTATTACAGTACATCAACAGTTATATGCAATATATTCATATTTTCTTTCTCAACAGTATGTATTGTTGTTCAGTTCCTCTATTTTTTATTATCATCTGTGCAATAAGCTGTATTTAATGCTAGACAGAATATATGTTCACTTTTAATATATGCTCATTAAGACAAATTCACACTAATTAACTCTTACAAACTGGGATTCAATATATTCTTTTTAGAGGAGCCAAATTCCACTTAAATAAATATAATAAATCAATATGTATACTTTTAAGTATGTCAGATAATGAATATTCTATCTTATCATTTAATATTTTCCCATTTTACTAAACTGGATCATAAAATTTGAACTCATAACGTACCCCCTGTGCTACCTTCCGTGTTGTGTCAGCGCAAAAAGTGTGATACACCTCTCGACAATTCAGTTTGTAGGGTCCTGTGATGATGACATATTTATTTCCATAGGCATTATAAATCTCCCACTGCATTCCTTGACCAGCTTTCTGCAATAAAGCTGTAGAGATCTGACCAATGTTCAAGTCTCTGTTTGATGATGCACTGTTTACGATGACATCTGTCTGAGAAGACACAAAAAACACGAATGGTAAATGAAAATGGTCAGAACAAGGAAGACTCTGAAAATATAAAGAAACAGCTCAATACGCATAAAAAGACATTTGACTTGAAACACCAACATACTATTTAACCAAAAAATAAGTATATGTACAAGCAGCAATTCATGCTAGAATACATAAAATAAATACATAATCATGTCAAGTAAATAATGAAAAAATATTGCAGATTCTTACCCGCTGTTCCTCAATTTTACCCTGTTTCAGTGTCAGAAGGACATTTCCAATCTGGACAGTAGGTGTTGAGGGCTTGGCAGCTGCTGCTGCTGCCTGACTGTATGTGGCAGGCTTTGGGTGGCCAAATATCTGATAGCAGGCCCTCTCCATTTCATTAACTGTAGGGTCATCGTTGTTCACAAGCAGGATCTCATCAGGAAGATGTCCATGAGAGGACGAGTTTTCATAGTAGTCTTTCACACTTGACACTATCGTGTTTGCACAAAGCGGCAGGGGGTAGTTGAACAGTCCCGAGCTTATAGCGGGAATGGCAACAGTCTTCAGATGGTTTTCCTTAACTCTCTCAAGAATGCTCCGGATGGCCCTGCTCAACAGAGGCTCAGCATACATAACATCAGACTTTGTGGGATATGGTTGTAGACACGGACCCACAGCATGAATTATCTTGTTGCAGGGCAGGAACCCAGCATCAGTGACAATCGCATCTCCTGTGCTTAAGTGTCCATGTCGTTGGATGTAATCGTCACTCTCAGCCTGGATTTGAGGACCACCAGCATGGGACAGAGCGAGAGCAAGGCCACCATAATGTTGAAGATTAGCATTAGCAGCATTCACAACAGCATCCACCTGGACATTGGTGAGATCGGCCTTCCCCACAGACACCTTAACACCTGCAGCCAGTTTAACAGTACACCTTTTGTCTGGGACAACAGCTGGGCTTTTCTGCTGTGCATTGGTCTTATCTCTATCAACATCCACGCCCTCGAAGGTGGCCACACATCCAAATTTGCTCTGAAGGACTTTGCTCAGAGTGAGTCCACATTGTTTCACAATGTTAAGTGAAGGTCCATGAAGAGGAATATCTAATTTGCTGGTCATGGTTCCTAAACAGAGCTACGGAAAAACATTGACACCAGAGTCTGATTAATATGTTTCATGCTCAATATTATCATACCTCAAACATTATGAATACATCTGCTGAGTTTCAACATGGATCAAAACAAGAAACACAAATGGATGACTTAACACCAAAAACACTTTAAGCTGAATATTTAAGAAATATCACTGTGGGTTGGGGCAGATGGTAAATGATTGTGGTCTATAAAATTATTTAACCGTAACTACATGTGAGGCACAATTGGCAAATTATTATCAGTGACAGCGGAATAAATCCATAGATTTAAACTAATAAATTAAAGAGCAATGATTTTGGTCAGATATAAACACAAACACATATTCACCATGCCATTGTCTTTTAATAAGATTATTTTATTTCATATTATATATTATATAAATATTTGACTGGCAAGAAATTAAAACTTCATGTGAGGCTATTAACTGAGGCTGTGGCTTAAGTTGTTGCCTGAGCCCATGGACACAATGAACTGCCTTAGAGTTCTGTGGATGTATATAATAATTAGATATTTAATACATAATTTAATTTCATACCATTGCCATGTTATCAGGAAAATAACGTTGGAAGGAAAAAAACTCTCCCTTCAAATTATATAGTGCACTTCTATTTACAAGTGCTGTTTCCTCTCACTCCAGCAGGAGGAGACAGAGGGCACTAAATACGCTTAGTAGAGCAAGTACAGGTCAGTTCTGGGCAGAGAAGAAGGTTATTACACCTCTACCTGTTCAAAATGCAGTGTTATATATTTTCAAAGATATTCCCGCAGCTGTCTCACTATAGTACACACGTTTCGATCTGTGAGTTAGTCCTCAGTGACTCTGTGCACTGCGCTGCAAACACCTAGTTTAAGTGTGCAACGTGTAAGATGGCTAAAACTTAACGACTTCGTTCTGACAAACATCTAGTTGTCATTCTGTGCCTCTGTTTCACCGTCTCCGTGTTTATTTTTGTTCCGTTTATTTATTTTTAAACTGAGCCGCCATTTTCTCAGCCCGTGCAGCCTCGCGCACTACATTTGTCAGAGTACGGGGCAAACTTCTATCCCAGGTTTGATTGTAAAGTTAAGGTCCCGCGTGTATTTTCTTAACTTAAGAAAAGCATACTTCTAACTTAGAGAAGTATGAGATAATATTATGCTGAGATTAAAAACAAAAAATACTCACCCACTTTCTGCTGGAAAGTACCGAGGAAAAGAGGAAAGCGAAAGTAAGAGATAAAGTAAGTGCGCACCTCTCTCTCGGGATGTTCGCCAAGTTGTGTACCGGTTCAACCACACGCCTCTTTCATAAACCCACTAAACAACAGTGCCCCGACTTTGACTGCAGCCCATTCTGCGTCACCGCTTTACGGCTCCGCTCCGCATCAGCGCCGTTTGATTTTCCGAGAAACAAAAGTGAAACCAACACAGGGCAGAGGCTGGAAGGCAAGCGGCCATGGCCGGCGCGTATTCTTATCCTCTGCTCGTTGAGCTCGAACAAACCGACACACAAAGATTAAAAACTAAATTAGTCAAATACTTTCAAAGCAAGAAATCTAACGGGGGTGACTGTGAGGTTGAGTATGAGAACGGCAGCAGGACGGCGTTGCTGCGCTTCCGCTCAGAGAAGGGTAAGTTTGGTCCGATTAAAAATCATTTAAAAAAACAACAAGTAAGTAATGTTACTCTCTTCATTACCAGTCGACTTCTGTTTCTTAATGCATATTTCTTTTTTAATCTCTCACAGTCCGGCAAAATGTTTTGGCCAAAGAGGCGCATCAGATCACCTTGGATAAAAGCGTCCTGAGGATGACAGTTCGCTTACCTTCAGACGAGAAAACAGAAAAGGTAAAGCATCAAAAAAAAAAAAAAAAAAAAAAAAAAAAGAGAGAGAGAGAGAGATCACTTATGAGACCCCACCTGAGTATAGAGTTCCTGTGGTGTCATTTATATTTGGCCGGTGTTACATGGTGTGCAAGGGGAGGCCACAGAGCAACTGAAAAAAAAGAATCATCTGTCACTTTCTGTCTTAACGACATGTGAAGCGACACATTCCTCATTTACATTGGGACCCTTCGTACTCTTAAGTTGGGGGTTCTGATCAGAGTGAGATGAGCTGAATGAGATCTCAGTCATGTGAGACATCATAAACCCAGGGCAGTGCTGGATACTGGGATTTCTGTTTTTCTCATTGCGTGCTGTTTAAATATAGCACAGGTTAATCCACTCTAGACTAGAAATGTAAAAACATTTGCAGTTTCTGTGTAAGGGAGATGTTTCCTTGACAGGAATACCTGATCATTTATTTGATTGGATTCCTCGTCAAACCAGCTGACATTTTGGGCATTGGGCCAAGTGAAAGTGGTTACACAACATCACAAAGTAATGCTAAATCCTGACTAAAATCATTTTTTGTTTATTCCATACAGGAAGCTCCATCTGATAAACTCAACAAGAAATGTAAGTAATAAGTGGTGTAAGTAACACAATACACAATATTTAAATTGTGTGTATTAATACTAAGTCAAGATTTACTTACACTTGCAGTCTCAAAACACAAACACACACACACACACAAACATCTTCACATGTTGTACATACTGTATTACATGAGAAGATGAAGGGAATTTATGGTAACTATTAATACAAATATACCGTGGACATTTTTTTTCCCATTATCTGGTTATCTGGTTGTTATGAGTTTTTTCTATGAAAGGAAACAAAAAGCACATTTATATTTTTAGTCAATGTAGTCTGTTCTTAATGAGTAACTTTTGTGCATGTCTCTGCATGCATGTGTGATGATGGTGAAAACAGGAAGGCATTTCTATAGCCGGGTTTGTCATTGTGCTCACGTTCTGGTGTCAAATAATATCTGCCTGTTTAAGTCAGTCTCACTCCTACACAGACCAGACTTCTGAATATTGTTTTTGTGTTGAAAGTTTTTGTCTACAACAAGAAGTCACCATCTTAACATGATCCTGTTGATAGTGTGACTGTTTCTCATAAGCTTTTGAGAAACTTCACATTATGCTCCACCACACCAGGCTTTGTACCGGTCAGTTGAGCACTTGTTAGGGCTAGCTTTCTGCCAAACCATGGGATTTCACAGAAATGCATAACCCAGCAGTTAGTTTCAGTTTTGGTTTTGTTCTTTCTCTCTCACTCTCTTTCTCTGTCTCCCTTTTGCTCAGTTTTAATCTATTTGGGTAATTGCTTAGGTGTCATATAAACATTGATAACAGGAAAATAAATGATCACAATCCTATAGTGTTTGACTGGTTGTAAGTCACAGCGATGATTTATCTCAAATGGCTGTTAGGGGAGTGGAGAGACTTTGTCCCCGTTATTGCTGACTAGTAGTAAATAAACCATAAAGACATATAAATGTTGATAACTTTGCTGTGCTTGTTCAGGGCAGGCTATATCAGAAAATGATACACAGGTTGGAACAGGTATACTGTAACTTTGCAACTGTCATTTTGCTTGAAACTGTCACAAAAGGCAGGTAGGAGGGATCCTGAACCAGCCTAAGCACCACTTTAAATTCTAAAAATAAAAACACTAAATCAAAAAACAGAGATTCCCACTATTAGAGATTTTATTCACAGTTGGCTGTTTATTTTGTGTTATGTTATCTAATTTCATTAAGAAATGTGTGTTCAGTCTCTTAACCTTGATGTCTCATTAACAGCGGAAGTTGCTGGGAACAGCAAACAGTCCAGTGCTGATGAACTCACACCTGCAGCTGAAGCTCAGACAAAGGCAGAAGGCAGAGATGATGATAGAGCAGACGAAGAGCTGTGCTCTACCTCAGCTGTTTTAGAAAATATTCCAGAGTCGTTGAACCAGGAGTTTTTGGAGATGCTGGTGGAGAATGTTTTAAAGGATTCTGAGTCTTCAGCTGCCTCCGAAAGATTCACTTTGGAAGTCATTCCTGGCAGCTCCTCTGCTGTGGTGACTTTCCAGAGTGGAAAAGGTAATCCTTTAGTGTTGTGTGTTTGTATGTGTGTGTAATAACAGTCCCAAAAAGCTTAGCTTATACAGACGTTTCCCTTTTACAGACAATCAAGGATGCGTCTGTATAATCTTTCTTCAGCATACCTCTGGTGATCTTCAGCATTTAGAAATAATGCAAAAAACAAAACAAAAATACAGAAGTAAATTTATGTTCGATAACATATCTGTGACACGTTTACGCACACATTGATAGACAAGTGACAGCACTTACTAACATGATCAATGCAGCAAGACATACAACTAAACCGCTAAGTGCAATTACACCATTGTATGAATCCTCAGTTCCTCTTACCAAAGGTTTCACCAAGGCTGATGTCTTTGTTCTAAAAAACATGAAGAGCTGTTTATTGTTTGCGTTGTTTTATGAAAGGGTTACTGCCTAACTACCTTAACTTTTCTATCATACAGAAAACACTGACTTCATGACAAGATGCCCTCAAAACAGGATGTTCGCAAATAAGGGATTGTCAGTCCGGGCTCTTGAAGTCACAGAGTGTGTTGTAGTTGAAGACATACAAAATTTGAGTGGAGATCACCTCTTCTTGTATTTTGAGAATGAGTTTGGGAATGTGGAAAATGTCACGCCGAATGAAGTGGAACAGTCGGCCATCATCACCTTTAAAGACCAGAAAGGTAGAGCAGTTACAGTACATGTTAAATATTATTGTGTCAGTATACATCAATAGCTCCCACCCTTATGTCAATTATAGAGAATTTGACAGTTAATGTCATATTTTTTTTCCATAGCTGTCCAGAAAATCATGAAGAAGAAGCATCACATCAAACAGCAAGAGATCAGAGTTTATCCTTTCTATAAATCCTTGGGAACAGCCCTGTATGGCAAATACAAGCCTTCACTAAAACTCCCTGCTGCTATCTCTGAACCCATTGACAGTGCAATCTGGAGATACCTAAAGGACAATCACTCAGCAGCAGAGACCATTCACAGTGACTTAGCTAAACACTTCTGTAATGTAAACCTCAACCAGTCTACTGTGCACTTGAGCCCAGTATCTTCACTACTTCAGCAAAAGGATGCCAAAGCCGTCATCAAAGTGTGGGGGGATACTGTGAAGTCAGCCTTTGCACAAGCTATGTCAAAATTCAGATCTGTGAAGTTTCAGCCAGAGCCAGATGTATGGGAAGAGTCTGAGAAGAACTTCAGACAGATGCTTCAGAACAAGGATGTGGTTGTAGTGCCTGATAAAGCCAGTGGTGTCTTATCAGTGGTCGGCTTTGTGGATGATGTCGACAAGCTTGAGCAAAAACTTGATGAAGTCATGAGCAGTGTTGTCACAAGGGTGCAGAGGGAGAAATCGAGCATAACCCAAGTGATCAAAGTGCAACCATCGATTTTCCACATTCTGAATCAACATGGTCTTCAGGACAAGTTGCTACATGTGTACCCCGAGCTCAAAATGTCATTCAAGAAAGAGAATTCGGATTTGACAGTAACTGGCTTAAGGGAGGAGATTTTGGCAGTAAGAAATGCCATATTTAATGAAACGTTTGCATTAAAAAGGCGGATTTTAGAAATGGATAACTTTGTGCTTCACTTGTTGAAGGATGAGGAACAAGAAGAGCTTACAAATGCTCTCCTCACATCCAATGGAATAAATGCAGCTTTTGAGACAAAAGCACCAAGGGTTCAGCTCCTTGCTGTTTCTGATATAGATCTGAATGATGCTGAAGACCATCTGACAAAGCTGCTAATGTCTCAATACATTGATGTTGAAGATAGTAATGTACTGAAGAAGCCAGAGTGGCAAAATCTGGTCTGTCAGTTAGAGAAGGCCAACAGTAAGCCATGCAGGAGACTTCTAATCCACACCACTGGGCAACAAGTTGTGGTGTCTGGCCATAAGGATAGTGTCCTAAAAGTCAGCAGTGAGCTTGATGACTTCTTAAAGCAGAATGCTCACATTGATGAAACTGTTGTTGTCAAGCCTAACGCCATACTTGAATATGTTAAAAAACTCAAAGCATCTTCTTTGAAGCAAGTGGAAGACAACGTGGCGGTGTCTTACACAAAGGAGGCCATCTGTCTAAGTGGTTCTAGAGTTAATGTCACAGATGGCAAGACCTTGGTTGAAGACTTGGTCTCTTCTGTGGTCTTTGATAGTTTAAAAGTGAGCAAGCCTGGAATGAAGAAGTTATTCCAGGATCAAGAAGCTATGTATGTTTCCTCACTGCTGAATGAAACTGGCTGCTTGGTCCAGCTGGTTGATGGCACTAATGGTGGACAGGATGACTTAGCCCACAGCTGGGTTCCAAAGCCTGTTTATCAGCTTCAGACAGCTGATGGAGTGGAAATAGCTGTTTGCAAGGCAGATATGTGCAGTTACCCAGTGCATGCAGTTGTCAGTTCTTCTAACTGCGACTTGAAACCTAATGGAGGTCTTGCTGGAGCACTTTCGAATGCTGCTGGCCCTCAGATGCAGGCTGAATGTGACAAAATAATTAACTTGAAGGGACTGCTCAAGCCTGGAGACTGCGTCATAACCGATGCAGGGGGTCAGCTTTGTTGCAAAAAAGTTATCCATGCAGTGGGACCTAAGTTTGATCCATCTAAACCCCAGAAGGCTGCGGCACATTTGAAAAAAGCTGTTAAAGAAAGCTTAGAACTTGCTGAAAAGCACGGGTGCACCTCTGTGGCTCTTCCCACCATCAGCAGAAACCAAGGCTTACCTCTCGATTTGTGTTCAGAGAGCATCATCAGAGCAGTAAAGGAACACTGTGATGAGAAGTATGATGACAACACCCTGCAGAAGATCCATTTGGTGAATAATGACGACGCTGCTGTTAAGGCTATGGAGGCAGCTGTAAGAGAACAGTTTGGAAATCATGGGGTCAGTCATTCTCAACAAGCTCTTCCTACCAAAGCCACCAAGTTTCCACTTGGGAAACATGCCAGATCTGCTGGATCTGATTCCACCTGCTTGGGTCATGTCAAGACCAACGAGGGCTTAGATATCACTGTTATCAAAGGGAAGATCGAGGGTGCCACGGTAATTAGGATTTTTTTCTATCCTTTACTAAGAGCAAACTATTTAAGAGTGACTGATTCTTTTTAGACTGACTCTTATAGCACTGATTGTCTGAAAGAGAGTTGTAAATTGAACATGTAACTGATAACATTCTGTTAACACATTCTTAGACGGACGTGGTCGTGAATACTGTGTTTGAAGATCTTGCGCTGAACAAAGGGGCAGTTTCAAATGCCATCTTGGCTGTGGCCGGACCCAAACTTCAGCTACTGGTAAATTCAAAGAAAGCTAGTGGAAACACTGGTGAGGTCATTGTCACTGACGGCTGCAAGCTGAAGAGCAAGAAAGTCTTTCATGCAGTTGCACCTCATTGGGACAATGGACAAGGCACAGCTGAAAAGGTAAACAGTGTTATTGTGTGCAGTGTGTATTAAATTATTTCTCTGATCTGAATTTGAAATATATGCTAGATCTACGCTTTTTTCTCTTTAACCTGCCAACTGGTAGATGTATGCAACAGCAGTGTAAACTTTCAATATACAGTATTGCATCCTAGATATTAATAGCACTTATTCTTTGCTTTTCAGACCTTGAGTTCCATTTTCAAGGACTGTTTGGACAAGGCAGAGGATACTGGTCTGACTTCCATATCCTTCCCCGCCATTGGCACTGGAAACCTGGGTTTCCCACGAGACCTTGTAGCCTCTCTGATACTGAATGAAATCTCAGAGTTTAGCAAGAACAAACAACCTAAGCACCTGAAGAAGGTTGTTATCGTCCTTTACTCAGGAGATGCACCGACTATCCAGGTAAGGAAGAGTCAAACATTTCACAGGGAAATTAATTTAATCGCAAACCATCAATATCAGCCAGTAATATCTCACTACTGCAGCACTGTTTACAAAGAGAAAGTGTCTGTGCTTCTGCTTTTGTAATATTTTTGTAATGTATTTATAACATTTGTGAGTGCTTTGATAGAGGATGTCTCTCTGATTCTGTCCACAGGTTTTCAGTGATGTATTTAAGAAGGAGTTCCCCAGTGCCTCAGGCGGTCCAGTGTCCACCAGTTCCGCACAAAGTTCAGGTGGGCAGTATTGTTTCAGCATTTCTATATGCAATTACAATGTAGTGCTGAATTTTAGAAATCTGTAAGGATTAAATCAGCAGTTGTTCTCAAAACAAACATATCGTTATTGAGTGAAGTGAACTGTAGTTTTGGAAGTCAGCTAGTCGGTAACTTTATCAATACTGTGTCATTTTGTTATTTCACAAAAAAACCCTAGCACTGCTTTTAATCCTTTACTTATGTCCTCTCCCACAAGCTCCTTTCTCCAAAGTTGTCTCGGGCTCAGGGATGTATGAGACCAAAATGGGAAAAGTGGCTATACAGGTGGTCACAGGAGACATAACCAAGGAGACCACTGATGTCATTGTCAACTCCTCTAATGAAACTTTCACTCTTAAGTCAGGTAAATAACAGCGAGAACTGAAATATTGCAGTTATGCAGAATAATTATAATGTAGGTTTTATCCATTCATAAGGAAGCTTGATTCTAGGTTCTTACTTAGATTTTAAACATTAATATTTACATATACTGGATAAAACTTTACAAATAACATGAAGGCAACACATTTTACACGTGAATCTCACTCAACATCAATATGAAATAATTCGTCCTCAGTAATCATGACCTTAGGTTATTTTATATTGATTTTATTGATTTTCTAACTTCTCAGTCACCCCTCATATGATATTTATTCTATTTTTCCCTGCTCTAGGAGTATCCAAGGCTATTCTGGAGGCAGCTGGTCAGGCTGTTGAAACTGAATGCCAAAACCTTGGTAAGGAAACACTTACACTTAAAGCTTTTATGACATTATAACCCAGACCTCACCCCAGCAACATTATAAGGACATTCAGAGTCGATTATTAACCCAGGTCTGTAGGCCACATCATAACACGAGGTTGGTATGACCCAAATGCATGCACACACACGGCTGTCATGGTTCAAAGCCAAACTCACTGTCTATACCTTTTAGGCTCTGAGCCCAACCCAGGCATGATAATGACCCAGCCAGGTAACCTAAAGTGTAAGAAGATCCTCCACCTGATCGGAAGGACGGACCCAGTAAGAATCAAGAAGGTTGTGAAAGATGCTCTCCAAATGTGTGTGAAAAGCTCATACACTTCTGTCTCATTTCCTGCCATTGGCACAGGTGAGATTCATCAGCGATCTGGAGTTTATTGTACTGAAAGTCTTGACTTTTATCCTTTAAGCCCATCTCAGTTGAGGGGTTTGTTTATCTAAATAAAACTCAGAAATCCTATTTACTGCAATTTCAGGGTATAAAATGTGCTTGCAATGAAACGGGACTTAATTAGGTTTGAGAAATTTCAGAAATATACAAAACAGAAATGTAAGGAAATGTTCAAAGACAATGATCACAGTCATGACCACTTTTTTTGTGTGTGTGTTGTTATAAGATTTTACAGTCAGTTTTTATTCTGATAATCTTTTTCTGCCCTGCTGCAGACTTTGATTATTACAAGAGTTTCTGATTTATGGTGCACCATTTTAGGTCAAGGCAATGTAAAGGCAAAGCAGGTGGCAGATGCCATGTTGGATGCAGTGATTGATGTGTTGGGCCAAGACCCTTCTGGGCCCCTACAGACAGTTCGGATAGTTATTTTCCAACCGCCAATGCTGAAAGAGTTCCACAACAGTATGACTGAAAGGGAAGTCACTGAACCTAAGGATAAAAGCGGATTCTGGGTAAACCTCAGCTCCAAAATCAAATGTAGGTACAGAGAAGAGAATAATTTTGGTGTTCATATTCCTTAATCTATAATCAGTTTTGAATGTTAAATAGTAATGTAGAGCTTGGAATTTTTTCTTTCAGCACTCTTTGTCAGTGAAGGTGCTGACAAGCCACAGGAACAAGAAGATTTTGTCTTTGAGGCTCTGGATGTAGACCCAGCTTGCTTCCACATCTGCAGTGACTCACAGGCTAAAGTAGACTCAGCCAAGCAGTGGATCAACGACCTGATAGCCAAGGCGCTAAACACCTACACTATATCAGACCTCTCCATTCTTAGCCTCCCTGATGCAGACCACCAGCGCATTTTTGACATCCAGAAGACCATGGGTGTGAGAATACTGACTGAAGGCAAGAACAGCCAAGCCTCAATCATCATTGAGGGACTCAGCAATGACGTACTCAAAGCCACCACTGAAATAAATGAAATGCTGAGGAAGGTGAGGGAAAAGGAGGAGCTGAAGAAGAAGATGGAGCTGGCGAAAACTATGGTAGACTGGCAGTACCAACAGCAAGGGCTGACGTTTCAGAGTTTTGATCTAATGCACAACTTCCAGCTTGAGGAAGCATTGGAAAAGAAGCTACAACATGTAAAAGTCACAATCAACGGTAAAGACTACACTGTCACCATGCCAAGTGGACCGGCCACTGATAACCAGGGACATTCCCTGCAGATAAAGAGAATTGACAAGCTGAAAGGTATGTCACTGATAGATGGAGACTTGTTATTTCTTGAAGTTTTGCTTATTGTCGAACAAAAATAATAATGCAGTAGTAACTGGTAAAAGTTTCAAATGAAGCCAGAGTAAAGTGCATTCAGACCAGAACTGAGTCTGTTCGTACTGCAGATTATTCACAGTTTTCAGCATCTCAGCACTGTTTCCAGCCAAAAACATAATGCCAAAAATTGTTGATGATAGAAGTAATAAAAAAAAATATAATTGTTCATTTTGCCACTAGATGAAGACATACCTGATCACTGGGATCCTATGCTGGCCAGCGATTCGTGTCTTGCTGTCACCATCAAGGCTGGAACTGAAGAGCACACTGAAATCCTGAATCTGTTCCAGGCCTCGTGCAATCGAACCGTTACTAAGGTGGTTCACATTTAACGTTCTCTGTATTTAACATATTGTGTGTTAGTTATCATATTCTACTGACAGTACTTTGTAAGTCCAGTTATTGCCAGTAACTAGAGAAGAAGGTTGGTCATGAATAAACTAACCTCCTTCTCAGCCACTTTGTTTTTCCTAGAGGTAAAAATATACTTTTCCCTCCTCTTAGATTGAAAGGATACAGAACCCTATATTATGGAAGAGCCTACAGCTCAAGAGGCGTGACATGGAGCAGAGAAATGGTCACACGAATAACGAGAGACGCCTCTTCCATGGCACCTGCCACACCACTGTGAACCACATCAATGAGCACGGCTTCAACAGGAGTTTCGCAGGAAAGAATGGTGAGAAGGTTACGTTTAAAACCTGGGAAAAGTCTACAGATGTTATTCATATGTACTTTGAAGAAACAAATGAGGGAACTGTAGATAGTATCACAGATTAACTGACACATTAACTCAATAACTTTCTGCTTCTGTTTCATTTTCAGCTGCTTGTTATGGCAATGGCACATATTTTGCTGTCAATGCCAATTACTCTGCCAATGACACCTACTCCAAGCCGAATCAAAATGGGGAGAAGTTCATGTACGTCTGCCGGGTGCTGACAGGGGATTTCACTGTTGGACAACAAAATATGGTTGTACCACCAGCCAAAGGCCTCGTCTCCACTCAGAAGTACGACAGCGTCGTGGACAACATGGCCAAACCCGGCATGTTCGTTGTCTTCCACGACAGTCAGGCTTGTCCTGAGTACTTGATTACATTCAAGTGACACAGCTGTGCACTGAGACAACAACAAAAACTAATGCCTTACATTTTTACACTGTCTTCCAAAATTGAATAATTCTTTGCTTATCATCAGCTGAGTAATGCTTTAGTTTACACATATACGTAACAGATTGTGCTTAAATATACAATGATTCAAACAATGGATCATTCTTTGCTTTAGAAGTAGTCAGTAATGATCACAAGGGATCAGGTTTTAATAATCAGATCTATGTAGTGCCTTGAAAATGTGTCTCTGAAAACACCATAAAATGATCATGCAAGAAGAAATTTAACAGAGAAAAGACAAGGGGAGGTTTAGTAACAGATTGTATTGCCTGTATGTTATGCACTGTATAATTGCACTGAACACTGAGGCTGATGGGAATTACCTCCAGGAAATCATGTGACAGCAAAAGCTTGTCTGTGTATACCTGCGCAGCTCAGGCTACCATTCACTTGTGGCTTTGAATGTAAAACTGAAAGTTTACTACTGTTCCTGTAAACAAGCCTGTTCAAATAAAACTTAATATAAGCATAGTGATGTGTTGACTGTTTTCTCTATATTTAATTTAAATTTGATTACTCAACCTCTATGTTTGTGTCCAGTTTTTATCTATTAGGGCCACATATATATATATATATATATATATATATATATATATATATATATATATATATATATATATACACACACACACACACACAAACACACACACACAGCTTTGCACACTCGGTTTTCTCTCAGTTTCATGAGGCAGTCACCTGGAATGGTGTTCAGTTAACAGGTGTGCCTTGTCAAGAGTTAATTAGCTAAATTAGTTGAAAAAGCATTGACCCAGTTCTTGAACCATGAGAAGATTCCCAATGTTACTTGTTGCCAAAGGAGTTTGTAGAATTCTTCATAAACACAAAGTTTGTCTTTAAGTCCAATAACTACAATAAAAGTTGGGATAGTAATCCAGACTCCAAGGCCTTGTTTAATCACTTTCCTCCGGTTCAGGGCAATAATAGTTTTTGCTTTTCTATAAATTTACACTCTTTAGCTCTAAATTTAGGATCGAGAAGGTAGGAAGTTACATAAAAACAAGTTTATAAAAACGAAATGTCTTAGTTCGTATTAATCACCTTTTTCTATTATATGGGTTTAATCAGTCGTGATGTTATACTTGTTACGGTTTCCTCGGAGCTCAGAAGAGAGTCACCTCTGTAGATCATTAACTTCCTGAAGTACGTCTTATCACTACTCCTATGCTTAACTCTCTGGCTCCATCTGCAGGTCAGACTGCATACACATTCTCTCTGCTTTTCCCAGGATAAGAGCGGCTGAGATTTTTGGGGTTTACAGATGACAGACTCTCTGCACCACTGTTTTTTTGTCCATGTGACGACGGTTTTGGAAGATCAGCGCAGCCACAGAAACAGACAACAGCAAAAATAAATACTGCGTAGGTCCACTTCATAAAGATCGAGTGTGAATTGCGGAGCAAAAACTACAACACCTGGATAAAATAAATCTGTAAAAGTCACTCATAAAAAGACAGATGTTATTATTATGTTATTCCCATTCGTTTTCAGGGTGGAATTCTTTTTCTTTTTTTTTCAGCCCGCACTTCCCACCCAAGGGCGCAGGTGTGCCTATACCTGCAATTTGGAAGTTTCTAACACGGAAGTTTTACTTCGACTATGACGGCTCATTCCTACAGGGAGCGCAGCAGGTAATCCTCTCTGGTTTGGTTTCTTTTAGAAAACCGTGTGAAAGTGAGCCGAAACATAAAACTGTCCTCTCAGGGATCGCTAACAGCTCCTTTGGACTTCTACAAACCGGGTCCTGGCGGGAATCCGATGGCATCCGCCGGACAGATGCATCCAAGCTGCCCCGCAGAGGGAGCGGGGCTCGGGGAGAGCCTGTCTACCCACGGCAGCACAGAGAAGCTGAGCTCCTCCGCTGTCAATCGCATCCTGATGGAGTTCCTGATTTACTTTGGGAGAGCCGTCGTCGTCTTCTACCCCGTGTACCTGACAGGATACCTGGGCCTCAGTATCAGCTGGGTGCTGCTGTGCATGGTGATGATCACCTGGTGGAAGAAAAATCGTCAGTACAAAGACGCCCGGATCGGAACCGCTATCGAATTTGTGGATAATGAAACACATGTGATCAACAAGGAGCTGCAAAGTACTTTACAGATGGCATCATGGGTATGTATAGTGCTCATATGTGATAATAATAATACCATCGCGGACTTCTACTGTTGGTCACTGTAACTGAGGCAATAAGTGTAAACCGTGTTCTTAAGGGCTTCTCAGCAACCAGGGAGGTAAGGGATTAAACTCAAACACATCGCAGTCTGTAAAGAAAGCTCCAACCCTGGATGTCAGATCTGTTTTTGTTTTGATTCTGTTTTTTTTTTTATTTGTTTTGATTTTTGTGCTCACTTGTATCTTTTCCTGGTCAGACTAAACGACACCCTTTGCAGCCAAGTTGTGTAAAACATCCTGAAACGAGCCTCGCCTTGGTAGCACATCATGCCACACACACTGTCGCCTTGACAACTATATGCAATTTATTTGCATGACATGCTAGACTTGGGCTGAACCTCAGAAATGGGCTAAGCCAGCCAAATGTGCTGTTATTTTGCAGGAGCTTTCGGCCTCTCCATATTTGATTACACCACACCCACTCACACAGTGACTCATGGGAACCAAGGAGGGAGTAACACTAGGAAGGAAGCTTCCTTTGTCAGAGCAACGTAACATGTGCAGCAGATAAGATACAGCTGATGGGGGCTTATTGTGTCTTCTGACTGGCTCACTGTGTGTGTGTGTGTGTGTGTGTGTGTGTGTGTGTGTGAGAGTGAGACAGAGAGAGATAATGATGATATATTTTATAGTACTATAGTGGTTTAAAAGCTAATATGGTTTTTACACATGCAGAATTGCATTTTAAGATATGCAGGTTTGTGATTTCCACCCTTTTACACCGTTCATAGCCCTGGAAAAAATGTGCTGAGTGAGTTTTGGGTGAGAACTCACCCAAAACTGCCTTGTAGGCAGAACTCACTGAAGGTTTATTTGGATAATGGGTGGACGTAACAGATCGATGATTCCAAACCTCTGTTACAGTCCACAGTTTGGATGCTGCAAAGAAGCCTTGGTAAGACCCAAATAACTACAGCTACTGCTGTGCCTCTTCAATTCCACTTTTACTAAATCAACCATTGTGTTACAATGAAGTTTTTCTTTTAATTGCATAATTTCTACCAAAGAGTCCCTTTTCATTTTATATTGACTCATTTCGCTCATGAGCCATTTTACAATTTGCATGATGGATAATTAATAATTACACCAAATTATCTTGATTATTTTAACAACATAAACAGTAACTTTATGACCAACACAATCCTCGCCATCATCGTGCATGCAACTGTGCCATTTGGGCTGGACAGTAACAGTCAAGCTCTGTGATTACTACTAACTAGAAATTTGACTCACGTCTAACTTAACTATGGTGTTTTGTTTTCTCAGGTCAATTTCCCTGATGTTGAGCAAGTTGACTGGGTTAACAAGGTATAATATTAAAAAACAGCTATTATGCTTATGAGATGATGTGAAGTGTATCTTTTAGTTTTTATAGATGTAACTTAAAATATTGATTGTATTATTGTGACTCTAAGTTATTACATTTGTGTCAGACTCCCACTGTACCTTAAAAATGGCATAGACACAGTTTGATGCATAATGCCTTAAAGCATTCACTCTATTTAATAGATCAAGTTAAGTTGTATTTGCTGTTTGATCAAGGTGTGGAACCAGGGCTTTTTCCACATGCTCTGTTTTGTCTTGTGTCCAGGTGTTGGAGCAGGCCTGGCCTTTCTTTGGGATGTACATGGATAAGCTCCTTAGAGAAAACATCCAGCCGTCTGTCAGGCTCTCCAGCCCCGCGCTCAAAATGTTCTCTTTTACTAAGGTCCACTTTGGACATATAGTGAGTTGAAATTTGTCTTCTGTCTACATTTGTTTGTGCTCTGTTACTTACTCCCACACCCAGTCCACTGTCAAATCAGTTCTCCTGAATGTTCCTTTGTTTAGTTGAATATAACCAACATATGTTAATGGCTGCAAAGCACGTTCATGTGATTTACTATTGGTAGAAATGATGGCATCACTCCTGTATCCCATAAACTGGTTAAGCAGGTTCCTTTAAAATGTTTCCCTAAATCTAGCCTCTCAGAATCACTGGCATGAAATGCTACACCCATGAAGTGGATCAGAAGGAGGTGATTCTGGACTTGAACATATGGTTGGTTAAACACATTTTTCACTTTTTACAGAGCTGTTATTACGTGTCAAATGTGTTTTGGTCCCTCTGTACCAACTTCACTGTAAACTCTATTGCCTAGTGGGTGTGCATGCTGTTTTCCCTTGCAGTCACTTAGCTCTCACCAGCACACTTCGCTTTGCAGTTACGATGGTGACGTGGACATCGACGCTGTGGTGAAGCCGCCAATCACAGCTGGTGTCAAAGGGGTTAAAGTGAGCATCTCATTTTCCTGTGTCCTGCATCACCCTTGTCCTCCTCATACTGTATGTTTACTTCACCTTTAAAAAAAAAAACAAAAAAAACAACTATGTCCTGAATCTTCCAGCTCAAGGGGATGCTGAGGGTCATTTTGGAGCCCCTCATTGGTCAAGTGCCACTAGTGGGAGGAGTCACCTTCTTTTTCATTCGCCGCCCGGTGAGTTCCCATAGACATTTTCATTACCTTGTTGTAAAATGTGAAGCTATGTGATGATTCATGTTTAAAACTCTAAGTGTTTTTTTTTTTAGACCCTAGAAATCAACTGGACTGGAATGACCAATGTTTTGGACAGTCCTGCCTTCAGGTGAGTTTTCACAGAAACCCCCCTCGACTTTTTCTTTTTCTTTTTTTTTTTTTTTTTTGGCCTAAACAGAATCTTAATGTTTGCCTCAACTTTTTTTGCGCTCAAGTTGTCTGTTTTTAAAACCCTCATCTCGTCTGTCCCATTCTCAGTTCGTTGTCCGAGGAAACCATCATGGACATTATTGCCTCGCTCATGGTGTTGCCCAACCGCATGTGCTTTCCCCTCATAGACCAGGTCAAAGTGGACCAAATGAGGTTCCCGCTACCTCGTGTATGTAAGACACGCTTTACCGTTTCCATTTTATGAAATCACTTTCATTTTACTGCAGTGCAGTCACTTGCATTTTTAAGTATTAGTACATACATATTAAGTATTACTACAGGACAAATGTCTTCTACCAAAATAAAACAAAAAAAAAGAAGTTGTTTTGACCAGTGCAGCCTTTTATAATATGCAGGTATGGATTTTTTTTTTCATGTCAGACATTATATCCCTCTTTCCTCTTCTGCTGCTCAGGGTGTGGTGAGGGCCTACTTGTTGGAGGCCAAAGACCTGCTGGCTAAGGATACATACATGATGGGTTTGGTGAAAGGCAAATCAGACCCCTACGCCACACTCAGGGTCGGAAACCGAAATTTCAAAAGCAAGACCATCAAAGAGAATTTGAACCCAAAATGGAATGAAGTGTATGAGGTAGTGTAACACTGACGCACTGCAGCTGTCATGTGAAAACATCTGTCCTTCTGTATAATTTCTGCTCATTTTTATGCTTTGGTTTCAATAAGAGGATTACTACTTTAATCTGTTTTGTGAACCTCCTGAATAAACTTATTTATCATACTAAGATTATTTTTTTCTTACCTTGTAATCCTGTATTTGATCTGCTATGTGAAATGGGCAAACTACCAAAATTCCATACCACACTTCCTTGTTTGTGAAAGGCAAAGCAAAAAGACAAATTTTGTTGTGTCACAGATTACACTGAAGAGCTTCTCAAATCACTGTTGGCAACTTATTGTTTGAAAGCTGAGGTTGTTCCCAGCTTGTGACACTTTCCTATGATTTCTGTGCGAATCTCATCATCTAAGATCATGACACATGTTTACCATGTTTCATGTCATCTGTTCTCTCTATTTTAAATTCAGTATGCTGAACTGGGTTATGGACCTTTACATCGACTGCCCCATCTGAAAAGATTTTCATTAGCACCCACCTTTTCTTTCTCTGTGTGCAGTTTGTCATCCATGAGGCCCCGGGGCAAGAACTGGAGATAGAGCTGTTTGATGAGGACACAGACAAAGATGATTTCCTTGGAAGGTAAGACACTGTATTGTAATCTCTATGCTATATACCAGTCATCTTAGAGCTACTCAAAAATGTAAGATTTTATCACTCTAGCATATTCTTGTTACCCTGCCATGCATATCCCACCTTGGCGCTACATAACATAACCCAAGGTAAAGGGGATGCATTTTAATATCAAACATGTATTAATACCTTGATTAGTATGTAATTATTATTAGCTAAAAAGTAAATTATGAAAATAAACCAAAAATCTCAGCACCTTTGTAGAACAATTATGCATAGGGTAACATCCGCGTGTCACCTCAGCCATCCAGTATCAGCACAAATGATACCAACTACCAAACGAAACGCTCTCCACACGCACTCTGGAGCATTCTCGAGCACAAAATCCAAAATGCCAAACACTCCACTCACTTCACAAAGTCATTCCCAGACACGTGTCCTTTCCTCTGCCCAAACACCTGCACAAGCAGCCAAAAGTTTGCCCACACCAGCAAACAAATAACAAAGAGACTTTGCGCGCCACAAGCGCCCTCACCAAACTTTTACGCAAACTTTTTAAAAGTTGCGGCACAAAGAAGATGGCCGGACGGTTCTTAGGCCATGACAAATTTGGAAAAGACACACAAGAAATAATATAAATGTAAATTTATTATACTTAAACCAAATAAACAACTCAGGAAATATCTACAAATATGGGGTGTGGAAGTCAGTTTTGTCAGTAGCGTAAGTGTGCATGAGTGAGCATTATGAAATGTGAGGTGTTGTTCAGGTCACAAAAGAAAAGAAAAGAAAAAGGAAAAGAAAAGAAAAAAAGAAAAGAAAAAGTGTATCAATGCTGGCCAAGTGCAGCTGTGGAGAGAAAAAGAAGAGCCGTGAAGTCAGTGTGGGCTGGGTTTTTATACCCTGGGTCCACCCAGCCCAGGTGCCACAAATTGGGCTGGTGCCCACCACACCTTTCCATTACTTGAAAATATAACATAATAAGGCAGGGGCCGTCACAACAGTAATTTTAAAATGACTTTAAATCTATCAGTTTCCCGAGAGAAATAGAAACTCAGAGTTCACAAATAGGTTCCCTATGGATAAAGTAGAAACTTGGGAGGTACTTGAAAGTTGATAATGTTACATGTTTTGTATGGATTAACTTCAACATAAAATAGTATGTGTTTACAGTAGCTTGTACACGTTTTTAGAGACTATAGCTCAGTGGTGATGTATAATAAGGCAAAAATATACTTAGGTATATATACATACATAGATGTGGTATTAATGCTGAAATTATATTTGTTTTAAATGGAAGCAGTTTCTGATTTTCACTTGCTAACATCATCATATTTCATTGTGACATTTTGACCTTCTGCATTAGGTATAACCTTGATTTTGGAGAAGTGAAGAAGGAGAAAGAAATGGATCGGGTGAGCTTTTATTGAATGTAGTGGTCACACTAAACTAAGTTAATTGTATCTTGTATGTACAGTTTTTCCTTTGCTGTAAGACAAAAGCGGTGTTAACGAAATTATTGTCAGCATTACAGGATATTCTGTTTCTTACTGTTCTGATTCCTTTTAAATAATCTTGAGACGCTGCATCGATCAAATTTCAAAAATGGAGAAAAAAAAACCTCCAGATGCTTTTGTATTAGTAACCATTTGACCTGTTTTCTATCTAAATAACGTGTTTATGTGAATGTCACATTGATAAATGAATCTCTCTTGCTGTTGTAGTGGTTTAGTCTGGAGGGGGTCCAGAAGGGAGAAGTTCATCTGAAGCTGCAGTGGCTTTCCCTTAAGACCGACTCCAGCCTGCTGAGTGAGGTACAGTCCAGTGTTGCTTAAATCTCACTGCTTGCATGAACACTTTTTATTCACTACCATCAGGATCTTATTCAACTTGACAGTCTCCTGGCCTCTTCTCTTAACTGTGGGTGGCTCCTTGTTTGTTACCAGCAGTTAGTAAGTTGTGTAAACTGTGTGCTGCTCTCTGCCTTCACTCTCTCCCAGTCCGCAGATGGCCATGCTTGTGCAATGCTGGCAGTGTATCTGGACAATGCCTCAAACCTACCAGTAAGTAGCTTCTAACAGGGACTGTAGTTGTTGAGATCAGATGATGCAACATGGATAAACAAACATGGTGATGTGTACTTTTGCGTTTGACTCCAGAAAGACCACAGTGAGATCACCGAGCATCATAAACACGGGAAGCACTCAAAGGAATCTCGGGTAAGACAACAGGTTTTAAAGCTCAGTGTTGTCACATAAAGGCTGTGCTCTTATGATTATACCAGATGATCTCTTTTAGAAGAAGCTTAGAAGGAGCCAGGCTCACCTTAGGGCCCCTGGAGGCCACCTGAAGCCCCATATTCATTATGTAACAGTTGTTTATTGTTGTTGATTAATTGCCAATTAGATGTGTGAATACAGGTATGTGCACATATAAAAAAAGCAACTGTTGCCAGAAGAACACTGTTCCTAAGCTGTTAGCCTATACTTGATTTAACACAGGTATATGAGGACACCTCATCCAGGGATCTCTGGTATGCAGAGACCCAACCCTCCTCCAACAGAACCTGTTCTTACAAAGCTTTTATCACTGGACATTCCCCAAAGGGTGTGAAGGAGCCCTCACTTCTATTTCTTTACATCTACTGCACACATCTTCAGTTAACTCCTTTTTGAAAAATCTTTCTGTTGCATAATAGGCTGCATATGGCCTTATACATTATGGGTTCTCAAATACTTCTTGGACAAATACTGAAAATTTCTCACCACAAGGAACCATATTAAATGTTTTCTTGTGTACATCTAGAAGATATAGCACCTCTATATTTGAATTGTCCATAGATGATTGTGTGTTGGATGAAACTAATGTGAGAACCATTATGAGAAAATGTTTAGGTTTTACAAATGTGATTTTCTTAAAGGGTTAAATGAAACAAGTTTCACTTTACTGCCTTACAGTTGGTAGTCCTCTTCGATCTTGATGCCAGACAAAAGCCTCAGTCACATCAGATACTTAGTGTTGGTGTATTTGTCCCTGTTCATAGCTGGTATTTCCTGTTTGTCAGGTACACGTCTGTCATTTTATGTGGGTGTGTTATTACCAGCTGGTGTTCATGTGGCTAGATTTCCTGCTCAGCCTGAGGCTTATTCAGGGTGAGTTTCCCAGCCCATAGAAATATATGGAGAAGAGCTTTGAAGAGATTTGTAAGAACACATTTTCATGGTGAGAATTTTTTTTGGAGTTAAGTCAGTATTTTTTATACAGTATTTTAGAATTGTTACACTGGACAAATAAATAACTGCCACTCAGGTCACTGATCACTTTACAGTTTCTGTGACAAACTCAGACTTGTGCTCATGTTATAAATCCCATACAACTGATAATTCAGGACATTCTCAGCAAACTGTCAGAATTATTTAAGACTAAAGCTTTTTGATCTGACCTGTTAAACATCTCATTTCAGGGTGTCCTAACCTGACCTGCAAACAGACTCTGTTGTCTCTGGATGCCCTCTTCTGGCCACTGTGTTGAATTACAGTCTCAAAGTGAAAAACAAAGTGTGAAAGGAAACCCTGAGTTTCCTCATGTTTAGGATTCATTATCCTGGAATGTTAATAGCCGTACCTATGCTGGCATGCGAGCTGTTGCAACCACCCATAGCATTCAGATACTTAATGCACAATGAAAGGTTGCTTCTCCGCTTTTTTTTTGCCAGTGGAAACATCTGTTTCACGTGTCTCAGAGGGTGAGATGTGTCTGCAGTGTATTAGGGAGTGGAATGCAGAACCCACCAAACCACCTGGAAGGCATCAGACTCCCTGTAGACAAAAGCCCGACATTAGCTCATTGACGGTTGCCTTTTGTTTTGTTTGAGTAAAAGCAGCATTGTGTCATATGAGAAACCAGCACCGGCAGTAGCTGAGAAGTCCTGTCGCTAACTAATATCCCTCATTGTTCCTGAGGTTTTCTGCATCAGTATTAATGACGCGCAGTGGCACACAGTGACGCACAGGCTTAACATAGAAGTCGACATAATGGGCAGACAACTGTTTTCATGTTTGATATTTGTCTTGCTTTGAGTGGGTTTATATCTCTGTTTATTCAAAGTGCTGCAGCAAAACAAGGAGTTAAGGGGAAACACTTTACTGTTTTAAATTCAGGCTTTGCTGCCCCCTCTGATATTACTGCATACGTATTCCTATCAGATGGTTGGTGTCAGCTAAGGGCGATAGACTCACACACTAACACCTTCTTTAGCTTTTTTCTCAGATTGTAGACTGTGTTTTTAATATTGTCACTGATGGAAACATAGACTCAAAAGCAGCGATAGCCGTTTATCAGAATTTACACGCTGCCTGACCCATTTGTTTTCAGCTCACCCGGAGGACTGCCAACCCCAACTCCTTTGTGGAATTCTCTGTTGATAAGGACGTTCAGAAAAGCAAGGTACTGCTCTCACTTTCTTACAACCAGCACTGTCTTCTCTTTAATTGATTAAAGTAATGAAGACATATCTGTTGATTGCTAAACAAGAGAGAAGGAATGTTGCTGAAATGCTTTACTCCAAAAGGACATGTTGTGGTGTAAAAATATGTCACAACACAGTAGGTGTGTGTGTAGTTGCAACAAAAACCACTCATTGTCTTCTTTCCACAGGTTGTGTATGCATCCAAAGACCCGGTGTGGGAGGAGGGCTTCACCTTCTTTGTGCATAATGTTAAAACACAGCATCTCAGTGTTCAGGTTGGTAATATAATGTGGTGCACAACATAGAGATTTCTGAATGACTCAGCTGTGTCTCACACCATTGTAAAATATATAAATATATAAATATATGTAAATACATATATTTATCTCCAGTTTAGTTATCATCACTGTTGAAAATCTCTCAGTTCTGAACTGAGGAGAAGTTGTAACCAAGCTGGCATTAGTATAATGAAGCCCACAAATCTTAATAAGCATCTCCGTGTTCAGAAATCATGCAGCTTAAGCTTTTTGTTGGATGCCCTCGGACCTGTATGTGTCAGTATGTATGTATCCCATTAGAAAACTGACAGCTAGCAAACGGAAATTCATAGAAACTAGCATAAGATAAAACTAGACCTCTGTCAGTCAGTCAAATATCCTTTGAGGGGTATAAACTTTAATTCTTTTCACTGCTTACGTATTGTTATATCTCTGTGTTCTTGTGGTTTAGGTCAAAGAGCATGAGAAGAAGACTCTGCTTGGCACTCTGAACTTGCCCCTGATTCGCCTCCTCAACACCTCCAACATGTCGCTGGACCAGCGCTTTCTGCTGGAACGCTCCGGGGCAATCAGCCAGATCAAACTGAAGGCCACGCTCAGGGTGAGTGCATAGAAACTCACTATATACATAGACTGGTCAAGCACATCACACCTTCAGTACAAAGATACAGTCTCATATGCCAAAACAACAGTCTGCTGCTTCCTGTTCAAAGATAACAATCTCTTTCACTTTAAGTCAGGTTCCTTTTCGCTGTAATCTGTTTCCATTTGCTACAGCTCAGATGTTATTTAACCAAATACCTTGTTAAAGTGAACTTGCAAGTGGGCACTCTTGTAGTCATGTTTTTACATTAGCCATGTTCTCAATTCCACAATAGATTCTTGCCTTTGAAAAGCCTCCACCCAAGACTATCCAAAATCCTCCTCCACAAGTCAAACAACTAAAACCACAGACCAACCAAGGAAACAATGGCTATGTATCCACTCCCTCCGCACTTTCCTCCAACAATATCCCCACCACCCAAGCTTCATCTCCATCCCGGGCAGCTGATTCCCAGAATGGCTCTAATGAAGATTATTCAACTCACCGCCGTGGTTCCTATCTGGCTTCCGAAACCTGGCAGTCGTCTCCCTCCACTCCAAACATGCGTCGGTACGACTCCCACAGCCTGCTGTCGGAGAACTCCATCGCTTCATCGCGTTTTGACCTCTCAGAGGGAGCCTCATATCCAGAGTGAGTTGAGAGCTTGGTTCTGTGTGTGTCTAGATGACTTGTGGACACATACAAGACATGTCACAGAACTTTGTAAATGTGTAAATGTGTAAAAGCGTGTATTTTAGTAACAGTAATGACGTAAAAAAAATGTGACTAAGAAAATGTTTTTGTTTCCTTTTTTTTTTTAAATCAACATAGGGCCCTTATGAAACATCAGGGTTCATTTGGGGAGATCCAACTGACTGTACGCTATGCCAGCCTGAGGAACAAACTCATCGTTCTGGTTAATTCTTGCAAGTATGCCGGAAAAAGCCTGCAGTACCAATACTGACTAGGAATTGACCCATTACCTCAGCTCAGATCACATTTTAGATTTAAGAACACAGAAATTCACATTTAAATTTCTGTGTCACAGCATTAAAAACCAACATTAACAGAAACTTGAAACTGCTGTAATTGAGCATACAAATGATTTTCTTTTCATTGGGTGATAGTAAAATCCAAATGGCTAAATTGTTCAGAAGAACTGACTGTGTGTGTGTGTGTGTGTGTGTGTGTGTGTGTGTGTTTACCTGTTTCCTACAGGAACTTGTTCCCCTGCAGTGACAATGGCACAGACTCTTATGTCCGTATGTATCTGCTCCCTGACCAAACCTGGAGACACCGCAAGAAGACACATGTCAAGAAGAGGACAGTCAATCCTGTCTTCAATGAAAAGTAAGCTCCTTTTCATCAGTTGCTTTTCTGATTACCAACCTGATGAGGATACTGTATATTCTGAGCTGAGACTAAACCTGGCCCTCTTTCTGCCAAACTTCTTTCATCACAGGTTTGAGTTTGATGTGTCACTTCAGGAGGCGCAAACGAGGAAGTTGGATGTGGCTGTGAAAAACAACAAAATGTTCCACACACGGGAGAGAAAGGACATTGGCATGGTAGCTAATGCTGCTTGTGATCTTTTTATTGCTCATGCAAGGTTTCAAAGGCTGCTGGCAGCTGAAATGCTTTATGTAGAGTCACTGATGAGACAGATATTTAGCCTCTAAATCCCCAACTTCATTATGGTTCAACATTGTCAATGCAGAAATTGCAGTGCATCTGTCCTGGTAGCTGTGGTTGCCACACTTTTGCAGTTTGCATTTCAGTCTGGATAACTGACTGAATTTTTAACTTCTGCTTCCGTCCACAGGTGTTGATAGATCTTTCACAGCTGGATCTGGCCAAAGGAGTCACACAATGGTATGATACCCAGTTTTCTACCTTTCCATAATTTGGATCAAAAAGTAGCTGCAAATATTTCTTCTTTCAACAACAACAAAAAAAACAAAAACAAAACAAACTTCCAAAAAAATCCACCCTCCAGCACCTCTAAAGCTCATCAATGAGCACATTGACTTACATCTTATTTGTCTAATCCATACAAAACTGAATTACGAGAGTCATGTGCTGGATTATTTTTTTGCCGGGAGCAATAACTTACTAGAGTTTTAGTGAGCCAGGCTTGCCATTTCCCTTTTTCCAGTCTTTGTGCTAAGCTAAGCTAAACTAACTGGCTGCTTGCTATAGCCTCAGATCAGCCATATATTAGGTTCATAATTAGCAGACAGAGATTAGATTGGTATCTATCTTTGCATCTAATGCTCAGCAAGAATGCAAAGAGGCATATTTCCCAAATTAAATAACTGAAGACTGCTGTCTGCCCTCCCTGGTCAGTAGTAGTAATGTAAGGAATTTATGTGAGGAAACATATGGCTTATTTGGTTCAGGTATAATTACATGAATATTTCACATTTCTTTCCTCTTAAGGTATGAGCTCGCACTGCATGGACAGAAGAAATCCAGCTAGCAGGCGGGACTCTAAAACTTCTGCAACCTCTCAGCCACTGCGAGGCAAAATGCAGGCCTGATAAATACTTGCAAAATCGCATATTCCTTTGTCTTCCTTATCATTGCAGGGTTAGATTTTGGTTGTCCAAATGCAGCACTAAAATCATCTCAGATACTGGACATGCTTGGTGTTTACATGTCAAAGCACATACTTAAAATAAAATTGCAAACAATATTCCAAACTCCAGTCCTACGTAAAGTCTTATTGGGTATAAATGGTTTAAGTGCATCTTGTCTCAGATATCCCACACGATTTAACAAAAATAATCAGATTAGAATATTCTGTTTTTAAACAGAAAAGACAGTTACAAATAAGACTTTCGAGCATGCTTTGGTATCCCAGATAATGTTAGCATAAGCATTTGTATCAATTTATTGTAGTTTATTTGGGTTGATAGGCAGAAACCAAGTGATTCTGAACAATAGTGATATCACTAAGCATTTTTTCCATGGATAGAAAAAGAAAGTAATTCATCAGGAAATGTTTGTATCTCTATTTTATTGATAAACATGGTAATGTCTTTATTTTGGGTAATTTGAGAGGTTTGGTTTTTGAGTTGATCTAAGCCAAAGTTATCCTTTTGTGATTTATGTAAATAGTTGTATTTACAGTTTTATGTAATATACTATGGGAAAATAAAAAAAGAAAGAAAACGTGTGTTTGTTGTTGCAGTGGTCCATAAGAGACCTTGCACGGTGAGGAAGGGTAAAGAGCTGTATAACTCATCTCCTGCCTCCTGCACTGATACACACTTGTACACACTGATACTGACTTTGTGGGCAGCTGAGAAGCCCTGCTGGAGCACTGGGTTTATTTGAGGTGAAACTTCATCCAAGCAAAGCACATGGGATACAGGTGCTTGCTCAGTGCACCTTGACCACAGCTACTGAGGGAACTGAGGAGTACATCTTTTAAACCTAACCATCTCAGATTTAACACCTGGTCTTTAATTGATTGTCAATTTCAGTATTAAACTCTCACCCAGCTATTATGAGTGGTATTATGAGAGTTCCTGTCTCTCGCCTAATTGCTACGTTTCAGCCTTCACTGGTCCTGGCTACATCCTGAGGGGAAGGCGTATGTTCTATGTACTCTCCAATAATTTACAAAATTCCCTCGCTTATTCCATCAACATTAGTGCATGCACACACACACACACACACACACACACACACATACACACTACAATGAATTACAATGGACTATGCCATCACTAGACTGGCCGCACATCTAAACATCCCGGTTGCTAGGGGCGCTCAAACTACGGAATCTAGACTTTGGACTCTGTTCTACACAAAGTCGGACACTGAAACAGGGTTATCACAGACAAAACACAAGAGAGAATGAAGATGTAAAGACATAAATACCAAAACACCCAGCAGTAACCTCCATTTGAAGTTGAGTATCTGGTTTGACGCAGTATTAACCAATCATATAACGTTAACGTGAATATTACACTGTTTGATGGAAAACCCACAGATATTACATTGCATCGAGGTCTTGTTTCCGTTGTACTACTACTGATTAATACAGCGTTGAATTTATACCGATGTTTTTTTGTTTTGTTTTTTTTATTTTATTTATTTATTTATTCGTAAACGTCACCAACTCCTGCCGTTGAAAGAGTTCACCTTTGCTTCCTTAGCAACGGCCATAGTAACGGCACAAGCGTTTCGTTAAAAGGCAAACGTTAGCTTATGATAATTTTACACTTGTATCAACATGAATGTAGCCAAGAAAAGCACAAATACTACAAATACAACGAATACTACGGATAATGTAGCATCGTCATCACAAAATCCACCACAGGTAAGTTTAGCAAACACTTAACTGCAATAACGGTAAAGTTTGAAAATGTGTGTCGGTGTTTTAACGCTACGACGTTTAACTTTTTCACTTTTATTTGTATTACTTTTCGTTAATCCAAGCACATCTAACTTGTTTGTGAAAACAACCATTGTCCAGGTCGACAGAAAACCGCCGTGGATGGTAAACAAGCCTTCGTTTTCGCTGTATCCCCTGCACACACATGAAGGAAAAGGAGGAGCTGTGAAAAGTGGGTTCAGGTTTTAAAGTTTTGAAATGTTACTATTTTTTCCACTGCGATAATAAACTAAAATATACTGGTTTCATGCCAACTAAAACATCAGAGTTATGCTCACACATTCTTTGATACTGCTGTATTTTATAGTTTATAGTATAACTGAAGTCCTGTTTAAACTGTTTGCTGTATGTCCACTGTAGGAGATGTGCTGAGGGATGTGAGAGACAGTAGGCCAAGTCAAAGTTATGGCAGAGGTCAGAGCCTCTTCCACAACAGAAAGGCGGTGCAGATCCCTGGGACCTCCAAACGCTGCAGCAGTATCCTCACAAAACTCCGTAAAAAGAACAAGTATCTCTGTGACTCCGTGGTTAAATTCATAGGGTAAGTTGCAACTTCTTTTACAGTTTTTTAAGCTTCTTCGTCCATCTGCCACCACGTTTCCGACTATGGAAGGATGCATCTGTTGATCCCTTATTTTCCTTTTTTTAGTCTACAGGAGGAGGAGGAGGAGAGAATGGTGAGATGCAGCACACACTTGATACATATACACTGTCGCCCATAAAAGTTGGAATAAATATATTTTACCTCTTCTCATGAAATGATTGTGACAATGTGATTTATTCCTGATAGATAAAATGTATATCTTCTCAAAACTTTATTGATCAATCTCTTCTAATGTGATTACTGATGTGTATGAATAAAAAGAGGAATGTGTTTGAAAACAAAATTATTCCAAATTTATGGGCAACAGCATGTATATTCACAGGTCCTCTTTTGTTGTGTACATGTCCATAATGAAGTAATTTTACTGATCACTCTTTGACATAATCCTTTCAAGACACTTGATATGATGTCCTTTATACCTGTTTTGCTTTGTTGGTCTCAGTGGTTGCAGTTGCTAGGTACAGTATGTTTCTCTCTTAGAGTTAGAGCAATCGGTTTTCGTCACTTAAAAACTACACACCCGTCAGCCACAACACTAAAACCAGCTGCTGGTTTTAGTGTTGTGGCTGAACGGTCTCAGCATTGAAAATGAGGCATTGGCCAGGGGAAAATGAATGTTTACACGCTGAATCATATGTGCCACAAAAATAGAAGCTTAATCTCAATGAAGTCCTGGATGTAGATGTTTTTTCACCATCCAGTAGGCAGCACTGTGGCCAAAAAAATAGTCATGTCAGACATTGTTTAAGTCCTTGTCCTTATTGAAAATGGTTTGTAATATTCTGTCCTGTCAGAGATATGATTACTACATCCAAAATGCAATAGACCTGGCTAGTGTGCCTCCTATGGAGGATGCTTGGCTGGAGAGAATTCTGGAATCGGCCCCCTGCCACCTGAAGAGCCTGGGCACACCACTGGAGCTGCTGGTCAATGAGATCAGAGAGGACTACTTGTTCAGCATCAAGACAGCAATCTGTATTTATTTTTCTTACCCCACAATCTTTGGTCACTGGATAATTTACAATTCATAATAATGGTGTTATAAAGTATTGTTTGTTTTAATAGCTTTTGTTTGTGATTGCAGTGAATTATATATTCAGAGATCGAAGAGAAAGTGTCAAGGACAAAGTAAAAGATCTGCCACCTCACAGACTCGAGTAAGACACCTGGGTGAGCGGGAGACTATTGCATGTTTATCTTGCGCATGTACCTAAGTGTACTGTGTAGCATGAGCAGGCCACCTGAGTTTTAATAAGCAGTGAGTGGAAATCTATAGAATGATGAATCCTATATTTTGCAAGACTAAAAAAGTATTTTGCGTCTTTCACTGCCAGATTGGAGGTATTTCCAAAACCGTGGAACAAAGCTTTTGTCCAAGCGCGAAAGAAGATGAGAGATAAGCTTCACTCTATCAACCCCACTATGCAACGCGTGCTGTACGTTTGGCACTTCTCTTACAAGTAAGTATGCAATATTATATATATTTTACTTTAGTTAAAACTCCTTCCCATCTTAATCTCATCAAGTTGATTGTTTTATCTAAACAAAAAAAGTAGGTGTTAAGTGAGTTTAATGAACTTTGGTCAAGTTAGCCTCTTAAAAAATTGTTGACAGAAGTAAATGACCCACATGATAGAAAGACAGTAAACACACACATTGCCAGATAAGTGGGGCAAGACATTCATACAGATGAATATATACTGTAAATTGTGGTTGTGTTAATATGCTAACTCTAAAACAAAAGAACATTTGGACACGTTTCCTGCTGAAAATGAAAATATTTACACAAGGCAAACAATAAACATGTGAGCTATACCTCGTATGGATCATTTCCTGTTTTCATGAGAAATTGTTTACCTGGTTCCTGGGGACTGTTTCCCAGACCTGTCAAAGTATTTGTAAGCTCTCAAGTAGTGTTTGTAAATAAATGCTATCGTTTGTCAATGGCATGGACATGGACACGTCTTTAAGAACCATAACAAAGTGTTTAGTGATAGAAAATAATAGAAAATGTTATACTGAGTTAGTCAGTTAAGATGTTTTCATTCTTTCAAGTTTGTGGCATTACTGTACTACAATTGCATTTTGTCATTTTACAAACATCTCACTCTCTTGGATGGCCTTCTTGCAGAGATGTCCGTCTGATAGATGTACAGGAGTTCCACAACAGAGAGGAGTCCATGGAACTGTCTGTGTTTCAGCAAATTGTCACCAGACATATTGATAATGCCAGAGGAATCCTCTTCAGAAAGTGAGTCCACATTACTGTTTTACACCAAGACACCTGTTCTCAGTTAAATTACAGTTAGAATCCAAATTGCTTGTCTTTGTGGATTTGATGAAGGTGCAGGGGTATTTTAAAATATATCTTTGAAAAGCAAATTCAAATTTGATATGTTATATTTCAATTGCTCAGAACTATAAATTAATCTTTAAGTTGCCATAAGTAAAATAAGGCTCTTTAGTAGTAACATCCTTGGTAGCCATGGGGAGCTATTACATCAGCAACTACAGTACATGCTCTTCTCCACAGCCACTAGATGTTTTCTGTAAATCCTACATTTGAGTGCTTGCAAATTTCGTGCATATCAGTGCTCCAGAAGTTTAGACCTGAGCTTGCATATCACAGCAGGCGTAGTGTGTGTGACAAGCATTAGCTACGTTATCACTTGCATGTCTCCAACAGATACTATGCCAATTGTGCAACAGCATGGCCGTTTTAATTTAAGTTCCCTTCACCTTTCAAAAGTTGACTTGAGTTATAGGAAAAAAGCATCAACACAGAGATGGGCCGGCTCTGCCTCTTTAGAAAGCTTGTAATCAGCAGCCATTGAGCTAACAGAGGAGTGACTAGTGTAGATCAAAAACACTAATCTGACTAATCTGAGTTATGGTTATTTTGTGTGTGTTGTATGACAATTTGACAATTGGACATGTAGTTTGGGTATTGAGTACATACTAACACATTCCCTGAATATAATCTTAAAAGTGATTTGTGCTGTTTTCCTTACCAGTTGGATTCCTGAAGTGGAAAATGTTTACCAGCAGGGGTTCAGACGCAAGTTGGTGCCTGCCTTTAGCAATATGGCCAAGCTGTTGCCTTTCTTCAACTGTGCAGCAGCACTGATGACCTCCCAGCTGCAGAGCCTTGCAATAGACTCAATGAGGGACTATACAAACCTAATTTCCCCAGATCTGGTAAGAGAAAGCACAGCAAGAGGGTTCCAGGTTCGAACCCCGGTCTGGGCCCTTCTGTGTGGAGTTTGCATGTCCTCCCTGTGCCTGCGTGGGTTCTCTCCGGGGACTCCGGCTTCCTCCTACAATACCAAAAACATGCATGGGTTAGGTTGATTGGCTACTCTAAATTACCCGTAGGTGTGAGTGTGTGCATGTGTTGTTGTCTTTCTTTGTGTGTCAGCCCTGCGATTGACTGGCGACCAGTCCAGGGTGTACCCCGCCTCTCGCCCATAGTCAGCTGGGATAGGCTCCAGCTCCCCCGCGACCCTGACAGAGGATTAAGCGGTAGAAAAAGGAATGAATGAATGGACAGGTGGACACTTTTAAGGTTGATTTGTTTCTTTTTCCCTGTTTTGGTTTTCCCACCATCACAGCGGTCAGAGCGGGTCTATGAGCACCCAGGTTTTGTGCTGCATCTGATCCTGGAGGACAGGGACATCAAGTTTGAGCCTGACTTCAAAGCATATGAGGAGGCCCTCATTAACGTCTACGAGTTCATGCTCCAGCCTATTAGCATGGTACCTCGTGTGGAAACCAAACTTTACCCCGACTGGGTAAGAAGAAAAATGTGGATGTGTGTGTGTGTGTGTGTGTGTGTGTGTGTGTGTGTGTGTGTGTGTGTGAGTGAAACTGTATTAACTCACAAATCACAGCAATAGTAGAAACTGAAGTCATTTTCTCTAATAGACAATTCTCCTGTTTGTGAATGCAGATACTCAAGTTATATTTATATTTATATTTATATAAATTTATATATTTTATCTTTTATATGTAACATGTGGAACTTTTTATCATTGATTTGCATTGATGAAGTTTTGTACCGCTGAAACTCATCCATACCAGAGCAAAAGTTGATGTTAGTATTAGTAATTATATAGCACTGTGTGAATACAATGGTTGGTATCTAATTACAGCATTACATCCATTGTCTACTTTTACCAATAAACAAAAACTTTGGTTTTCTGCCTGGATGTAAAACCCTACTTCATGTCTTCCCAGCCAAGCTCGCAGTTTGGGAGCACTCTGAAACCCATCATTCTACCAGAGATCCTTGCGGCCCAGCAGGAGGAGGTGCGCAGGGTGTTTTGGGCTGAGTGCGTCAGGCCCAAGGAGTATGTCCATGAGTATGATAAATACACCACACTGGTATCCAGGCAGGCAGATGAAGATGTGGAGCAGTTCCTCAGTGAGCAGCGCTCCTTTCAGGAAATCATGGCAGAGGTGGTGCACTACCAGCAGCTAGCTAACCAGATCCAGTACACTACATGCAAGGTACTTGAAAATCAGATTTGATTTTGAGGATTAAAGGTGTAGATTTTAAAATTTGCTTTAATGTGGGTGTCACTGGGAGTTTTCAAAATTATACTTACTGTGTCACTGACCTATACTTTGGGGTTTAGGTTGTACGTCTCGGCATGTTTGAGGTCCAGTCCCATAAGCTCACCCACTCTCTCGTTGAGCGTGCTCAGGAGCTAAAGCAGAAACTGATTACCCGCATGCTACAGGACCATCTGGAAATCAACAAGAAGTCAGTTGGTTCATTGTTTTCACTTTTTTTCCACTGAATGCACTATACTAGTAAAATGTTCTTTCCATGATGCATGCATGAAACCATTTCAAATAGTTATAATTTTAAAAAAGCTGACAGGGATTAACAGCAGTTTCTGCTGTTAAATCCCTGTCAGCTTCACCAGTTCGCTTGTATGACATTTTTGTGAATTAACCCTTCCCACAAACAAAGCAGAGCAAGCAGCCTTATGAAATTTTTAGAGGTTTGGATCATGCTATTGACCAATGACAGTTTTCTATAATTAAGAGAGTTTGTTGAATCTGACTTGGAACGCTTGTGTGCACACAGGCCCTCCTGTGTTCACGTCACAGGAACATGGGGTAGTACCCTTTTTGGTTTCAGAGACAGAGTTAGCTGCTCTATCCCTGTGGTGCTCTTAGCTCCAAGCTGTGCCATAATACGATTGTAAGTCTGTGAAACCCTTCGTATGAAGTCACTGAATTAATTCTCTCCCTCTCACAGGCTCTGTAATGAATTTGAGAAGATTGCAGAGAAGGCACTGAGCACCCCACCTGACACACAGAAACTGATGGAGCTTAAGGTAACTACCCCAAATTCTTGTCACACAAATCAGCTTGGTGCAGTGTGCTATGTACAGATCTCTCACACCTTGTCTGCAAAGCAGTTAGGGACAGCATTATACATTAAAGACCCAGTCAGTAATTATAGATGGAACGTAGCATTTTTTGTCTTTTTCCTTGGGGCAGGATGCTTTTTGTTACAGAGCACTGGTCTAACATAAGCCTTACGCCTGACAAAGCCTGGAATATTTTTCATTCTCGACTTTCATTTCTTTCATTTCACACTTTGTTTTTTATTGTAAATTAATTTTTCCGTATAAATGAAACACCACACGAGTTTGTGTTGTTGTCCTATGCCCCCATCTAGGCCTACATGAATAAGGTGAAGAGCACAGAGATGCCTGCGCTGGAGCAAAGATTGGCAGAGTCCACCACACAGCTGTGTTGTCTGATGGATTTTGCCACCCTCTCACCACTGCACATGAAGCTCAACACACAGACCATCCAATGGCTTAAGCGCATGCCATCCATCTTTAAAGAACACCAGCAGATCATTACTGAAAAGACTGAGCAATATCAGGGTGGCCTCAAGGTCTGTGTCTCTACTTTATCTGTCAATCTATCTATCAGTCTATTATCGTTAATTGATCACTGTTGAATGTAATCTGGATGTTTTTGTACTCAAATTGTCCAATTAAGAAGCAAATTTTAAGGTGAAATAAAAACTATATATTAATTGCTAGAAAACAAAGTTTGTGTTTCTGTATGTGCACTCATTGTAGTTGCGCCGTGAGTGCTTTGTGGAGGAACTGGAGAGCTATAGCGTACAGGTGGAGGAGTTTAACACCTTCGGCGACCTGACGGATCTCAGCAAGTACTTGAAGAAAGCCCAGGCCCTTAATGCTAAACTGGAGTTAGCCACGGAAAAGGTACATCATTGCTCAAAAATATAGGACTAAAGAAAAGATGTAAGTCAACCATTAATCAGCAGCAATGACTCAGGCATTAAAAAAAAAAGCTATGGAGAGAGACAGTAGGCCAGTATTGGAGTTCACTCATGCAGAAGGAATGTAGTTATACTGATTCCCAAACCATAATATGTCATAAAACATATCATAGCATAAAGTGTCTTAGTTTATAAGATCTTCTCGTATGCTGTGATTCAAAGCTGAGTATAATTTTTGATTTTCATGATCATTGTACAGTGTTATTATTGCTTTGATTAACAGTATGTGCTTTTAAATATTTAACCTCTAGAGGGCAGCATTTGCTATAGTAATAACTCAGTCACAGGCACTGTCATGGGCTTTATCAGGTTTTTGTCATCCATAAAATGAAACTCATTTACTCATATGTCTGTCTCTTCTTTCCTACCACTCTGGAAAGATTAATGATTTTAATCTAGAGGAGGAGGCCTACGGCTGGTCTGTTTCCCAGTATCCACTGCGTAAGAAGATCCAGGACAAGCTCACACCTTTCCTTCGCCTCTATGAGACAGCCACTGGTTTCCTAAACCAGTACGAGCAGTGGCTCCACGGGCCACTCTCTGGTGTGAACCCAGACAAGGTACGAGCACTGGGAAATGATTTTATATTCAGTGCACAACAATCTGGAGCATTTAGGTGACGGGGATGAAGGTCAGCAAAGTTCTGACTTTCACTACATGAACACGAAGCTCCTTGACAGTGACAGCTCTCTTCATTAAAGCTTCAGTGAATGTACCTTCCTGAAGTTTCAATTACTTATGTGTAGGTGTGGATGTTGGAGAAGTTATAGAAGCCATTTAAAGTTTGATTTTGTTTGTTGTGTAAAGTCACTCTTTAGTTTGTTAAGCGAGTTGAACAGTATGTTCATGGAATGCAGAGACTGTCAGTAAGGAACTGGGTGTAACTGATAACTTTAGATTTATTTTCATGGCCATTCATTCAGAAGACCTGACAGATTACAGAAGTACTATAAATTTTCATGGGAAAGTTTTTTACTGTGTACAAAATTTGTTTAATTAGGCTGCTAATGAACTGTAATTTGAATGTGAAAGTTGTTAGCAATAACGCTGTAGGAGTAGAATAATGAAGCACTGTAAAAGCCTGGAACCCTAGTTTGCTCTTCTGAGGCAGATCATGAAGAAGACTGTGTGTGAGTATAAGTGTAAAAGTATAACTGAGTGTGAAAAGGCTGCTTCCCTCCACTTGTCACACTGTTCAGAGAAGAGAACACATTTTTTTTTTAAGTTGTATTGGTTTATTTCCACAAGGCTATGATTGTTAGAAGGGGTCAGGCCGTGATGTTAATGGAGCTCATCTGCTCCGTAAATGATAGGTCCTCCAACCAAGGAGTGACTGAGCACTGCCAATGTGTGTAAGGAGGGGGTGGGTGAAACTGTTCTGCAGTAAAAACCACCTTCCATTGGTATTAATGGTGGATGTGTGTTCCCATAGATGTAAGTCAGTAAGTTGTGATGTGGAATATGAAGATAATGATTAGTTTGAAATGCTGTATTCTTTGAAAGCTCTCTCCCTCTTCCTTTAAAATGTTAATGTATAAAAAAGATATTCAGGTTTCATTAACAATAACACCACAGGATTCTGTGCTGCTTCTCTCACACACACTCAAATGTCTGCACACATATTTATGCATGTCTTTTCTGCTTGCTTTTGCCTTGTTTCTGAGTATATCAATATGATAAAGCAAGACATTTTTGATGGCAGCCATTTCGTCTTCTCATAGCATAACAACCACAAAACAAGACAGGTTTCAAGAACAAACCTTTCAAGAACAACAAGGCAATTCAAAGAGCTATATAAGACATAAAAAGGCGTTAAGACAAGACATAAAAAGGCACAAAGTGATATAAAAACATATAAGTAGGATATAAGTAGGATTTAGGATTTTTAAAAAGAGCAAGATGAAATGATAGAAATAATACAAAAATAGAAGGTGGAAATCAGTTAAAAGTGAATGAAACAGATTGAGCAAGAGAATAAAAATTACAGTAGTTAACAGTGTCTGTCTGTCTCATGTAGGTAGAAGGGGATGTTGGCAACTACTGGCGCACTTTATACAAACTGGAGAAAGGCTTCGCTGACGTTCCCAAAGCCCTGAGCATAGCCACCACTATGAAGGCTAAGGTGGAAGACTTCAAGGAGCACATACCTATGGTGCAGGTAGGGCCCTAACAGAATAATTTATCATCTGCAGAAATCAAAATAACTTTGATTTTAAGAAATCATACTTTAAACTGAAATTTCTTTCTATTAGAAATCTTTGAACTATTTTTGCTTTCTTCATAGGTATTGTGCAACCCTGGCCTGCGTGACCGTCACTGGGACGCCATGTCTGAGATGGCTGGCATCTCCCTGCGGCCAACTGATGACCAGGCCTGTGTGTCTCACTTCCTATCCATGCACCTCGAACAGCACCTGAGCAGCTTTGAAGGCATCAGTGAAGCATCCAGCAAGGAGCACTCTTTGGAGAAGGCCATGGAGAAAATGGCCAGTGAGTGGGGTGACATGGAGTTCAGTCTCCTGGCCTACCGAGAGACGGGCACCTCCATCCTATCATCTGTGGATGAAGTCCAGATGCTGTTGGACGATCATATTGTTAAGACACAAACTATGAGGGGATCACCCTTCATTAAGCCGTTTGAGGTGGAGATACGGTAAGAAATAAGAAGATTTGCTTGAGAATTATTTTACTTAGCTTGTCTGTAAAAGCAGGTCACTGATGTTGTGAACTAAGTACAAAGGGCTGTTGAGCTACAATCCGTACATAGGCCAGTCTATGCATTGCTTGCTACCAGGCTACATAGAAATTACATAGCAAATAAAAGACATCTGTGCCCCTAACCTCTGATGTTAACTTGTTCCATAATTTCTCAGCCAATCGATTCAAATCGATTTTATTTTATTTATTTATTTATTTTGCAATAACTGTGCAGCCCTGTACAACCAGCAAACTGTAGCAAATAAACAGAGACCTGATATTGAGTTAATCATTTCTGTTCAAAAAGACAGAAACTAACTGCTGGACAAATGCCACAGCATGTAGATCAAAGCAGCTACTCACCCACAACCAGGTCACCAGAGATCACAGAACCTTCAATCTTTTTTTTTTTTCTAAAGTTTGGAGGGAGTATTAAAATGTCTGTTAAAGTTTTAATTGGATAAATCTGAATCTTATTGATTTAGATATTGCTAAACATATACCTATACCTTCAATATTCTGTCCCACTCTGCAGAGGTGAGTGACAGTCTTTCTCCAGTGGCGTCTTAGGTGGAGGATTGAAATTTATAGAGTAGTGAATTAACAATACCGCTTTCTGAATTGTTTTGTCTGTCTCGAAGTTGTACTTAGAATATTTTCTGTGAAACTTAGAAAACAATTGTGTCAAATGAACATTCTGTATAATTCATTCATTACTCTTCACTTCTTATCTCCCTCTGAGTTCAGCAAATAATACAAATTCCTCATCCTCTGTAATTTGTGAGATTGTTGCAATATTATGTTGCTGCCAGGCACAGTTTGACACAAGATTCCCTGCAGCTTTTTAAAAATGTATTGTGCTTTATTTGGCAGAATGCTAAAACAGTTACTGTAATGCTAAGTTTTTAATGAACTTTTTTTTGTTATATCACATAAAAACTTTTATAATGCCATTATCTTGCTTGGTGGGTTGGAGAGGATGTTACCACAGTGAGGATAAAGAAATCAGTTTGTCAGTATTCTGCACAAGGTGCTTTTTTGAACCAATCCCATCTGCCTTTTCAACTGCTTGTACCAATGCCTTTGGCTTCTATGAAGTGATAATAATTGGAAGGTTCTTGTTCTTCCACAAAAAAGACAGAATGATTCTGATGAATTGAAAGATCAGTAAGTCTAGTTATTTTTAGTTGCTTATCAGTTACCTGAGTTTTTAAACAGCAGATATGTATGTTAAGTGTCATTTTCTCTTCTAGAGAGTGGGAGGGAAAGTTGCTGCTCCTCCAAGAGATTCTGGATGAATGGTTAAAGGTGCAGTCCATTTGGCTTTACCTTGAGCCCGTATTCAGCTCTCCAGACATCATGACTCAGATGCCTCAAGAGGGACGCCGTTTCACAGCTGTTGACAAAACCTGGAGGGACACCATGAAACAAGTTTCCCTGGTCAGTTGTATGATTTCATTTAGGTTTCTTGTGTTTGGTTTTGTTTTGAGAAGATTTTATTATTACAGCAGGCAGTAATGATTAGGGACACAATCTTCAATACCAAGAACTCTCTGTGGACGTGTATGAGCAAAAAGATTAGCTTTTTCTTGGGTGGATCAGTTGACTTTCACTACCAGAAGGAGGACTTAGGAGGAGGACATATTTTCCAGGGCACATATTGCCAAGATAAGAGGGCTGTATATCCTTACTGACAAGACGACAGTCACAGCTGTTAGGAGAACTATAGTACATAAAACACATAAGATTAAAACTAGCATGAATGGCAATAGGTTTAGAATTAAATACATTTTAACGGAGTCTGTGAGGTTGTATTGAAATCACTAGGCTCTAAAGGCTAGCCAATAGTAGGTCAGAACACTAAAATTGGCCTTTACCAAGAAAAATGTTGCTAAACTAAAAGCTAATGATCAGAGAAAAAAAATACCCATATCTTGGGTGAATCTATGCCTGTTTTTATTTTCTCTATATGTCCTTAGCATTTTAGCCAGGAGTTCTCATCATGAAAAAAATAAATACCCTCGGCAGTTAAACACAAACTATAAGATCTAAATCTAAATGAGGTACATGATCTTTTAGTTCACCAACTCAATGCAAATTGGTTTAACAGAATGGATAGTTAGAGGAGCACACAGTGACATACTTCCCAAGAAAAAGAGAAAATCAAAGTGTCAGCCAATTAAATCTTGGTCGAACAAGAACGCATACAACCATCCAACTGATGTATTGACCGTACAGACCAATTTCCTGCAGAATAGTTGTAGTGTTTTAAGAATTTCTATTTAATTGGAGCGACAATGATCCTCTGAAACGGCACCACACATTCAGTGATAAAGAGAACAAGAAAACAGAGCCAATAGTTAGAAAAAGCGACTTGCTGCAAGCTATAAATGTTTGCTGGTTATGTCAGCAGAAAGCTAATTAATTAATTAATGTTCAGAGGCAGCAAATAAGTCTGAAAATGAATCTTGTTTCTCTCTCTTTTTTCTCATAACTTGTAGCACAGTCCTGTGGCCTGAACTGCAAATACATATCTAAATTCAACTGTGACATACACAGCTCAGGCCTGGTGTATATTACCTGGCAGTTTACTCATAAGAATATGAGGTTGTCTGCTATAATCAGACCAAACTTATCATTGCGCAGCTCTGACTTGAATGACAGCATAAACCTGACCAGGTGGAGCAAACAGACAAACTCACAATCACAAGAGTGATTCACAAGAGTGAGAGTGACAGCAAAGGGTGAGAGTGACTACAGAATAAAAGGAGAAGGACAGAAATATGTAGTAGAGACAGAAAAGAATATTTAAACAGAGCTAGGTAGGGAAGACAGTGCAGAGAGAGGAGGGAATCAGCAGGAAAAGGATAGAGAGCAAGGCAAAAACAACAGAACGAGGACAGAAAGCGAGTGTTGCACCAGCATCCTCAAAGAGTTTCCAAAGGGTAATTGGCGTCCTCAGTAGACCTGAAATGAGACACATCAATTTCAGGCAGTGTCCTCCAGAAAGCCCAGGCTGACTGCACCATCAAATAGAAATTATGGATTTTGTCTGGAAGGGGCAGGGCTGTACTGAGGCACAAAGAAAATGAGGTCACCAAGGGACAGGGAGCCTACACACAGAGATGCGCATGCATACTGTCTAGTCTAATGTGAGTTGTGTGCACAGTTAGAGAGCATGTTGGCACAAATGTTGTGTACAGTATGTGTTACACTTGCATGTGTGCTCATGTGTTTCAGAAAAATATGGCCTTGTTTTTCAAGCTTACCAAGCTTTTGTTAAGTTCAGTGAAGTTAACTCAGTGTATGCTCTGTACTTTGTACACTGGGAAATCATCTCCACACATTATGCCAGTGTTAGACAGAAATGTTCAATTAAACCTACAGATAAACTACACAGTGAGTGACTATATACTGTATAATTTAATGGCCGATTGTGTCACATTTCAGTAACTATTTATTTTATTTAATCTAAGACCACTTTTATAGTGTATGCAGTTTAGTTGATACTGATGTGCACCGATATGATTAAGCATTTTCCTTATGTGTATAAGGTTACTGCTGAATATTTGTATTTTGTTAAACTGGTAAGCCTCCACACAGCTGCTCAGTTACCTTAATTGGCTTTGACAGTCAGAAATGATTTTTCATTGTTACCTGCTGTTTGAATTTAATCTGAAAGTAAATAAGCTATTTGATGATGGCATTTTCTTCCTTAGTAAGTCAGTTATGTGGTTTTGGGGCACTGGAGATACTCATGCATGTTTCCAAAGTAATAAGCAGGCACCTGTTTTATTTCTAACTACTGCTTACTGTTTCAAAACACTGAAGTAGCCTGTAATGACAGTGTACAAAGGTTCTCATCCTGGTCACCACCTTAGAGATTCCTGCTGGTTGGAGAAGAATTCTATGTTTCTCGTAATAGTCTCCAAGAATTATGTTTTAATTTAAATTGCAAACAATTAGCTAATTCTTCCAGGTAAGTTGGAACGTGTTGCCTCCCTCTTGGCAAAACACCTATAGCTACACATTAAGTCTGGTCCAAATGTTAAATTCCTTAGTGTTTTCATTTACCAAACTACAGTTAGACATTAGGAGATTCCTGAACTCAGTGGTAAAGTAGCTACTCTACAAGAAAGACTACACACTTGTTGTAATATATAGCACTATTTAGCTGACCTCAGTTTTTTAGTGTGTGTAGTGAGACATATCAGCTCAATTAGCGGCACAGCACGTTAACATTTATGAATTTAAGAGCCAGAAACTGAGAGCCAAAGCTAACTTCCACCATCCAGAGAATGTCCTAAAACATAACTGGGGCTCTACTGAAACAGTCACTGGTAGGCTCATTGACCTTGTGTTTGTCATCTGACTCAGCAGTGAACACAAGTGCTGCTTGAAGAAATATAATATATAATGCATTTCCCCCCCCCCCCAGTGATTGTTCCAGTCTCCACTCTAGCCTGGTCATTTGGGTACAACAGTTTGAAATTCATAAAAATACATATCCATTATTCTGGTACTGGATGAAAACATGCATCCCATAACTTGACAATTACCTGAGGAGAAATAATTCACAGTGATAAAGTAAACTTTTGTTTTTATTTGATGAAGGTTTTTTTCTGTGCTTGACTTTAGCTGTGTTGTTTACTGTCAATCTCTTGAAACCTCAGAAGAACAATTTAAAGTCTCTTTGAGAGGAATCAAATCATCAAAACATGTTGCTTTAAAGCTTCATTGTCACATCAGTGAATTTGAAGGCATCTCCGGAGTTGGGATAACACTTCATTAAAAAGTTGGTTTGTCAGTAGTGAAGTCTGTATCATTAAATCAATCAATAAATACATGATGAATATGACTACAAAATATAATGTGGGGAATATAAACAAAATTCGGAAACTAGAAAACTGACTACAACTTTTTACCATTTATCTCAAATGATAATAGTGGGAATACCAAATCTACTTGCTCCCCAGGACATTGCAACAGTGTTAATTCTCAGCTCCAGTTAAATAATTGTAGAAACAAACTTGATACTAATTTTGCACATTTTATCTATATTTTAAATAATGATGGGAAATACTAAATATAGTTAAAGATGAATAATTGTGGAAAGTAAAATTATGATTTGCATCATTCTCTTTTTCTGAAGTAATCAATTTCTTGCGCTATTTAAAACTAATTATTCTAGTTTACCATACCATGTAGGCCAGTAATAGGAAAAACACCCCCCTGCATAGGCACATCAAAATCTGACAAATAACACTTTCCTTCACCTCGTCCATGGCATTGGTCAGCAGTGCATGAAATTGGAATCATCTCAACTCTATAATACCACCGTAGAGTGTAATCAAAAAGGCAGGCTACAGGCTCTCCAACCCAAAAATCACACAAGGATGTGATATTTTTTTTCCCCAAGTTGTTGTCGTCAGATTAACCACTGGGAGCTGCTCAAGATCCACTGATCTTCCAGCATCTTAGGGCATCTCAACTTCAACAACCCCCACCCCCCCTTTTTTTTTTCATATGCTATCTGCTTTAATGTGTCATTTATTTACTATTGCATTCACATTTGCAGATATAACAGGGTCAAATCAATCTAAAAGACTTATTTCAGTGAAACCTGCTCCCTTTTAACTATGCATCACATCACACCCTTACCCCCTCTAATGAGCTCACGAAGGGAGAAACAGTTGACCCTCTTGAGCTCATGGAGAGGATGACTGACACATTGGTCACTAATGGACTCATGAATTCACCCAGTAATAACATAATCATAGTCAGTAAAAGAATAGTACACTCACACTTTTGGAGATTTAATAATCTGCAGAATGTGCCTCGAACGCACAAGACATTGTATGTTGTAGACAAGTGGTGTGTGTCAGTTGCGACAAAGAAAAATACTTTCTTTAGGTTATGTTTCTTTCCCTACACAGATAACAGTCCCTCTATATCAGCTGTGGATCGTTTGTGTCCCTCGTTGAAACCATCTGTGTCTTGATAAAAAGTACATTATGACACATAATACATGCATTAGAACATTGCTATCCCTTCAGTGTGCTCATGACTAGCTCTCCGCTGGCAGACTGAATACAACAATAACCCTCTTATTGTATTGTCCTCTTAAAGACTGTGCTAAAATCACAGGTTGGGTGAAATATATGAAAAAAATCTACGAAAAGCTAGAATAACTGTTCATCAGTCAGATGCCCTTAGCCAGTGTGTGGCCCATTGAAACACAATCAAATCAGGCATTTAGTCTGTGTATCTTATCCTTTGGCTTGGCTAATGACCTTGTTCGTTTGATTTAGCCTTTAAAATGAGGGTCAGTTACTTAAATCTTAACATTTGTTTATTACTTATATTATATGGTGAGGCTACAGGGAAAAAAGTCATTTTGGAATGAGACAAAAGCCCCTGCCTCCACTTCAGTCATCATAAGAAATCAATAGTAATCATGAGAGAAGATAATTTCTCATTCTATACAGCCTTCGCAATTCCACAACATCCTTTTGAACAGAGCTCAAAGAGATTGAAAGCGTCTTTCAGTGGCTTCACCTCCTTTTAATGGACAGTGACCCTGTTATGAAGCAGAAACTGTACCAGGACAAAGCAATGCAATACTGTTTATCCTCTTTTGTTGTTTCTTTTCCTACAACATTGATTGTAGATTTTTCCAGAGCATCCATTACTGTATTTCCATTAGACACACTGCCAAACATTAAATCTCTATTCTTAGAATCTCAGTATTTTGTAAAGACATGTTTATATGCAGATGGTTTTGTCTGAATATTACATGTTGCATTTAGGGGATGTGAAAACTCTTGGACAGTTGTCTATAGATACACAGCAAAACAGGCTCAAGGCAAATTGGTCATTCATCAGAGATGAAAGTACATCAGTAATTTTGTAGGCTATTCAACTGTACCAGCTGTTTCTCTTACAGTTCACACTGTTTCCCTTTGCAAAAACTAGAAATCATGTTGACAAGTATTATTCAGAAAGGGGGGTTGACTTAAATTGTAAATAACTTGGAAGTTTATTGGCAGGGTGTGCTAATGATAATTAAAAAGCTGCAGAGCAACAGAACAAAGATCTTCGACACCTCTGTTTTTTATTACTGTGAGGAGCATCAGCAATAAAAGACAGAAATCAGAAAGCACTGTTCTTATGTTGCTCCACAGTAGCTCTGCATTTTGCTTCCTTCTGCAGTTTGTTTCATTCCTTTCAGAGGATGATATCAGGCTGTGCTTTTCATTTCAGGATCGCCAGCGTTTTCATATGAGCAGGTTCAGGCATTCACTGTCCAACCTTGAAGATTAGATAGACTTTTTATTTAGGCACTTCCTGAGGCTGACAGTTCCAGAGGATATTGAATTAGTGTACAGATGAGATGATATCAGAGCTGAAATATTTCATAGGTGCTAGACAGGCCTCAGGTGAAATCTCTATTACTGTCCCATCACAGATTTTTCTAGGGCGCTGTGTGACAAGTGGAACAGAGAGTGTATGTTTGCTAAAGGAGGATATTGCAGTTTTCTAGTGTTACCTTCAAGGCACCAGTGACAACACTGCACTGCTAGGAAAGTATGAATACAACAAACAGTCTTCCTCTCGTATGATTCCTTGATAACCTCAAACTGTACGGATTCTTTTAAAATTTGTTTACATCTTAGAATTAAAATTTTTGGAGCGAATGCAAAAGAATTGCTGCTTTTTTGTAGAGACAGCAGCCTTGGTTGCTCCATTGGAAAAAGATTTACAATCCAAAGACACCAAGGAAAGAGATATTTCATTAGCAACTGCGAGAAACTCGCAATGAGTAGTTATTAGCTCTTAGTACCAATTTACCATGATTAAACTAGAGGCCTGAAGCTAGGAACTTGAAATGGACCTGAAACTGACAAAAGGGGTCAAAACATGCCCAGTTGTGTGCTTTTAATGTCTTACATGTCTATCCTAACTATGTGCTGTTAGGAGTTGGTCATGACAATAAAATGAACCATGTTGGTTTTTGACCGTAGAAACTATTTCTGAAGTAAAGTAAAAGTACGACCAAAGTGATTATTTGCTTTAAACACGGTTTTGTCCTGTCTGTGTTAGGACAAGCATGTGTTGGCAGTGATAGCCATCGAAAAGATGCTGGAGAGGCTGAAAACGTCCAATGAGCTTCTGGAGAGGATCCTCAAAGGTCTTAATAACTACCTGGAGAAGAAGCGGCTCTATTTTCCTCGGTTCTTCTTCCTGTCCAATGAAGAGCTGCTGGAAATCCTCTCTGAGACTAAAGACCCTACAAGGTAAACAAGCCTCATTTTGCCCTCTATGACTAACCAAGGGTTAGCCTAAGAAAAACACTTGAACCCACTTGTAGCCCACTCTGAGAGAGTTTTAAATGACTGATTGATTAATATTTTCAATTTACTCAATTTCTAGTCAGAACTAGTGTGTACTGTGTGTAGACACTGATAAATAAACTTAAACCAGCTTCTGTACAACAGTATGTTGCGAAGAAAATGGTGAAAGACTCATAACAGATTCAGCATGTGAAAGGAGCAAATCAAGAGAATGAAGTAGAACACAAATTTAAAGAGTCTTTGAGGAACTGATGTTAGGGCTAGAAAATGTTCAGCCAACAATAAGATTTGAATTATAACAGCTCCTTGTCTTTTTGTGGGCACAATGCCTGCTTTTACCTTCACAGTTTTCCCGTAGAAGCCAAGTCCTCACTGACAACAACCGTTGTCTTGTTTCACCCAGGGCGTTTAGTTAATAATGAATGTGAATCCAGACATAATATCTTTCTAGCCTCTTATGCTCTTCCTGCTTTCTATTTCTCCTTTTGTTTTCACTCCACTATCCTTAATATCCCTATAATATAAAGAGCATGGTCTGGACCTGCTCTATATGAAAAGTGCCCTGAGATAACTTCTGTTATGATTTGGCGCTATATAAATAAAACTGATGTGACTTGACTGAATTCTCTCTCTGACTGCTGGGAATTCCCATCACATCAGTACACAGACAACCAGACAATCATCAGCTCTTCTGTAAAGACTGGATTTCTGCACCAGGGACTGGGCTGGGCTTTTTGGACTATGGAAGGCGGTGTAATGTTGGGGAAGGTTTTTTTTTTTTCTCCCCCGGAATGCATCGCTAGACTTACAGAATAGCTTGCTTTTGTTTCAGGGATACAGAGAAGGGGAGGTATCCCATTTTTAACCAGATGCCTACGTTTTAATATTTTAGCATCAGAACACTTGCTCCAATTTCCTATTTTCTCTGAGACTGAGGCGATATGCCTATGATTTTCATACCAAGTGCAGCAACAGAAACATAGAGAGGTGAAGTAGTACAGAAAAGAGGAGAGACTTTACTGTTTACTGTATGACAGTCAAGAAAAGCCAGTAACAATAAGAACAATGTGAGCAAATATTGCATTTAAGTAGCTGTTACTCACTAAACCTAACTTCTGATAGATGAAAATTAGCAGCTGGTGTTCAAGTGGAATGCAACTATGTTCATGGGTAATTATCGTGTATATATATATATATATATAATTAATGCAAATTTTAAAATCATTACCTGTGACAAACAGCATGCACACTCAGTATAAACGTGGACTAATAAATCACCCTCACCCCCTTAATTATTAGTTTTTAATTGTAGAGATAACGCAGTCCAGGTAATAATTTGTGCAGTTTTTGTATTACTCCTAGTCCATTCATTCCACTTTCTCTCTCAGTTTGGTAGGGGTGTGGGAATAACAGCATCCACCCCACAATGTCTTTTTTATAGAAAAAGACATAAGCTGGACATAAACTTGGGCAGTTATGTGGGCAGTGTAGATAGCTGCATTGGTTTAAATGGAAATAGATTTGTGTTACAGTTTTAGCATAATTATTCATATTCATGAGCCCATAAAATATCTACTAGATATCACTTACTGCTTCAGATTAGATCAGATATACTATAGTTATTAGATAATACCTAAGTGATTCCATTTTCTTGCCTTCCTCTCCTCCAGGGTGCAGCCCCATCTGAAGAAGTGCTTTGAAGGCATTGCTAGTGTGGTGTTCACTGATGTGCTGGACATCACTCACATGAAGAGCAGTGAGGGTGAAGTGGTGCAGCTGCTGGATATCATTTCCACCTCCAAAGCCAGGGGCCAGGTGGAAAAGTGGCTTCTGGAGCTAGAGAATGGCATGATTGCCTCGCTGCATAAGGTGTACTCGACCAAACAAATACATGCCACCAGATCTGAGCCTGCACATTCAATGCCTCTCCCTGTATCCTTTCTAATATCCTCCATGATACAGAAACCTGAGAGCTAAAGCCTCTGTTCCTCTGTTGTAGGTTATTGGTGAGGCAATTGAGGCGTACCCCAATGAACTGAGGATCAACTGGGTGCGTGCTTGGCCAGGCCAGACTGTGCTGTGTGTCTCACAGGTCTACTGGACAAAGGATATCCATGAAGCCATCAGTTCAGGACAGAAGGTGATCTACTCTTTACTGTATTTGTTTGCATGCATTTTATGTGTGTATTTTGAATTACAGTTTACATATATAGTGTTAATATAAGATCCTTTTTCATTGTATAAGTTTTATTTTGTTGGCTTGGATTTTTCATATCACAAGCTCCAGTTTGTGTCTCTCATGTATTCCACTCAGAGTTAAGCATCTGTTTTTATGAAAGATAAATCCCTGACTGTCTTTAACAACACCTACTGCTGTTTTGAAGGTATTTCAAGAAACCTTGAAGTCTTTTCTAACCATCTGGATAGAAAGATAGCTCATCAAATTCAACAAATTTTAGTTCAAGTCCTTCAAATCCAGGTTACACTGTGTTTTTGTTGTGCAACAGACTTAATATTTTTTTAGACAAATTTAAGCCATATACTTTATACTGTTAAGACACACGCGGGACAGCATGCTTTGTTGAAACACATTATCAGGATTTTCTGAAGTTGTCTGTATCTAAGTTGTAACTATGGTAACAGCTGGTATCTACATCATTTACAGCATGCTCTGACATTGCATGATGTCTGTATCAAAGTTGTAACCATGGCAACGTGCACTGTGCAGTATACAATCTTAGAGAATGAGAAACACTCTAAACAAAAGGTTCCCAGAATCGGGTCAACAAAGTCTGATTTCTCTTGGACAAACGAACAGATACCTGTCGATGGATTTGTTACTTACAGTAACGACTTATCCGGTGGCACTATCTCCAAGCTCCTCGGCTTTAAACACATCAACACTGGTAAATATGAGTTGAACAGCTGGTGTGACTGAGAATTACAAACTGAATTAGATCTGTCACATCAAATGAGGAGCTTATGAGCTGACCTGTCTTGTTTTGTTGACAGCCAGCAGAGGTTTGCTGTCACAACCAGATGTGGCATAATGCTCTTTTATAAAGGTGTACAGGAAAGCCTAATATATAAGCTATCACAGGTTATATATGTTTTCTTTTAGTACACCTCAAGAGACAAGAGTTTGTTTCACTTCACAGGGTGAAGGAAAGGCCCAGTCAGAAATAACACTTACAAAATAAGGAAAAGTGTGGTGTATTTCTCGTGGACATCTCAACAGTGATGAACTGGAGTTGTTGTTGCAGGGATCAAGCTTGTGACCTTCAGTTTATAGATGGGGTCTTGTTAGCATCCTCTCTCTGTCTTGATAAACTCCAGCATGCTCTGCCTTCTGTTTAATGATGCCTCTCTCCCTCAGGCCCTAAATGCCTACCTGGAACAGAACAATAGACAGATTGACGACATTGTGGCACTTGTACGTGGCAAGCTGTCCAAGCAAAACCGAGTGACCCTTGGAGCCCTTGTTGTGCTGGACGTCCATGCCAGGGATGTGCTTGCTGCGCTGGTGCAAAAGGGAATAAGTGACGAGAATGACTTTGAGTGGCTTAGCCAGCTGCGCTACTACTGGGTGGTAGGTGTAAGGGGTAGGGGAATTGGTGCAGGTCTTTAGGGAGCCATTAGGACCACAGTGATAACTAAAGGTGTTGTTTAAATGATTTATTTCCATTCATGATAAATACTCTGACTGACGTCCAAATTCTCCATCACACCTTGTGCAGGAAAACCACCTCCAGACAAAGATGATCAATGCCGGTTTGCCTTATGGTTATGAGTACCTTGGCAACACACCACGTCTGGTTATAACCCCTCTCACCGACCGCTGCTACCGGTAAAGCTGCAACTCAACCACCCTCATCAGTTAGCTGTCTACTTTTTTCTGAAATTTATTTGGTGGAAATTCCTGCAGCCAAAAGTCTTGTCTGTATAATGACTCCACAAAGCTGCATATATCCCTACACTATTAATCTGTCACCTACCTCATTACCCTGTCTACATAAATTCTTTCTTCATTCTTGTCCCCATTTTAAACACATAATCACTTATTGGTCTCATCTTTAAGCTATAGCATTTTGTTGCTGAGCTACTGAGAGTTATCAGTTAGTGTCTACCTGGAAAAAATGTTTATCAAACTGCTTGTTTGAGCACAGTGCTCCCCAGATACCAGGGCAGTTGTCCACGTTTGTTAGACTAGAACTTGGCTGGCTGCTATTCCCATGAGACAATGGCAACATTATGTATCTAAATGTATGTACATTGTTGAACACACAAATTTTTTATATCACACAGCAAATCAAGCGCTTTATTAAGAACACCTGTTCAATGCAGTTATCCCGTCAGCCATCATCATGTGGCAGCACTGCAATGCATAAAAACATTCAGATGCAGGTCAAGAGCTTCGGTTAATGTTCACATCAAACATCAGAATGAAGAGGTCTCATCTCTGTGACTTTGACTGTGGCATGATTGTTAGTGCCAGACAGGCTGGCTGAGTATTTCAGAAACTGCTGATCTCCTGGGATATTCACGCAAAAGAGCCTCTAGAGTTTAGTCAGAATGGTACAAAAAATGAAAAGCATCCAGTGAGCAGCAGTTCTGTGGACTGAAACGACTTGCTGATGCAAGAGGTCATAGGAGAATAGCCAGACTGGTTGGAGCACACAGAAAGGCTACATTAACTCAGATAACCACTTTTTACAACTGTGCTGAGCAGAAAACCATCTCTGAATGCACAACACATCGAACACGTCGGGTTCCACTCCTGTCAGCCCAGAACAGAAATCTGAGGCTGCAGTGGGCACAGGCTCCAAACTGGACGGTTGAAGACCAGAAAAACGTAGCCTGGTTTGATGAATCAGGATTTCTGCTGAGGCTGCAGATGGTAGAGTCAGGATTTGGTGCCAACAGCATGAATCCATGGACCCAACCTGCCTTGTGTCAACACTCTGGCTGGTGGTGGAGGTGGTGTGATGGTGTGGGGAATATTTTCTTGGCTCACTTTGGGCTCCTTGATACTAATCAGTCATTGTTTGAATGCACTGCCTATCTGTGCATGTGTGTGTGTATAGTTATGGCTTCAAACGTGAGAAAATCTTAACAACAATCATTTTCTCAATTCACTTCTAAATTAATGGCGAGTTCCTGTGCTGCAGTGCAGAAACTTCCCACATTACAGTATAACGAAAAAGAAGAAGGGTTTGATGTGTCAGAGAGTCTGGTACTCAAAAACTGCCACCTTTACAGTCCAGCTTCAAAAAGCATCCCTGCAGTGAGGCTCTCAGACACTTCAGCATTTAACTAAATGTTGATAAAGATATAGAGATATAAAGATATAGTCAATACAATGGGGAAAATCACTGACATTTTGTAAGCTCTGTCCTGTCTGTTCATTCTCCTTCAGCACTTTGTTTGGTGCCCTCCACCTCCATTTGGGAGGTGCCCCTGAGGGCCCAGCAGGCACAGGAAAAACAGAGACAACCAAAGACTTGGCAAAAGCCGTGGCCAAGCAGTGTGTGGTCTTCAACTGCTCTGATGGACTGGACTACATTGCACTGGGTAAATTCTTCAAAGTGAGTGAATTATCTTACCAGTTACACTTGTAATTTGAATTTAAACACTGACAGACTTTTTACAGCGTACTCACCTATTGAAACCACACACACATATCAGTGAAAACCTAACTGATAAACACTAAAAGGCTTCTTTCCTACACACAACTGAAGCCAAGAACTCAAGAATTCTTTTCTTCTGATAATAAATTTAGAAGTAGATATCCCCACAGGCTGCCTGTTCTTTCTGATGAAAGGTTGCTGGACAGATATGTCTAACCAGGGAACATCTAACAAGCATAACTATGAGCATTTCAAATAGTCTGATAGTAGAATGTGACACAGGGGTAATAACCCCCTCCATCCTCATTTTCCCCTGTCCCAGAATGGCATACAAACATTTAAATGTCAGTCTATACACCACTACAATCTGTCCTCCATGTAGCATGGAGGTGCAGGTTTACCCACCATTAAGCAAAGAAAATGTATGCAGTCATTCCCACATGTACATTGCTCCTGCTATAATTTCCTGGTGCAAGAAGTGTAGAATATTTAGATTTGTCCTTTCAAAAATAGCACTGCAGTGATTGCTCTCTCAGGGAGCCATGTTCACTGCCACCCAGTACTGCTGCAGTTGATCAGTGTCATATGATTACAGTTATGTATGTTTCTTGAACGAGGGAGGCCACAAGAGCCACACTAAATGATTGCGGAAAAAAAAATCCCCTTTTTGTTTACAGCGAAATTGCTTAGACCCAGCTAAAATGTCCTCCCGCTTGCCATACTGAAATCGTTCAAATACACAGGCAAAACCTGCTGGTACATGCAATTTAAATGTGTTTTGATGAGTTCAATGTGTATGTGTTGATGTGTGTATGTTTGTGTGTGTGTGTGTGCATACATGTGTGACCAGGGCCTTTTGTCCTGCGGAGCTTGGGCCTGCTTTGATGAGTTTAACCGCATTGACTTGGAGGTGCTGTCTGTGGTGGCTCAACAGATTCTCACCATACAGAGAGGTTTGTGCTCGTTCTATTTTATTTTATTTATTTATTTATTTTTTGACATTCAAAAAAATTCATTCAGTGTTTTTCCTGTTTGATCTTTGCATAAGCTGGCAGTGTGCCAGGAACAAATTCGGCTCATTCTCACTAGTTAAAAATCTTCAGAAACTTTAGACTACAAAGAAGTGCAACATGGAGCTGAGGCAATTTTTGTAGGCTGACCAGCAGGACTTCAAGCACAGCTTTGTTCACTGCAGCACAACAAAGTCTCTCATGTGTGCTATGGGCATCGAATGACTTGTGTCATAAGGTGCAAGGGCCAAAGGGTTACACAGATTTTTCTTAGTCCGCAGCTGCTGATAGGTTTCTGTTACCTAACTGCTGCACACAGCTGTTTTTAGACCCGCAGTTTTTCTTTATCTGAATCATGGATAAAGGGTGTTGTATATATAAAGCTTTCTTAATCAAATTAGGGATCTGTAGGTTTTAATGTGGGAAATTTGAAAGCCTCTCAGCCTACGGCTGTAAGTGTTAAGGTGTGCATTTGTGTATTTGTATGTGCATTGATGTGTGTGCAGGTCCATGACATGACTCTGATAGCCACGGCCATGGCAGATATGGCATCAACAGAAATATCCCTTAGGGTGTGCTCATTACAGAAAGTGTCTAAAGAAGCAGCGGCTTAAAACTGCAGTGGGCATGTGGAAAACTGTTTTCATCAGAGTCAAAATGCACAAAGCTGTAAGGCAAATGCATACCATACTGTAATTGTGTTTGTGTGCCCAGGAATTGCTACCCATACTGAGATGCTGATGTTTGAAGGAACAGAGCTTAAACTGGACCCCTCCTGTGCTGTGTTCATTACTATGAATCCTGGCTACGCTGGACGCTCTGAGCTACCAGACAACCTAAAGGCACAGTATCAGTTCTTGCTGTTTTAAATGTCCAGCTGTGATTTTTGGAATGCATAATTGAGGAATTTGAATGATAGTTGGAAAATCTGCATTATGTGTTTCATGACAAAGATAAATTCTAAACATAAGCCTGTTTTATGCCTGTCTCCAAACTTTACTGATCAAACTAAAAGGAGCCATATTTACATATTTTATTTTAAAACAACAGTTTAGATGTCATATCAAAGGCAGCTAACCAGCTAGATCCAGCCCGTCCCGTCTCTTAATACCACTTTGTACCTCAAGAGGCTTTAAACCTGTGTTGCCTCCATCCTCGCTCAGCAACATTCCTCCAATCTTTCCTCAAGCTCAGCTATTGATGCTGCTGCTCTAGCTGCTTCAAGGAGTGAATTTCCTTGTTTCTTATGTGGACACCACAGCGTTCTGGTAAAATACTGCCAGATATTTGTTAGGACTATGAATTTGACAGTTCGCCAGCTCTTACACAGTGCCCCTTTAAACAACAACAGAAAATATCATTACTTCAGAACTACTTCAGTTTTAAATGTCTTTAAGCATAAAGCATGTTTTCATTTAGCACAACCGTCTCTTTACACCAGGCTTTGTTCAGGACTGTGGCTATGATGGTACCGGACTATGCAATGATTGCAGAGATTGTGCTCTACTCGTGCGGCTTTGTGACTGCACGGCCCCTGTCGGTGAAAATTGTGGCCACCTATCGACTCTGTTCGGAGCAGCTGTCCTCACAGCCCCACTACGACTACGGGATGAGAGCTGTCAAGTCTGTGCTGACTGCTGCTGGAAACCTTAAGGTATCTCAAAACAGAATTACTTTTATATGATGGAATTCCTGCACTATAACCATACAGCCACTATGAACGTGTTTGCATCCCCAATCTTTGTTTTAAGTAGAGTTGGGTTACATACTGTTAAGACTGTGATGCTTTTTGGATTGTATGCACAATTATAAATTCCTTTATTCTGCCCAAAATCTATTCTGAAGGAGTGATCTTACAAACACTGTGAGGGATCTGAGTATTGGCACATACCTGCATATTTTCAAAGCACCACATGACAAACTGTTTTTGACCAGCCTTTTTTTTTTATATGCTATGAACACAGGATATGCCTCCACTTTGTGACTTTGTTTTTTTCACCAGGTTCTATCTGGAGGTGTAATTTAGACCCCCAACGACAACTGACTCTTGTTGAATTGAATGGTTGTTTGTCAGCTACATGTAGAACAGAGAAACTTTATAGTGAAACTTGTCTGCTGCTTCTCATCTGTACTTATCCTACATTTGTTTATGCATCTCATTCTCTTTCTTCTTTTCTCATCTTATATTTTAATTTTCTCCTCCCTCCTCCTTGGTGTAGCTCTCTTTTCCAGAGGAGAACGAAGACACCCTGTTGTTGAGATCCATTATTGATGTCAATCTGCCCAAGTTCCTGGCCCATGATCTGAAGCTGTTTGAGGTGCGACAGAGTGGAGCTCTGATTACCACGATGCATAAGGACAATTTAAAGACTTCACTGGAATATGTGTGTGTGTGTGTGTGTGTTGGGGGGGGGGGTGAATAGGCATTTACTCTGAGTTTCTGAATAAGTGTGTCTGTCATTTGTTGAATTTGTTTTAGCAGGTGAGCACACTTGTTTCCACTGCACATTATGTTTAGCCTGTCTGTGTATGTGTGAGCCAAGACTTTACCTTTCCATCTCAGGGTATCACCTCTGACCTCTTCCCGGGGATCCAGATCCCAAAACGAGACTACCGCATCCTGCTGGAGGCCATTGAGGAAAACTGCCAACTCATGAACCTGCAAGTCACAGATTTCTTTGCTGAGAAAATCCTGCAGATCTTTGAGATGATGATAGTGAGGCACGGTTTCATGCTAGTTGGCGAGCCTTTTGGAGGAAAGACCAATGCCTACCGTGTGCTGGCAGCAGCTCTTCATGACGTCTGGGAGAAGGTATGATGTCCCATTTAAACCTAGCAGTAGGCTGGAAAAGCACACGGACACTGTGCTCTTAATCTGTTGACAGTTAAGAAATAAAGATGTGATTTAAGATAATGGCAACTGAAGTTGAGAAAAGTGGCATGCTATGTCAAGTTGTATGTCAGCCTATATTTCTTAGTTTCTTACATTGCACATCAAGTCTTGATCAATAGCTACTTAGAACCACTTTGTTTTCTTGGTTGCTTTCCTGTAGTTGTCCTTGAGGTCCAACTTATCTGTTGTGTTCATGTCAGGTATTCACCTTGTCAATTTGCCAGAAATTTTGAAAAAAAAAAGCCATGTATTCAGATTGTTAACCATGCATTTTTTAAATTATATTTTATTATGAATTTTGATGGTGTTTCCTGAGTCCTTGGGACTTATTCAATCTGTAAAAAAATACAAAACCTTCATGTCAAGTAAAAATATGCATCAATATCCAAGGCTTATCTGAGCTACATGTTTGTCTCAAGTAAACACATCCATCCAATTTGTCAGAGCTGTAGTCTTTGTTTAGTAGTTATCGATCTCACAAAGAAGAGCAGAACTGGCTCGTTGTATTTACATGGCTGAGAGGGCTGAGAGGCATCTCCCACCAAGGAGACAGATGAAGGCCTCCTGATGGAACGCCTGGGAATGCCACATTTATCATCGTCATCCTTGTCGCTGCACATCCACTGATCATGTCCAACCTGCCCCTCCTCTCTCACTCCTTTTTGTTTTTTTTGTCAGCAGTTCGCTCTCCCGTTGTTTTTAACTCAAAGCGACACCTTGTCTGAAAAGCCTTTTGTCGCAGTTTTTGCTTCTTTCCCTCAGTTTGCAGACGTCCTGTCATACAGACAATAATCTTCTAAGCAATTTATGAGTCAAGAAGTTAGTCAAATAAGTCGCTGTCATGCTCATCCAAACCCATTTTTCATCGTTTTTGCTGTCTTTTTAAGAGAAAAACACTAACCTGTGAAGTAAAAAATTCTTGTATATATCTACATACAGTATATGTGTGCGTGTATGTACACACTGTATCTGTTTTGAATTGTTCTATGTGTCCTTTTCTCTTGAGTTTATAATATCTCTATGTGTATTATCTTTTTGTGTATGTATGTGATTGATTGTCTAGGGTCTCATGGATGAGAACCAGGTACAGTTCACAGTTATCAACCCCAAATCCATCACCATGGGCCAGCTGTACGGCCAGTTCGACCCCGTCTCTCACGAGTGGTCCGATGGCATCCTTGCCGTCAGCTACAAAACCTTTGCTTCCTCCCAGGTAAAATGGCTGCCCGTTATTTTGGTGAACCCCTGTAGAGTACAGCAGTTTAAACACATTTTAGTTCAGACACAACCAATCAAATAAGCAAACAAACTCACAGTATTGTCTAAGCAGGATGTTAATTCAGCAACATGTTCCTTCAGACCCTCATACAGATGAACATGTTCACATGTAGGACCCTGACATGTGCATTGTCAGTCACACATTTACATTTGGAGATTTTGAACACTTGAAATCAAAAACAATCTCATACTGTTCGTCCATTTTGTCATAGCCTATGCGGTAAAGTTTACGTATTCATATAACATTTAATCTTGCCCAAACCCTGATATACAGCAAATTTAGCAGAGGAGATGTAACACCTCCCACGTTTCTCTGTGTGCTTAATACTGTGTACTGTATATTGACAATTATATCTTACACTGTTGACTTTGACCTGAGTTTTTCTCAGTCCTGGAGACACTGATTAAGTTGTTTAATTGGACAAAATAATGTCTCTTTATTTAAAATGTTAAACAAGTGCTCTCTCTATTTTGCAACATTTTTTCAAGGAAGGCGAATTTAATCCTAGACCTAATGTACAGGAATGTTTCAGTTAATTTCAGGATCTAGTGGAGGTATTTGTTGTCATTATTTTTTTTGTGTGTGTGTTTGAGGTTGTGATAGTAAACCAAGCTCTGAATGCTTGGTTTACTTGTTATCCAGCTGAAGTACCAGTACAGTAGTAGAAGTTTTAGACATTGAAACCAGTGCTATCTCTATGGGCATTTGAAGCAATTTTGTGTCACCAGTTAAAGCAAATAGTATTTTTGTTGTACCATGTGCTGGTAACTAATGTGACCTTGTCTGAATGTCTGTTCACAGATATCCTGGCAACCCTCTTTTTAGGCAGACAACAGTAGACCTCCATAATTTTGTAATTTAGAACTGAATCGCCTAGAGTAGTTGCTGCTGTAGGTTAAAACCTTAAAACATGTTGCACTTGTGGTACATTAGGGTGTAACCAAAGGTGCAGCTTATTTATATGTTTTACACTATAGGCATCACTGCAGCAAGAAGTTGGGCCTGAGAAGCATCGTCATCTCCATTTTAATTTAGTCCTAATTTACAAGCTTAGGATGGATCATTGTACAATAGTTATGACATTCCAATTAATTGCTAGCTGGTAGAAAGACAAGCTGCAATGACAGGGTAAAAAAAACCAAAACATTTTGCTGTCTCGTTAAATTTTGATAATACCTCTCTTTCCTTTATGTGCATATACAACCACACACAGTAGACACACAGCAGACAATTTACAGATTGCGGTGGAGGCATGTCATAATGGGAAATCATTTGTTTGCCCTATTCTCAGATTGTTCCCAAATGAACTTGTCATTTTAAAAATTGTCTCTATATATAAAGTTGTCATTTTACAAATTGTTTTTTTTTTTTTTCTATGAATAAGAAGTGCGAGGAGTGTTTATGACAGCTGAGGCAGTACATACCGATGCAATGAAAATAGAAAGCGAGAACAAGCCTTGTCTTAATTCAGTTTCAAAGAAGTCATTTTCTTCTCTGGGCAAAAGTCTTTCTTTGTTTTGTTCCTTTTTTTTCTGCATCGTATTTTCCTAAACTAATTTCTCGTGTGCTAATCTGGAGTAAGCAGCAGTGTAGTGCATTAAACTCTCTGCATACACAATGCCATTTTTTCATTGCCAACGCTTGCTGTCAGATCATTACATTACAGCATACTCACTTCCCTCTCAAGCACCAGATGGCCCCAGCCCAGGCATATCCATTTGTTTATATTACAACAAATCAATTTAAAGCACAGCTCTTGCCAGCCCATTTAACTGGAGAATTGACGCTTGTTGTCAACCTCTATTATGACAGTGTAGGTGTTAATTTTATTCATTTAGCAAACATCCTTCGCTTAGATTATAATGCACATGAGTTTTGTGGTGACCTTGAAAGTATGCACAGGGATTTCTGTGAGGAGGAAGAAGTAAATGCAGTATGTGCTGTATGATTAGGCAGTCTTTATAAACCCTATGTAGAATGCAACTTTCTAAGCACTTTTAAGCTCTTCTTCTAAACTTTCTGGTAGTTTTAGTTTAATTTTTCCTTGAAGTAAAAAAACCTCACCAAGTTCAAAGATTGAGGTGTTTATTTGTCTATCTATTTGCCTGACTCTCTGTCTGTATACCTGTTTGTGCGTCTTTTCGTCCTTACTTGCCTCCCTCTCCCAAATTTATTTAGTTGGGTTAGTTAGGTTCAGTTACAGTTAATAAAAATAAGCGAGGAGGTCGCCACTATGGGCAACATTGGTGACTGTTTGTGACCTTTCTTTTGACTTATACTAATGTCATTGTGCTACTAATTGTGATTTAAATATTGTAAGTAGTCTTGTCTCGTGTCTGTCAGAGCGCCGACAGAAAATGGCTTATCTTTGACGGTCCTGTGGATGCCGTGTGGATCGAGAATATGAACACAGTACTCGATGACAACAAGAAACTGTGTCTGATGAGCGGTGAGATCATTCAGATGTCCCCCCAAATGAGCCTCATCTTTGAGCCCATGGACCTGGAGGTGGCATCGCCAGCCACGGTGAGAAGCACCTTTACTTTGATTAAGGGTTTCATCACAATGTACCCCACTGTCCCATATTCTGGCAGTGACGGTTTCCAATTGTGATATTGTTGAGGATTGATTGCGTACTCTTAAAAACATCACCTTTTTGTACACAGACTGTAGTTCTCATACTGTAACGTGGTGCTGCACCGGTTCAGACCAGATTTTGAGTAACATTGTCCGTAACTCCCTATCCCACATTATTTTATCATCCTCCCAGTTACACAAAGGCTTTCATTTCTGGTGCACCTCATGCCTGTCTTTATTGTACACACACTCTGCTATTCATCTCAGTGGTCATGGCCTGCAGCTGTCTGCTTTAATTTTCTGTTATCTACCAAAATAGTGTAGAAATTGTCAAAAAAAGGAACAACTGTACAAGATATTTATTGGTGTTAACTATTAAATCCTTGGATCAGTATTTGCAGATCGTAATTTAGTTTGTTTCATCTTTATTGAAGCGTGAGATAGGTTGAAAGAACCCTGTCATGTTCAGACAATTACAAGGAGGTACTCTGGTTAAAAGTCTGTTAGTACAGTTGCTATGTAACCGCTCTTTGACTTTATGTCTCAACCAAGTGAAATCACATTCCTCTTTTTCATTCAAGTTGGCAATAGATATACAGCACTTTGTTGTGGGTTTTGTCCCATTTTCTCAGATTTTCGGGATGCCTAGTTTACTCTGCAGGTCAGTTATCATCTCTGCTGCCTCGACTGTTGGCCTGGGGAGGGTGTAGACAGTCACGAGCTAAGCCTGCAGTAGCACCAGCTCCTTCTTTTTAGCAGCCGATCAAGTCCTTTACCAGGAAGGCATAACGCAGGGCAGGGTCATACTATCCCTCACCAGCTACACTCATTTCAGACATGCTCAAAGAAATATCCTGCATCGAATTTTTAATAAATAATGTCGGTTGTCAAACTTTACAAAGAGATGACAGTTGTTACACACCTTTCCATTCCTTTTAGATTAACTACAATCTTTGTGTAGATATGATGGTGTGAAAAAAAAATATTTTAATTGTACCATTCCTTATGATTTGTAGTTGTGAGGCAGTAACAAAGGCTTGTCCTTGCAATACATAGATGCCTTGAGAGAATACAGTGCCTCAAATGCATCTTACCCAACTATACTTTTTTATTAAACAGACTTCTATCTTTCTCTATAGCCTGGCATCTGTTCCTTTCATCATGCTGAATGCAGAGGCATCAAATTTTTTGTGCTCACAGTGACCCCAACCCCCCCACCCCGACATCCTACCTCCTTTGTTCATGGTCCCTTCTGTGCACTGTTGATCTCTCTTTCTGTCTTTGTCGATGGAAGTTATTCATCTTTAAATCTTATCCCCTTTCTCTCTTACCATAACTGTATGTATAGTAGGTGTTTCTTGAATGTCCTGACCCATCTCTGCTCATCTTTTCTTCTAATTTTACCTGTGCTCCTTTGTGAAGCTACTTCTTACGTGGGACTTGGAGCTATGGGATCTCATTAAAAGCTACTCTTTGGAAAGCGACTTTAATACAATCATCGGACACTTTGTCACGTGCATCAAACTCAAAGTTACAGTATTTTTCAGGATGCAGGATATGATGTAACTACAGGGACAAACTCAATGTAAATAGTACAATGCCCAGTCGAATCAGGACCACAACAGGACCACGAGAATTCTTATCTACACTATGCTGCATTTTCTGATAGTTAACCTATTATAATTCTGGGTCTTAGCCAGATAGTTATTCTCAGTAGTTTAGATGTTCAGTGTACTGCATAAAGACTGATACTCTGATAAACTATTATCGATTAGTTACACACTGCGGTTATAGATGTATGTTTTCAGATTTGATATATGTTTACTGCAGGTGTCTCGCTGTGGAATGATCTACATGGAGCCCCATATGCTGGGCTGGCGGCCTCTTATGCTGTCCTGGCTTAATACCCTGCCAACCACAGTCAATGCCATGCACAAAGATCTCATCGCTGCCCTTTTCGACCGCGTACTGCCAGCCTGCCTACAGCTCGTTCGAAAGGCCACCAAGGTACTGAACCATCCTCAGGAACTACTTTGATACAGCAGTGGTTTGCAAATGAATAATATGCTCTTTTTACAGTCCAAAATGCTTAAATATCACATTGATGTAGACGGATTCCTTCCTGCATGTTTTAGAAGCAAAGTTTTAGTTTTTCATTTTCACACACCAGTGATTCTTGATTGACTGGTTTGATTAACTATACTAACTTTTTAATGAGTTCTGGGTAGTATATTCAGACATCAGTTCTTTTTACATTTTGATGTGTTTTATCTCTTTTTACTTGATTTCAGGAGCTGTCCCCGACCTCTGACACCAATCTAGTCAAGTCCCTAATGAATCTGATGGACTGCATGATGGATGAGTTTCATGATGAGGCAAAGATGAAGACCATGAATGAACAAGATATTTGCTCCTGGTTGGAGGTTTGTGTCCAAGCTCACTATTACTACTGCTACTACTGCTATTGATTATTGTTATTATTATTATTATTACAATTTATCACATGCAGTAGTTATTTCACACTCTTGCACACTCTGTGTCATTAGTGTTTCATAAGTGTTAAATATATACTTGCATGATGCAACATATAACCTTCTTGCTAAAGTAAAAAAAAAGAAAAAAGACTAAACAGACATCCAAGACTGACTGATACATCGCTCCACATTTCATTATGTTCTGTTAAAAAGTTGCACTTGAAAACACTGCAGCTGACCATGCATGTGTGTTCTGTGCCTGCATAAGAGGAAGAGTAAGTAATCTGTCGTTTGTACTCTGAATAACATTGCAGTGAAAAAAATAAAACAAACTAGCCAAACATTTTCATGCCGCTTTGAATCAGAATAAACAGATTACAGACAGAATAGAGAATACAGAATGAGAATATGTCTTACAAAAAATTGCACTGGCACTGTCAAGTGTTTATTTGCTTTGCATTGCTGTTTCAAGCCCGTGAAGAAATAAAACAAGAAAAAAGGCCTACTTAAAGGGAGAAACTGCACTCAGTGGTTAAAATTATTGGTTTGCCAGGCTGAAGGGCACAAGAAAACAGAAGATGTCAGTGACAGCGTTGTATCATGATAGAGACTGACAAGAGACAACGAAGCCAGATATACTGCAGATCAGCAGGGAAATCCTGATGCCTGAGCCCCCGGTGGCTTTAAAACTTTTAGGAAAGAATTCTGACAGACCAGTGACACCAGTTTATCCTAATGTTATGAAGGGTACGCTTTCTATTTCTTTAAATAGAAAAATAACAATTTCAAACTATGGTCTGAAGTACTGCAATTTGACGACTGGATACATTCCTTCCTATCATCTGTAGCTTGATTGAGTTATTTTCATCTTAATTCAGACTGCTAGCTATAAACTGAAGAGAGAATGTAACATTGGCTTTAGCACTTCTGGTACATTCAAAACCTTCTTATTTTACCAAATGACAGTAGTATAGCTTATACCTGTCTTTTCCCTTTTAAATATGCTATCCTAATCAGGTCTGCCTCCACACAAGCCCACTGAGAGAGTGGAAAAGTTTTAGCAGATGAGCCCTTTCTTCTGCCCCCTGTATGAGTTCCAATTGATTTTTTTTTTCTTTTTTTTGTCTCTGAATCATGTCTTTTGAAAGCACTGCTATTATCCCCCTGTGGCACACTGCACTGATGAATGCCTTTCAACCTTCTCCCCATGTTTCTCAGCCAGTCATTATCAAAGTGTTGAATTAATCAGCCTTTTAACAGCAGGAGCTATCGTGAGGCTGCTAAGCCTCATTTCCAATTCCTATGGTATTCCTGCTGTTTTTTCCAACAAAGACTTCTCTTCTCTGAGGATTCTGGTATTTGTCTCATAAAATAATCTGTACACTGGTCCAGACATTTACATGGTAGCTGTACATTTTAATCATTTGGATAATTGCAAACTATCTGTGCACAGGGATTTTTTTTATGTTTGGCCTTTGATACAGTGTGTTGGAATCTATTTACCTTGTCTGTGAATGAGCTAGTATTTACATTTTTCGCTGTACAAACACCATCTTGAAAATAAATGTTTTGTTTGTTTTTGTTTGTTATTTGTAAGGTCCATACGTGTACTACGTGTACTTCAATAAAATTTAAAATTCTACGTTAACTATCAGAGATGGACATTTTATTTATTTATGTTTTTTTTTTTTTTTTGCTTTATGGACCGGTTGACACACATTGTATACACAAATGAATATGATTGAACTGCTAAAAGCATTGACTTCTTGTCCTTTCCTTTTCCAAAGGGCATTTTTGTGTTCTGCCTGGTGTGGTCAGTGGGTGCCAGCTGTGATGATTCAGGCCGGGTCAAGTTTGATGCTGTGGTAAGGGAAGTACTGAACGGTCCTCTAAGTGAGGAGACTCAGGCCTGCCACGGAATTCTGGCCACTGTCGTGGCTCCACCTAAACAGCTGACAGTCCCCCTGCCCACTGAGGGAACAGTCTACCAGTATCGCTTCATTAAGGAGGTAGGTCTGTTACTGATAACTGTGCAGCTGAGAGCACTTAGCTTTCTTAATGAGCTCCTTATGGGAAAATGAGGGGAACTTTTAGTTGTTCCCTTACATTATTCTGATTTAAGAATTGGACAAAAACTATATGTCTCTCTCACACAGTAAAGACTACATACAGTAATTTTGTTTTCATCATCACTATCACAATAACTGATCACAAGCACAAGGGAGAGCATCCCCTAGATGAAGCACTTGAGGACTTGCTTCAGTGGGAGTACAATGGCCCTTTTCTCTAACATTTTTTTTTCTCTTCAGGGTCTGGGCAGGTGGGAGCTGTGGACAGATGAGCTAAAGACTACTCCCCCCATATGCAAAGACATGCAGTTCAACGAGATTATTGTGCCCACTGAGAACACTGTACGCTACATGGCACTGATGGAGCTCCTTGTCACCCACCAGAAGCCCACTATTTTCATCGGTCCCACTGGTACTGGCAAGAGTGTCTACATTACAGTGAGTTGTCTGCTATGTATTATTTCATTAGCATACTGTTTGGAAAGCACCAAGCACTGAAACAGAAAGGAATATAAGGTAAAAATGATATGGGAACAGTAAGTATCATGTGCAGCAGAAATATAGAAAGAGGGAAAGAGGCTTTATTTTGCCAGAAATCAGATTTTATCAGCCATAGTTACTTAACTTCTAGTGAAGTGATGACAAAGCAACATGAATATATACATACATATATTGTTGCTAGCAAGCAGTCTTCTTCTTCTTCTTCTTCCTGCCTTTGCCAGAACATTGCTATGTTTCTTGGCATTATCAGCTGTGATGAGTGGAATAGCAGGAAACCATTGGCAGGAATGTGAATCTCTCCACCTGCATGCCTGTGGACACACATACCAATGCACATGAGCAAGATACAAACAAAACTGGGAACCATTCATTAAAACATTGCCCCATTGTCCTACAGCTGGTTAAAGATTCCACAGGATACCTTTAAGAAGCATGAACTAAACCAGCCTGCTTTAACATACTTTATTTACCATGAAATACAGGTAGTACACTGAAACGTTTCTCCAGTTCACTCGTTTTAAAATAGTCTTAAATGTAGGTTAAATTGGCAGTAAAAAATTCTTAAAAAGTAGTTCACTGAATTTCTGATACCTGTAGACACACTGATTTAATAGATATGGATTCAGCATGGGCCCATACGCTGTGTATTACATTATTCTAATTATTTTTCTGTATTTTCTTTTTTTGGCTGTGTTTTGTCTCTGTTTCTGTTTCTCGCCTCTGTGCTGCTGGGGAACTGGGGATTGGACTTGCATTTTTTAGTAGCAGAAATTATTGTTATCATATGCAGAAAAACACTGCCTGTGCTACCAAATAACATCATTCCATAGGATGAGTGAGCATTCATTTCTAAACAGTACAGCCCCAGTCTTAGGAAACTGGAGTAAATGCTCTGAACACACAAATCATTTGGAAGCAACACAACTACAGGCACCAGGTGCGAAACGGCCACCTTGGAGAAATACTGAGTGTCTCTGAGCAGACGCTCGGCTATTTATATCAAGGACTAATCCCCCTTCCTTCCCTTTCCTTCATTAGTTCATCCATTAGTGTGCTCAAACTTGAGACTCTGGGGTGAATAGAGATCATCTCATTGGGGAGCCTGCCTGGTTCTATGCTTCCTGCCTGTCTGTGTGGTGGAAAAGCTCTGTCCCATGCTGCAACCACCAGACCCAGACTGAATTCCAGATCTAGCAGGAGCACCAGCACTCAGAGCATAAGAATATGACTGGCACTGTGCCGGCACCAGTGCCATCAGACCAATGTACACAAGGCTCCATCACCTACCTGAAGTGAGACAGAGACAAGCTGTGCTACTGGTTTATAATTTAGACAAGAGGATGATGATGCACCTTGGCTGCATCGTGCAACCATTAACACCACAAGTCCACTTCAATTATACAGCTCATTACTCACATGATTTCACAAGTGTGTGTGTGTGTAAGCATTGTGTGCATGCTTATACACATATACAAAGGGGAAGCCAGAGCATGTGCTCTGAACACACATGGTACATAATAAAAGTACCATAAAAATAGATAATACCCTAATTAAGTACATCAGATCATTCATGGCTGTGTTCTCTGCTCTGTGTTCTCTGTTCATACAAAGAGAGAAGGCCATTTTTTCGAAATGACCTTTTGTAAAAGCCTCTTTCAGCCTTTGCAAACCTTCATGCAGAATCTAAAATCCATTGATTTTTACCCTTTTGACCAGCAAAACATCACTTTAGAACATGTCCTCAGAGGGCAACTCATTTCCTACTTCATTTCAGTCCATTTTTTATATGATGAAATACATTTAATTAGATTATAAAGTTTATTCTAGTCAAATTGGAAATGATCATTTTATGTGTGCTCTACCTGTACAATGTATCTTTGACATACTGATTCAGAACAGAGGGTAAAATACTTTTTCAACATTTCTATCAAATGAACATGTTCTTTTTCTCAAGCTGTTATCAACCAAGTCATTACCTTGATTACATTTATTTGTTGAATTAAGTACCTGGTATCTTCTGTTTTTGCATTGTGTCTCCATTTTGCACATGTATATCTATTCATGGTTATAATACATGATATGCTTCCATGCTATGAGATTTGATGATCTGTGCTCTTATTTCAAATATCTCGTACCCAGGACTTCCTGTTGAATCAGCTGCAGAAGGATGTGTACAGCCCATTGTTTATCAACTTTTCAGCTCAGACTACAGCTGCCCAGACCCAAAACATTATCATGTCCAAACTAGATAAGCGGCGCAAAGGAGTGTTCGGTCCTGCACTGGGGAAGAAAATGGTACATCCTCTTTATCATGTTCATATGATGTTTAATGCTGGTCTGATTTGTTTGTTTTTCAGTTTACACTGTTCTCGTTGAAGTGAATCACTAAAATGCTGCAGATCTAAATATTTGCAGCCCTCTATAACAAGTATCATTTTATTTTGATATCCGTCTATGAAAAGGGTATTTCTAAACAGAAATCTAATGTCAAGTATAATAATGTTATATCTTATCAGGTGGTATTTGTGGATGATGTGAACATGCCAGCCAGAGAGGTTTATGGTGCCCAGCCCCCTGTGGAGCTGTTGCGACAGTGGCTGGACCATTGGAACTGGTATGACATGAAGGACTGTTCCATGATCAATCTGGTGGATATCCAGATCATATGTGCTATGGGACCGCCTGGTGAGTAGCAGCTTCTACAGGCCTAAAATTCATTAGAAGCACCATTGCTACATCAGTGAAAGTGTGTAAAAGCCCAAGATTGGCTGAAAAAAATTGAGTTTCTTTTCTGGCTCTTAACTGCTGCTCAAGTGCTGTCAAGACAGTGTCACAATGCACTACCGGCTGTCTTGTGGAGCTCCTCACTGCCCTAAGGTGCTTACAAATAGAAAATGTTTACCACTTCTACCTCCACTACAACTGCCTGTGTAAGCATGAAAGCACCTCTGTCCACTGAGGCAGCTGGCAGCGACAGCTGCAAGAGATCGAGGGTGGGTGCCACTCTCAGGTGCTCTCACAGCTCCAGTATTTGCTGCAGATGCCTGTGCTGACAGCTTTACTGGAGGAGCTAATTTTATCCTGGTGTATAACATCATGTTTATGGTTTTAGTTGGCAACAATAAACTATCAATGTACGTGTCAATGTAAACCTGTGTCTCAGATTGAGGGAAGTGCTATATCCCATTGTCCAAATCCAAATTAGTAACACAAACATAACTGCATCGTGGACCTCACAATAAGTAAACACAGAAAACCTTGCTTTTATTCACTGCATTTACCTTTCAAATCATGAAGAGTTCATGCAATGCAGCCTTGCAATGTACTGCGGGTATAGAAAAATATGTGCAAATGCAGAATGAGGTTACCTGTTAAATATTATTACATCACTTAGAGCGTGTGATCAATATGTAGTATGTCATCTCTGACAAAAAACATGGTTGTTCAGTCATCTTTTAATTCATTAAAAAGTGCCAGGACCACTCATTTTAAACATCGGAATTGTTATCTATGATCAAGATGAGATTTTTTTCTTTTTTTTTGTTCTGCTTGTTCTTTAGGTGGAGGGCGTAACCCTGTCACACCTCGTTACTTGCGCCACTTCAACATGATTACCATTGATGATTTTGATGAGAAGACAATGAATACAATCTTCTCCAGGATCACAGACTGGCATTTCACCATACGGTGATTACACAGAATATGTAGCTGTGTTGCTTTTTCCAACTTCACACAGACTGTGTGCATACTATATGTTTAGGAATGTTCATATCCAAACCTCTACATACATTATAATCAATTGAGCTTCTCTGCAGCACATACGATGCTGTTTGGTCTTTTATTAGCTACATATTTCAATTTCAGTGTTACAGTTAGATTATATATATGTTATATGTTAGTATATGTGTAACTAAACAGTAGAAAACACTGTGAGTGGGATCTGAACAATGAATCAACCATTTCATCTACAGGTTTGCTTTCCCCAAGCCATTTGCAGCTCTGACCGCTCAGATCGTTAATAGCACCATGTCAGTGTACCAAGAGGCTACCAAGAACCTGCTACCAACCCCCACAAAGTCCCATTACTTGTTCAATCTGCGCGACGTCTCTCGGGTCATCCAGGGCATCTGCCTGTCACGGCCAGAGACTGCAGATGAACCATCTGTCATCAAACGGCTCTGGGTGCATGAGGTAATGTTGTACACAACAGACAGTAGAAAATATCTCAGAGCTACAAAACCAAAGTAACTTAAACTGTAGATAAAATAGAAATATCTTGAAAACACAGAAAGTAGAAATATATTATAATATAGACCCTGTCTTGTTTGTTTCATTAATATATACATTTCTCAGCAATCTCCCGACTGTGGTGCCATCTCTCTATATTTGTGTCTCTCTTTGTCTCCCATACTCACTCTTTCTTATTGATCCCCAGGTGCTGAGGGTATACTACGATCGACTGGTCCACGACACAGATCGATCATGGCTCATAAACCATTTACAGGAGGTGTCTCAGAGTCACATGAAGGAAAACTTCCATCAGCTCTTCCAACACCTGGACCAGGACCATGATGGAAAGGTCACTGAGGACGACCTGCGCAGCCTTATGTTTTGCGACTTCCATGACCCTAAGGGTGAGGACCGCAACTACCGCGAGGTGCACAACCTTGACGAACTCCGACAGGTGGTGGAGTCTCATCTGGAGGAGTTCAATAACATCAGCAAGGCACCTATGAATCTGGTGCTCTTTCGTTTTGCCATTGAGCATGTGTGCCGCATTTCCCGCATCCTCAAGCAGCCAAGTGGGCACGCCCTGCTGGTGGGTGTGGGTGGGAGCGGGCGTCAGTCTCTCACCCGTTTGGCTGCCTATATGGCAGAGGCAGAACTTTTCCAGGTGGAGATCTCTAAAACTTATGGAACCACTGAATGGCATGATGACCTGAAGCTAATAATGAGGAAGTCCACTCAGGGTGACGCCCATGGCGTCTTCCTTTTCACAGACACACAAATCAAAATGGAATCATTTCTCGAGGACATCGGCAACCTGCTCAACACTGGTGAGGTAAAGTGGGTGAGAGGGGATGCAGAAAAAAATATGGACAGATTGATGAATCAGTTGAAGTATAGATAACATTTACAAGTTGATGGGAAGATTGGTCAATGAATAAAGGTTTGGATGATTGGCTAGAAAGGAGTATGGCTGGAGAAAATGGTGGTTAGATGGATGGATGTGTGGATAGACTGAGAGATGGATGAATGGATGATGAATATATGGTTAAACAAATGGAAGTGGATAGACAGATCATGACACAGACAGAAATGGTGCAAAGGGGATCTATTTAACAAAGCCAGTACCAAATTGTGGACCACTCTGTTATCTTTTGGTTATTTCCAGGTGCCTAACCTGTTTGCAGTTGACGAGAAGCAGGAAATCTGTGAGCAAATGCGTGTTCTGGACCGGCAGCGTGACCGTGACAAGCAGACGGACGGAAGCCCCTTGTCCCTTTTTAACATGTTTGTCGAGCGCTGTCGCACACAGCTGCATGTGGTGTTGGCCATGAGTCCCATCGGAGACGCCTTTAGGAACCGCTTGAGACGTTTCCCTGCCCTCATTAACTGCTGCACTATTAACTGGTTCCAGGTGTGTGTACATATGTTGCAGAAGTTTGGTTGCACTGTTGGTTGCACCGCATGATGCTTCAGGTAGTTAATCAAAAGACAGAGATGATATATAATGCAAGAATGTTAATGCCTCATCATGGGGGAGGGGGGTATGCCAGACAAAAATATGCACAGTTTGTTTTTTTTTTTTACTTCAGCCTTAAACATAAGGTATGACAGATCACAGCCCAATTATACACTGTTGCCCATAAAGTTGGAATAATTTTGTTTTCAGACACATTCCCCTTTTTATTCCGATTTATACACAAAGTTTTGAGAACATATACATTTTATCTATCAAGAATAAATCACATTGTCACAATCATTTCATGAGAAGAGGTAAAATATGTTTTATTCCAACTTTATGGGCTATAGTGTATATTGAGTAGCCCAAATATAGATTTGGGCTGACACAACCAGAAAACCATAGGAGAAAGTAAAGTAACATTGTATACTTATATTTCCGTCCTTGGCAGACCTGGCCCGAGGATGCCCTGCAAGCAGTTGCCTGCCGCTTCCTGGAAGATGTTGAGATGACAGATAAATCCCGAGAAGGCTGCATCAACATGTGCAAGAGTTTCCACACCTCAACTATCGATCTGTCAGTCCGCTTTTTGGCTGAGTTGCAGCGCCACAATTACGTCACACCAACCTCATACCTGGAGCTCATTTCCACCTTCAAAGCCCTGTTGAAGACAAAAAGAGCGTAAGATCAAGATTCAAAATAAGATAAATCTTTATTGTCATTGCATAAGCATACTGCATATATACAACTGTTAATTGATGTTTTGTTACTTCAGATGGTACATCACATAAAAAAAAAAGATTTTCAGTCAAGTTTCTTGTAGCCATGAAGGACTTGAACTGAAAACTTGATCAAATATCTTCCTCATCTCTTTCTGTCCTCTGCTCAGTGAGGTGATGAAGCTGAAACGTCGCTATGAGGTGGGCCTTGAGAAACTAGAGTCAGCAGCAGACCAGGTGGCGACCATGCAAGTTGAACTGGAGGCTCTACAGCCACAGCTGCTTGTGGCCAGCAAAGAGGTAGATGAGATGATGGTGGTGATTGAGCATGAGTCTGTGGAGGTGGCTGAGACAGAAAAGGTGGTGAAAGTGGATGAGGCCACGGCCAACGAACAAGCCATGGCTGCCAAGGCCATCAAGGATGAGTGTGACGCTGACCTGGCTGAAGCCATGCCTATCCTGGAGTCAGCCCTGGCTGCGCTGAATACTCTCACCACACAGGTAAAAGGAGAAATATGTTTTTTTCACTCAAAGGCCATTTGTGCTGGAATAGAAAAGCGAATGGGGGAAAATCTAATGATGTGGTTCTTTAAATCTGCAGGATATCACAGTGGTGAAGTCCATGAAAAGCCCACCCACAGCTGTCAAGTTGGTGATGGAGGCAATCTGCATTCTTAAAGGCATCAAGCCAGATCGTGTGCCAGACCCCTCAGGCTCCGGTAAAAAAGTGGAGGATTTTTGGGGCCCAGCCAAAAAGCTTCTGGGAGACATGAGATTTCTCCAGAGCCTCCACGAGTACGACAAGGACAACATCCCACCAAATCTCATCGCTATCATCCGTAACAAGTACATTACTAATCCAGACTTTGTACCAGAGAAGATTCGAACTGCGTCCACTGCAGCCGAAGGCATGTGTAAATGGGTCTGTGCCATGGACAAGTATGACAAGTAAGTAATGTTCTCCTTCTGTGTTCTCAGTTATGAAAATTGATGCATATTTGCAAGGCTTGGGAGCGCTTTCATCTGTCTTAGTGATTAACATGAAGCTTGGTTATTGGTAACTTCCAAGGAATAATCATTTTCCGGGTGCTGGTGTACAATGCATGTGCCAGGTTCAAAGTGATTCATGTAACAAGCCAAATCCAAGATGCAAGTAATTTTAAGGGAAATGTTCATCATTATTGTTCTGACAATCTTAAATGCTACTGTAATTTATAGAAGCTTAAGTCTGTGTTTTGGCTGACAAAATTTCACTGTCTCAGATAAATCAGCAGAGTCATACACTTTTTATCATATTATCCTTTATGTGTATAGATGAAAAAAAGGTTTCCATTTTCATACAGTGTTTTCACAATGTTGACACCATGTTAACCAGCACGTCCCTGGTTCACACCAATTCAAGAATGCTTCATGTGTCCTTCAGAGTAGCCAAGGTTGTGGCTCCGAAGAAGGAGAAGCTGGCACAGGCTGAGGGGGAGCTGAGCGTGGCCATGGAGAGCCTGCGAAAAAAGCAGGCTGCCCTCAAAGAAGTCCAGGATAAACTCACAAAGCTTCAGGAAACACTGGATGCAAATAAAAACAAGAAAGCTGACCTGGAGAATCAGGTTTGTGCTTTTTATATCACTTTGTGTGATTGTAGACACTGGTCAATTTTGTGTAATAGCTGTCAACTGTTGAAGTAAAGTGGCTTATCCTGAACTATTTTTCTTGAGATAGCACTTCTGCTTTTCAGAGATAAAGGTGTAATTGCAGTCTCAGATGAAAGTCTGAGAAACAACCAGGCTAAGATAATTGATTAGGAGGCCACTGATAGACCAAACAGCCAGCCCAAGTCAGTGGTTAGCGAAATACACAAACCTGCACTGGTTAGCATGGCCTGCATTCAGACCACAACAGTGCAACACATTTTTGCTTTCTTCTTTTGATTATGCCCCACAGGTGGATCTGTGCAGTAAGAAACTTGAGCGAGCGGAGCAGCTGATTGGAGGCCTGGGTGGAGAGAAAACACGCTGGAGTGAAATGGCCTTCAATCTCGGAGAGCTCTACAATAACCTGACCGGGGACATCCTTATCTCAGCAGGCATAGTGGCTTACCTGGGAGCCTTCACCTCCAGCTACAGACAGGTAAGCTGAGGCAATAGATACTATATACTTAGAAGTGGATAGGAACAGTATTTTAATAGGGGATTTCCAGATTATCAGTCTCCTTGTTCAAACACTTTTGTCAACATTGCATGTAAAAACTCTTTAACATGTTTTGGGACATATCTGCTTTATTTTGAGTTAACATTGCCATTAATTGTAAAGCTAATGATGTGTTTCTGTTGAGGACACTATGACCGAGACAAATCCCAGCACTGTTTTAGGCCGAGAAAAGCCAAATGCTTTTTTTGGCAGTTTGGTGAAAAGTAAATACTGAGGAGCCTCCAAGGCACTTGGCTTTTTCCTCCTTCTGAGCCTCACATGTTTCCAAGACCAAGCCAGTGTTTAAATGTCATCTTTTATACTGTGTCACATGCAGGGCCATTATGATGCTGAAAAACACAAAGGAGGAGAGTGAATTAGTTATTTTTATCATGCAAGTGCAGGATTGCATGTGAGAATGTGTTTATTTCTGTGTGTGTTTTGCTTATTTGAATCCCTTTGAAATCACTTTCTGTAAGTGTGACTGTGTAGATATACATACTGTTTTTTTTTTTAATAATACGTCTGTGCGTGCAGGAACAGACAGAGGAGTGGATGACTCTTTGTAAGAGTAAAGAGATCCCATGCTCTCCCAACATGTCTCTGATGAACTCACTGGGCGATCCAGTAAAGATTTGTGCATGGACCATTGCTGGTCTTCCATCAGACAGCTTCTCCATAGACAACGGTATCATAATCTCGTGAGTATTGAAGACAAACTTTACTCTGACATGGCATTCTCTCTAAAGGAACTAGTATTTTCTCACTGATTAGCAATGTATTATTAAGGGTTAAATGCACCTCCTGTGGATGTGTCTCACAACCTACCTGCTGCTCTTGATCTGAGTTATTTAATGTTGAGCATCTGCCAACAGCCTGTCTTACTAGAAAATGTATATATTCCTACACAATAAAGCTGTATAGTGCAGTGCATAAAGAATTGTACTTGAGTTGCAAAAAAAAAAAAATGTCTGGACAAGAATTGGACAGCACCTCAAAATCACAAAATGATGAGCCTGACAGAAAACTGCAGTTCAAATGCACTTTTCACAAAAGCAGCACTTTGGAGGCTGGAATACCTGAAGATTGTTTCTGGAATACAGAAATGATCTGTTTTTTTTTTTTGTTTTTTTAAACAAAGAGGGCCTCTTCTTACTGTGAGCATGAATATCTTCATTGAAATTGCTGGCTACAAAACCATTTTTCATTCTGCTTCATTTTTAACTTTCTCACTGTGCAGATGGAACAAGTTCCATATGCAGTGTCCATGTTTTAACACGCAATCATGTATTTTTCAAAGCTGATAGACCTGAATCACAATGGGTTTCAGTTAACAAAGAATCAAGATTAGACTGCCCATTACCAATCAGTCTATCTTAGAAGCCCGTGTGACATTGTCTGAATGAACCTTAAGGTGCGGGAAAAACCCCCCAAAAACATTACAAAACATCTGCTTGTTTGCGTAAATGAAGCAGCAACATTGCTTTTTAATCACAATACTATGGTCCCTGGTGTGCTATCCAGCTGTGAGCTGTCTAACTGCGCTGAGAGTGAATGTTTACCCCTAAGCTGCTCTCTACATCTCTGTTCTTATCCTCCAATATCCCCCCTATTATTGTGATGCCTCATATTTAACAGTAACAAAATCTCTTACTCTGACAAGGCAGCACCATTTGATCATCCACTCTGCCTGTGTGTGTGTTTATAGTAATGCCAGGCGGTGGCCTCTGATGATCGATCCCCAGGGCCAGGCCAACAAGTGGGTAAAAAACATGGAGAAGGCCAATAGCCTGCATGTTATTAAACTGAGTGATGCCGACTTTGTACGCACTCTGGAGAACTGCATCCAGTTTGGTACACCAGGTGAGTATACGTTTTCTCTGGTCTTGTCTGTGCGTACGTGCCTTATCTACATTGCTGCAGTTCCTGTTACTGCCTGCTGAGGTCTCTCTTTACCACAGAGACTAATTATTGCTGTGCATAGAATGTTTTTCTTCTTTGTTCTCTGTTCTGCAGTGGAAGAATTCATATAAGGAATATTTCTGAGTGAGGTATTCCGATGAGCCCGCTGCACCATTAGTATGTCAAACTACTGTAAATCATGCAAAAACCCAGGAGAAATCAATTACGTTTTTTTTTTTGTTGTTTTTTTTTGCACTAACATATTCCCTACCCAGTAGCAGGGTCAAAATGACATGTGTAGGCAGACACGACTATTTTTGTGCTGTTGTTTTTCCATTGTTAGTGTGTTTTGTTTGTTGAAAGATTTCTCTTTAGTCTTAAATTTTAACAGCATAGCTTAAATCCCCAGTGCTATTGTGTGGATGTGACCTTTTGGTTTGGTTAAACTGGTTGCAGAATATACCCCACCATCTCTTTACAAATGCACACGACATAACAACAAGCCCTGGAAAAACACTTGTACTTTTGTCTTCTCATAGGATTTTATAGCGATATGAGAGAGAACAGCAAGACAGGAATTAGAGTTAGAAACAGAGACAGCTATACAACCATTAAAAAGACATCTAAATAATGACCAGACCCAGCCAGCCATTGGGTCTTTGCTTACTGGGAGACTACAAGGCTAACAGATCAGAGAGTAGCTTGTCCTTGGAGGGTGCAAAATGGCCCCCAGAGGGTACGGTTTCACCCTCCATAGGCTGTTCGTTTATTTCACAGTTTTATGGTTTCTTGCTGTTTGTATTGCAGACTATAACCCAGATTATGTGCCAGTATTCTTTCGACTGAACTCACATTTCTCTGACAAATATTTTAGGCATTAAACAATGGAAAGTACTGTTTTATCTGCTGAAATATTATTGTAAAATATAAATAATAGAAGTATTATATTATAATATTATTAGTATTGTTATGCTGTACCAGGACAAAATGATGCTCCAAAGCAAAATGGAGGGGGTTGCCCTGATTTGTTTAACCATCTTGTAGGAGGAAGTTCATCAGCTGTCACTGCCTCTGAATGTTGTGTAAAACTTTAGGCGTACTGTCAATAATAGATGGGCCGATGTTCCGAACATGAGAACAGCATTATCATACTTAATGTGAAATTACATTAATAATGATGCCATGGGAATAAGGTATTTGTAACTAGAAATGTTTACTTGCTTCACTGATTTCTTGGTATCGCACGTGTACGCACATGTTCATGGAGCTTCTTGGGCTGCAGTGGAAGTTCACTGTTCAGTGCTAATCACAGGGAGCTGAACAAGGAGGGTGAGGGTTTTGCTTTTATAACTCTTGTAATATCCCTGCAGTGTACAGCGCAATATATGCAGTCCAGATCATTATTATTTGGACAGTTATACATTTTTTTGTTCTTAAGGCTCTGTGGTTCAGCACATTCAATTTTGAAGTAGAATAATGGATACTACATCAAAGTGCCAAGTCTCAGCTTTAATTTGAGTAGGTTTATTACAATATATAAAGAACTATGTGTGAGATATAACCCTTTAAACACAGTGCCTGAAGTTTAGAGGTTCAGAAGTATTGGACAGATACATATCAAAAATGATCATATTTAATATTTTGTAATGAATCCTTTGTAGTCAATGACTGCCTGAAGTCCTCAACCCACAGACATCAGCAGACCCTTTATACTGTAGGGGTCTTTCTGGCTTTAAAGTGGTCCTCAACAAGTGGAATGCAGCTCAGTCAGATTGAACCACATGTGAACTCTTTATGCCTCTGCACTTGTGACAAATTTGAGACAAAGGTTCACTTGGACTCAAGAATGAATTGATTAGAATTTGGTGGTCAGAGGTCAAAGGTCGTCTCTGTGACCTCACAAAACATTTTCTCTAACACATAACATTTGTTCTATTATCTGCACAAGGTCAAAGGTCAGCTTAAATGTGACATCATAATGTTTTGCAAAAACACTTTTCTTGCCATTATTCAACACCATAACTCAGGAACAGAAGGGGAGATTGTGACTATATTTCCTGCAACTGGCCTGGTCGCTGGAGGCATACAACCACAAGGTGGTAATTCAAGTGTCCCGTGACTTTTAGACCCCTAAACTTCAGGCATTATGTGTTAAAAGGGCTATATCTCACACACAGTTCTCTTATTATTCACCGTAGCCTACTCAAGTAAAAGCTGAGACTTGGCACTTTAATGTAGTATCCATTATTTTATTTTAAATTGAAGGTACTAAGGCACAAAGCCTGAAGAACGAAAAATGTGTAATCGTCTAAAAACTTACAGTGGAGACTGCAGCTGCAACAGATGATTCACACTTAGAAACTAAAAATACATCAGCACAAGTAATTTAAGTTTCTGGTTGGAGTACATGTTATATTATTGGGAAAACTCTCACATTCTGTCGCTCCAGTTATACAATGAACAACAACTATTAAAATTAAAGAGAACTTTTCAAACAAGATGCACAAAGTGCCCTCCACAGGCAGGCAGACAAACGCAGTGGCAGAAAGTGAGAGGCCTGGAAAACAACAGCATGAAATAAAGAAAGCAACATGCCTTCATACAACACAGTGGAAAAAAAAAGAATAAATATATGTGTGTGTGTGTGTGCTGAAAAAGATCTGGTTTAAATACACCCTTTAACTTGACTTTGGAGCAGCTGCAAAGCTAAGATTGGGATGTTGTGGGAAAACACTTTATCTTGGCTAGTAGTCTGGCTGCAAAGTATCTGAAGCTGTATGATGGCTCAGCTGTTGAGGCAGTAGAACTGGTCAACAGTAGACAACAGTGGTTGAATGTGACAGCTCCCAGGTGGAATTGTTTGTAAATGTGTCAGTATAAAGAAAGGTCTCTCCTGAAAATAGTCAGACTGTTCTATTCAGAAAATATTGATACAGCCATTTTATTTCAGTGCTGCTGGAGAATGTCGGTGAGGAGCTGGACCCTATCCTGGAGCCGCTGCTGCTAAGACAGACTTTTAAACAGGGCGGTGCCATGTGTATTCGCTTGGGAGACTCCACCATTGAATATGCTCCTGACTTTCGCTTCTACATCACCACCAAGCTACGCAACCCCCACTACCTGCCCGAGACCGCCGTCAAGGTAGTCTAAAGGGGAACTGCCTCAGGCACTGCCGTATTTTTTGTATCTCAGTACACTCTCACTCACTTCACATCGTAGAAGCACATTTCTAACTGTCCTTTCCAAGTTATTAACACCTCAACCTCCATAAACACCTATAGCAGTCACACACAAACAGTCATAGTCAGACACATAGACAGGACAGTCCTTCAATTGTGCCAGTCAGTGTGGTCAGAGCATTCCCTGACAGTAGCCACACACATGCACGGCTGTTTTCAGCAGTTGTCTGTGTTGTTGTAATGAGCCCGGTGCAGTCCTCCATGCCTCCTCTACCCACCCCTTCTACACAGATGGAGCAGGTGCCCTTTAATCCCACCGCAGCTGAGGATGGCTGTATCTTCCACAGCAGAGCTGCTGCCTAACACTGAAGGGACTAATAAGATACAGGCTCTTACAGGAACCAGCACAGACATCTGTATTCCTCTGCCTTTAAAATCATGTTTTTTATCACACCTAGTAGTGACAAGCAACCTGGTTTGTTGTGCGATCTGCAATGTTTGACAAAATGTGAAAACGTTTTCACACTATGTATATTACAGTATTACTTAAGTGTAGATGCCATATAGGGCACTGTATTTTCTCTTTGCACCATGTAGCCTGAAATGTGCCATTTTGGCAAAGGAAAGTTGTTAGTTATTAGTCTAGGTATGGTGTGTGACACTCTCCACAATTTGGATTGTGTTGTCTCAATGTGAAATTTAAACTCAGCAAATGTTTGTGACAATGAAGAACTATTCAAACGTTTGTTCCAAAACAACTACTGATAGATGAGTGCTACATTTACTTGTTGGGTCTTACTTATTGCATCATACCACTGAAATGACAGCACATTTTTACCCCAGCAGCACAGTGAATCATCACTCACTGATACCACCTCCTCAGTGAAACAGAGCCCCCCCGCAAAAAAAAAAAAAAAAGAATTCCAAGAAAAGGAGCATTAAAGGAAATTGCATTACAGAGAGGCAAGGGGTTGGGAAGCATTACTGAAGATCACATTTCAAGCATCTATTTGCAGGGGCCCCGCTCTTTATGGGCCGCTATTAGATAGATTCAACTCATTTTTCACAACTGGCTCAATCCTTTTTTCCCCCTATTGCTTAAGTCTTTTTTTTTTTTGCCTTCAGTCCAGTACACTATGAGGCTTCCATTATTCCCACTAAGACCTACTGGAAAAGCACTGCCTTCACATACAAGAGGCAACCATCTAGGAAACCAGCCCGTACAGAGCTCAAGGGACAAAAAGGAAGCAAAGGAGGAGGGTGTATGTGTGAAAAGGACAAACAGGAGATTTATATGGGCTCTGAGTCTTTACCATCAGCTGAGTGGGTCTGCGGCATCAATAGAAATGGAATTAGGCCCCGGAGAAGTGCACTCGTTTATTAGGCCAGAGAGTAGATAGCAGATATAGGCTTTTAACCTCTGGGTAAGTGCGAAGCAGGACGACTGAGGCTGTGGTAAAAGACACTCCTTCACTTCAAGCTGTAACACCTTTTCAAGAAAAAAGTAAATGCATCGTACCTATACTTTGCCAAGACTGGAGTGGTTATTAGAATTGATTAGGTAGGTTAGTGGGGAGAACAGTGCTGGAGCAAAGATAATCAACACCGCACTGTAAAGTACCTCACTTAAATGTCTGAGAGCACAAGTGGGGCCAGGCAACCCCTCCCCCAAGCACACACAAACACACATTTGTGTGTGTTTTGAGTCTGTAAACTCTGTGTCCGTTTATCTCGTCCTCTGTGTTGCAGGTGACCCTTCTGAATTTTATGATCACCCCAGAGGGAATCCAGGACCAGCTACTGGGCATTGTGGTGGCCAGAGAGAGGCCCGATCTGGAAGAAGAGAAACAGGCTCTCATCTTGCAGGGGGCAGAGAACAAAAGGTACAGTTGCACACACCAGACCCATGTCAAATTTTATCCGATAAAATAAAATGTCTTATTCCACAAATTACAAACATTTTTTTCCCTATATTTTTTTGCAGACAGTTGAAGGAGATTGAGGACCAGATCTTGGAAGTGCTCTCCTCATCTGAGGGCAACATCCTGGAGGACGAGAAGGCCGTCAATATCCTCTCCTGCTCCAAGGTGCTTGCCAATGAAATCACAGAGAAACAGGCTGTGGCTGAGGTCACCGAGCAGAAGATTGACGAGACCCGCATGGGCTACACACCCATTGCCGTGCATTCAGCCATCTTGTTCTTCTCCATTGCTGACCTGGCTAACATTGAGCCCATGTACCAGTACTCCCTCACCTGGTTTATTAACCTCTTCATCAGCTCCATTGACAGCTCAGACAAGAGTGACGACTTGGAACAGAGGTAGGCAATGCTGACAAATGTACCAGCCAAATACCAGTTCCTACAAGTCAGTGGACCAATTCTGTTTGGTCTGGAACAAGATTATTAAAACGCTAATGTATGTCTATATATTTCAGACTACAGATCCTGAGAGACACCTTTACTTACACACTATATGTCAATGTGTGCCGCTCACTGTTCGAGAAGGATAAGCTGCTCTTTTCCTTCTGCCTCAGTGTCAATCTACTCATGCACAACAAGCTGGTAGGGCTATACACACCCCTCCATACAATGTACACATTTACAACACCTTACTTAAAAACACATTAGTTACTTGATAACACATCCAACACTACTGTTAGTAAGCCATTAACCATTCAAAAAAGATGGTCAGTCTCATTTTTCAGAATCAGTCCATAACTGCTTTAAATTATCTATATTATGTATTTTGAATTTGCACAAAATTGCTATCCAGAGTAATCCCCAAAATGGCAAACCTCATAGTGAAATCACTTAATCACAAATAGTGGTTAATCCTCTTTAATAGCTTCATCAAAGTAATTAATGTTGTAGGTGGATGAGGGGGAGTGGCGCTTCCTTCTGACAGGTGGTGTGGGCCTGGACAACCCCCACTCAAATCCCTGCATCTGGCTCCCCAAGAAGTCTTGGGATGAAATGTGCCGCCTGGATGAGATGGAGAGTTTCAAAGGTCTGCGGCGTGACATGGCTCGCCTCAGGAATGAGTGGAAGAAGGTCTACGACAGTCCAGTGAGTTTTAAGCTGATTGGTTGGTCTGGGTGGGGCTCTGTCTGTGGGTGTTGTATATATTTCTGTATTGGTAAAGACAAATTGGGAAAGGTTAGTTGCTTTCTGTCCTTTCTCTCTTTGAAAAGATTTGTATGATTGAATACCTGATAAGACACCAGATGATCTAGGTTAATGCCCACATTTTTAAAATCAGCATCTACAGAAAGGCACCATTAAATCAAAATACAATGACAAGACAATTAGAAGGAGAAGAGAATCTGTAAATCCTCCCAAAACACAAAAATTCAGTCAATGTGCACCTTAATATGGCTGGCATGGCTGGGGTCTTGTTGTAGAAACTGCAAAAATGTTAACTTTCCCCTGAAAATGTGGCTGTGGTTAGCAGTCTTGAAACGAGGTCATATCTAGCACTAACAAAAGCATTTGAATTCTAGAAGTAACACAGGACAGGACCAAAATCCATAAAGCAGTGGTAAAGATATTTAGGATTTTTGCCACAGATTCTGCAAACATACACTGTGTGTGGATGCTAAGGCACTGTACAGACAATCTAAGGCAGAGCTGCTTGGCACCAGCTTGATCAATTAAATTGTTTGCCTGTGAGGAGACAGCAAACCTCGCTTCAGCGCCGCTTTGGGCGTTGTGCGCTGCTTTAATAGGCTCAAAGATAAAATTATTCAAAATGTAACACTTTTTGCACCTGACCTTTCAAAGTGGGCCCAATCAGATTATGGATGACCAAGTAGGTTAAATATGGAGAAAACATATTTCCATAAATGTAATGTTTGTGTAATTTAAAAATAACTGTATTGTTTTTTTCTCTTCAGTAAGCCTTTGAAAATTCTTAAAAATACAGCAGATACATCATATGATGACACATTGGTGTTGAGCTGCTAACACTGCACCTGATATTAAAGTAGGTGACCGTAGCTCAGACTGCTGGTCATAGAAGCCGTCTAAGATACAAATAAAAGCTATTTGTTACTTTCTTAATAAAACTTGGGCAAAAAAAAAAAAAAATTCTCCTCCCTGTGAAAGAGGAGGCTTTGGTGGACTGAGGCACAGAGAGGAAGTTAAGTATAATAGAGGGAAAGAAGATATTTGAACTTACAGTCAAACCTCAGCTAAACAGTGTTGGGTTTGGAGTTGGATGAGAGAGGAAACAAGGGTAGAGTGAGTGGGTTAAACTTGTTTTCCACTGGGTTTGGCACATGAAACACAGGCCAGCCTCACCCGCCCTGCAGCTCAGTGGGATTCCACTACACTCATGTACTTTTGAACGGCAGTGTGGCTGTGCTTTCCCCTTACCTCATCTCTCTCCACACACCAGGGACCTGCTACCACATCTATGTTAGATATGTTTTTCATTATTAACACCTGCCAAACAGGTTTTGCCTTTGTTTATTTGTTAGAGTGTGATAATTGTCTTTTATTTTTACTATCCTTTTTTATTATTAAGTGTGTTACAATCTTATTCAAATTCACACATTTTTGATTTTTACAGTATCGTGTAACCATTTGCTGATTTGGTGAGGCAGATTCCCCAGAGGTATTGTTCAAGTTTTATTATAGGTGTAGAGTAGGAAAGAGCAGACAGGGAGGAAACAAAGTGGGAGAGCAACACAATTTGCCTGTCAGGTACAGATGATGCACATACGCGCTCTCATCTCTGAATTATGAAGAATCTAAAATTGAAGTTTTATCAAATTAAACCTATTCTGTTCCTGTTGTGTTAGTCACATCTATGCAATCTAGATGCAAGAACAGCTGTTTAATCAACGTGTGGTGCACACACGCTCGTCTCTTTGCTGTCACACACACACACACACACACACACAGCCCATCTTTGATTTATAATCAACAGAATCAGCCATAACACGTCCCTCTAATTAAATCTAGTTTGTTCCAGTTGTAGAATTCACATTTATTCAATCTTGATGTAACAACAGCTGTTCAATCAAGCACACAGGCTCTCTGGCTCACACACGCTAACACACCCATGTACACACAGAGAATCCCCAGGAGATCCTAAATAGGTGTATCCGTCTCAAAGCACCTGCCAACACACATAGCCAGAAGTCTCTCTCGACAAACAGCCTGGGGGAAATAATTCCAAAACTTCCTGCTACCATTGCTCACTTCCTCTGGTGCCCTCGTTCCACAAATTAATCAAACATATTGCCCTGACCCAGTACCCAGTGGTTCTTCTGTTTCTCCACCTCTTTTTTCCTTCTGCTTTTTCTGTTTCCTCAGTCTTTCCTTTCCCATACTGTACATATTTATCTATCTCTCAGCATTACTCTCCTCCCCATTCACATTACAGATTACCCCTCCTTTTGCTTAATTAAATAGCGTAATCTCGCAACAGCTCGATGCAGTACAATTTCTTTTTACGTACAGTATAATGTGCTGTGCATATCTGCAGAACCCCCATCAGACTCCCTTCCCTGATGAGTGGCAGGAGAAGCTGAGCAAGTTTCAGAAGATGCTGGTGATTCGTTGTCTCAGACCAGACAAGGTCAGTTCATATGATTTTTTTTTTTACCAAAGACTGTAAAATGTTTTTTTGGACACTGAGTCGTGGATCCATTTCTTTAAACATCTCCATTATATAAATATGTCAAAATTCTTCAGAATTTCCAAACACTTTGGGAGTTACTTCAGGTTATAAGGACTAAACACATTCCATTCATTTGTCCTCCAGATTATTCCCATGGTACAGGAGTTTGTTTCTGAAAGTTTGGGTCGTCCTTTCATCGAAGCGCCACCCTTCAACCTGAGTAAGGCCTTTGTTGATAGCCACTGCTGTGCCCCCCTCATCTTCATCCTCTCCCCGGGCTCAGACCCCATGGCTGCATTGCTCAAGTTTGGAGATGAAAAGGTACAGAGACATCAGGGATGTTCAGCAGCTTTGAGGCCTGCTGTGTGTACAAACTCAAAATGAAAGGAGCAATTGAATCCTCTAGATTTACCAGTCTCACACAAAGGTTTTAAAAGCACTGAAAATTATTTTGGCTCCTTCCGGGGCATAAGCGAATGTATGTGTGTGTACAACTGTTCTTATCCCTTAGGGCTTTTCTGGTGACAAGCTGACCTCCCTCTCTCTGGGCCAAGGCCAGGGTCCTATTGCAATGCATATGATTGAGACAGGCATTAAAGAGGGCACCTGGGTGGTTCTGCAGAACTGCCACTTGGCCACCTCATGGATGTCAACACTGGAGAGAGTCTGTGAGGTCAGAACACGCACATGTGCTTTCTATACACAGATTCTGTACCCAGTTCCAATATACTGTATATTTATTTCTTTACTTGGTCTTTGTGGCTGCAAGCAGGAGCTGAACCCAGACACCACTCATCCAGACTTTAGGCTGTGGCTGACTAGTTACCCATCTTCCACCTTCCCTGTGGCTGTGCTTCAGAATGGGGTGAAGATGACCAACGAGGCTCCAAAGGGCCTCCGCTCCAACATTGCACGCTCCTTCTTAATGGATCCCATCTCTGACCCAGAGTTTTTTGGCAGCTGTAGCAAGCCGGTCAGTGTGTGTGTGTGTTTGTGTGTCTAAGTGGCTTGCTGTGCATAACTATCATACCTACATCAGTGGGTGTCCTACGCTCCTTTGTGTCTCTTATCACCCCTGCTGTTCATTTCAGAGTGTGTTTGTTTTAGGTGTGGAAATACTAAACAATCCCTGCTATTTATCTCAGACTATGCCTTTCATTTGTGCTTATCCACCTCTCAGGCTGCATTCAAGAAGCTACTGTATGGCCTGTGTTTCTTCCACGCCCTGACCCAGGAGAGGAGGAAGTTTGGACCTTTAGGCTGGAACATTCCATATGAGTTCAATGAGACTGACCTCCGGATCTCTGTGCAGCAGCTACACATGTTCCTGGAACAGTACCAGGTGGGTAGTTCTCTCCTCTCACAGATGATTCTTATAATTCTTAAATTATTTACAGCATTGATCTCCTGCAAAGCACTAACTCAGTTAAAGTTAATTATCAGAAACGCCATCAAATGCTTTCCCAGTTACACTACTCCATATAATGTGGGACATTATACAGACATAATATGCATACTAACACAACCTTGATCTGTCATACATGCTTTATATAGACTCAGATAAACTCAATTCATATTTCTGGCACGAAACAAAACTCTGTCACATGCAGATGCACATCCATCATCCATTTCTGCATACATACAGCATTCTACATCTAAGCAGATAATAGAAATTCTAGCTTTTACAAGCCTCTTCAGGCAAGCATCTGATTTCATCCGCCATATTCAAAACCCCTCTTGACATTTTTCCACAAACAGCTAGCACTCCAACCCCCCCACCATTCCCAGTTCCTCCACTATAGCTGAGAAAAAGTGGCAGAGATTAACTACGGAGAATATGTTTTTTGAAAAGAGTGACATTTTCATCTTGTAAGTGTCTCTCAGTGAATTTCTAATTTGTATCCTCCAGCAGAAAATGCCACAATGGCCACAACCCTACCCTTTCACCTACTGTAGTGTCAATTTCCATTCCACATCCAGGTCCTGAAGTGAATTTCAGCCAGGTGTCCTGGTGCATAAGCACATAAACAACACAACAAAGAACGTACACACGTACTAGGAAATTCTGCATTTGTCAGTGCTCACCCCTGCCTGATTTATTCTTTCTTCAGGAAGTACCATTTGACGCCCTCCGCTACATGACAGGTGAGTGTAACTATGGAGGCCGTGTGACAGATGACTGGGACAGGCGGACACTGCGCACAATCCTCTCTATCTTCTACACCTCAAAGATCATCGAGGACCCTGACTACAAGTTTGATCCCAGTGGGCTGTACTATGCACCAGCTGAGGGAGATGTAAGAAACAGAAAATCACACAAAATTGCTATAAATCAGATCAAACACCAGTCTTAGCATCAAGAAGGGCTCTTTATAAATCACAGCTTTAGCTAAGATTTGGCTGTAACCACATCAATACGCACAGGATTTTACAAAGATGAGGCAATGCAGTGTTATTGCCTGGGAAACTTTGCACAGAATTTCACACACAGTGGGGCAAAGCCTAATTTAGATGCAAAGCACCTCAGTCAACTGACTTGTCAATCACTCAGCCAGTCACGTTTAACAGGCTGCAGATTCACCACATGGTGGAGCTGTTGTCAAATAGCTCTTCTTTACTTTGATCATCTACAAAATGTATTCTGTCAGTGATTACACGCACATATGAGGAAAACCTCATCAAAAAAATACAATCCTTTGTTTAGGGATGCACCATTCACATTTTTTCACTTCCCAGCAACAAATCAAGGTTTTTCTTACCTGTTATGGCGTCCCGCTTTGGTTTATCGTTTGCGTGGCCGATGCTAATGCGCTAGCCCGTCAGTAGGATTCTCCATATTACGTTAACATCGAGCTAATCGCTACTTATTACCACTTGTTGGTCGCGACGGTACAACGGCTTTGCAAACATTGCAGGTTGTTGTCTTGCTTTGGGGTGTTTCTACAGCAAAGTATTTCCACACAGCGGACATGTGCTTGAACGGTTGGTTAGCCACGGTGCTGCTCAATGCTCACCTGCTAGGTGGCTGTAAACTGTGGGATGGATTTCCTGAGCGGCGGCGTGTCTCCTTACTCCGCGTCACATTGAGACACGCCTCCGTTCAGGAAATCCATTCCACATTTTGCAGGCAGTTAGCAGAGCAGAGGGCAATGAATCACTTGTGGAGTCATTTCAGCAGACAACATTAAATCACAGACATGGATCGGAAATCTCCGCAGGTTGGACCGGAAATTTCCGATCGGCACCATCCCTACCTTTGTTACTAGATGAAAGAGGCTCTCCGCCTCCTTAGCCTATTTCAACTACTTATTATACATAACCACATACCCTAGGTGTGTAAGAGCTGCGTTTGGCATGTATGACAGTATATTTGTTGTATTCTAGGTAGTTTTCTTTCTGAGATATAATATATACAGCATAGGGATGTTATCCAGTATAAATAACAAAAGTCTTATCTGAATATCTACCAATGGCTTGCCTTCAGTGACAACAGCTGAGCAGACCCATCATTTAGACCAGAGGTGTCCAAACTGTTCCACAAAGGGCCGTGGGGCTGCAGGTTTTTGTTCCAACCAATGAAGAGCACACAGTTTGACCAATCAACTGTCTGAAGGCTGAGATCAGTTGATTAAATGAGTCAAGTCTGGTGTGCTGCTGCTTGGTTGGAACAAAAACCTGCAGCCAGGCGGCCCTTTGTGGAACAGTTTGGACACCTCTGATTTAGACAAAGGCTGGAATATCATTGCCTTAAAAACTCAAGAAAAGTTAAACTCACTTTAATGTGTTTGTTTTTAAACTAAGCATATTACTGGACTCACAGTTGCTTAGCACTGTTGTTGAGCTACCTTTAAAAAGTCATTAGGAGATAAAATGTGTGTAACAAGGCACAGCAGGCAACCACCATCAGTGAAGGTTGATATATTTGTTAACACAAGTGCAATCTATGGTGCGCTCCATTTTATTTGGCATTTTGTTCTCTAGTGCTGCACCCCCCTCCAACCACATCTTTTATTCATGAAGTCACATTTACATAGTCATTATCATAAATGTCAGCAATCTAAGGAGCCAACTTGTTTTTCAGAGAGTGTTATTACTGGAGATGTTTCCTGATGTTGCGTTAAAAATTGTGCTCTTACTTCACTCCTCTCCTCTGTTTCAGCACAACAGCTACATAGAGTACACCAAGTCGCTGCCACTCAACCCGTCGCCGGAGATTTTTGGCATGAACGCCAACGCAGATATCACCAAGGATCAGGCTGAGACACAGCTACTGTTTGACACCATATTGCTCACACAGGTAAATCCAGGGAGCATATCGATTAGCTGTTATAAACGAAGTAACGTGCAAATGCACACACCTGTGTACCATGCGTTACAATGCTGAAGACACAGGGCCACTATTTCATGTAGCACCATGTCATTCAAACAGTAACAGCAACATGGTCCTGAATTCATTAATACAGTATACAATTAAATGACCTGGAGGTTTGTGAAAGTAAAACTGGGTGAAAAATATTAGACGTGAAACAGCACTGCAGCCTGGCATGGGAACAGGTGAAAAGAGTTCAATTTCACTGATTTTCGGTGCCAGCAGTGCCCTTGGTCGCTTCTCAAACCAACGCACCCCCTCTTGGCCAACATCCCAGATGCTCAGCTGGAATGTTTTCAAACAGTAGATAACTTGCATCACACCCTCTCCCAGCAAATGCACGACGTGAACATACACACAAAACAAACAGGCTGGAGTACATGCATTAAAACACATTTTCCAATACACTGAAACACTGTCTCACACAAACACACACAGCATCATTATGCTTCCCTCAAGTCTCTTTCGTAGGCATCCTTGCCAGCCTTAAATATTTTACCACCCTCCTCTAAAATATACTATGCAACCTTAATTAAAGAGAACAATATAAATAAATATTTCAGTTGTTTTGTAGAGAGACTTCTCAAAGAACAAAAAAGTCACACTGCAAAGACACAGTGTGACTCACTGTGGTGAATCTGTGTGATCCCACATCATTATATCTCAGCTCTGTAGAATTAGACTATTTTATCTTGTTGAGGATTGTATCTTACAGCTTCCTGGTACCAGTCAATGTGTGCTGCAAATCAAATCCAAGGCATTTCACATCAAGGCCTGCTTGAAAATAACAAAAGTACAGCCGCTCAAAGTGGAAACTGGAAAGAGATATTTATTTATCCGTGTATCCATTTATTTATTTTAAGATACAGAGCAGCGCCTCTCACTTATCAAAAAAATTTCAAAAGTTTAAATTGTCTGAATTCCTGTGAGAATTAAACTTGATATTAAACAAGTGCAAGGGATCAACATATAACACCACAGGAGAGTGTCTCTATTTGTGCCTCTTTCAGTGCCTTATATATACAGTGAGAGAATGTTTTGACAGCTACAGACCTGGCTTGCTACAAACAAATAGAAAATTATTTCCACAAGCATTTTCCACTTCTAGACCTCAAGTTAAAATTAGAGCCCAATGAAGTCTGGCATTTATTCATATAAACTCCATTCAACAAGATTAATAATGGCTTCAGTCATGTGTGAACTTTATTAGCATCTAATATGGTCTCATCCATCTCAATGACCGATAAACATGGAGATGCTTCAAATGGAATGAAGCAACTATTTGTCATTCCCCTACTGTAACCCAGATGCCATTAGCCAATGATTATCCATTACCGCTGGCTACTGACTGAGCATCAAATAGGTAAATGGTGCATGTTGGACTGAGAGGAAAGTGTAAGAATCACAGATGAGAGTGAATAATTATCAGCGTGAATGATTATTAGAATTGTTGATAAGACTGTGTCAAATTACTGTGTGAGAGAATATTGGAGAAAAAGCTGTGAAGCCTTCCGTCATGAAGCTGTGTGTGTAGATGAAAGTGTGTGTCTGTGTGTGTGTTTAACGATGAGATCTTAAGATTATACTTGCTAGAATCCCTCTGTGAACAGAGTGTCAAAGTTAGCTGCAGGCAAGCCTGAGAAATGACCACAAATTAAGATGTGACAGGTAAAATGATAAGGTATCTGATAACACTATGATATTCTGTGTCATTTTGTGTCCTTTTAAAAGCAGAAATCTTAGTCAATGTGGCACAAATGATGAAATATAAGCCAAGTAAAGTCAGAAGTCAGAACCTCCTGACATCGGCGTCTTTTCAGGATCAAAAAAGCACCAATGCAAAAGAGTCTTCAGAAAAGGAATACATAATTTGACAAGTCTAAGACAGCAAAAGATAATTTTCCCAAAAAATGATGAACCGTCAAAGCTATCCAAGCCACAAGTCCCCTTCTCATCCGTCCTCTCTCGCTCTGTGTCTCTGATCAGTCCCGCTCTTCAGGCGGAGACGCCAAATCCTCAGATGACATGGTCTTTGATGTGGCAGCTGACATCCTGAGCAAGCTGCCTGGAGACTTTGACTTGGAGGCAGCAATGAGGCGCTTTCCCACCAGCTACAATCAGAGCATGAACACAGTGCTGGTGCAGGAGATGGGCCGCTTCAACAACCTGCTCTGCACCATCCGAGACTCCTGTGTCAACATTCAGAAGGCCGTTAAGGTACATGCACGTGTGGAGCCGGTATGAAGGAGGGGGATTTATTATATTATCACACTGAGTGAAATTTGATGACATTGCTGAGAGCTTTTGCCCACATGTGGGGGACATGCAACACCTTACAGTTAAGTCTTTAAACTCAACCCTGGTCCTATTCCCAGTGATCCTTATTATTTGGATAGTTACAACATGATATACGACCCAGTGCACTGTAATTACACTAAATTTGTTTGTTTTAGATACACAGTAAGGCCAAATGATGAATCATTATTGATTTTACATTTCTGTAAAGTGAAAGCAGCACACCTCTGCTGAACGATTACAGGGGAAGCGTTGGTAATACATCTTCAGAAATCAAATGCTGTAAGGATTCAACACAACACTGCCTCTCTTACAACAGTGCACTAATCTAGCTCTATTGTTTTATATTAGTTAAACAAAGGAAGGACTTGGGAAATATGTGGAAATTAACCATGGAAAAAACTGCTTCAATGTGTGTTACTTACTCCTTAGATTATGCACTAAAGGTGTAAGCAATGAGCTGTCTGAGAAAAAAAATGAATTGGATATTTTATGGAAATGTTGTTGACCCTGTGGGAATGACTGGGATTAAGCAGCGATCTAAATCTCCAAATCATCGACTAGTACTTTTGACCTTCTCTTCACAAAGTGTTCTCTTCCTCTGCAGCGAATAGCAGAAGTGAGCCCACCCTGCAAGAAACAACATCTCGAGTCCTGCAGTGCTATTATGTATTCTAACCACTTCCTTTTGCCTTTTACCAAAGACTGTACGGTAGAATCTACAGCCACGCAAGCAGCTCTGTGAGGCTGTACTTAGGCACAGTGGTGCTTTGAGCTAAATACTAACATCAGCATTCTAACATACTCACAGTCACCATGCTAACATGCTGATGATTAGCAGGTACAGTGTTTACCATGAATGCCATTTTAATTTAGCATGCTAGCATACTAACATTTAGTAATTATAAGTAAACACACAGCACAGCTGAGGCTGATGGGTATACCTGTAGTTTTGCAAGGATTTGCTCATAAACCTGGACAAATGAACATTTAGAAGAAACTCAGATTACCAGAGTTACTGCTACTCGTCATCTGTGCACCATGTGTGTCTGTACCAAGTTTAATGGTAACCCATCCAGTAGCTGTCGAGGGATTTCAGTCTAGATCGTAGTGGTGGCCTGACGCTGCCATCCCTAGAGCCACGCTGCTAGCACACCTAAAAATATGCATGCTTGATGCCAGGTTTCTGAAGGAGTAGTTTGAAACGTAGGTTGTGGTTTTACAGTCACTCGATCTATAAGAAAAACAAGAGAGAGGGTGCCAAAGTAGTGGGAGAGTGTAAGTAGTTGGCAGTAACCACATCTGCTGTGTGTGATGAGCAAAGAGTCTCAACAATTAAGCAGAATCCCAAATATAGCTATCTTAAAACCTTAGTATAATTTTGTTGTTGTTTTTGTGTTTTTTTTCCTCATTGCTACTGAGAGACAAACTTGAAGAAGTGAAAGTAGCTATTTATGCCATAGCATCCATCCATCTTTGTATTTCAAAAAGATTTTGCACATGCCAGGACTATAATCGGTTTGTGTTAGACTAATAAGGCAATAATTACATGGTCCGTAGAGTGTTGCGAACAAAAGACCAAACCAAATGTCTTCTGAATATGTGAGCATGAATATGTGTAGCATTGCTCTCTCAATTACACCACATTCAGAAAATAAAAAAAAAAACACATGCTTGAACACACGTGCATCTCTTTATACCATTTAATAAACAAACTCCTCACATATTTCCTCTCCTTCTGAGATGCACCATCCTCATGGAAATGAATAGGAAAAAACATAAAAGAGTCAGGAAGGGGAACACGCACTAAAGGCCCCCCACAGAGTAATAAGAGTTCCCATTACGTGGTTGTCTGTCACCTACCTCCAGAGAGTGACAAGCTTAGATTTCTCTCATGTGAGATTTCTCCCACATTCAGTTCAGTGTTAGAACAGGGCTTGAACAACTTCACATTTTCAGGTTGCGAAGATGTTACCGACATGTTTGTGGGTGATCGGATGTGTGTAAATGTATACATACTTGTGTGTGTGTGTATGTGCAGGGGCTGGTAGTGATGTCCTCGGAGCTGGAGGAGGTGGTCAGCAGCATCCTGAAGGGTCGCATCCCAGGAATGTGGATGAATAAGTCCTACCCCAGCCTCAAACCACTGGGAAGCTACGTCAATGACTTCCTGGAGCGACTCAGGTTCCTACAGGTACTGAAACCTGCCACACACTGCCCAAACGGTCACATCACTGCAAGTCTCTGAAACCCTGTTGTTTGGCCTCAGAGGTGAGCAGCTGCTGTCACATGAAAATGTTCACTTCACTGCATACTGTACCCTCTATAGTCAACTGCAACCCTGCCTTAAGCTGTGTCACACTTGAGTTACACAACATCACTTCCTTTCACTGTGCCTGATCCAGGGGCACCGCCAGGGATTTTGGGCCAGATAGAAAGATATCACACTGGGCGCTACCACCACAGGCCATGACAACTCTGAAAATATCACATATAACACTGTGCAGACATGAATGCAACATTCTGCGTACAGTGGAATTCACTATTTGATGCAAGACCAATACCCCCTATGAGAAATACAGAGGCTCTTCTCCCCCCCTGAGCTTATCAACAATAGACACAGTTAGTACAGGAAACACATGCAGACACGCGGCCTGTCATGTGAGTCTGTAAAAGTGAACTGCTTCACTTAGCTGTCAGCTCCCATGTTTCCCTTTCTATTTCCACTGCAGAAATATTCCCCTTGTTCATCATTACTCAGTCGAGTGAAAAGAATGCAGTCTGTGTGTGTGTGTGTGTGTGTGTGTGTGTGTGTGTGTAATAAGTATCCTCCTGAAATGTCCTCCCTTGACTCCCCATAGGGTGAACTGGAAAGCCTTGTGTTTCTTATCTGAGACAGCACAGTTTGTTAAGACAGTACTTCCACATTTTAGAGAATTTAGGAGTTGTTTTCTGTTTTAACATTAGTTTCATGTCCAGTTACAGGTTACATGTTCAGCTTTTGGTAGTTATTAGATAGTTCTAATGTATAAACTAACTGCACATGTGCAGTATACACAAGTTTCAGGGTGTAAAAATGGCAGATTTAAATTTGTTTCAAGACAGCTTTGAATAACTTTGGTAGTTCTTTCCCCCTGTCTCCAGTCTTTGTGTTAAATGCGTTGAATGCACAGATCAGAAACTGATGTTCTTCTTCTCATCTCATAAAGCAAACAGGTACATTTTAGGTTTATGAATGAGTAATTTTTAGGTTATGAATGGGCAGGCTGATGGATGGAAAATACTAAAATAAAGAACAGTCCAACTTCAATTCATGGTTAGTCAAAAGTGATTTAGCCTTCTGAATGTAGCTGTATGAGCCCCTGTACTGAGAGAACTATAACTATAATTGTAACCTTGACAATTACTGTAACTTTAAAAACTTAATGTAGAGCTTACATTTCTCTCTCCAGATCTACATTCAATCAATTCAACATTATATTTAACCATAAGGCTTTTGTGTTTGTACTGTTCATATATACATTTTTATTTTTCGTTTCTATAGTTTGATTATCCTTCTGTAAACAAAAACATATAGTAACATGAACCTAACCAAAACTCAACCACGTTAACCCATGTGAAACCCATGTCTCTCCTCTCTGCCCTGCTGTGTGTTCAGGACTGGTATGATCAGGGTACACCTGCTGTATTCTGGGTATCAGGATTCTTCTTCACCCAGGCCTTCCTCACAGGCAGCCAGCAGAACTATGCCAGGAAACACACCGTCCCTATTGACTTGCTGGGCTTCGACTTCGAGGTCCTGGATGACAGACAATACAAATGGCCCCCAGAGGATGGTAGGATACTAATGGGGGAGAAGACAGGATGAGCAAGAGTGGTTATAGGGAGAAGGAAGGATGGTAGTTTCATAGTGAAAGTAGGATATAAGAACAGCTATTGAAAGGAGATATTTAACAAACCATCCCCTAGTTTAATGATGGCATAGAAAAGACACCAGGAAGATGGAGAGCACTTTAAGAGGGAAGGAGTTAAACAGAGATGTGAAAAAAACACAAGGTTTCAAAGCAGAAAGTGAAATAAGAGGCACATAAGCAGTGGGTGGAAGAGAAGAAACAAACAGATGAAATCTGACATTAGGCTGACTGAAAATAAGAGAGGCGGAGTATGAAGTGAGCAGAAAGTTAAAGCAAAGCCTCCGTGCCTCTCGTCTGCATGAAGGCCTGCGTCAGCCCCTCACTGTGCCTCCAGCACTGCTGTGAGATTCTCAGTCAAAGCCTCACATAAAGTCTCACCCTCCATCGGTCCCCAGCTGGGGCCCCATCACGCTAACGCAGCCCATACTGCCAAACTACTAATCTGACAGTGTGCTTGTGCATTTGGGTGCGTGATACTGACAGGGCACCAGGAGTGAGGTATCTCTAAATCTCGCCTTTCTTCCCCCGGCCTATTAACACGAGAGCTCACATGCTGTACGAAGAGACGCTGTTTTCTCACGGAGGCCAGTTCAGCTTGATTAGTCAAGTTTCATGTTTTCTGGAAGAGGCAGCATCGTTGCACACTCACAGGATTCCTTCATATCTGTGGGTTACATAAACTTTATAGAAGGTAATGGATAAATCTTAATCTAATAACACTGACTGCTCTTATAACTGTGAATCTTTGCATTAGGTGTGTACATTAAAGGCCTCTTCCTTGATGGCGCCCGCTGGGACAGAAAGACCAATCTTCTCGCTGAATCCTACCCCAAAGTGCTGCACGACCCCATGCCTGTGGTGAGGAGCACGGCTAGCACACACACACGCACACACACACACACACACACACACACACACACACACACACACACACACACACACACACACACACACCACTGATATTAACTAGAACAGTACATCTAAGAATCCTCAGATAAAGCCTGATAATCAGACTGAGCTGCTCTTATTGTCTTACTTCACCATGTTAGCTCATTTCTTCATCACAGGAGCTCCAGTGCTAAAAGCTACTGACTCCGTCTGTGACCACGTCTCAAGACCAAGACTCAAACCTAGTTTTGAGGTTAAAGATTGATCTATACATGTACTAAACACCTGTAGTTTTTTTGTGTTGCCATTACCAGTCAGAAGAGGTTATAGATTATGTCACCTGTTTGGCTGTGTTGCCAAAGATGATGGTCATATTCTTAATCTCATCTACTAAGCTCTGATTGGTCAGTTGTTTGTCCAGCCGCAGAAAATAAATTCAGTGGCCGCAGTTCAAGATTTATTTGAATCCTTAAACAAATTAGAGATGTAAGAGATCTGAATCAGGCTACCTCAGACACAACTTGACTGAACAAATATGATGTGCCAAAAAAAAAAAAATCACCTCAGGGTCCATTTAGCTGTTCTGGAGCTTAATGATAATATCACGTTTTTGCACTTTTGCAAGTTGTTTTTTTTTTTTAGCATTTTAAAGTTTTCTTTTGTCTGTTATTCAAAGTTAAGTTTTTTCCCAGAGTAATGAGTTTGTTTTTTATTTAACTTTTAAAGTCATCAGTGTTCAAAAATAGAAATGTGAACATTTGCTGTTCCATGACTACGAAGAGATTTTTTTTTTTATCAACTGCTGTTTCCAAACCACAGAAACTCATTTTGAGACACATTTGTATTTCAAGACCCCCCCCCCCCCGCATCAGATTCTGACCTGAGTGATTGAATTGATGCATTTTTTTTAACAGTTTTCAGCACAGAGAATATGTTACCAACAAGTAGAACCATGTAGAGAGAAAATGTGGAGTTTACACCTCAGTGTGAAACACTAACAATTAAGTGTTAGTGTGAGATGACTTGGTAATGTATGGTGAAGAACACTGTAGGCTACCAGTCAGAAGGAGAAGAAGAAGAAAGAACTGCTTGCAGCATAACACATTCTTACATAAAGGTTTGGAGGAGCAGGTTTATTGATTGTGCTCCTGTAATTCCCTCTGGGCGTCAGGAAAGAGGAGAGATGTGATCTTTCCTCATATCAAATTATTCAAATGGGACAGATTCCAGCATTGTTCAGCTTGTAAACACCTACAAGGCACCTATTTCTTTTCTTTCTTTCTTTTAATATCAGAGATCAATATTGTGCCTCTCAGAGGAGAAAGTGAACAACAACCACCAGAGTGTAGCTGCTGCTCGACTCAGGAGGATGTTCACAGCTCCTTGTTCTCTTCAGCACTTTTCATTCATTGTGCCTGTAGGAAGCCTGGCTCCTTCTCTCATCCTTATATTAACTGAGTTTGATATGGTTTATAAAAGCGGACTGACAGAGTACCAGTGGCCAAGAGCGAGGGCTCATCAACTTCTCCTTATTTTCTTTCTTGTTCTTTTTTTTTTTGTCTCTGTTCTCTCCTCTTCACTAAACAGTCAAGTGATTATGAATAATGCACAACAAGACTGACTTTTTTAATATTCAGACATTTCGGGGCAAGTTATTAACGGAATCAGTTTTTGACAAGACCGGAACTTAATTAAAAATGTGTTTATTATTTGTTGGGGAAAAAAACACAACAGAGGCTGCCGTGGCTGGCTTTGAAATGCTAATCTGGATAGAGCCGCCTGTTATGGAACCAGATGAGTACTTTTCCGGCTGCAGCTCAACAAACTGTTTTTGTTATTTATTTATTAGGATTTTTTTTTTTTTTTTTTGCCTGGCCCAGTTTAGCCCTTTTGCATAACCAAGACTCGTTAATAGCCCAGAGGGACTCTTCTGTGTCAGTGTTATTGTTTTATAAAGTTTTTGTCCACAAAGTTCCAATTTGTAAGTTAACGTTTGGATAATAAATTGAGATCCAGGTTAGTTTAGTGATCTTTGAACCTTTAAAACAGCCTGATCTTTTTGTTTGTTTGTTTGGATCAAAACACGTCCATCATCTCACACATTAGACCTGTAATCAGGATGTTGCGGCTCATCAGCAGAGAGTTGTACCAATTGTCACTAGCCAGTTTCATTATTCTACCAGTCAAATATTTGGAAAAGAAAATGACACTGACTAATTTGCCAAAGCGATTAACTAAGAAGGATCAGGCAAACATGGCAGCCTCAGCTGAAATTTGAAAATCACATCATTTGACCCTGTTGCCCCCCAAAGGCCCCTCAGTGACCCCTCTCTCTCCCCTCGTTCCTCTCTCTCTGCGTCAGATGTGGTTGAAGCCGGTTAAGCGACAGGACATCCCCCAGAGGATGTGCTACTTGGCGCCCGTCTACAAGACCAGCGAGCGGCGCGGCACCTTGTCCACCACCGGCCACTCCACCAATTATGTCATCGCCATGACGCTCAACTCCAACCTGCCCGCTGAGCACTGGATCAAACGAGGGGTCGCCCTGCTCTGCCAGCTCAACTCCTAGTCTCTGTTGTTTTTTTCCATCTCAGTCACCACAATTCTCTGTAACTAATTAATTACTAATTGAAAGAATGAAAAACTCTTGCTTTTTTTTCAGGGTGACTATTCCTGTATATATTACAGAGAAGTCAACTAATAAAGAACTGACTATAGCATATTATATTTTAAGGCTCTTCTTCATCAACATGGAGTCCATTTGCCATTGACTACAACAAAGTGTTATGTTGCTTCAGTTGCAAACACCTGTGGAGATATTTTTGTGGAAACAACAGGTATAAACAGTTACGCAGCCAAACATTACAGAAGCCACGTTACCAGTAATTTATTTTTACCACGTTGTTCCTTCTTTCAGACGAGCTTGATTGCTGTTTGCAGGAAAACCTTCAGACCATGCTGAGAACTTCATTACGCACAGATAGCGAGCTATGACCTCTGACAGCAGCCAGGGCACCGCAGTGTGTCTCAGCTGCTCCTCATACAGCTGGGAGCTTTCTCACATATTTAAAAATCTGTGTTCCCGAACCTGCTGATCTGCAGAGGCTCAAACTGAGGCAGGAGACTGTTACTGACAGATGTGTTACGCTGTTGTGGATTTGCAGTTGTGTCGCTAACGTTGTACCAAAGCCATCAGAGATCAAGAATCAGGGCTCTTATCAGAATTTATTTTCTTTTTCGTAATGGGGAGAATGCACAGACAGGCAAACAGCACGGATGTCACATTTTACATTTTCTATCCAGATCACTAAACAAAGTCACATACAACAAAGCAAAAATGAGACAGACTTGGAACTTAAGGACAGTTTTTTTTTTGTCCAATAAACAGTGAAGAAACTTTGTATTTGGGGCATAGAGTCTTAAGTGTCACTGACTTTTATCAAATACATGACAGGACAGTTTAATTTATACTGGGTAACACTGGGTAAATGCTGGTTCAAAAAAGGCAACCCAAAATTTTAAAAACCACTATGGATAGTGTAAGAAATGAGTGAATAATATAAACTCCTGTTTTAAAGATGGCAAATGATGAGCTTATTTGATGTTAGAATAGAATGAAATTACATTCAGGTCCTTTTTAACCACTTCATTTTTGCATCAAATTTAAATATGAACACAAGATTAAAAAAAAAAAAAAAAAAGGCTTGTAACACCAGCCCCAAAGAACGTCTCAGGATCTTCACATACACTTAAATTAAAAATGAACAAAACGTTTTAACTATGCAGTACAAAGGATGAAAACAATTTCACACTCGACGCAATGTCTGTACCGCTTCGCTCATGCTTCATGCATGATTCAGTCAGATCGACGACGTGAGTTCGACGTGACTGATGATGATTTACAGCCAGTTAAGACGTAGACGACAGATGTCACACAGTGACAGGATAAATGAAGCCACACAGTATCTGTGTGCTCAGGCAGCTGAAGCTAGGCTAGCTAGCTTAGCATGTGAGCCGCAGAACAGCCAATGGAATGTAGGGGTTTTGGGGGGGGGGGGGGGTCAGTGGGGGGGTCAGTGTCAAGCACCAGCCGCTGAAATTCCACACTGGAGTCAGGTTTGGCACAGTCACCACACTGACTATAATGTTCACAGCCATAAAAAATAAAGTATCAGTAATAATAACGGCAATACTAATGATCTGACTGATCCATCACAGGTGCAGGGAATGCTGATTTGAATGCAAGGAGTCCTGTCTTTAGCTTGGTCTGTCTCCGATTGTCAGGACGGTCTGCCACTCTTCCAACAGAGGAACTTTCATAAATGTTATCAAGAGCCAACCTTCGCTTTTAGCTGCTCAACTATTGAGGGTATAACGACCTCATGTATTCATAGTACATCAAGTAATCTGCACTAGTCTAACAACTCAACCTGCTACTGTAATTGAATGTCCACTGCAGGGTGGTCCCACCAGACAAAGCACCTTTAAGGAACTCATAGAGGCACCCTAAATGAATCTAGTAAACTACAACACTTGTTGATGAAGATGAGGTTAGGTAGTTTATCATATTTTGAAGCTGCTGATTCTTCTAAAGAATGATAAAATATAAAGGCCTGACAGGGATATGTCTCATTTGGCTACAGATTGTCAAACCCTTAAAAAAAAACACTTGCTCTAACACTTGTGACGTAGTTTCTAAATAAAACAAAAACACTGATTACTGTAAATGCTAATTTGTAAAGGCTTTGGCAGCTGTTAGTTGTAACTATGAACTACAAAAGTTTAATAATCCCCCCCAGATTAATCTAATTAAGACAATTAAACATAACTCAAAAGTAATAAAGGGAAAAAGTTGCAGCAAAAAAAAAAAAAAAAAAAAAAAAAAAGAACACTACACCATTTAGATCTTCTCCCACGTACAGTTGGGGGGGGACCCTTTTCGGTTTTGACAAAAGCTGGCAAAACATTTTGCTGGTGAAGCAGCACGAGATAAAAGGTTTATTCCAGATGTAGCAGCAGGCTAAACTGAGCTCTGCGTCTCTTTGACGGCACTGCGACGGCATGCGGTGCAGCCGTGGTGCTGCTCCAGTGGCCAGGGCTCGGCACACAGAGCCATGAGATGTTTGATACACAGCGTGATGGCATCAAAAGCTGGTGATGGATGGCGGGCGGGACACACACCGACAGATGTACGAGGCACGGATGACGGGACACGGCACAGGGTGGGTAAGAGATGAGGACGCAGGAGGGCTACGACGACAACACGCTAACAACAGGTGATGACGGACGGGCTGCTGGGCCGAGGCAGCTGCGTCCTGCACCACCTGACTGTCTACAGCTCGTTTTTTAAAAGACGGAGCTTACTGTTTCAGAGCAGAGGTGGTGTTTTCTGGCTGGAGTGCAGCCTCACTCTTCTTTCATTCTTTCTTTTTTTTTTTTGCTGCACAGGGAACAGACAGATGGGGACTGACAGAGGAGAGGTGGCGGCGGAGTGTAAACATCACTAGCAGAGGCATGAGATGAGATATGCATAAACTACCGCTGCACATTTTGGAATGGAGGCACGGGCCATGAACGAGACTCACACTGCATGCAAGGCTGGACCGTTACACTGCAAACAAAGCGTGTCAAGGCCAAGAGCAACACTGAAGCATCCAGCTCTCCCCTTCCCTCTCTCCTCCGCTAAAAGCCAAAATCGAAAACGATGCGGTCTTCGAAGATGGCGATGAGCAGCATGATGCCGAACCCGGTCAGCATGCCCAGGTTCTGCAGGACAAAGTGTCCCAGCTGGCACCGCTTGTGGTCCTCGCTGTCCCCGTGAAGCATTTCTGGCAGCTACGAAAGAGACAAAGAGCAACCGGTTGGGATCAGAGACAGACTTCTTCGAATTAGCATTGCAGATCAGGAGGCGGAGAGGGGAGAGGACGGAGCGCCCGTGTGTGGAGAGACAGTGAAAGTTAAGCTGATGGGGGGACAATTGTCACTCTGGGGCTGTCGCATGCACTGTGCCAAACTTACCATATCCACCAGAGCCACATAAAGGAACATGCCAGCTGTGATGGCAAAGATCCAGTTGGTGACATTGTGCGTGTACTGGCCCACTACTGTGCCAATCAGCATGCCAACGTAGGCCATGAGGGCGGACAGCAGATTGTAGACGATGGCCTGCTTCACCGTCATCCCGGCTTTCAGCAGCACCGCAAAGTCACCTGTCAGCCAGGACAGACACACACTCAATTAAACACCATCACAGCAATTTCCACGTGTGCGTCTCTTATTCTGGACCCATCTGGATACCCAGTCCCAACATGCAACACTCATGTTCCCTGTGCTTCTGTGTAGCGAATGATTGTGTTGTGCCCACAAGTTGGTAAGAGTCCCATGAAGTGCGGTGTGGTGTAGCAGTGACAGCACTGTGTGCACTCTGCTGCTCATAAACTCGGTGAAAGACCTGGCACATGTCACATTGTGTGTTTTATACTTTTTTTTCCCCTCCATTCAGACTCTGATGAGGTGAACCTGTTCAAAACACAACTCCCTCCACACATCCGCCGCCGCTATCTGTCTTCAAGTAGGTGGAAGAGAAAAAAAAAAGCAGACCAGGAGCTGCTCTTTCTAAGAAATATGTCTTTAACCCCCCCCCCCACACACCCCCAGCCCTCCCTGATACACTTATGATTACATATGCATGCCGTAGCCTCTCTACCCTCCTCAATCATTGCCGGGCCAAATGCGGGAAGAGGCCCAAGTCTCAGCGGAAACGCCCTGGATTTGGAAAGAGAGATGAATACTGAGAAGGGGGTGGCCTACATTTCCTCCGCTGTGTAACAAGCGGCCTCTTTTCCTCGCTAATTACCACAATGAATATATTACCACTCTGCTCTCATCCATCAATCAAAGCCGGAGCGGGTGAAGTTAAAGAAAGACAGTCCGCACACACTTCACTTCAATGGCCTTTTTTTTGTTTTTTGTTTTTTTTCCCTGTCTTCAGCTCACAGTGGCGTTTCCTGCCTCCCCAGTTCCAGTCCTTCAGACGCTCAGACACGCCTGCCACCGCCTCATCTACCGCAATTAACACACCCATCACTGCCAATTAGCTTCACTCTGGGTGGTTAAAGAAGCCTCATAATCATCATCTTTGCCATCTTGCTGCCAGTCGGGGGACGGCTTTTGTGTTCAGGAGGAGCTGAGAGGTGCACTTGTCAAAACTGCTGGGTCTGTCTGACAAGCGGCCCGACGGGGGTGAAGGCACGACAACGAGCGCTCCTCAAAAATAGGCACTGAATCACCAGGAAATGTGAATTACACTGAGGGAAAAGAGACCGATCTTGCAAATCTTCACATGCCGCTTGAGACGGGACTCGTGCTGCCAGTTTACCATCTGGAAACTCGAGTGCGAGCGAGTCAAAATAACGGTAAAGGACAAAAAGCGTTCAAATCAAAGCTCAAGCGTTTTTCTCTATACGACCCTGAAGCCTCAGTAGCAGATTTCCTGGCACTTGAAAGTGCGAAATTCTAAACATGACAGACTTTAAAGTAGGTTTTTGCTGCACTAGTTAAACCCAGATGTGTTTCATCCACTTTCCTCACATATTTCCCTCTTTTTCCTTTTTCCCCCCTAAACACGACAATAACCATAGGACAGGATGCTGCTAGTCAACACAAGGGGGAGCAGGCACACAGACGTAGGCTATTATTCACCGGCTCACACTCTGGCCATAATTGACAACTACTCTATTCATCAAGCACACAAACGAGGCATGGAAACTGCTCTGGGACGAGACACATCATTAGCACTGATCTGCAATGGATGGCCCCATTGTCTGTCTCTTTCACCACACTCTCGCCATCCCTTCCTCTCACTGTAAACAGACTGGCAGGGGAGAGCACTGCAGAGTAAAATAATAAATAAATAAACGTGCAGCTCGGAACAAAACCACTCGCGGTTCCTGATTCGTAAAGGGTTCCTCAGAGAGCCTGCATTTGAATGCAAATGAACGCACCGGCAGCTGTACTATCTTTGAATCTGACTGTATCGAACAATGCGTGCCAGGCACGGTGCATCATCTTCACTGACAGACACACTGACAGGCCTTTTCACTGCTGTCACACAAAAGCCATTAATCTGTGGGGGAAAAAAGTACTTTTTTTTTTTTGTGGGAGAGAAAGAGAAGAGTGATGATTATTGACACCACTGGGATCCTAACAGGTTTCAGGGGACAGTTGATCACGAGACTCAGTCAGATTAAAGTTTCAGTTCAAGTGAGGAAAAAGAGCAGTTTTGCAGAGGCAGTGATTTAGACATCGATGTGTGTCTGTGTCTGAGCTAAAAACCCACAGCCTTCGCAAAACGGCAGCGCTCTCATGGAACAAATGAAATGAGCAGTGTGTAGTGTGTAGAGTGTAATGAGTAAGTGACGTGAACACTTTCTCTTGGTGAGCTCCTCTTACCGAGTTCATGAGGTAATTCGTGGCAGAAGACGGCCACTGACGTGCTGATGCCTCCTGTCAGGTTCGCACTAAATGCTGCGCCTGTAGAGACAAATTCACAGTGTCAGAGAAAAGCCTGGGACAGATCAGCATTCGTTTCCTGTTTCCACCGGTTTCCAGTCTTTATAGATAGATAGACAGACTTTATTAATCCCAGAGGGAAATTAGTTTGTCCCAGCAGCACACATACACAACAAATACAGTATAGTTATAAATAGATTAATCTAAGTGAGATTCTCGTGAAATTCAGAGCACAGTTCTGGGGGGTTAGGGTTTTTATGCTAAGCTACGCTAACCAGCTGCTAGCTTCCTGTTTAACACACAGAAATGAGAGTGGTATCAATCTTATCTAACCCTTATCTAACAGAGGAACATAATTTCTTGGTGAATGTGGCAGCAGCATAATGTTTGCAGATTTTACAGGATTTAATCAAGTAACCATGGTAACCACTAACACAGTCTGGGAACCAGTGAACCCAGTGTGGCATTTATTTCCTTAGGCTGCATGTTTGAAACTGAGAGGGGCTTGTTTGTTAGTCTGGTGTGGACCTTCTGACAGTGACACTGACGCTGTGCGGTGCTGCACATGAGGCACACATCCGCAACACAACGCAACACACACTGACTAAATTCATTTGTCCCATTCATTTTTCCCATAGACGAAGTTACATGACGCACAGCTGGAGAACGTCTACGGCTTTGATCAACACGAAACTGTCCCTGTTCAGTACGTATACATGTCAGGGGGAGACGTTAAATACAACTGCCGAAGTGCATTTCAGCAAGAATCTGTCACATGAGGCATTAACAGCAGAAAAGTGAAAACACAATCTGCAGCTTAACGTAAGTCCTGTGTTTCTGTGATAAGTGACATTAAAAAGATTGTTTCAAGAAAAAATAAATAAATAAAATAAAACACTTAATAGTCTCACACCCTGTCTCTGTTGTCATTTATCACGATTGAAATTGCACACTTTCGTCCACACTTAGTTTCCATAACAACCAAGGTATTTCCATCTGTTGATGACTGTCAATAAGTTACCTTGTGCTTATTTTTTGTCAAACACAGTAAAATATGTTAGTGGATTTACAGACGAATCACTGTGTGTGTGTGTGTGTGTGCAGATAAGATACAAACTACTGTTACCTATAGCCAGGCCGTCACTGAAGTTATGCATGCCGTCGCCCATAATAACCATCCAGGCGATGCTGGCTATACCAGCATCCTTCATCTCCTGGTCTGAGTGGCAGTTCCCACCATGAGAGTGTCCGTGTCCGTGACTGTGATTCTTTGCCTTGCGTCCGTTCTCCTTGGTGGGCGACTGGTAGTCCTCTTGGGGGTTTGTGGGCGCCAGCGGCGTCTGGACCTCCGTGAGTTGCGTGTCGTTGTGACCGTTGTTACAGGAGACGGCCGTGCTGTCAGGATCTGGAAGAGAAAGGAAGCGTTCCAGTGGCGGCCACAGAGAGACAGTCCTTTTTCAACCAGGCTGGTTAACAAAGTGCCGTGGGCCATCACCTGCTGTAACCACTGACCACTTCTCACCTTCACTGAGTGGCTTCAGGTGCAGCCACTCCGCATCTGAGCGCCGATTTAACTTGTGATCTGACAACTTCCTGCCAATCTTCCCTTCCTCGTTCACCTTCTTCATGCCCTGTGAGCACAGATTCACAATTTTATGCTCGATTCACGGAAAACAAAAGCAACTGCTTGTGAGAATTAGTGTCTGATAATAACAGTGAGGTTCAGCCTAGTCCACTGTCTACAGCAGGGTCGTGTTTATCTTACCCCTTGGTCTTTGTAGTGCTTAAACATGCCGATACAGTGTTCGATGATGAAGAGGAGGTAGATGCCGGCCAGCGCCGTTAGCCCCTTCCACACTCCATCAAAGGCTGTTACCAGATCGGTGTCATGGCTGGTCCCAGGCTCGCTGTGGTCGTGCTGCCCTTGAGACTGAAAACAGAGAGAGAAAAGACGACTGAGAGACGGATAAGGACAACACATTTATCAGGACATAGATTTTATCTCCAAGTCAGATCAAATTCCTGATGCCTCTTACCACTGAGAGAGAGAACACTCAATAGAGGAACAGAGTGAGCAGTGTGGGTGAAGCAGACCATGGAAAAGTTTTATTTTTAGGCTGATACCTGAGTTCTCCAATTTTCAAAAACATACTACTACAAACTACTAAACATGTATGAGATGTTCCGTACAAGCATTTTACAGTACAGATGAGTACCAGTTCAAATGGTTTCGCAATCCTTCCTGAGCTCTTTTAAGATTTTTAGGATTCAGATCCCACATAAAACATATATTGACAATGTCAACATAACTGTAGGGGAAATACCTTATAAACATTCCTCTTGCATGTTTCAATGTGCTGAAGCTTAATGTTGGATAAAATGCATCACGGGTGGTCTTAATCACCATATCTCTGAAGCTTTTTACCTACTGACCCTGATTTTTGTCATATTTTCATGATTTTTCTATAGTTTTCCCACATAAGTGTGTGTCCAGTGGAGGGAGAAGACAAGAGCACAAACTCCATCAGGTAAAAGACAAAACCCCTCATGTTCAACTGCTCCACATACACAGGTTTCTTCCGACCCTCTGTGGTGTACTCACGTGAGGCAGCAGGTGAAGGAGAGCGTCTCCACTGAGCGTGCCCACTGCCAGCGCCACCAGAAAGGTGAGCAGGAACTTGAAGCAGGACTGGTTGAGGATGGGCACGAGCACGACGCCCAGCAGAGACAGCAGGCTGATGATGGTGATGGACAAAAAGCCCCAGACCCAGACCCACACTGGAGACAAAGGGAAAGACAAAGACAGGGGAAAAAGGATGAACAAAAGGCACACAGGACCTGCATGGCTGAATTAAATGCTGTCACGCATTGTTTTGAATAAAGACTCCACTAACAGCCGCAGCTCTACAATCATTCGCCTGCTGACTGAGTGTTTTTTCCTCCGCCCCCCGATCCTGTTCACATATGAAACAAACTATACTCCAGAGGTTTTCAATCCACATGTCCTTGTGATGACACATGATGCCTACAGCAAGAAACGTTAAGTGACATTTCAGCAGAATCCTGCTCGGCTCATTTTTCATTCAAGGCTGCAGACATGAGACGTGAAGCAGAAGAGAAGAAGTCAGAAAGGCACGCTATCATTTAAACTGTCAGTCCAGCTGTCAGCGCGGGACGCGTTTCCAAACAGCACAAGACAGAGTGAGAAAAAGTTTATAATTCTTTCGTCACAGAGGACAAACTGTTTAATGTAGTATGAAATTCAATGTAACAGCGAAGCTGGTGGTGTGTTTGCCGACGTGATGCTGGGTCCTACACTGCTGACATTCAGCTATACTGTAGGGCATCTACTCACTAAAATACAGCATGCATGTAATTCACATCTTACAGACAATTGACTTCCCTTTGGCATTTTTAGAAGCATGTCAAAACACACTGCTCTGTAAATAGAGTACTGAAAGGTATGCAAAGCATGTATAAGAATTTCAAAGTTTCTTTCTTGTTGTTTTGTTTTTTAGGGTCAGAGGATTTGAAAAGTCTTTTCTTATTACATTATATATACAAATATGGTATATTCTTCTTTTTTTTTTTTTTTTTGGTCAACATATTAAAAACGTTTGAGCACTGACGGAGCTTGGTTCACATTCAGAAAAGGACAAAAGCTAACACTCAGCCAAGGGGGAAAAAAACGAATAATAACAGCAAAAACACAGTGGCAGACACACTTCCTCTGCTCATTTAATCGATCCCAGGTGGTGTCGCTTGTGAAGAGATGATCTGAAACATGTCTTATGCCTGACAGAGCAGACTTTAGACAGAGTGAATCAAGCTGTTACTGTCCCATTACCCAGCTGTGGGATTAAAAAACATTGCAAAAAAAAAAAAAAAAAAAAACACAGTCTCTGCCCAGCCAGCAGTCTTTGCAATCAGAAAACAGGAGGCTGGAGCTCCTCCTGGGGAAATATTTTAAGTGAAGAGACAGACACTGATGCTTAAGTACTGATCACACAGTCACTTGCTCGTCTTTGTGGGAAGCTCACTCCCCAAACCCTAACTCTCACTGCAGGTTTGCATGTGTCCATCTGAAACCATAACAAAAAATCAGCAGGAATGCGGTGCCTTGATGATGGTGTGTGGTGGCAGCACGCTCATCAAAACACTCTCATTCTCTGTGGACGTATCTGCATTTGTTACATTTCTCTGCTTGTTCATTCAGGCTTTCTTTCTTCATTTTGTCTGTGTGTGTTGCATTTACTTGCTTGTGGAGGAGTCTTGCATCTGGCACTTTGATGCTTTCTTTTTAGGCCCCAAACCCCTGAGACTGAGCAGGGAACAACTGAACCTGATGAACTATTGGAATTTGAACCATATGGTACGTCATTTTAACAACACTGGCAGCTTTTTTCAAGCCCTATTGTTCAGTACTCACCCAACCAGGTGGGAGCTCCCCAAGCCCCCAGAAATGCTGCTTTGAAGTAATGCTCATAACACAGATCACTTCGACATGTATTGTCCAGAGTAAGAAGCAGAGTTGTGCTGTTGTGTCCCTCAGCATTAAAATAACCAACAGTCTCTTTCTGCTCAGTCAGAGAGGTGGTTAATAAACGGTGAAACATTTTTAACCACATAACCTGGTAACAACAACGGGCATTTTAGATATGACCGATGTTTGGTTTTTGTTGTTGTGAAACCATCATTGGCCGGTACGTTGCCTAACTCTCCATAAAAACAAAAGAATGCTCTCAGCTTCATATACAGAGGAGCAGACAGCAGACTGCAGTCTGCTACAGCTATAAAGTGCCAGTTTATCGACTGTACGTGATCTGGAGAAAGCCTCGTCATTAGGAAGGACAAACTGGACTGGCTAAATTTATTTTCTCATCATGGCTGGAAATGTCTTTAATAACTCCCACTTTCTCATTTGACTGTTACAACCATTTTCAATGTGCCTTACAAAAGTAAAGATGCTACAGCTGACTGCTTTCTTATTTGTGGCATGAGGCGGAACGCCGTGCAGCCCTGAGAGGCAACTGTATATCAGCCAGATAGTATATCAGGTCCTTCACACTGGTGTAGCTCATCTGCTTCTCTATCTCATTACCTTTATGCAGTTGTGGTTTTGTATGTGTGCGGATGTAGAGGTGGGCAGGGGATCGTGGTGGGGAGATAGCAGGCGCTGATGAGGGAACAGAAGAGACGAGAAGGAGACCCACTGGTCTGTGTCTTCTCTCCAATTACACATCTCCTTTGAGCCATGGCTCAGAAAAATGGCCCAGGGTGTCGCTTAGGCTCTCCTAATTGGCACAGTGCAAAAAGAGAGGGGTGTGGGGACCAGAAAGAAACCAACTGCAAATTTTCTGAGCTCCCCCACGGATGCCGGCAGGAGGTAAACGAGAGGTAGCTCCGCGGCATGCGGTGATTTCAGCAGTTGAGTCTTGGTGCACCAAGGCAGGCAATCTTTCCACTAATGAGGAGCCATTTCTGCCCTTTTGACTTGTTCGTGCTGTCTTCCTCGCGGTCATTGCCATTTTTATGACTGTTTTCAGTGGTGGCACACGGCTGCCTGAGCCACATGTGATACAGGTGTCTCCGAAAGGGCGTGTGCGTGTTTAATAATTAAAGATTTAAGATAGCACCGACTTAGGGAATTTCTCCAATCTCCCGGCTGAACTTAAGTACTTCATGCTTTGACAGTGTTATTCCATCCCCACGTGCAAAACCGTGAAGTGTTCACAAGAGCGACAAACACTTTTGCAGCTAAGATGATTATTTTTTTGGTCTTAACAACAGTACTTTCTACCTCTAATTAAAAATAAATTCAGGTTGTGCTGAACATCTTATGACCTCACATCTTCCATGTTGTCCATCATTCACAGTGACAGCTCCTCAAATGAAAACTAACATCCAGTTACACTGCAGGAACAATAACAAACATGTAAACAAATACATTTATTTGTATTTAAACTGATTATTATAGAGGTTAAGAATATGTTTTCACCTGTAGTGTGGGACGACTCACACACAGAACCATAACACATAAATCCTAAACCCCAAAGATTTTGCCTGTTCTACGGTTTTGTGCGCACAAAGTGTGATTGCTGGTCCTGGTTTAATTTGTGGCAAACCTTTATGGCTTTATGAGCTTTATTTCACAACCTGTAACTCATTAACTTTAAAACACCAGTGATTCTATAATTTGCATTCTCATAAACCTACAAACAGTGTGAGGTCCCAGAGCAGAGCTTAACACTGACCTTCAGTCTTTATAGCTCATCTTTCACTCTTTTTCTTTTTTTTTTTTTTTTTTGTTTTTCTTCATGAATATTGTTAATTCAGAGATTTGGAACACGAAGTGAAAGGGGGAAAAAAAATCACTGGAATAAACAGGTCTTTTTCAACATATGTGTCTTCGGTCCATAAAAAGGACACAAAAAAATCATTTTGCGATTTCAGAATGGTCAGCACATGACAGAACAACTTATTCACTGAAACAGCGACTGAATTTATCTCATAACAAGAGCGCACATTGTCATAGAGGCAAAGCTCCCTACACAAATCATGAGTGCAGTTAAGTGAGTGAATGATTCGGGTACAGAGTGAGTATCACATGACATACTGAAGGACAGCTGGACGGGATTTGGCTTCCTATTCATTCAAACATTAACTTTCTCACCTGGTGAACATGCCAAATAAAGTCTCTCTCTCTCTCTCTCTCTCTCTCTCTCTCTCTCTCTCTCTCCCTCCCTCCCTCCCTCCCTCTCCCTCTCTCTCTCTCTCTCTCTCTCTCTCTCTCTCTTCCTGGGTGACTTAAAACAGCCACATTAGTGTGGCAGAGCCAGGCTGACTTTCCCACTCTGCTCTCTCTTCATACATTCACGGGCCTATCAACTCTTATTGAGGTGGCCAGTAGCTATGCTCAGGAGCACATGCTCACTGGGAATTGTGACTGACTGAAACAATAAATCAACTAATGATTACAGAAAATACTTGTTGCATCTACATTCACATCGAAAACTAACCAGCATCTTTTGCCACTCATTATTTAGCTGGTTTAGGAAAATTTGGAGTCTATCGAAGTTTAAGTGGTCGCCAGAGATGAAAGCCCTGCTGGTTTTTATTTGTGCCATCTACACATACATCTGCAGCTAAGATTCAAAGTGAATGTATTTAAGTGCAGTTTCTCTGAAAGAATAATCAGAAAATAGAAATGAGGGTTTTTGACATACTGTGTACGTTGCCAGATCTCTGAGCCTCTGTTTTACCTCTGCATCTATCACACACGAGTAAGTCATTTAGTCACAGGCTGCTCCTGTGACAGACCGGTCATATTTAGCAGCTTATGAAGCCAAATTTCCTGAGAAAATGGGTTTTTGAGAAAGCTTTGTGGGTAAAAAATAAAGGTTAAATAAATGTGACTGCGCCGAGCATCGGTGTAAGGCTGTCGGAGCGAAACAGAACGATGCTCAGATGAAGAAACAGAGTATTCTCATAATCTGGATGAAATTCATGTACATTTTTCCAAGTGCTTGAAGATTCAATCATCACTAAAGCCTATGTCTTGCAAGAGAGGCAATTAAAAGAAATGGAATGGTCAGAGTTGTTGTATTTACGTTTAAGGTGTACTGATTGACTAAGAATGTTAACTCATGCACTGAGTAACATGCAATACACAAACCGCTTGTGTTCATTCGCCTAAATTGCTTCATGACACGCTAATTACAAGCTACTACCTCCATGGTATCGTCTAATACTACTTACTACATAATTCTTCTCAATATTTATTTTTTTTCTGCATCTGTGAATAAAAGTTAAATACACTGTGGTGGTGTGGAAACACAAAAAGCTTGAGATTAGTTATGAACAGCCTATTCACTGAGCCTTGGGGTCTCAGAAGTGCTCTCAAATTACTTTAAGAAACTTGCACTGTATGTCCCTACCTGTTTTTTTTTAAACTAATAAGTATTCAATGCAGCTCTGGACAGCAGACAATGAGAAAAGGAGTAATCCTCATCCACAGAGGGACTGGCCTATCCATACACTGAAAATGAGAAAAGACGGCACAAACAGCAGTGGGCATACCCAGGGGGGGATAATAGCTACAATTCCTGATTCACCTCCTGATTATTATCATCACCGTAAAATATGGCTTGATTAGTTCAAATAAACATTCTATTATGCAGGTTTGCCACTCGCCGCCATCAGAGGAGAGCCAGGTTATACATCCTGATAGCATAACACTATAAACCCAAAGGTTTATGGTGATGTCTTTCCCACTTATGAAGATAACAGCCCTGGCCAATGGCACCAGATAAAGACAATAACTTACAGCTGACTTTTTCCCCACATATTCTTATCATGATACATGTTATTCAACTGGTTTCACTGTAAATCAATCAATTATTTCAATGGAATACAATCCTATTCAGTGTTTAAATAATACCTTACCTTACCACTGTCTGAGATATGCTCACTGGCTACATAACACTGATCAGCTGAAGAACGTGCTGGGTAGATTGTGATCCAAATTATGCACTGACAGGTTAAAAGGTACTGATTCACTGTGCAAATAAAGTTCCTCAAAATATCAGACAGAAGATTTTTACCAGACCGAACACTGGCAATATCTTTGGAATGTTTGTTTCCTGTTTGCTCTAAAGCAAAATTTTCAAAATCCATATGAAGTGTAAAAAATCTGAAATCTCTTGCACACCAAAAGATTAAATGTAAGATAGCCGGCATGTTTTTTTAAAGATGAACTGAGACCGTGACATGCTTTTAAAGTACACCACAAACCTCTTCTTTTGCCAGGATATTAGCTTTGTGCAGTGCATCTGGGCAGGTCAAGAGATACAGGCTCTTTCTGGACTTTGGGTAAACCTTAAACCCCCAACATGCATAATAAGAATATGTATTGCCTTTTCCTGACCCTCATATTCTCACTGTAACTCACGTCTTATAGAAAATCAAAGGAATACCCAAAGCGTAAACCTAACAGCCATGGAGTATTTTTAATATGTCTCCTGGCTGTAGCCTTGTTTGGATCTGGCCCATAAGTAAGTTTTCAGATACTCTGGACTGGGCTTTCAGCAGCGTTTAGGTTGACACTTGCTGAAATTATTATTTGTTGCTTTGTTCAGTCAAAATGGACTGGATCAATAAGACACTGGGCTCTTACCAGAACTGACGGGCTCCAAGGCCTCCTGCTCAACATCCATCTGGTGGTAATGGCGGATGCAGACGCGACTGTCTATCTGGTAGAGCAGGGCAGGACACAGGTAGGTGAACTGGCTGGGGGAGATGAGTGAGTCAGGACTCAGGCCGTAGTATGTGAGGAGCTGAGTGAGGTTCAAACACTGGAGAAGGAAACAGCAGGAAAGTGAGCACGACGGGAAGACAACGCTGACTGTGTGGCAACTGAAATAATACACCAAAACTGTCAAATGCTGCTTAAAGTGATGCCCCATGCAACACATATCTTTCAATCAATGACTATTAGGAACATACTGACATATCGACAGTAAAGTGACTTTAAAGGTTTAAGTGTAAAAACTTCTACTGCTACTAACTGCTAAGTGTAAAATCACTTGAACCACACACAAATGGACCACAGCTGCTGTTCTCTGTGCAGGAAACAAACGGAAAATTTCTTATAGCCAAATCTTACCCCTCACAAGGGCCGAGTGTTTAGCAGTTAAAAGCACTTTAAAGGTACAGTGTAGGATTTCTGACTCTATCGTTTTATTGTTAAACCAAGCCGGTCCTTAAGCAAAGCTGAGGATTATTTTTAAGGCAAAGATTATTTCATCTGAATCATTTCAAGGGATGCGTCATAAGTGATTATGAAAACTATAAAAAAAAAATATATATTTTAAGGCACGGCTTCATTAGCGACCAGCAAGACAGGTTTCTAAAATGCTAATTCCCAGGAAACCCAAAACATTAAAAATAACTTTACAGGCAATAGTAGTGAAAAGAGAGAGACTGTGTATGCAAACAAACCTTGACCTAAACTGGTCAAGATCAGGTAAGTAAGAATATTGTACTTCTGCCCTGTTCGTCATCAACATCAGTAGTTTTACTATAAAATTAAAATATATTCTCTGGATTAAAATATTTTCTCTTGTAACAGGTAACATTTCTATGAATTTGTTCACAAACACAAGAAAAACAAATTCTTGAAGTGTCCTGACGTCTGACAAGTCAGAGATAACAGCGGCCTTTAAAGATGTCCTACCTCCTCATGCTGATGTGACAGTCCACCTATATGCCCGGACAGGACAGGGATCTGCAGAGTGGGGGTGGCGGACCCTCCAGGTGCTTCTCTTTTATCTTTATGAGAATGACTGTGCCCGTGTCTGTGCTCGTGTTTGTGGTCATGGTCATCGGATGGTGGGGGGAGAGGAGAAGGGGTTCTGTTTCGCCCTCGCCGTCCCCTGACCTGTGCTGGATTTCTGGGCTTCTTGATCCGGCTTTCTGTCGGGGAAGGAGAGGTCTGTAGCTCCTGAGGGGCTTGGGACGGCTCCAATTGGGCCGAGGGCTCCTGTTCTTGGCTGATGGGAGGAATGTCTGTTCCGACCTGTATTTGATGAACATGATTGTGGTCTTGTTCATGATCTCCGTGCTCATGATCATTGTGGTCATGATCACCGTGCTCATGATCATTGTGGTCATGATCACCGTGCTCATGATCATTGTGGTCATGATCACGGTGAGGTTGAGAAGTCAGGTCCTTGTGGTTAGACTGCACTTGTACCTGCTCATGTTTGTGCTCTTTGTCATGTGCGTGATCATGGACATCTCTGTCCTGCACATGTCCCTCAGAATGTTTATGGTCACTGTTCTTTACCTTGGTGTGATCATGATCGTGTTCTGCATCATGTCCATGATCGTGATCGTGATCATGTTTATGGTCATGCCCTGTCGGTGCACCAGCAGCTGGAACGGCAGCAGTGGTCTGCTGGCTGCACCGTGTGGGAACTCGTTCTGTGTGTGGATGGTGGGAGCCGAGCTTGGGATGCAGATGACCATGACCGTGCCCGTGGCCATGACCCTGATCAAGGCCTTCAGTGGTGGATGAATGTGAGTGAAGCCCCTCCTGCATATCCAGCAAATCAAGGTGGGCTACATGGTCATGGCCCAGATCCTCATGATCCACACCCACTACCTTTACTTCCCCCAGACCCAAGCTAAGCAGCAGACTCTGAAATCCCTGGAAATCCAGCCGGTCTTTCTGGCCGTAGCGCCTGAACAGCTGCTGGATGTAGAAGCGCTGCTCCTCCTCTAGGGCATCCCCCTGGGGACTTGCAGAGGCTGGTGACATGGTGGCTCCTCTCACGTACGGCGCCTCCGAAATCTGCAGGTCGCTGTGGGCGTGGTTGTGGTCGGCATGGTGATGTCCACCGTGCTGATGGCTGTGCCCCTCCCCATGGCAGTGGTTGCACTGATGGAAGAGGAAGGTGAGCACACACAGGAAACAGAACTTGGTGTGCACGTGGACTCGCATTGTCCCCTCACTTCTGGATCCCTGCGAAAACAGAACAGTGAGAACAATCACTATTTTTTCATAAACTGATTAAATGTAGAGAAATTTGTCTTGGTGGGAATCACTGAGAATGCTCTACTCAAGTGTACATTAACTGTTAGCACCCAAAATCTCAAAATATCTCAAGTGAATACTAATAAATGTGGCATTACAGATTCTTAGTCCACAAAAACACCTTAAGCGACCGAGTAAGCATCATTCACTGTGTTTTTACTGGAGAGTTTATGTTTCTGACTGCTGCTTCGCAGACTTCATATGGCACTGTTGACCTCTTCAAGTGGGGTTTGAAACGGAGAATTTTGAAAACAGAAATAGGTTTTTGGATGATTGTTTTTTGGTTCCATCAAATGTCAGGCAGACAGACTATTTTATGGATGAAAACAGGATTTAGTAATACTGTTTTTTTTTTGTTTTTTTTTTTCTTATGTGTGTTGCTCTGAATTTCTTTAGCCAGTTTTAAAACCACATAGTGGCTGTATTAATTTGAACATAGTTGGACCGTTAAGTGACGACGGCAGCTATAACTTTGTGATCATGAAGCCGTGCGTGGGAGGGATGTCCAATACAAGGAGTTATGTTCCACTGCTATGCATTGCATCAGAAAAATAACTGTATCTGTGAAACAACACTTTTTTTTTTTGCTTGGAATCATTTCCTTGGAGGGCAGGTGACACTGATTCAATCATCCACTTAAAGTCAACAGTATTACTGAATAATGGACCGGCCCTCGATGAAAGAGAAAAGGACAGTTGTTGAATGTGCCAGTATATTCTCACACAGTCACATTTAAAATGAGTCATAGTAATGAAGAATAATATAATAACGTGGAGCTGAGTACAAACTCAAAAATATTATTGGGTAAAAGACAAAAGGCAAGTGGTAGTTTTTACTTGGACTCTTATGTGGGAGCACTGGAAATAGAAAAAAAGATTCTGAACAGGAAACACTGGTATCAGATTAATCAATTCTGATGCCATTAAATCAGTGATCAATACTGGCCCTAAAACGCCTGATGAGGGCTTATCAATGATACACTGACGTCTCACGGTGTGAAAGGGTCAGCAATAGTTCACACATAACAATAAAGACACACAAAGAGAATTAGGATAATAAGCCTGCACATCACACAAAAAAACAACAACACTGAAACCACCTGAGCTGCTACCTTTAGGTTAGAAGAACAAATCTAATAACTGAATCTGTAGCACAATAAACTCTCTAGTGAGAATTGTGTAACAAATTGCTTGTTTTCCCCCCACTCTAAAAAGCCTGAAGCAGCAATACCATTCCAGTCAAATGATCCTCATAAGGTCTCTTGTGAAGCCCGTGGGTGGTTGATGTGTGAGGGGTGGGGGTAAGGGTGGAGTCAGATGAAGAATACTGCTGGGTAATAATGGTAAGATGACACATGAACACACATACATATGAGGGCATAGATTTGTGTTGCGCCGACCAGAAACACTGGGCTAAATGTTAAAAACAAAGAGGGTGATTCTCCTCATGTCAGGAGCAGTAACAAAACACTGTACACTGTAGGCTTGTGGGAGCAACAACAACAATAAAGACAACTATATAACTGCACTGATTTCTGTCTGGTCACAAACTAGGACGCAAGAAACTGCAAAACAACAACTCAGAGGAAAGGAAACGCCAAAAGAAAAGTGAAATAATATGATGTCAGCTCATTTTAAAAGCGAACATACTGTTGATAAACATACAACACAGAGGTGCTACAGTTTTTTGATGAAGCAAGAAAAGAGCAACAATCTACAATGATATTATCCAACAAAAATATTTTAATCCTATATCGTTTTTTAAATTCTCACAGCTAAGACAAAGCCTTTGTTGAGTCCTCAAAGCCTTGATCATTGACCAGACGACATCAATAGCTTATCAGCTAATGACTATTTGCTCATTATGAAGTTCCTTCTTCCAATATAACAAGATCAAGAGCTTGTGTAAAAGTAGAGTTTATCATCAGTGCTTTAAATCACTGGGTGATGTGATGTAATACAGTCATAGTCAAAGTGAAAATGCGAACAAGGATTTTTGCTGTCCCTGAAAATTTCTGTACCAGTTTCATCAAACAAAATTAAAACAGCCACAACAGATCCAAGGTGCTCACTTTTATAATGCGTCATCCAGGTGATAACAATGTGGTGCAATTCAGCACTTCAAAGGGCCTTAAACATCGCAAACACATCAAAACCACAACAAAAATAACAAGTTAATTAACACCGACTTCGTTCTAATTTAAAATTACCTTTAGAAACTGGAAGCGAGGCTACTCACCACTGTGTGTGCCCTTGAGCGGAGTGTGAAATTAAATTTGGCCAGGGAGTGAATGACTCAAGGCTGCAGACGTTAAGTGTGGTTACAAACCTACTTCACGGCTGTCGACAAGACAGTGTTTATAAACAGGAGACGGCAGTGACCTATGAACCTCACAGCAGATAGGTTGGGGCAAAACCAGGACCCACTTTTAAGAGCACACCCTCTAAGCAACAACAGAGCATGCTGTGTTTTCCTGATTCGAATCTTTGCTGTGCTTGGCCTTTGATGGAAACAAAAGAATCTCTATTTAGTATGAGAGTTTAATTGTGTGTAACACAAACCTCAATCTAAAAAATAAGCATTACAAATTCATTGTAAGTGTACCCAGACTTTTTTCTTCTTCACTGAATTGAGACTGCGTATTAATTCATTTTCTGCATATATTTACAACTTAAAGTTCTCATGAATTAAAAAAAAATCTAGCAAACTGTATTACAACATGAACTGCAGCTCAACTGGTTGTTTCTGTTAAAGGGATGTGAATGCAGGAAACAGCACATTACCTACACTGATTTCCCTGAGTTGTCTGTGCTGTAATCACTATTTGTCTCAGCACAAGACAAGTATATAACCCCCTCATTACCTTGTGAAAAGCAATAACGTGGTAACTCACCGTAATACGTTTCCTCCTACGTGGGCCCCCCGTCCTGCTGCTACTGTATGAGGGGGTTTTCCAACTCTTCTCAAACATGCACTGTGGAAAAATAGAGAAGTGATTCATCTATTGACACTTTACTGAATACTCTACATTAACTGTGGTAATGTTGTCACAGGAGGTTAGTAATGTGAGTTCTTTTGTTGCCACTTAAAATTCGTAGAATTTGTCTCCACAGGAAGATCACAGCAACTATAAAGTGCACATTGGGGCAGTCTGCTCTCGATATTTCATTTCCATTTACAGCTTCTGCTACAGTTTTTAAGCTTACTGTCATTCAGTCTTTGATAAAGTCAAGTAACCTCCTACTGCTACTACAGCACTATTGTCCGAAGGCTAGAGACAGGCCGACGACGCCTTCAAGTGTTCTCTGGAAAAAAATCAGTTAAGATGACGGGAGTCGACATGAATGAGCCAAAAAACACAGCTATGAGAGCTACGGTAAAAGCCAGCTCACTCATTTCCTAATGCTTGCCTATTGGTTCGCCATGGCGGACCAATGAATGACTTGTAGCTTATTCACAGGAAGGTTTGTGAGAATATTACATTTGTGGAGGTGTTGTCGTCATTTTGAAGTATTCACACCAGAAGGGTTGTTGCTACTGCTGCAAGTGGAATGCTGGCACAGAACCCTGAGTCTTGCAGAGTCTTGGTCCTATTTTAAAGCTAGATTTGTCCGCTTAATCAAAATCCCAAGGACTGCATCATCATTATTTCTGGCATGGCAGCTGCCTTCACTGTAATACACAGGGAGGAAACCCTGCTGAGTCCAGCGGTTACTGAACTGCATAAAGCACGGTATCCACAACATTAAAACAGGTTTAAAAACTGCCCTAGACTTTCTATTGAGCTTTCATGTACTGTATGTGTGACCTTTGAGAACTCAGCTGGACCCACAACGTAAGCCATAATAGACCTTTTTTATGGTACATTATGACATATCACAGTAGGGAAAAAAAAAACAAGTGTCGATAATAAAATTACTGATGTCTGAATTCCACTTAGCTGTCTTAGTTTTTAAAGTCCTGGTATTGCTCATATTCATTCACTGTTACAATGTCATGACTTACAGGGACACCTGAATAAAACAAGGGCAGCATTAGTTTTATTAGTAACACCTATGCTTTTCCTGGTATGATAAGACAAAAGGTCTGCCATGAAAACGGGCCTATTGTAAACCACAATGCTTCAAAACAGTTTGAAATAACACTAACATGCTTTCAGTGATCATTTCAGAGAAACAGAGTAAATGGGCTCTCACTGTTCAACAGCAATTAGTGGATGAAAAAAGACATTCCTGTGTGTCCTACACATTCAAAATGTCCCCACAGTACAACAGGGGTCTGGATGGAATTGGTAAAAGGGTTGATGTAGTCAGTGCTATGCTTACTGATGATAAAATACAAACCCAGCAGTTCACTTTATATCAATGAAATAATACAATTCCTTACACAATATACCAGCAGCACTAATCACACTCTCCTCTGGATGTGGATGATCACCTTACATTGTGTTGTCATGATAAAACACTGTGATGACAACATACAATGAGTAACTCTGATCTAACAAAGGTGGTCATCAAGTCAGTGGACTTGGCCCACTTCCAATAGAGATGGCTCCTGGTAAACCACAGATCACAGATATTCAGTCTTGGGGAAAGGTATATTTCAGTATATTTCAGCACAGTTTATTTTGAATATTTCCATTTGTAACCTTAAGATGTGGGCATGAACACACAGCGGCTTTGTTTAAGAATTTCACTCACGGCAACCATAAGTTGAGATTTTATATGCGATACTGTCACAGGGTGGGGAAACGTTTTTCCTGTGGCGACAATTTAAGCATAAATCAAAGTGTATGAGGTAAATAAATACTCTTTGTTTATTAATATCTTTACATTTCCTCTGTTTAATGAAAGGTTTGGTTTTTACTACAACTACAACCTGTAAATTTCTTGGAATAGCACACAGACAACTGAATTCCTGAATAAAACTAAAAAACTAAAACTAAAAATATATTATAGATCTTATTTCTTAATCTATACATTTCTCCTCAAAAATATTTTCCCATCTCTTTTCCTGCTTGTCGATGACAACAGGAATCTTGTTATTTCTCAAAGGAAAAAATGCCTTTGGCCTTAAGCTGCTTCATATGATTCTCACACGACCATACACATCACTCTCATCTCTCTATCAAGCCAGTGTGTTCAAGGAAACGGACACTGGAATGAAGCAAAAAAAAAATCTGCCTGGTATTTCAAGAAATGGCATTTATATTTACTGTTACAAAACAAGTAGGAAACAAATAATTAAAGTGCTTTGTTTATGCCACTGATCCTGATCTGATATTTATACTTCTTATACAATACACTCTCAGCCTCATGACAGATGTGGAAGAAAAATAATTAAGCCAATAATGAACTTCTCCGCTTTGAGACAAATGTAACACTCAAATCAAGTAAAAAATAAGGTCTAAGCCAACAGTTTACATTACAAAACTGATGGTCAGTGATGGCTGAAACTCAGACGCCTGCTGCTCTTTGCAAACAAGACACAAGCTATAAATTAGATTTGACACTCTCAGAAAAAATGTTTATAAGTTGAGTTCATTGTCTTTCACATGAAGTATTTTAATCCAACTTTAAAGACAAATCGCTGTTTAAAATGTGCATGTGGTATCCCAAGCATCAAAACATCATGAGCTCTTGAATGTGAAAAATCTTGCAAAGCCGTTTCCCAGGGCTGCGATGGTTACATCAGAAGCTACTAAGCTTACCATTTTTTGATCCATACCCTTAATCGAGGGATCTATAAAACTAAAAGCTTTCACTGAGTCCAGAGTGAGGACACACTTTGTTCTTGAGACAGAAAAATAAAAACATGTCAGAGTGGAGGTTTTCTTAGTAAGGCCCGAGGCGCACAAGAGAGTGCAGATGTCAGCCGCCACATGGATCCAACTCACAGAGGATGGCCTGTGAGAATCTCAGAGGACAATAATCTGCTGTCATATCATGAGACTGAGGAAAGTAAGAGACAAGTGAGACACCTGAGTACATGTGACACGTGACAATCACTGAAGACAGCTAGAGAAATAATACCCTGTGAACTGTATTCATCTTACCCATTACTGTTTTCCAGGCATTGATTCGACAACTGTGAAGTGGCACAGTACAGCTGAGCTTAACTGTCCTCAAGAAGCAAAAGCAAGAATGTGCTGCGTGTTTACATGCACAGTGCTGTTGTCATAATATGGACAATCATCCACTACAGCTGCAAAACAACCCCACAATGATCAGGGTAGTCATTTTGACAGGTCAAACTAGCAATCCTCTGATCAAGAGCAGTTATTCTGTGGAATTTGTCATAAGCCGTGTGGTTGGTCTCCTGCAAAATCTCCTGACTCAAGTACCTGGCATATTCACAGTGATGTAGGAGGCCTTTATCTTTTAACAGCCAGCTCGACATTAGTTCTCGTTATAGCAGACTCAGCTCAGGTGATGGGGGAAGACACACGTTTCAGAATGAGCAGATCCCAAAATGCCACATTTGTCATCGACCGAATTAGAAGACAAATTAATGGCCAAGAAAAGTCAAACCACTCTTAGTCTTGCAAGTTTCCAGCGTCTCCAAACAGCCTTTAACCAGGCTGACATGCCATGCTGTTCAGCAAATACCTTACAAACCAATGTAAACAGGTCGCAAATTCCCTGAGCCTCTTACAGAGTCAGACAGCACCTTACACGACAACAAATACCAAATCAAACTGAGATTTTGTAGGTCTAAGTCACTGAGTCATTTAGTCAGTGACGCTGATGGAAGACCGTATATAGTCCTGAATTCTTCGGGTGGAATCAAGGAGTTGCAACACAAAATAGCAAGCGATCGCTGCAGTGAGACGCAGGTGCGTGGCTGATGCTCTGTGGCCTGGAAGCGTATTCATCACAGTGCATAAGACCGCAAGGCTAGACTAGGTCCAGACAAGTAAACAGAACAATCAGCTGTGTCACTGCAGACATGTCAAAGAAATAACACCTGGAGTGATGCTTACCTCTCGACAGATAATAAGCCAGAAAAGGACCGGAGTTCACACCACACTGGAACCTTCATACGTAACAGGTTGAGTATTTTGAGAATTTTGAGTCCAGTGACTTTACTAATTTGTACAGGGCGGAGGGGAGCCACAGGCAGGGAATGTGTGTGTGTGTGTGTGTGTGTGTTTGACCAGTCAGGGAGCTGTGTCAAGGATCAACCAGCTGACCAGCTACTCATGGTGTATGTGTGTGGCTACATGTGCACTATTGGTAGGACATTCTGCCCATTTTAGTATTTTGCCTCGATGTAAATCAGAAACTTGAAAAGAGTAAAATATGCCAAAATGCCCCATCACGGCCTTCTCCCTGACCTCCTTGTTCATTAAAACTGTGGAATGTGTTTTAAAAAGCCCCCTCTCTAACATTTTACATTACATAATCTACCTAATGCCAGCACAGATCGGTCTTACAGACTTAGCCCGACATCCAAAGGTATACACTCTGTCTAGTCTTAAACATCAGAAGCAGTGATTTAAACAAGAAGCTGCAATGTTCCTCATCAGCAAAGTCCTACACTAACAAGGCAGAGACCACCAGAACGGACACTATGTGCTGCATTTACATTATATTTGTTAAAAAATTAAAATGGAGTTCTAAAGGGAAACACTTGTAACACTGGAAAATACTAGAAAGTATCGCTGGGCTGGTAATGAGATGAAGGGGCAGTAGCAACTGTGTGCGGCCTCTGCTTTTCACAGTTACAATAATACTGCTGATGTAATTTCAGTGTGGAAAGAACTGCTGGCATTGGAAATATTGATCTTACCAAAATAAAATGTGTAAACAGTGCTCTTAAGCAAGGTGTTGCCTCAGCAGTGTTGGTTCTACTCCAGACATTAAAAGTTCACTTAAACCTCAGCTTAAAATAGTTGTCTTCAAACATTTGTTCTCATCACACAACAACAGAATCACATCTGCCTGGTCTATCAAGGTTAGAAAAATATGACGGTTAATATAACTATCAATAAAATACAAAGGTAGGAGGGCAGCTTTTTTGCATAAACAGCTGTAGTGTGGGAATAGTGTTACATGTGGAGCAGACTGTGAATGCTAAAACAAATACCAGTCAGGTCTATGTTTACAAAATTCTCTTTAGAAACCCGCACCTGGAAGCAACAGTGACTTTCAGGGTGAGGGTTTGTACTGTAACGTTCAAGGTGGGGTTAAATTTTAAAAAAAAGTTTGAAAGATGAAAACGGATCTCTAATTTGGGACTGGTTTTTGTCTATGACACCCCGAGGACACTGACATGGAGTGAAAAGACAAATGTATGCAAGAAATCATTTTAGCTCAACAAAGATGTTGTAACTGAAAATGTTGAATGAGGCCCTAACATTACCAGGCTTACGAGGCATTACACTGTTGTATAGATTTTCAACAACAACATGAGACTGGAATCAGAGGTTACACAGTAATATCAGTGAACAAATCGCCAAAGGTAATTTTTAGCTAATTATATTGCAGGACAACTCTTATTCAAAAAAGTGGCATACTGATTAACATAGAGACTATAAATAATATTCAGCCATTTACAAGAAAGATCACCAAAGGCTAATTTTATGGTAATTTAGAGTTTGTTTAATTACATCAGTGTTTGTGAGGTCATTCTTGTATTTTAGAGTTGATTTCAGCATCAGTGTAATTGTGCCCTTACACTGTAGCTTTGTTCACAGATGACTGTTTTTGTTTTCTTTATAACCCAGTGTAATCCAGAAATAAGAGCCAAAACCTCCTGTAAACAGTTACAGTTTTCTGTCCACATACAGTAAGCCTACTTTAGATGTTTAGCAAGCAAAGCCGAGACCAAAACACAATTTCAGCAACAGAATTCAAGACTGTGTTTGAATACGAAAAACAATTATAATACACAGAACACCTCAGTCACACAACTGTACATCTTGGGATGTAAATCTTGTGATCTTTGGATGTTTACCACATTACAAAGCCAACACTTATTCATTTAGCACTGCAGGCGTTTTTAAATGCACAATGACATGATGGAAGTCTATACATATTAGCTTTACGCTATACTTTCAACCTGTATGCCGCAATTACAAAGCGGTGGTAGTTGTTAATGAGGTTTGGTTAAGCAGCTTAAGACTTAAAGGGGAAATCCAACCATATCACACATAAAGGCCTCTACAGTCCATAAAACATAAAGTTGTGCTATGTCAACAGTATATAAGACCTGTATTATTCATCCACACACAAATCAGATAGAGAATTCACATCAGTGTTATTTCAGGTCAAGGCTTTTCTAATCATGAGGGCATAACATTTCTTTTATGTCCACAGTTGACTGGGGTTTATGAGAGAACACAGATAGTATCAGGGTATCACTGAAAATGAGCACTGGCCACAGAGACTGCTTTTCTTGGTTTATTACATTATTTTGATTAACTGTATTTTTAACCACTGTACCTACAATTTCCTCTTATCTTATGTTTTGATGAACTCCTCCACAACATGTAGGATGGGATGCGTCTTGGTATTCTACCTGATATGACCCACCATTGGGAGAGTGTCAGTAATTAGGTCTTTTCATTGCGTGTTTATGTACAGTAGTTTTCAACCCCCCTTTAGCTTCAACTACTGGAAAACTAATCCAATACTGTCTGACGGAGAAAACAGATGATTATAATTCATGGTCAGGTGTCTCCAAATCACACTGGCAACATTATTTTCATTGCTTCATAATGTGCAAAAAAAAAAGACCTTCACAAAAACAGTGTTTTGTAAACCTTGTCATATGAGCGAGCAGCACACTCGCAGTCTGTGGGTGGTGACTTGAATACTTGGTATAGTTAGCCTGTCAACTGAATGGAGCAACAAATTGCCTTCCTGAAGCCAGACCAAAATAAAGCTGCATGAATTACTGTATATTTTGAATCAGTTGTGTATGTAGTTTTGCCAATCCTCAAAGACATTGAGACATTATTTGAAATATGCTACAATAAAGGTGGATGCCAGAAAAGTGTGAACTGTGCCAAGTCTTGTAAACATGTTGCACATCTGTCTCTCAAGTCTCCATTTCTGACAGCTGAAGTTCACAAAAACCATCAGAGATAATATGATCCCAGCAGGATAACGGGATATTTTAAAGGATGGGGAAAAAAACTTTCAGTCAGCAAACACTTTAGAATTACACTTTAAGCTGCATGTGCTAGTTTCTAAAAATGCCATGTGACTGAAATCAAATAAATTCAAATTTTACACTATGTATGTTTGACTACATTTCTGTATGAATGATCAAATGTCAAAATGTATTTATTACAGCATGTAACAACTTTCGACCAAGCTCATCAATATTCAATTGATTGTACTGAAAACCATATTACAATATAACAATAGACTATTTATCAAGGGACAATAAAACTGTTTAATTAGCATATGACCAAAGACCGGACCACACCGCACAGAGGACGGTCCCTCTCGTGCCAAATCCGCCTAATGAGATGGTGAAAATGCAATTCCATGTTAAATAATGCTCTTTAATATCAAAAACAACCCAGTCATGAATGTTAGCTTTGCACCAGGACTAGTGAAGCCACGCTGTGTTGTTGCTGAGGCGGAGCAGCGAAACCACCCGTCGGAGGGGGCTTCAATAGCTGCACGTGGTGAGCATAATGCAACACAGGGCGAGCTCTCCTCTCTTCCTCGTGATACAAACGTGTTTACTGAACCGCAGCGTTTAGACTGATTAACCTGATCAAACAACCAGCATATAAATAGTCGCTAACATCCAAAGCGAGCCCCGGAAACCTGTCCGTCATACAAGTTCAAAGCCAAGCTACCCGTTTGTTTTGTTTGAGTCGCCCCTGCCCGACAGGCTAACGCTAGCCTGGGACCGAAGGCAACACTTCAGTCAGCTAACGTTAGCTAGCGGACGACTCTCAGGAAATTAGCTTTCAGCCTACAAAGAGCAACGCGACCATATGCTGCCAGAGATCCCGTAAATAACGTTCACTACATCGGATACTAACATCAACACGTCGCGGCACACGCCGCCCGGGTCCATGTTGTGGGAGTGAATGATAACAAATGGGTTTTTTCATGTAGTTACCTCACTCGAGTGCCGTGTGCATCTCCTCTCCGCTCGGTACCAAAAAAAAAAACAAAAAACCCCGTCTGGTTTACGTCAACGCACAAAAGGCCAGTCATTCACCAACGCCTCCTACGAACAGTCTGCGCTGTCTGCGCAGCGCACTGAAGAAAGCACTGACGTTTCTTTCCGCCAGATTGTCTGGGCTGTCATATGACTAGTTAAGGAAATGATGTTCAGAGTGAACAACGCTGTCATCATACAAGTACACCTCTCTGTGTGTGTATGTGTGTGCGTGTGTGGGTGTGTGTGTGTGTGTGGGAAACCATTACGGCTCATTTCAGTAGAGTAAGATGCGGTAATAACCTTTTATTAGAAACTGTAAACGTTGTCTGATTTGGTTGGCTGTCACAAAGTTCCCATACACATTTCTACAAGTGGAGAAGATGATTCTTTCAGTCAATACCAGCCTGTTGTTCAAACTTTTTGACCAGTTCAGTTCACTGTATTCTTCATTCAAAACTGCCTACCAAAAATTGAGGCAAATGTGAACCACAAAAACAAAACAAAACAAAACAAACAAAAAAAAAAACCACAAATAAATGCATGACTAGTCTTATTTAAAGTCATCACTAAGTGTATTGAATCTACTTGTATGTTTGACTGAAACACAATAAAGAGAATATCCTGCTGCACAAATCATGGAGTGCTTTACCAGACCAACCAGTTTACCTGGGCAGACTGGATTACCACTGTGGCACGGAGGGCACATGACCTGGGAAGGCTCATAGCAAGGACACAGAGGTTATGTCTTTGGCACTGTGTCTGGGAATGTGGGGGTTTTAATCACCTTGGGGGTGGGGGGTTATTTACACACGGTAAGGTTTTAAGGCCTATTCTGATTCCTTTTAAGCTCAATAGTAACTTATTCATGTTTTTAATTAAAGTACACTCGTTTTTCTCGTGTATTTCTTCCACTGTGGTAAATTTTGAGGGTTTCAAATAAAACAGCCTGGGGAAGAAAAATAAGTTTGAATACAATAACACAACTGTACAAAAACATCACATTATGCCAGTACTGGAATGAATAGTATATTTATTCATTTAATTGACACAAAGTGCCTGAGGGGTTCACTATCTCTATGTTGATTTTACGTTTGACCTTTATGCTTGGTCTCTGATTTATTTGACTTCTGCATTGCTCCAAGGAATCAGGTGGTTTGCTCTGAAATTTCACATCTTACTGTATTACATGATATGGTGTGGCACAGAAAAGGCTGTGGAAAACTGACCTTCATTTCTGAGTGTAGGTGACTGTGTGTGCTTGTGTTGTGCAGGTGAGTTTGAGGCAGTTGGATGTTCTGAGCGTACACACAGCTAATTTCTGTCAGCCGTGCACCAGCTGGGTCCACTTCCCCGCTCCTCCCCGTCCTAGGTTTCCCCTCTCATGTCGGCTGCCTCTCCTAATCACAGAAAGATTAATATCAAGTGATTGGCAGCCATGTTCTCACTTAGCACTCCAGTCATGGTGCCCCAGGGTCTCTGCCAGTCGTAAAGCAACGGTGGAAGTGCCATTGTGGCTTCCGCTGTCATTTAGCCAGTACCCAGCCCCAGCAGACAGAGGATGAAAAGTGCCAACGGCTGCCTTGAATTATGAGCTCGACTCAGCCCCGGCCATATATACAACCCAGCACAGGGAGTCATTTCCTGCTGAAATGCCTCTTGCTGCAGATTACTGAGGTAATATTTCCTGCACTGCAACTAGAGTGGTTATGGTCCGCAGGCAATCTACCTGACGCAGCTTTTGCCCACGAAGAAACGACTGGCATGAAAGACGAGGCATTGACTCGTGGTGGAATTGCCGTTTTTATCACTCAGTGGTTAAAAAGGTGAGGTGATTTTTAATGAGGACAACAAGTTCAGCAGGGTCCAAAAGTCAGACACCACTTTCCCATGAATGGGGAAGTATAATTTTGCACACCAGCCTCTGAGACCATAAGGGCTTGAACAGCTATCATGTGCATAATTACAAGTGAAAGTGAAATTGTTCTTTTGAGTCATATTATAAAGCTATATTACCAGAGTCAAATTAAGGTTGTCCATCTTGAATGCCTCCTTTCGACTCGATGATAATAAGCATTGGGGATATGCAGTCTGGATCATGTGTGTGTGCGTGTGTGCATGTGTGTGTGCGTGGCTGACATTTTGCTGATACCAATGACTGTATATAAAGACTGATAAAGGAGCAATACTGGTGCCCCAGCAGACCCACTCGTGCTCTGTCCTGGAGGGCAGCCAAAGACAGAAAGAAAAAGAGAGAATGAAGGAGAGAAACTGAGAGAGAGGCAGAGATACGACAAGTGACAAGTTTTAAATATCAGCTCATTAGCCACCTGTAAACCCATCTAATGAGCACTCATGGATTTTTCATTCCCTTTAATCGGGTAGAGGCTAGAGTAAGGCGAGTGCACTTGCTTGTTTCCCCTCAGGTTTGTTGTACTTGCCAAGGACATTATGCACATACAGACTACTCTAATGGCCTACCAACACCCAGAAGCTCCAAATCACACATCTTCAATCGATATAAGCATGGGAGGAGTGGCTGCCACGCTCCATGCTGGCTGAACTCATCTCCTTCATTCTCATGTAAACTTGGAGATCACTTCATTGAATACCTCCTGATGTCCAGACATTAAGGCTCCATAGTTGTAGAACAAGAATTTGCATAAGCTAGAATGGGCAGAACAGTCATCCACTGTGCTGTGTTCTACTTACAATGTTATTTATTAAGTAAACAATGTTTTATCTAGTGCACAAGGTATCTAACAGAGATCAAGAGACTGAAATATTGTTTGACTGTTAATACTGGGCTGATATTGAGAGGAAATTCTTTCTTCTTTCTATCTGGGCAGTGTTGCCTGTGCCACTGGCTGCCACACAACCCCAAAGCAGAATATTTCCACCCCAGTGCTTAACAGTTGGCAATATGTTCTTTTTCATCAAATGTTGCTCCTTTTTTCCCCCCTCTTAACACAAATTGCTCAGTTTTAACTTCATCTGTCCACAGCACTTGTTTCCAAAATGAATCTCACATGTAGTTTTGCAGTCTTTAGATGCAGACTTGTGATGAGGTTGCTGGTAAGGTTTCCCTTTGATGACGCTTCCATGTAGATGCTGGTTGTGCATCAACGCTGCACAAAGGAACGGTGCACCAGTACTCCTGTGGCAGCTAAACCTTCCTGCAGCTTTTTGCTTTGCCTTTCTGTCCAACAGACCTGCAGTTTTATCTCAGTGTTTTCTCGGTCTTCCACATCTTGTCTTAATGTCCACAGTTCCCTTTAACTGCTGTTTCTCACTGACATTTTGGACAGTGGACATTTTAAGCTGGAAGCACTTTGATACATTTTTATTATCTCCCTTGCTTTGCAAGCACCAGTTATCTTCATTTTCAGATCCTTGGTCAATTGCTCAGAGAAGTTTGTGGTTGTTGAGTGTTACCACAAGATTTGAAGAGTCATCAAAGATATCAGCTCTGGAACTGTCATCAGCTTTAAATATGTTCCCCGTCTATTCTTTTTTGCATACTATCTAAAGCATTCATTATCATGTGATATGATGGACTAAATGAGATAAAATGTCAGATCTAGTCATGTGCTGATTGCATGAACATAATGTTACTTTCATGAAGGCTTTGGAGGATTGTGTGTATTATCACAGTGTGCTTCATTGAACTGTTCCAAATGTTTCCGAAAGTTTCCATTAGTGCTTGTGTTTGTGCGTTTATTTTTATAATCTATATCATCATAAATTTCACCTGTATCTTGACCAACTCTTCAATGACATTTCAAAAACAGGTTTGGTTTTGTTTAGATGCAAGACTGATAAGAAAAAAATTACATAAATCATTAATTACTGCTCATTTATAAATGAAGCAGCTTGAAGAGATTAAGTCCACTCTTTCAAGTTTCATCTGCTTTAGAACCTCACTTTGACAGAAAAGGGGAAAAAAAAGAAAAGCAAAGATTATCAGAAACTGTATGAATAGGTACTGAAGGTATAGTATACCAAGTGTTATTCACAGCTCCTTCACATGAGGCAGGAGCAGATTTTTGTACAAGATCAAGTGTTCACAATAAAAGAACATCATTCTTTCAAGCCAAAGCCGTTTTCCACACACAGAGGAGTATTTTTGATTCCTGACAGCCCTGACATTTTCTTAAATCCAGCCGCAGCACCTGACAATAGCAGCTGTGTTGCTCTTTCTTTCTTTCTGAGATCTTACAGGGAAGGAATTGGGCATGTTCAAAGGCTCCCTGCAGAGAAACATAATTTCAAAGGTGCTCAAAATCTCATGTCTACGTATCAGGGCCAATCAAAGTAAAATATATTTCATTTGTTTTTTAATGATGTGACAAAGATGAAGGGGAAAATTTGACAACATTGTACACTCTATTATGTTCTATAAGAATAGAAGGTGCTCTGTTCTTGCCATTTGTACTTGTTGAAGATTGTGCAAACTTTGCAGTTGTTACACTGACATTAAAAGTTAATAGAACCATTCATTTTGTTCCTCACACTGGTGGAGGCTTTCCTTGTAGTGAAGAGGTAAATCTGGTTTAAAGCTGATGAGTTCACCAGCATCATGAGGTGCTGACTCACTGTAAATAAGAGCTCCTATTCCTCAAATTAGTTGAGTTGCTTAGTGCAGCAGTTTGGACCTGCTAACTGCTGCTCTGAGCTGCAGCCGTTCAGACCATCACTTTGGCTAGTAAATTTAAATGGGTCAACTAGCTACAAGCTGTTTGCAAACATCCATTTTTTAAAATCAGATTAAACATTTTTGATAATGGAGTTTACAGTAATATTTACTGTGAAACTATTAATTACCGTCCAGACTTCAGTCACACACATTTTTTTGTTCTTCAGGCTTTGTGCTTCAGCACATTCAGTTTAAAATAATATAATAGCATCTCAGCTTTAATCTGTGGAAGTTTACATCAATAAACACAGAACTGTGTTGGGGTTATAGACGTAGATATATACAGTTCTTTCAATATTGACACTGACCCATTGCTTTAAGTATAAATCCAACTTTTCTAGTAGTAGTTACAAAACTCTGATAAACCTGAAACAAAGTTTTATATTCTCATCAACAGAAACAGCAGAACCTATGCTCCAACTGACAATCAATGTTGGTTTCTTTTAACCATGTCGACAGTGGTACCATAGCCATAACAAAGTAACCCTTACTTACCCTCAACCCTGGCCCAGCCCCCAAACCTCAGCCATGGGCCCAACAGATCATTTTGAAATGGAGAAGTTGTCTTGTCAATGGTGTTGTTCTTGAGGGCATGGACTAACAACCTACTTTATTGTTAAATTTGGAAGACTTGCTGCATGAGCAGATATGGCAACCATCAGAAACAGAGACCTCATCTATGAACAGTAGTTAACCACTGGTTATTTTCTGCTGTAAATCTAGAACATCCACCCTGCAGGGAGAGTTTCTGCACTCTTCCCCCCCGTGCCCCCAACCCGAACTGCCTCGCTCTTTCCTTCTCTGGCACTTGTGTTTTTTGAGAACTGCCTGGACCTGGTTTCTCAGGAGATCACAAAGAAAAATTTATGAGATCTGTCACTCAGCTGAAGCATTCGTTCTGGGTGTCTTTACACTCTCTTCACTTGCTATCTTTCTTTCATTCTTCCTTTTTTGATTTGCTCCTGCTTTCTTTATTTTTTCTTCTTTTTTTGTCCTTCCTCTTCATCTTCAGTGTTCCCACTGACAAAAGACATACAAGCATGCACAATCATTGTACACAATCTTTTCTCATGTTCTTGTACTGTATGTGATCAGACACGCATGCTATCATGTTATGCAAGACAGGAACCTCCCCTTTTGTCTGTCATGTCTTCCAGGTATATCATCACAAGGAGGACAGACTGCAGCTCACACACTATGACAAAATAATAGGTGACATCTTTATTTCACTTGCACAGGAATCCTTTATTTTTTAATAATTCCTTTTCTTCCAGAAAAAAAAAATCTTTCTACATACGGTGCTGCTAATGCACAATTACTCCTATTCTTCTCAGTCTTCCATGGTTACCAATAGCCTGCAGCTCAGCATAGCAATACAAAAAGTGATTTGATATATACAGATTTTATTACACTACCCAATCATTACCATAATTTTACGAGTTTTCCGTCACATTTGTTATGGAAACTGTTCATCTGATGGCCATGCCTTGCCTCTACCCTGACATCCTAAATCCGTTTTGCCACGTGCTGTCACAATCCATCAGTTTAATTTGAAAGATCACAAGCGTACGTAGCCATGAGCGTCGATGCTGTTATTCAGTGAGAAGGCCATGTTTCATTCTTCATCTGTCGTGGAAGCAGCCAGAAAAGTGCAAAGGGAATGCATCTTTTCTTTTATCCTGAACGCAGATGGCTCACCCATGAGACCCACCACTCACAGATCTGTGGATATGAGGTCATAAGGACTGCCAATGATTTTCTAAAGGTCAAAGGTCAACTTCATAGAGCCATACTTTTAACACATTAGAGAATAAATCATAGTAAAGCATGTGAGATGAGAAGGTAATTGCTGAGGTAGACGGAAGATGATTGACACCCAAGTGAAATCCAACCAGGAAATACTACTGGACACAAAAATGACATTTTAACAGGAAAACATTCCTCTACAGCTACCGACACTATGTGATCTATGTTTTCAGATCATTTCAATAACAGCACAGAGAGCAGTCCCAGAACTCCAACACACAAACCCTTTGAAGGTACATCACGCAGTTCGAAAACCTCTGACTTAAGTGAATTAAATTCCAATTATTTCAAGTACTTGAACAGCAGAAATAACATGTTGGAAAAACAACTGACAGATAGGTAGCATCAAGTCCTATTAAGTGTCATCATATTGTCAACCCCTAAATTAAGTCACTCACCACAATATTAACTTGATTCTGAGAAAAGGTTGTGTCAGCAGGGTGTATAGGCGTTGCTGTTTTTTTAATACTGAGTATGTCTGAGCTGCAGCAGTGAAATTACCTGCACTGAATTTTCTGAGTACATCTTAGAAATTGATTTAATTAAAACTATTGAGCAGGTTGCTCTTGTCAGTAAACACCTGTCTGGACATTGATGCTCGCTGGTCCTCGTGGACCAAATAATCCATTTGTCTCCACTGACACGCAGTATTAATCTAAACCTGGCAACCTTTTAAGTTTAATTTAAGCCTTCATTTACTCCTGGAGTTATTCTAATCTTCCTCTAGGAAAGTACAGTTGATTTGAGACTAGGCTAAGCTCAGCACTGTTTTAAACCAGCTCTGAGAAAGCCAATTTTTCTTAATCTGATTTTAAAAGCCACTTTATTTTAATGCAAGACCTAATCCCTGTCCTGGAAATTGGCCCAGAAATTAACAGAGGAAGCCAAAGGGAGTTCACATGGTAATTTGCATGCTGGCCCTGAGCAGCAGCATAGTTGGCTTATGCTTCTGGCAGACTGTGCCAGGGTATCCTCCAAAGAAAAGTCTGCTTCATCACAATTGGAAAAGACAAACACACACAAAAAGAGGAAAAAGAAAACAAAAAGTCCTTAAGCGTGAAAGTCCCCACTTTTCATGATCGTTGATGACATTTCGACAGAAGGCATAGGGCTCTCTGTTTGAGTTCATTAATAACAGTCCAAAACACAAAGGGAAGGCAGATTCCCTCTAAAGGTCAAGTGAATCTCATGCAATTACTGAGTGACGGGCCAAATCTGGAATGTGCCGGAAGGAAACTGAAGGAAAGAGAGCACAAAAGAATTATACCCTTCATACTTTCACCATATCAAACCAAATTCTACCTGGTTGACAGGAATCTCAGTTGCTTGTACTGAAACTACACGGGATTGAAAACTATACATTTAGTATGCATCTCCTTAGACAACAGTTTCAACATGGTGGTCTTGCATGGAGTGACTGCTTTGGTTCATATTTGTGATACTCACAACTGTGTATGGATTCTTTGACTACTGTATATAAGAATGTTTGTAGCTTGCTGACTTCTGTGAAAAGATTTCTGTAAAACTGGGCAACACAGAGCACAAGCAAAAATGTGATGTTGAAAAATGGATAAAACTGCTAAGGGGGTACTCGGTAACAACTAAGTGCTGTGCTATTCAGCACAATTGAACACAACTGTACTGTGCAATCCTGTGTAGCTGCTTTATCAGTGAAAATACACACTGTGTACAGTGCAGAGAGAAAGTAGACATCCAAATAGACTTTTAGCCTGGCTAGCGGTGTTACTCCAGGGATGTCAGATGGTCGGCTGGTCCACCACATTTAAATATTTCTCGGTCTGGTCCGACGTTCATGGTTCCCAGAGGATGAAACTTACTGACTTTGGTCCAACTAACCAATTAATAAAACTCATTTTTACCTGTCAGACTACACTTAATAGCTCATAATGACAAATTACATAAATGAATATAAAACTATTTCTAAAGCTTTGAGTGTTCCCTGGAGCACAGTGGTAACATTATTTCTCAATAATTGTGAGATAATTGTGAAATTTGGAAGCACCAGGACTCTTCCTAGAGATGACCGTCCAGCCAAACTGAGAGATGGGAGAACCTGCCAGAAGGACGACCATCCCAACAGCACTCCATCAATCAGGCCTTTGTATGGTAGAGGGGCTAGATGGAAGTCACTTTGAATAAAAGGCATGTGACAGCCTGCCTGGAGTTTGCCAAATGGCATTTAAAGGACTTGGAGTGCATGAGGGAAAAGAACATCTGGTCTGATGAGACAAAATTGAATAATTTGGGCAGAACTCCAAACAAGACTAACACCACAGCTAACACCAGACACTCATCACCTGGCTAATACCATCAGCAACTTGAAGAATGGTGGCAGCAGCATAGCATCATCCTATGGGGGGGGGGGGGGTTTGGTGTCAAGATGAAGAAGAAAGCAGATGAAAGATGAAGATGAAAGCAACCAAATAAAGAGAGGTCCTTAATGAAAATCTGCTCCAGAGTGCACATGACCTGAGACTAGGGTGAAGGTTCACCTTCCAGCACAACAGTGCCAAGGCAACACTGGAGTGGCTTCAGGACAAGTCTCTGAGTGTCCTTGAGCGACCCAGGCAAAGCCCAGACTTAAAGCCCAAAGAACATCTGTGGAGAGACGTGAAGATGGCAGTTCACAGACACTTCCCATCCAATCTAATAGAGCTTGAGAGGGTCTGCCAGGAAGAAACTGCTCAAACACAGGTGTGCAAAGCTTGTAGAGACTGATCCAAGAAGACTGGAAGCTGCTGCCAAAGGGGCTTTTACGAAGTAGTGAATTAAAAGTCTGAATGCATTTGTAAATGAGAAATTTTAGATTTTGATATTTAATGAATTTCCAAAAACATGTTTTAACTTTATGGGTTACTGGATAAAAAAAAATCATCATCATGTCTTGTCAGAGTAGTATTGATTCTCAGCTGTGCCCTGTGTCCTTGTAATCAAACAAAATTCATATTCACATTGAGAGTCATCGAAACGAGTGTGCACAAGATTAACAAAATATGTGCCCACTCATAATAAAACTGCTGAACACTTCGAAGGTTGTAGGAAGTGCAGGTTAGAGGAATGATAACATATACATGCATGAATGTGTGCATTAATTTGGAAAGTCACCAGGTTGTAGAACAAACTGAGAGCCCTTTGCCAGCTGACATGGCTGATGTGTTGATGACTATGTTATTGTCCTTTAAAATCAACTACCCAGAGTTTGTACCATTTTATAAAATACAAGCAATTGGGTTTTTAAGCTTATGTTACCAGTCATCACTGTTGGATGTACAGTAATTACTGCGGTAGAGACAAACTGGCTTCTTCATGACCTGTCTGTTTTCTGTTCTGCAGACATGGCTGAGTATGTTATGTGACCGATTTAATTACTCTCTTGTGTTGTTTGCAATAGAAAGAAGGAGACGGCACAAAGGAAAGAGTGATTTATTAATAAGCTGTCCCTGGGTCAGAAGTACACTCTTCATAACAAGTAAACGCCTAACTGGTGATCTGTGTCTATTTCTGAGAAACCTTTTTGTAATCCCTCGCTTTTATCATTTTGAATATATTAAGTGTCTGAATCTCTCACATTTGAGTCTGTCTCGGTCTCTGTCTGGCCCTCTTTCTGTCTCCCCCCCATTATCTGCCATCCTCCAGGAACACTCTGAACTTTTGCCAGTCATCCCGCACCATGGGACTCCGCGTTATGTTGCAAACTGTGACACCTCCAGCACAGATGTGACAATGAGACAGCAAGTTGGTGGTCCTGCCATAAAGGTAGAGCTGTTACTAAATTAATGTGATATTATTAAGGCGCAGTTCTCCATGACCTTCTTGGAAGTAGGTTACATAGTTCTTTCTTTGTCAGTAGAATGGAGCTCATACAGCGTGACACATGGTTTTTATTCAAATAATAAAAATGCAACTCACGCTAGCCAGGTATGAATATCTAATAAAAGTCCCTTGACACACTTGCTGATGTGCTGTCTACAGTATTCTTCACTCTCCCACTGAAACACACACCTTTTCTTTTAAACATTTGTAGGAACAAAAGCCATTTTTTACTGTACACAACATCAAGGTTGTGAATGAGTACATATCACTGGATGCAGCTTAAGAAGCTTTTTCCATCACCAGGGTGATAATGAACTGTTGTTACCAACACAGTTTCTCTTCTTCTTGTAGCAGCATAGTTGCAAACTAGTGCAAGTGTTCTTGTAGGCACTTGCAGGTTGTCATCCCAGGCACAACTGGATAATGGAAACAAAGCAGGATCGTGAGGTATATATATATGTATATGTATATGTATATGTATATATGTATATATGTATATATGTATATGTATGTATGTATGTATGTATACACACACACCATTCAGCTACAGCACCATTGAAACCGGTGGCTGGTTTTCATGTTGAGTCTGATCAGTGTATGTGGCAGAGCATGAAACAAGTGGCTGCAGCTTGATAAATGCTAATTGCTGATAGAGATATACTCTATTTATTATGTATAAACAAAGTTTGGCAAAGAATAACTCCAGTGTGTCTCTGGTGAATAGAGCAAAGCAGAAAGAGAAGACTTCTCTAACCCACAATATGTTTTGGCCCTTTGGGAGGTAACTGTCTTCTGTGCAGATTGTAAGTCATGGAAGCATTTTGGGCCAGAATGAATAAGTAATGGAACACAGAGTAAAGTAAGAACAAGCTGCCTAAATATTTCATCCCTCCAGCCCTGTGCTGTGGCCTAAAATTTGGGGCTGCAACAACAGACTAGTGGCAATTCTAAAATATCATTAAAATGAATGAAATCGTTCCCACTAGAGTGGAAATTGTTCCCACTTTAGAGTGGTGAGGTTTGAGGCTGTGAGGGAGGTTTTTAATGGAGGAAACATTAATATTATGCTCACTTTGAGTCTTGAATATGAGGCAAAATCTCTGCTCTTAATGCTGCTTGGGGAACTGATTCACTTGTGGTTGTTGCTTCAGTGCAATCAGCAGCAGGTGTTGAGGTTCCCATTAGCAGGGGATGGTTTTTGTACAACATGGAGCAAAGTTTGCAAACTGCAAAAACTGTAATGAAGAAAATTTTCAGTGTGTTTGAGTCTTTTGGACTTCAAGGAGCTTGCTTATTCCTTTTTTTTATTTTCTCCATATTGATATCAGATCTATGATCTCTACGCTACATTCCCTTATTGTCTAATTTTGTACACCTGAACACAATTTCAGGCCCTAATTTTCGAGAGTTGCGAGTGAAGAATGCACCATTAAGCACTTTCTTGTTGTAAAGCAAAATGCGAACAAAATGAAAAAGCTCAGGAGTCTTTTCTTGAGGCTTCATTTCAGTGGAAGCCTACCACTGACACTTTAAAATAATTTACTGTCAAGCCACCACACAGTTTGCTGCAATCACATGTGCTTCTACTGTCTAGTTGATGCTTGAAAAATGGGTCTTGCACAGCGTAGACATCAGTAACCTTCTCTGGTACGCCCACGGAGTCTCCAGCATCACATTCATCCTTTCAGCATGAATCAGTGTTCGGTGTGTGACAGCCATAGTGTATTTTCACAGCAACCTATTCAAGTGCATGAGCTGTCGTTATGATCCTTCTCTATCAAAGTCTGTGACAGAAAGCAGTCTGAACATTTCTAAGGTCATTTTTGATGTGGCACATGGAATCATTTTGTTTGTAAAATCTGCTATAATGATGAAGTTTAATGGAGGGGTTGACTGACATATACATATAGAGACTGATTGACGAATTTAGACCTTCATTATTCAGGCTTTTAGGGCGGCCAGTTGAGATGAGGAAATGAAAACTGAGAAATGACAACAAATATAAGGGAAGATGCTGAGCAGGTTAAAACTGTAAAACTGAATCTGTACTGCAGGAAAAATAAATTGTGTTGCTATGCAACTACCATGCATCTGTCAAAAAGACAATATTGGCTTCAAAAAGGATTGAAAACAAGAAAAGATGTGCGCCCGTACAGTAGTAATAAGATGTAGGTGCAAGAACAGAAACACGTTTGATTTGCACAGTGCAGGACTCAACTCCAGGTATGTATGTTGACAAACTGACAGCTAAGTCTTCAAACAGGACTGTTACTGTGAAATGATGGCATACCCAGGGGAAAGAGGATTTTCAACGCTTTAAGTTTTGTTATATGTAAAATAAGCTTAAATAAGTCATTCAAGTCTTATTATTGGTTGTGAAGTGGGAGGCATGTGTTAGCAGCCCCTGACCAATTACAAAAGGGATAAAAGAGAGCAAGAGAAACCAAAACTGAAATCATAAATGTATGTGAAAGTTGTGCTAGTTGTTTTTGAAAATAATTTGATTAATGTAGAATCTGACATACAGTACATATGTTGGCAGCTCATCTTTCGCATCTGGTGTCACTTTTCTGCTCTTGCTCTGTGTTGGAAACTGTATCAGAAACCATGAATAACTAAGTTAAAGCTAAAAACAGCATCAGCGACAAAAATGTCAGAATTAGAGGTTTAAACCTTTGATTCATTTGTTAGTACAAATTGCAGCCAAAAAAAAACTACAGCTCTAATGAAAACTCTAACAGCAATATAGGACATGTAATATAAACATTGTCATTTTGTTTTTTTATGTCCATAATATTAAAGGTTATGTTCTGGGGCTGGATCTTTAGTAGTGTGTAAATACAAATTTTGAATTAAGTTTACTTTCTACTGGGATAGAAACCTGGAAGTTTCACTTTGGCTCTGTAGCCTGGTGTAAGCTGCTTGCATTAGCAGAATCTTTGGTTACCGAACTAAAGAGTCTGTCAGTGTTTAGGTCAATTAACATAAAGTATAATCAAATTTAATTCTTTAACCTCCAAATCATTTTCTCATTAATTCCCTCACTGTTATTAGAATGGGTATTTATTAGAGATGAGGTCTCTTAATGGGCCTCAATTACTTTGACCAAGTGCTGGAAAAGAACACCAGTGACGATGTGAGACAGTGACTCAAGGGTTTTTGTTTTCAGCAACAGAGACCACCATGATGTTTATTCATGTCTCCTGCAGAGGGACCATTGTGTGCAGGTCGCCCCCTCTCTCCGGCAAATATGAGACGCCTCAAAAATTGGCAGTGCAAGAGGGAGGACTTGATTCACAACCCTCATTAATAGTCGAAAGCAGTGGCTCCATCTAATTATGAAGCTCATCCATCAACTGTAACAAGGGCTGTCATCGATATTTAGTTGGGCATAAAAGCCGCCACGTTCTGCTTTATATGCTAAGCAAGACGCCACAAAGAATTTGCAAGTTCCCAATCTTGACACTAATGGCTTTCCATAATTTAATGAATGATGAATTAAACTGAGGTGGGAACCTTGGAGAACTGGAGGAACGAGCTGGGAGATACAAACAAAAGTCACTGCCTGTAATTTACTTTGGAAACTCTTGACCTATGCGAGGGAAGGAGGGAGGGAAGGAGGGAGGGAAGGAGGCGGCGCACTGTCACCTCGCCACCTTTGGTTGAGCTGAGTGGGGACTCGGGTGTTAATGTGTTTTTCTGTGGCGAGCTGTCATTGGAATGCAAAGGCCAGCTCTACTTCTTGCTAATTAACACCTCTTAATTATAAGGAGTTGACTGATCAGCCATGCATACACACATATAGGAGATGATGGATAACAGTTGATGCTATCAGTTGTTGCTGTTTTTTTTTTCTTTTTTGGAGATAATCCAATAATAATGATTACGACTTCTACACACAATACAATGGATAAATCATTCTGAATGATGGGATTGATCCCCTCTCAGTAAAACAGGGGTCATTATTTGAAACATCTGCTCTTTAATGTTGTTTACAGCTGCATATTCATTCATGTTTGCCATTAACAGAAACTAAGATTTGTGTTTGGTACTGTGAGCTTTGTTCTCCTGGGTGGTGAGATAATGTGCACCACCAACACGTTCACTTTGAAATTCTTCCTTACAGGGCTGCAATTTTTTCCTCTAATGAAGCCATTATTTTGCCTGTATCAGATTTGGTAGTGTGAGGTTAATGGCTTCATTAGGCAACAAATCGCCACCCAGGGCCTGCATAACGCACTTTGCCTGTTCTGTCTTGGCTATATTTCATCGTTTGCCGTCTATTAAAGTATTAAATTACAGGGAAACAGATTAGCCCAGGCTGAAAACATGGAACGCTTCTACTGCAGAATGCAACTCAGAGCAACAGTTTATAATAACAGGGTCTGTGCTGATGATTTAGCACCCAATGGGCAGGGTGCCAGTACTGATATGTGCCTGACACCAGAGAGAGAGAGAGAGAGAGAGAGAGAGAGAAAGGGGTTGATGAAAAAGAATGAGAGGATGGAAGAAGAAAAAGACTCAGTGTCCTCCAGACTGGTCTTTCTGTCGAGTCCTCCAACCTGAATGGCCATAGGCTACATGTAATTTGTCCTTCTCCTGATATGACCCCCAGGAGCGTCTCTTGAAACAACGTCCCCACAGCGACAGGTGTACCGGACTTTCATCATCATGGTTACAATAAAAACCATGTAGTTAAGCTTATGGGATGGTCACGGTTTAGGTTTAGGCATAAAAATGGTCTGGTTAGGTTTAGGGAAAAACTGTGGTTTGAGTAAAAATAAGTACTTCATCAAGGTTAGAGGACCTTCATCATCATGGATACAATAATAAATACAAAGTTAAGGTTAGAGAACAGTTGTGGTTAAACAGAAACAACAACTACTGGTTTTAAACAGGAAAATGAACAACAGTCTCCTGTGTGACAAGCCTGTGTTTTGTTGACCCATCCAAGCATTATGAGCAACATTCACCCAAAACAAGCTAAAAGACCCTGAAATGCTCTGTACACCTGTGCAGGATGATAATTCTCTGGAGGTTCGTCACCAAGGGTGACTACTTTCACTCCGCCCACTTTCACTCTGTTAGTAGTTTTGTTTGTAACAGTGCCATACACATGCATTGCAAACTGAGAGTTGGATATATTCACATCCTTTACTTAAGTGAAAATATAAATATACCACAAATGTCAACAACTCATTATCCTATCCTAAAAATAAACCTCTTACATTCAAATCTACCTCAAGTAAATCTACAAAAGTACAGTTACAGTATCTAAAGGTTCATACTGTTTAAAATGCTGCAGCTCAGACAAATTTGAACAACTTTATACATGCACCACTGAGCAGAGTAAACTGTAACAGGCCATCATACTTAAGATAGCATGTTTTGTATATGGACAGCTGTTACGTGAGTGTTCTGGAGCAAAAAATAAAAAAACAAAAATCCCTCTGAAATCAAAACTCTCAAGCCCTGATATTAAACTTGACATAAGCACAGTACTCTAATGTAAATGTGTTACTCTCTACCACTACTTGCCATAGGCATTGTAGTGTTTGAAGTCTCTGCACGTTCTTTATGATTATGAGATGCAAGGTGTCAGGTTGGTGCAGTGTAGGATCATTTCACAGGGTTTTAAAAACAATTACGATGCGCTCTTTGAAACACGGACATGAGTCTGTGATCTGTCTCTCCGTAAATATGGGCAGCCATGCACTCAAAATACATGGCTTAGCGGGTGACGCCTTACAGCCGTAATGTTTGATTCATGCCTGTGTGTGTGCTTGACTTATTCCATTCCAGGTGAGTCTGTGACTATAATGGAGTTGGGGGGGGGGGGGGGGGGGGGCTTTCTGGCAATAAAAATGATAATCAAATGACAGATGGAGGCCACATTGAGGAAATAACTGTAAACCTGGTGGGGTGAGTCAAAGTGCCAGACCACTGCCTCAAGAGTTGAGCATTCTTGAAGTTGTGATCTTATCTTAAATGAAAGGATGCTATAAAATTGGAAATCTGAGAAGAATAAATCCTGGTTAAATCCCATCTTCAATCAAGCCTGTCCATCCTCTCCAGTAAACTAAGCAGTTCTAGGTAATGTTAACAGTTTTTCTTTGTCATCAAAAACCTGTATCTATTAGATCTGTGAGTCTGATCCATTATCATGCAACAGTGTCACCACTGTTGCTGAATACTGGGTCTTAAACTTTCTGTTTTCACTTCTCCACTTAATAAATCTGTCATCAGTGTTTTGTGTGTTACTACAAAACTGATTCATGGTGTGTAGCTCAGTGTGCTACATCAAGAAGGAGTAAAAACTGAAGAAAAAGAAAATAGAGGGTATTTTTTCACAGTTTTGATCTAAAAAAAATTATTTTATGAACAAAATTCATTTTCATTAATTTACAATGTACTTTGATTTAAATGCTGTTGTCAGTGCTGCTTTTGTTCACCAATAATTTGAAATTACACTCATCAAAAGAACCCAGAAGTCCAGGGCTGCTTTTAGAGGATTTGTAAAAACGTGTTGGGTCACACAAAAGAGGGACTATAAAATTGCCGCAGACAAGACAAAACAGAGCTTTTATCATTTTTCCTAAGCAAGCAAGGGCACATTCAGAATCCATCCCATGTTTCTTTCTGACCCGTGCTACTGTTCCCTCTGAATTCATTCACAAGAGGCAGCAGAAGAAAGAAAGAAAACAACCACCCCTACTTAATGGAAATTTTAGAAACATTAGAAACAAGGATCATTTTTCCTTATTCACCACAAACACAAAGGAAGCGCAGTACTAATAATGATAAAGTATCCAAAGAAAAGCCTTTTGAGCAGCCTATTTCAGTAACTGGAACCAAACAGTGACAGATGTGGAACTAATATTAAAATTTCCCTCAAGCCCCCAAACATCAAGATTAGAGAGAAGTACAGAGGAAACTCTTGTGCTTACATTAACAAGCTTTTGTCACAGGAAATCTCTTAAAAAACTGTTTGGGTGATGTTCCAGCTAAAATTAGATTAATCTTCTGTGAATCTGATGAATGGTTTCATTACATATGTTTAGAGTTTTAAGACCAAAACAGGGTTTCATGTCTGTATGTGTAACAAACTGAATATGCACATCTAGGCTGAACATTTCATGCTCTAATTCAGTGCTTCTCAAACTGTTGGGCATTAGCGCATAGCAGAGGAGGTTCATATAACCAGGGGGAGAAAACATGCAGATTGAAACTAAAGTTGAATGCTCCTCATTTGTGAATGGAAAAAAAAAGAAGAGCACAAACAAACAAGATTTAAGATTTATTCAAACACCAATTCACAAGACTTTGGACAGTTTTGAAAGGGAGAACAGGAAGGTGATGCATAAAACCTACGTTGCTCTTTGGTTCACCCTCAATGAAGAAGCATTGCATTAGCTTTTAAATGAGTCCGTAAAAACTCTGGTAGTTTGGTAGCAAAAGGTGCATTTTCATTTCCACAACAGAACCTAATGAGAAGCAGGAGCATGCTTAGAAATAATCATGTAATTCAGTTTCTTGGTGGTGTTTATTTAATAGAACTCCAACTTCCTTTTGTTACTCCCAACTCAAGTATTGTTACTGATTTTATTTTAAAAAATCACCTGATGTGCATGGGAGGATGAGATGGTAGGGAATTTTTTTTTTTTGAGCTTCTAAAGGAGAGCGTGATGAGAAAAGAAACATTTGAGAATCACAGCTTAAATTCATTTGCACTGATGCATAAAAACATCAGAACAGTGCAAAGACAGTAGAATGTAATCATCATCAGTTGTGATAATATCAATGACTGAGGTTTGAATGTGTGTGCAGACACAAACATAACCTGAAACAAAGGCTGCCCACTGTAAAACACAACTGGGAGAAAAGTGGTTGAAAGTGACAGAGTTTGTCCTGTTTTAGATAATTCATGATTCCCACATCAGTTACTGCACCTGTTCTCCGTCTGAGCCTGCTGATGTTCTGCTGGCTTCCCACACACATGTCCGTGTCATCATGAAAATGATAGAACTCTACACTTTTAAATTTTAATGGACCCAGTGGATCACATGCCTGTAAAAATGATTTACAGATGTTTATTTTGTGATGATTGTGTATGAAAATAAGGTCTTTTTGGGCCAGTATGCAAAAAAACCTGAATTAATCTGATTCATGAAGGAGTAGTAATGAAACTAGAGCAGAGCGGTAGACAGGCCATTAAGATTCAGGTTAGCAGAGTTTATTCAGGCAATGAAACAACTTGGTGGAGTGTGAGATGAACAGATTTTTTGACAGAGAGAAAAAAAAAGTGATGATCATGGAGCACAAATGTCAGTCAGCTCCAAAACATGAATGAGCCTATGTGGTTTGTGGGTTTTTTCCAGTTAAAGCAAAGTCGAGCTTACACGTAGTTTGCACAACAGATACATATGAAACAAAATATTCACTTACTTAAATATTATTGTTGTTGTGTAAGTTTGCGTAAATACACACATTTATATGTATCTTCCTTTTCTGTTTCTAAATAGCTTCCACTACCACATTCTACCCTTTCCATTTGCCCTTTTGCTCTTTCTTCGCATCTTTCACCCTACAAAACCATAAATTCCCATGGCTGTGTCATACTGTTCACACATAGCACATCATCATGTATGCACACATATTCATTCCAAGTAGTTGTTCTTCCATGTAGTGTATCTGTACTACTTTAATAACTCCTGTTATCCTGTCATTGCTGCATTTTGTCTTTCTATCTTCTTCAACCATGTTTTCACTTTAGAAAGGAGAAACAAAGTCAGTCCCCTACTTCCTAAACTCTTTTATTCCACAAGGTTCATTTACATAGAGGTCTGCAGATAAATGATTAATGAGAGCTTCAATTAACTTTCAGAGTGGATGTCATCACATTCAGCTCTCTCCTTAGCCAAAGTTGTTGCACTGCTCTTATGATTCCTGTCCCTGGCTCACAATAATGATCTCCTTTGGGGCCATGATATAACTGGAGACAAGAGACTATGGAGAAAAAGCTCAAATCCATGGATAATGAATACCAATCAATCACTGGTGATAAAGGTGGGAGTACATGGCAACGGAGAGAGAGCTCCTGGTCTCTGGCATCTCTTTGATTAATGCCTTGTCTGGCAGTGTGTGGTGACCGGGACTCCCATAATGCATTGCAGACCACTGTCTGGAGACTTAATTTTCTTCAACCTCAATCCCCCAAACCCTCTCCATCCTCTCGTAGCTTTATGTGATGATGCCTCCCAGCTGACTGAGGCAGTAATGCGGCCATTAATAGCGTTGCCGTGGTGATTAATCACAAACCCTGAGTGAATCAAAGCTCATTGTGCTGTCTGAAACAATACATTTTTGGGGGCGCTTTTTGTTGCCCTTGGTTTGACACACACTTACTGCATACCACCTGTGCAAAGACACATTAGAACCATTCATTCAAATCAATAGAGCCACTATTTCAGACCACGTAAACCTACCAGATTACACTTTAGAGAAGTTTAACACTGCTGCTGTATTGTGGTTATATGGTGCACATCTCGTCGCAGTGGCTGCTGCTGTAGGTGACATATTGGTCTAACAAATGAGATGAGGTGTGAAACGACAGATAAGACAAAGCTTAATTTGATCCCTGTGGGGAATTAGACCACTGCAGCAGCAGCAGTAATAGGATTCAGCAGTAAAGAGACAACGTTAATGAAAATGGACAGCTAATTGTGAATAAACAATAATAATAATGATAGTAATAATAAATCAAACAATAAATAAATGAAATATATGCAGCTGTGTTGCTCTAATACTAGTTGGTACATGTCGCAAGCAGACATGACTATAATTTAACACATGGATAAATACGTTAGATCAGCTGGGGGCAAAGGTTAACATTTACAAAGTACGATCTATAAAAGAGAAAAATCATTATCTCAGGGCTGCCATTCAGTATCTTAAAAAATATAAAAAGGTTCCAGGAAAGCTACAATACTTAACATTTCCATGAAATCCAGCTGCATTATTGATAGTATTTATGGTCATCAACAGCCATTCAGTGTACTTAATGTAATACTGTAATTACCCTTTTCTAAACAGTAGTTTCTGTTCTGAGTGATGGAGGTCACCATTCATGTGGTAGATTCACAGGAAACAATGCACATGTGTAACTAGTGTTACTGTTTGTCAGTCTCCTTGTTTACTGTTCACTCTCCTACAGCTGTATCACTGATGTATTAAGCTACTGCTTATGCAAACCCAACATTACCTGCTGCTGCAAGTTCAAACTAAAAGTGTGTTTCTTGAGAAGTAGTCAGGAAATGGAGTGTGTTTGTTACTGTGTCTAGTGCTGACCAATGATTCATCAAAAACACATCTACAGTTATTTTTGGTGTCTTTTGACAGTGGATCAGTTTGAAGCACTGCTGTAATGGAACAAGAAGAAGAAGCCACAGTGAGATATTGGATGAAGAGATCAAAGCGACAAGATGCACACCTCCAACTTTTTATCTTGCCTGACGTTGTGTCAAAAAGCCCTTGTGCTGTAAGCAGCATGAAATCAGATCATGGTTTCAAATATAACTGACTTCTTTATTAAAACACTATAAAACCATGCAAATGCACTATAAACAGATACACCAGTTGATTTTCTGTTGCATTTCAATTGGCATTTGTCTTTGTGACAAAACTACTTTGGCATGGACAATATCTGAATCTTGTAGAAAACACACCTCAAGCTTTGTCAGTTTGGGTGACACAATCTCTGTTCCCTTTTTTTTTTTTTTTTTTTGTTCAGATAAGAGGACAAACATTTTAGAAATGCCAGCCTTTATATTTCACTCCAGCCAAGCATAATCAATAATGGCAACACTTACTGTCAAAACAAGCTCCTAGACTAATTCTGGGTCTCATGGGAAATTAGTTTGAAGTATCTTTTGAGAAAAATTAGGTTTTAGCCTTGAGCACTTAAATTGGCCGAATATAAAATTATTGAAATTGTGAGCATAGATCTTTGAGAGTGGTCTTTATTGCCTTCCCTCTGCTCTTCAGAGGCCACAACAAGTGCACACAAGCAAAGCCTGGATTAGTGGGTAATCTGGCATCAATATGACTGTAATGTCATTTTGTGATGCATCCCGGTCGTTACCGGCCCGGCAGAGAGTGGTCCTCAGCTCGCTGTAATGACTGGGATGTCAGGAAAACAAATGTTATTACGCAGCAGTATTAAATATAGCTGTTATTTCTGTGACAGAAGTGGAAGAAGAGAGCAGTCAGCTGATTTCTAATGTGTTTCTTTCAGTCAGATGAAAGCACACTGCTTACTGTGGGTCTTCAACAGCACAGACATATTTCACTCTTGGAAAGAAAACTTTTGCTTTCTTGGGATTTTATTGAAGCCTGAAAGCGTCTTTTTTTTTTTTTTTTTAGCTGTCACAAAGATTGTAGAAAGATATGATTCTTCTTGATAGATTGAAATTATGTTTTGTGTTTTCCAATACTGCGTTCCATGCAAGTCCACTTGCATTATTAGTTAAAGTTGATGGGGCAGTGCATCTTTGTTAGCAGCTACTGTGGGAGATAAAACTGAAATAACTGGGGTTTGCAGTAAACAGCAGAACTCACTGCAGGCACTCACTACTCAGAAGCTGCAAGACAAGAATGACTGGGGTAGTTTTAATTACTGTAGCAAAAAGAGATTCAGCCTGTAATTGGTATTTATTAGCCACTAGGGTGTAATGATTTTGTAATGGTGCTTGAATTGAAAATTAGTCTTTCTATATTAGTTCTTTGTGATTTCACTCTCCTTTTTTTTTGGTTATTTTAGAGACTAATAATGGAATTTGTTGTTTTTAAGTTATGCCTTTTATGTTCATAAGAATAAGACTAAAAAAAGAATCTGTGCAACAGGATCCGAAACATCAGGCACATGTCCTGAAGTGCTTAATGAGAAGGGTTTTATTATTAGTACCACTGCGCAGACAGAGATATGAAGAGAATGAATTCTGTAATGTTAACATAATCCTTTGGTTATTTGTTTTGGAAAACCAATGCAGAAGCAAATGAATAGAGAGCCTGTATGAATCTGTGCTGTGCAATGTTTAACAGTACGAATTTGCTGAAGGGACAGTGGAACATTTGTATGGACATCACTGATGCAGTTTCACAGTGGACAGCAAAACACATGCAGCACTGCAGCAGAACTTAGGGGAATGGCGATGAAACAAAAGGGAGCAGCATCCAAAGGAAATAATGAGACAGCTAGGGATTGTTGGGGTGAAGACAGTGGAGCGCTGTGATCTGCATCTTGCCATCATTTCATCATATGCAGCAAAGACTCTGGTGTATTATTGCACCCTTCTTCTGGATAGATTTCATCTTTTTCTATAAACTGATGAGACACAGAGATCAAACTGAGCTTCACCTTGACCTCAACTTAAAATAAGCCAAGTGCAGTATAGTTTGCAGAAAAACACATTTGCGAGGACAATTTTGCTTCATCTCACTTGAGCAAAAAACTATCATCTGGTGTAGAAATATACTGTTTTTCTTACTTTAATGTTGCTTTTATTGGGCCCTAGTTGTTCTCAGTTGGAGCAGTATTCAGAAGACTTCAGAACGTCAGGCTACACAGCTGCCCACCAGTCATGCATTATATGTGGTGCTTTTGCTGCCTTTTGAAAATTGTCTCCAAACTTGTTATCAAAATGGACATCATCTCTCTCAGAGCACTGAAGGATTTAGGGTAATGAGCAGCCAAATTTGTCACTTTGTGAGATACTTGTGGTAGTCATGGTGACGACAGGACTCCAGGAAGTCACTGTGCCTGGCCAAGACGTTAAAAAAAAGAGAGAAAAAACTAATTAAAGTGTGATGTTACCACATCCCTGCTAGCTGTTTCCAGTCTTTATGCTAAGATAAGCTAAAAACTTCTGGCTGGGGCTTCATATTCAACAGACAGATACGAGTGTGGTAGTGATCCTCTCATCTAACTCTCAACAAGAGAGTAAATGTTTTTTTCCTAAAATGTTGAAGTACTCCTTTAGCAAGCAGACAGTGCAGTTCTGATTCAGCACAGGCTGAATTCAAATGCCTGTCACGAGCATTTGTATCCGACCTCTGCACCTAGCCATTTGGGGACATTCTGCTCATTTATAGTGGCACTGTGGGGCATACTCACTGAGTGGGATGCAGGCTTAGTCATTTAAAAACAATTTATGAAATTCTGTTTTGGTTTTTATTATCATACTGCTATGTTACACAAATATTGCTTGACAAACTCTTCATGTTCAGCAGTTTGCATTTTGCTAAACACAAGCTGCTTTGTGATTTAGACATTATGATGAGAGCAGTTCCACTTGAATAACCTCCTGTCAGAGCACCCATGAAACTATGCTTCCTTTTTCTTACCACAAGGCTGTGTTCTTTGGTTTCCTCATTATCAAACACTCTCTGCTGGCAACACTAAGTACAGTACTAGTCTATCACCAGGCTGAATCTAGGTTAACTCAAATCACAAAGATGAAGTCCCACGTTTCCTTTAACAAACCTTTCTCTTCTTATTAATGTACCTCCCCACTTACATTGGGATTAACGCTCATTAATCATAATGGAACACAAATATTCCCAACAGTTTAACATCTCTCCAAAGCTATCCATCCTCATTTGATGTCTCCTTCTTAATAAAGATACTAGGTGTTCAAAAGCAGGAAGTAATTCACATAGTGACATTTTAAATACATTGCTTAAATTGTATCTGTAAAGCTGCAACACAAAAAGTCAGGCTCTGCATAGCAACAAGAGGAGGCTTGAGAAGGGGATGTAAATGAGAGAGAGAAAAAAGAGAGAGATGCATCATTAGGATTTCCTTACATTGTCCTTGCTACTAATTACATACAATAAGAAACCTCAATGGAGGATGAGGTGTTGCTTCATGTCAAAAACTTTGGCGGTGGTTTTTCTCTTTCTCCCTCTTTGTTGATGATGTGGATAATGAGCCACCTGTCTTACTGAAGTACTGCAATATTTCACTCAGTATGTCATCTGGTGGAGCGCAGGGAATAAAATGCTCAGTGTGAAAGGTATTGAAAGAAGGAAAAGAACTGGCAGAGTCTTGGCCCGATTGCTTAACCTGTACAGAGCACATTTTCATCTTTTTTGGAAAATTGTCTGCGCCCTGTTTTTCTAATCTCCAGACTTTCTCGGGGAGCACTGGAGCTGAAGTCTGTAATGTTTTTCAAAAACATATCATTATCATATGTAACTGCATGGTGCAGTTCCACATCCATGATAGTGGAAAAAAGAAGAACCATAATTGGTGACTTTCTTCATACTCTACTATTGAGAGGTTTTGTGTACAATACTGTTTTTCTGTAACGTTCTTGTTCGTGTGTATGTTATCTGGTTGGTTGATGACATTTTCACTGCATAGAAACAACAAAATAGTTGCAGAGATTGCAGAAAATGATCAAAAAAAAATATTTATTTGATCACCATAGACTAGTGTGAAGTGGCATTAAGACTGTGTACATAAATGAAAACTTTTACTGTCTTAAAATTATAATATACACAATATTGTGTGTGTATAGTGTGAAGATTTTAAAAGTTAAAAAAAGTTCCAGTTTTTAAGACAGTTCACTTATCAAGCAGCTCTAGGTGTTTCGCACGTCTCATCTTCTCTGCCTCCCTTCCACCCTCAGAGGAGCAGAGAGAACTGGGAAAGGAAAGAGGTGGCCCTCTTCTATGCAAAATGCAAATGTGAACTTTTCAGAGAGACCAACTTTGATGCCCAGGTCTCCTTGGTTAGCTGAGAAAGAACAAAAGAACCAGTTGATGTGCCTCCATGTCTGACGAGGAGCCTATTTGTGGTTTCAGTGGGTGGTTAACGAGAGTGCTGTGGTGACTGTACCTGGAGATAACAAAGGTTGTAATGTGAACTCTGTGGGTCACTGCACTTTGTCTGAGCTGGTGCATGCACAGGTGGGGAACTTCTCTGATTTTCTCTACAGATGCAAATATGGATACTTTTTAGCCCTACAATCCAAAAGTCGTATGAAGATGACTGTTCAGTCAGTCATGATTCTAACGTATCCTCCACAAATTCTGTTTAAATGCATTTATTTTGCAGTTGCAAACTTGCTTATACAAAGAAGGATGAAAGAGACTCAAAATATACTTTAATTATTATTAACTCTATATAGGATAGTGGCTTCTTTATTTTTATCATGACAAAGTATCAAATAACTATGTGAAAACAACCTGCGAGTGAAAGAAGCCGCTCAAAGTAATGAACCCAGAGACAATTATCACTGCAGCTCCTCTCAGCTTTATGGAGGTATATAGTGGATTTCAGCTCATTGTTTAGCTGTCCAACCCACAATTTTACTCTTTCAGTTCGCTCTCCTTACTCTCAAAGTGTCATTTTCGGCTGCAGCAGGCAGCTGTTTTCAGAGAACAAGCTCTAAAAACCCACTGCACACTACCCACTCAGCAGCAAACAGCAGACAGACAGTTAGAGACTAGCTGGTGAACAGTGGAGACTTTAGAAGCTAAAGAGTCAGATATTTCCCTCACGAGTTGGTCCAGACCAAACACAGAGCTAAGAGATAGTGAACACTGGACTTACATTTGCCAGGGGGCCATAAACCAAACACAATATTAATGCAAGTTTTTAAACAATCCACACCAACTGTGAGAGATGTGCATATGATGGCCCCTCCCAAATCTTTTTATGCTGCAAGTCAATTTTTTTTCTTTAGCCTGCTTGGATGTGTAGTTGCACTATTGCCAAATGTAATCTCGACTGACAGCTGTTCAAATCCTCCTGTTTTCCTGCTTGCTTATATGTTGTGAATTCATATTTTAAATGAACGATCAAGGACCACTTTCAAAATAGATTTTCTGGTTTCACTGTGTGCATATAGAGCTATGGTGGACGAGGGAAACAAAATAAATGAGCTGCCTAGGTGAAAGCTATTTTGCATGGTGTAGACTTGGTTTGTAAATGAAGTTTGTCTGGCTGCTGTTGCCAATACCTAGGGAGCTTTGCAGCACAGAGGACTGCTGCAGTACAGTGGTGCTGGATGAATGGATGGAGCCTTCGGTGGTGCTCTATACACATACATAGCATCTAAAGTGAATTCTCAGTCTTGTTTTCTATCCCTGAAGAAGCCGTTATCTCACAATATCTCAGACAAGGTATTAAGAATTTATTATAAATATTTTAGACGAGAAAGAATGTTGAGTGACGCCTGGTCTCATCTGTCTTAAATAACATTTATGAATATTTTCATTGTCAAACTGATGTGTCAAAATACCAGACAATGCAGCTTATTGTGTAACTTGTGTAAAACTTCATTACATAAAATCAAACCAAACCAAACCAAACCAAACCAAACCAAACCATGACAGCTCATTTCTGATTTACAGTGGGGCCAAAATCTAAAACTGTCTAAAAGGACCAAAGATGTCACACCTGGTTACTAATGCAGACTGTACTAATGAAATGTAGGCCACATTTACTGATGTCATCATGCTGACGATGACGATAGTGTGGTTTATAAAATGTAGTCCAGCTCACTGTAAAACACACACGTCATTCAGTCATGAGTATTTAGCTTGTTTTAAGCCCAGGGAAATGTTTTACTTCTGATAGTTATGACCCAGTTGTGGTAATGGGGCCAAGAGCATTGTTTAGTTATGTCACAAAACTCTGCATTGTTAATCAATTAGGCCAAAGCATTTGATACAAAACAAATGGAAACACAGGACAAAGACTCCAGTTGTGAGAAAATCTGAAGTACACAAAGAGTGAGGCTCATAAACCCCAGCCTCTCCAGTGGAGTTTCTCAGTTGCCAACTGATCAGAGTGTTGTACTGGGCTGCATCAAAGTGTTAATGGGGAGGGAAAACGTGCCTCAAAAAGAAAGCACTGCTCTCACTGAAAGGTTTAAGAAAAAAAAAACATTACCTCCTCTGTTCTTTTTTGAAAGATGTATTATGAAACTGACCTGGTTGTAAAGCAGATTCATTAGATGGAGTTCATTGTCATTGATTGTCAGAGCTGTGCAGTGAATGATGGCTCAATAACTGGTAATGCACACTATCATGTTTATTGCCTTGTTTAATAATCCATCTTCATCTGGTGAGAACAGATTATGTTGTGCATTTGCATGATGGATCAATGGGACACATTGTCGGTGTCAGCAGCTTCTTTGCCTAAATAATGGTGAAGTGATAGTGTGCAGCGATGCAACACGTTATTAAACAGAAGTATTTTGGGTGAGCTACATGTGTCACTGACTGTATGGGTGTTGGAAAAATGTATGATGGTGAGCAGTAGTAATATTATTTGATGTTCACTCACAAGAAATTATTCTGGCACATTCACATTTTTTGACCCTGCATTTTCACTGTTGATTCTAACTCTTAGCCCTTGGTGCTGCCAAATGCCAAAGCATTTTCCTTCATGCTAATCATTTATTTGAGGCCACTTATGACACATAACAAGCTTACTTTGATTAGAAGTCTTAAAAATAAACTTATCCTGATTGCTATCTGTAGCCCTGAACATAAGAATTAGTAATGTCCATCAATCTGTTACAGCTGTTGGTATTAATAGTTTCCTATGTAGGTCACATTTGATAATGAGTTTGTATTAGTAGTAATAGTAATGAGTATTCTTTTTCTCACTTTACTGCTTTTTCCCCTCAGATACTCATACTTGGTGATATATCTACTGTAGTAGAGCAATATGATTTACTTCCACCATCATTATGATAATTATAACTGAACAGAAAAATACATATGGTTCTATATTTTGCAGTAAGCTATTAAAATTGAAGTTTAAAACTTCAATGAAAATAGTTGCTAGGTTTTCTTTATGTCCACAACAGGTTATGATTTGTCAGAATTTATCGTTATATTGCAGGCAGAACAGGATCAGGGGAGCCTTCAGTCTCATTGAGGGTCTGGGGTCCAAGGGCAGATACACTCTTTGCTCAGTTGGTAATCAAGCCTGGATGGTAGGAATCCAACTGTGTGAACTCCTGGATTCCTAAAGATCCACGACACAGTGTTATTGGTGTATTATTAGTGAAATAGGTTGAAGAAGATTAAACCTTTCTTGTAACCCAAGGGACATTCTCTGTGAAGGATAGACATTTGGAAGCAGACATTTCAACTTGTTAACAACAGTGATTGTTGTATTCATGTGTTGCCGTGAGACAGTAAGCTAGAATACACAAAACCAGATTTCTCAATAACAAAAATTTAAGAAAAAGGATAACTCAGAGACAGAAAAGTCCAAACATACAGTAAAAAAACAAACAAAAAAAAAACCCAAAAAAACAAAACAAAAAACAAAAAACAAACAAACAAACAAACAAACAAAAAACAAACAAAAAACAAAAAACAAACAGACAAACAAACAAACAAACAAAAACAAACAAACAATCAAAAAAACAAACAAAAAACCAAAAAAACAAACAAAAACAAACAAACAAAACAAACAAACAAACAAACAAAAAAAAACAAACAAACAAAAAAACAAACATAAATGATCAAGTACTACAAAGTACAAGGTTTTCTTCATCCAAGTGACAAAGTTAAATCAATTCACAATAACAAAAATTTAAGAAAAAGGATAACTATGAAAACAAAAGAATAGAAAAAAAAATCACATAAATATGTAAAGTCAAACCAAAATAAATAACATAAGTATAAGAAAAAGATGCTAAAGGACAGAAAACTGACAACATCAGCTGACAACAAGGAAGCAATGTGTGCAACATACAATGTGAAAGCAAATAGCAAGGATAAAGAGAGTATCACCATCACTGGAAATTCAGCCAATGAATAAAACCTCAGTTCAGTCATAATCAACCTACAGAATCATTTAAGCAGAACTTATGGTCTGTCCAAACTTCAACATGTCTCCCTCACTCTGTTCCTTCAAGCACTGGAAGGATACCTTAATTGTGTCTTCTCCTCTAGTGTCTTTGACATGGTTTTTGAAACATAGTGAAAGGTTTCTCTACCATCTGTAAACATCTTTCCAGGTATGCCTTCTGAAATGGCTGTCACTCTGTTCAGGTTTATAAAGATTAGCAGTTCTACTTCAAGACAAAGCCTGTTATCCTTTAGACCTTCTCTTCAATTCAGCCCATGACAATGTCTCATTTCATGTATGTCAATAGCACGTAGCTCAGAAGGAGCAAATTAATCATTATTGTTCAACCTGGTAAACTTGACAGATCTATTAGGTTTTCACAGTGGTCACTGTGTTCATCATCACCAGATGGAAAATAAAGCAAATATACCCAAACTGGGTGCATCTTTACAGTCATCTGAGCTATCTGAGTCGTCTCTCTGCCAGGCTTCCTTCCCTTACCCTGTCCACCACGCAATAGAAAAAAAGAAAGGTACGAACCCACCTACACTTAAATCTGACCTAAACAACCCCACGTTGCTTGATACTGCAGTGAATCTTGAACGGTTGACCGTACATAGCGCGTTACAGGGGTGGGAAAAATTCCCCTGCCGGGAGGCCTCCCTATGTGCCAACGCCAAAAAAACGTAAGAATCGCAAAACTTTTCCTCACTGCACCTACTTCAACCCAGAAAGATCCTATTCCAGTCTCCCCTTGGAACGAAACTTGGCAGAGCAAGACGAGCCAGTGTTTGACCTCAAAGTCCAACTCTCCCTCCCTGTACAATAAAGCTTCTATCAAAATTTGGGTGGTGATGATGGACAGCAGTGCAACTACGATCAGGACACAGGCTGAATACTATTAAAAAGCAACTCTTACTTTGGAGAATGCCTAATCCATCTACATCAGACCTGCCTGTGTACCTCCACCATTTACTGATGGAGAATTTACCAACTTACTGACCAATGATTTTATTCAATATCAACAAATGTGATCAGAAATATATCTCAGATGCCAATACAGATTTTAAATGCATTCATAAGACATCATCCATGGGCTGAATAACTGTTTGAGAAAAGCCAAAGTCAGAAACACATTTACAACAATTCATCAAATCAGAACAGCAATGTTCTATCAATAATTCAATTTAAACCAGTCAGTCTCATTGCTCACACTCTACCTTTTTACCTCAACAGTAATCACTTCTATAAACAGTAGACCTATGATGTACATATGTAAATATAACTATGAAGATATGTTTATTTTGTTCTGATATTGAAGTAAAAATGTTTACATCATACTTCTGTCTGTCAACTCTTCTGCACATTACTGCATTTTCTTCATTTTCTATTGGGAGTTTGACTGTAACTAAAGAATTTCCCTCCAGGGAATAATAAAGTTTATCTGATTCTGACACATATACAAAGAAGATTGTTTCTGAATCTAACAAAAAAACAAAAACACAGCTGGAAAATTCATCCATAACACATGATCTATGAGCTTCAGGCATCACAAGTGAAGAGTTTGTAAAACTTCTGTTCCAACAACAGAGTTTGTAAATGGTCACAGTCTGTATTTAATCAGCACTTGAGCTTCAGTAGGTAGAAAATCAGCCCATCCACCTCCTCGATGCAGCAGACTCACTTCCTGGTTGTGTCATGTAGTTTGAAGAGTAGCTTGCAGACTTGTGCAGCTACAACAGTCCTTCAGAGGTGAGGAGCTTGGTGGAGGAGGTCAGGCCACAACATTCCCCTTCCAGCCTTCCTTAAGGTTGGACATATGATACAGAGGAAAAAAAAAACAATCATTAGTAATAAGTAAAAAGCAAACAGACTAAAGCAAACCTTCAACATGACCTCAGATCTCACCTTTGTTTGCTGATCTCACCTTTGTTTGCTGCTCTCTCGCTTCCTCTGACTCTGGTATCTGCTGTATTCACAGACTGTCGTGGAACAGTCCAGTGCATCCATCCCTGCAGAGTGGAAAGTCTGCTTGGAGTCTCCGAACTCATCTATCCATCAGTCCATTAACGCAAAACTTCATCACAGTCCAGTTCTTTATTGCCTGTGGAACTCCTCTTCAGCATGTTCTGCCGTGGTCTTGTGATCTTTGCAAACCCTTCCACAGAGGCTCAGCAGTAATTAGCAAGTCCAATGTCTTGACGTACATGGAGACAGCCCGAGAAGATGCTATTGTCTCCTACTGCACTTTACACCTTTTGCAGACTAATCATATGAACAGGTTGACAGCTCCATGTCTTGGACTCAGAGACAGAAAAATCCAAGTGTAAAGAAGGGGAAAAAAAAAACACAAATGATCAAGCACTACATAGTACAAGATTTTCTTCATCCAAGTTCCAAAGTTAAACAAATTCACAATAACAAAAATTAAAGAAAAAGGACAACCATGAAAACAAAAGGAAAAAAAAAACCACATAAATATGTAAAGTCAAACTAAAATAAATAATATGACAATTATATGAAAAAGGTGCTAAAAGACAGAAAACTGACAATTTGGGAGCAATGTGTGCAACATACAATGTGAAAGTAAATAGCATGGATAAAGAGAGTATCACCATCACTGGAAGTTCAGCCACAGAATAAAGCCTCAGTTCAGTCATAATCGAGCTACAGCAGCTACAGAATCATTTAAGCAGAACTTATGGTCTGTCCAAACTTCATCATATCCTCCTCACTCTGCTTCTTCAAGCACTGGAACGAAGCCTTAACTGTGTCTTCCCCTCTAGTGTCTTTGACATGGTTTTTGAAACATAGTGAAAGGTTTCTCTACCATCTGTAAACATCTTTTCAGGTATGCCTTCCGAAATGGCTGTCACTCTGTTCAGGTTTATAAAGATTAGCAGTTCTACTTCAAGACAAAGCCTGTTATCCTTTAGACCTTCTCTTCAATTCAGCCCATGACAATGTCTCATTTCATGTATGTCAATAGCATGTAGCTCAGAAGGAGCAAATTAATCATTATTGTTCAACCTGGTAAACTTGACAGATCTATTAGGTTTTCACAGTGGTCACTGTGTTTATCATCACCACTAGATGGAAAATGAAGCAAATATACCCAAACTGGGTGCATCTTTACAGTCGTCTGAGCTATCTGAGTCGTCTCTCTGCCAAGCTTCCTTCCCTTACCCTGTCCACCACGCAATAGAAACAAAAAAAAGGTACGAACCCACCTATACATAAATCTGACCTAAATAACCCCATGTTGCTTGATACTGCAGTGAATCTTGTCCACGGTTGACCGTACATAGCGCTTTACAGGGGTGAGAAAAATTCCCCTGCCGGGAGGCCTCCCTATGTGCCGACGCCAAAAAAACGTAAGAATCGCAAAACTTTTCCTCACTGCACCTACTTCAATCTCCCCTTGGAACGAAACTTGGCAGAGCAAGACGAGTCAGTGTTTGACCTCAAAGTCCAACTCTCCCTCCCTGTACAATAAAGCTTCTATCAAAATTTGGGTGGTGATGATGGACAGCAGTGCAACTATGCTCAGGACACAGGCTGAATACTATTAAAAAACAACTCTTACTTTGGAGGATCCCCAATCCATCTGCATCAGACCTGCCTGTGTGCCTCCACCATTTACTGATGGAAAACTTATCAACTTACAGACCTAACAATGATTTTACTCAATATCAAAAAATGTGATCAGAAATGTATCTCAGATGCCAATACAGATTTTAAATACATTCATAAAACATCATCCATGGGCTGAAAAACTTATTGAGAAAGCCAACATCAGAAACACATTTACAAAATTTAGTTTGCATTTTTCCTGAGACGGTCTCCTCTTGAGGCATCAGAAGTGAGGAGTTTGTAAAAGTTCGGTTCCAAACACAGAGTTGATAAATGGTCACAGTCTGTATTTCATCAGCACTTGAGCTTCAGTAGCCAGAAAATCAGCCCATCCACCTCCTAGATGCAACAGACTCACTTCCTGGTTGTGTCCTGTAGTTTGAAGAGCAGCTTGCAGATTTGTGCGATGTGGGCTGCCACAGTCCTTCAGAGGTGAGGTACGGAGATCTAGGCGGTGTCCAGAGCTTGGTGGATCAGGTCAGGACACAACATTCCCCTTCCAGCCTTCCTTAAGGTTGGACATATGACACAGAGGGAAAAAAAAACAATAATTAGTAATAAGTAAAAAGCAAACAGACTAAAGCAAACCTTCAACATGACCTCAAATCTCACCTTTGGTTGCTGCTCTCTCACTTCCTCTGACTATTTTCCCCTGACTCTGATGTCTGCTGCTTTCACAGACTGTTGTGGAACAGTCCAGTGCACAAATCCCTGCAGAATGGAAAGTCTGGCGGGTGTCTCCGAAGTCATCCATCCATCAGTCCATTAACTCGAGATTTCATCACATTCCAGTTCTTTATTGCCTGTGGAACTCCTCTTCAGCATGTTTTTCTGTGGTCTTGTGATCTTTGCAAGCCCTTCCAAAGAGGCTCAGCAGTAATTAGCAAGTCCAATGTCCTGACATACATGGAGACAGTCTGAGAAGACGCTATTATCTCCTACTGCACTTTACACCTTTTACAGACTAATATCAACAGGTTGACAGCTCATGTGTTGGGCTCAGAGACAGAAAAGTCAAAATGTAAAGAAATTTAAAAAAAAAAAGAAACAAAAAACACAAATGAAAAAGCACTACAAACTACATGGTTTTCTTCATCCAAGTAACAAAGATAAATAAATTCACAAAAACAATAATTTAAGAAAAAGGATAACTTAAAATAAAATAATAAAAAAAAAAATATGTAAAGTCAAACCAAAATAAATAAGTATATGGAAAAGTTGCTAAAGGACAGAAAACTGACAGCATCAGCTGACAACAAGGAAGCAATGTGTGCAACATACAATGTGAAAGTAAATAGCATGGATAAGGAGAGTATCACCATCACTGGAAGTTCAGCTACAGAATAAAACCTCAGTTCAGTCATAATCAACCTACAGAATCATTTAAGCAGAACTTATGGTCTGTCCAAACTTCATCATATCCTCCTCACTCTGCTTCTTCAAGCACTGGAACAAAGCCTTAACTGTGTCTTCCCCTCTAGTGTCTTTGACATGGTTTTTGAAACATAGTGAAAGGTTTCTCTACCATCTGTAAACATCTTTTCAGGTATGCCTTCCGAAATGGCTGTCACTCTGTTCAGGTTTATAAAGATTAGCAGTTCTACTTCAAGACAAAGCCTGTTATCCTTTAGACCTTCTCTTCAATTCAGCCCATGACAATGTCTCATTTCATGTATGTCAATAGCATGTAGCTCAGAAGGAGCAAATTAATCATTATTGTTCAACCTGGTAAACTTGACAGATCTATTAGGTTTTCACAGTGGTCACTGTGTTTATCATCACCACTAGATGGAAAATGAAGCAAATATACCCAAACTGGGTGCATCTTTACAGTCGTCTGAGCTATCTGAGTCGTCTCTCTGCCAGGCTTCCTTCCCTTACCCTGTCCACCACGCAATAGAAACAAAGAAAGGTACGAACCCACCTATACATAAATCTGACCTAAATAACCCCATGTTGCTTGATACTGCAGTGAATTGTGTCCACGGTTGACCGTACATAGCGCTTTACAGGGGTGAGAAAAATTCCCCTGCCGGGAGGCCTCCCTATGTGCCGACGCCAAAAAAACGTAAGAATCGCAAAACTTTTCCTCACTGCACCTACTTCAATCTCCCCTTGGAACGAAACTTGGCAGAGCAAGACGAGTCAGTGTTTGACCTCAAAGTCCAACTCTCCCTCCCTGTACAATAAAGCTTCTATCAAAATTTGGGTGGTGATGATGGACAGCAGTGCAACTATGCTCAGGACACAGGCTGAATACTAAAAAGGAACTCTTACTTTGGAGGATCCCTATCCCATCTACATCAGACCTGCCTGTGTGCCTCCACCATTTACTGATGGAGAACTTACCAACTTAATGACCAATGATTTTATTCAATATCAACAAATGTGATCAGAAATATATCTCAGATGCCAATACAGATTTTAAATGCATTCATAAGACATCATCCATGGGCTGAATAACTGTTTGAGAAAAGCCAAAGTCAGAAACACATTTACAACAATTCATCAAATCAGAACAGCAATGTTCTATCAATAATTCAATTTAAACCAGTCAGTCTCATTGCTCACACTCTACCTTTTTACCTCAACAGTAATCACTTCTATAAACAGTAGACCTATGATGTACATATGTAAATGTAACTATGAAGATATGTTTATTTTGTTCTGATATTGAAGTAAAAATGTTTACATCATACTTCTGTCTGTCAACTCTTCTGCATATTACGCTGCATTTTCTTCATTTTCTATTGAGAGTTTGATTGTAACTAAAGAATTTCCCTCCAGGGAATAATAAAGTTTATCTGATTCTGACACATATACATAGAAGATTGTTTGTTTCTGAATATAACAAAAAAAAAACAAAAACACAGCTGGAAAATTCATCCATAACACATGATCTATGAGCTTCAGGCATCACAAGTGAAGAGTTTGTAAAACTTCTGTTCCAACAACAGAGTTTGTAAATGGTCACAGTCTGTATTTAATCAGCACTTGAGCTTCAGTAGGTAGAAAATTATCCCATCCACCTCCTAGATGCAGCAGACTCACTTCCTGGTTGTGTCCTGTAGTTTGAAGAGCAGCTTGCAGACTTGTGCAGCTACAACAGTCCTTCAGAGGTGAGGAGCTTGGTGGAGGAGGTCAGGCCACAACATTCCCCTTCCAGCCTTCCTTAAGGTTGGACATATGATACAGAGGGAAAAAAAAACCAATCATTAGTAATAAGTAAAAAGCAAACAGACTAAAGCAAACCTTCAAAATGACCTCAGATCTTACCTTTGTTTGCTGCTCTCTCGCTTCCTCTGACTCTGGTGTCTGCTGTATTCACAGACTGTTGTGGAACAGTCCAGTGCATCCATCCCTGCAGAGTGGAAAGTCTGGTGGGAGTCTCCGAACTCATCTATCCATCAGTCCATTAACGCAAAACTTCATCACAGTCCAGTTCTTTGGTGCCTGTGGAACTCCTCTTCAGCATGTTCTGCCGTGGTCTTGTGATCTTTGCAAACCATTCCACAGAGGCTCAGCAGTAATTAGCAAGTCCAATGTCTTGACGTACATGAAGACAGCCCGAGAAGATGCTATTGTCTCCTACTGCACTTTACACCTTTTGCAAACTAATCATATCAACAGGTTGACAGCTCCATGTCTTGGACTCAGAGACAGAAAAATCCAAGTTTAAAGAAGGAAAAAAACAAAAAAAAAAAAACAAACCACAAATGATCAAGCACTACAGAGTACAAGCTTTTCTTCATCCAAGTTAATTAATAAATAAAGTCACAATAACAAAAATTTAAGAAAAAGGATAACCATGAAAACAAAAGGAAAAAAAACACAAAAATATGTAAAGTCAAACTAAAATAAATAATATGACAATTATATGAAAAAGGTGCTAAAAGACAGAAAACTGACAATTTGGGAGCAATGTGTGCAACATACAATGTGAAAGTAAATAGCATGGATAAAGAGAGTATCACCATCACTGGAAGTTCAGCCACAGAATAAAGCCTCAGTTCAGTCATAATCGAGCTACAGCAGCTACAGAATCATTTAAGCAGAATTTATGGTCTGTCCAAAATTCAACATGTCTCCCTCACTCTGTTCCTTCAAGCACTGGAATGAGGCCTTAACTGTGTCTTCCCCTCTAGTGTCTGACATGGTTTTTGAAACATCGTGAAAGGTTTCTCTACCATCTGTAAACATCTTCTCAGGTATGCCTTCTGAAATGGCTGTCACTCTGTTCAGGTTTATAAAGATTAGCAGTTCTACTTCAAGACAAAGCCTGTTATCCTTTAGACCTTCTCTTCAATTCAGCCCATGACAATGTCTCATTTCATGTATGTCAATAGCACGTAGCTCAGAAGGAGCAAATAAATCATTATTGTTCAACCTGGTGAACTTGACACATCTATTAAGTTTTCACAGTGGTCACTGTGTTCATCATTATCACTAGATGGAAAATGAAGCAAATATACCCAAACTGGGTGCATCTTTACAGTCGTCTGAGCTATCTGAGTCGTCTCTCTGCCAGGCTTCCTTCCCTTACCCTGTCCACCACGCAATAAGGAAAAAAAAAAAAAGGTACGAACCCTTAACACTTAAACCTGACCCAAATAACCCCACGTCGCTTGATACAGTAGTGAATCTTGTGCACAATTGACTGTACATAGCGCTTTACAGGGGTGGGAAATATTCCCCTGCCGGGAGGCCTCCCTATGTGCCGACGCCAAAAAAAGTAAGAATCGCAAAACTTTTCCTCACTGCACCTACTTCAACCTAGAAACGTCCTACTCCAGTCTCCCCTTTGAACGAAACTTGGCAGAGTGAGACGAGCCAGTGTTTGACCTAAAAGGCCAACTCTCCCTCCCTGTACAATAAAGCTTCTATCAAAATTTGGGTGGTGATGATGGACAGCAGTGCAACTATGCTCAGGACACAGGCTGAATACTATTAAAAAAACACTCTTTGGAGGATCCCCAATCCATCTACATCAGACCTGCCTGTGTACCTCCACCATTTACTGATGGAAAACTTATCAACTTACTGACCTAACAATGATTTTACTCAATATCAAAAAATGTTATCAGAAATGTAATGTGATCAGAAATGAAGACAATACAGATTTTAAATGTTTCATAAAACATCATCCATGGGCTGAATAACTGCTTGAGAAAGCCAACATCAGAAACACATTTACAACAATTCATCAAATCAGAACAGCAATGTTCTATCAATAATTCAATTTAAACCAGTCAATCTCATTGCTCACAATCTACCTTTTTACCTCAACAATAATCACTGCTATAAACAGTAGATCTATGATGTACATATAAATATGAAGACATATTTATTTTTTTCTGATATTGGAGTATACGTATATTCTAAGGGGTGGATATTGTAGGTTTTTTTTCTTCATTTTCTATTGGGAGTTTGATTGTAACTAAAGAATTTCCCTCCAGAGATTAATAAAGTTTCTCTGATTCTGACACATATACATAGAAGATTGTTTGTTTCTGAATCTAACAAAAAACAAAAACACAGCTGGAAAATTCATCCATAACATGTGATCTATGAGCTTCAGGCATCACAAGTGAAGAGCTGGTAAAACTTCTGTTCCAACAACAGAGTTTGTAAATGGTCACAGTCTGTATTTAATCAGCACTTGAGCTTCAGTAGGTAGAAAATCAACCCATCCACCTCCTAGATGCAGCAGACTCACTTCCTGGTTGTGTCCTGTAGTTTGAAGAGCAGCTTGCAGACTTGTGCAGCTACAACAGTCCTTCAGAGGTGAGGAGCTTGGTGGAGGAGGCCAGGCCACAACATTCCCCTTCCAGCCTTCCTTAAGGTTGGACATATGATACAGAGGAAAAAAAAAAACAATCATTAGTAATAAGTAAAAAGCAAACAGACTAAAGCAAACCTTCAACATGACCTCAAATCTTACCTTTGTTTGCTGCTCTCTCGCTTCCTCTGACTCTGGTGTCTGCTGTATTCACAGACTGTCGTGGAACAGTCCAGTGCATCCATCCCTGCAGAGTGGAAAGTCTCCGAACTCATCTATCCATCAGTCCATTAACGCAAAACTTCATCACAGTCCAGTTCTTTATTGCCTGTGGAACTCCTCTTCAGTATGTTCTGCCGTGGTCTTGTGATCTTTGCAAACCCTTCCACAGAGGCTCAGCAGTAATTAGCAAGTCCAATGTCTTGATGATAAATGGTCACAGTCTGTATTTAATCAGCACTTGAGATTCTGTAGGTAGAAAATCAGCCCATCCACCTCCTAGATGCAACAGAGTCACTTCCTGGTTATGTCCTGTAGTTTGAAGAGCAGCTTGCAGACTTGTGTGATGTGGGCTGCAACAGTCCTTCAGAGGTGAGGTACGGAGATCTAGGCGGTGTCCAGAGCTTGGTGGAGGAGGTCAGGCTACAAAATTCCCCTTCCAGCCTTCCTTAAGGTTGGACATATGATACAGAGGGAAAAAAAAAACAATCATTAGTAATAAGTAAAAAGCAAACAGACTAAAGCAAACCTTCAACATGACCTCAGATCTCACCTTTGTTTGCTGCTCTCTCGCTTCCTCTGACTCTGGTGTCTGCTGTATTCACAGACTGTCGTGGAACAGTCCAGTGCATCCATCCCTGCAGAGTGGAAAGTCTGCTTGGAGTCTCCGAACTCATCTATCCATCAGTCCATTAACGCAAAACTTCATCACAGTCCAGTTCTTTATTTCCTGTCGAACTCATCTTCAGCATGTTCTGCCGTGGTCTTGTGATCTTTGCAAACCCTTCCACAGAGGCTCAGCAGTAATTAACAAGTCCAATGTCTTGACGTACATGAAGACAGCCCAAGAAGATGCTATTGTCTCCTACTGCACTTTACACCTTTTGCAGACTAATCATATCAACAGATTGACAGCTCCATGTCTTGGACTCAGAGACAGAAAAATCCAAGTGTAAAGAAGGAAATAAAAAAAAAAAACACAAATGATCAAGCACTACAGAGTACAAGCTTTTCTTCATCAAAGTTACAAAGCTAAATAAATTCACAATAACAAAAATTTAACAAAAAAGATAACCATGAAAACAAAAGGAAAAAAAAAACATAAATATGTAAAGTCAAACTAAAATAAATAATATGACAATTATATGAAAAAGGTGCTAAAAGACAGAAATCTGACAATTTGAGAGCAATGTGTGCAACATACAATATGAAAGTAAATAGCATGGATAAAGAGAGTATCACCATCACTGGAAGTTCAGCCACAGAATAAAGCCTCAGTTCAGTCATAATCGAGCTACAGCAGCTACAGAATCATTTAAGCAGAATTTATGGTCTGTCCAAACTTCAACATGTCTCCCTCACTCTGTTCCTTCAAAAACTGGAATGAGGCCTTAACTGTGTCTTCCCCTCTAGTGTCTTTGACATGGTTTTTGAAACATCGTGAAAGGTTTCTCTACCATCTGTAAACATCTTCTCAGGTATGCCTTCTGAAATGGCTGTCACTCTGTTCAGGTTTATAAAGATTAGCAGTTCTACTTCAAGACAAAGCCTGTTATCCTTTAGACCTTCTCTTCAATTCAGCCCATGACAATGTCTCATTTCATGTATGTCAATAGCACGTAGCTCAGAAGGAGCAAATAAATCATTATTGTTCAACCTGGTGAACTTGACACATCTATTAAGTTTTCACAGTGGTCACTGTGTTCATCATCATCACTAGATGGAAAATGAAGCAAATATACCCAAACTGGGTGCATCTTTACAGTCGTCTGAGCTATCTGAGTCGTCTCTCTGCCAGGCTTCCTTCCCTTACCCTGTCCACCACGCAATAAGGAAAAAAAAAAGGTATGAACCCTTAACACTTAAACCTGACCCAAATAACCCCACGTCGCTTGATACAGTAGTGAATCTTGTGCACAATTGACTGTACATAGCGCTTTACAGGGGTGGGAAATATTCCCCTGCCGGGAGGCCTCCCTATGTGCCGACGCCAAAAAAAGTAAGAATCGCAAAACTTTTCCTCACTGCACCTACTTCAACCTAGAAACGTCCTACTCCAGTCTCCCCTTTGAACGAAACTTGGCAGAGTGAGACGAGCCAGTGTTTGACCTAAAAGTCCAACTCTCCCTCCCTGTACAATAAAGCTTCTATCAAAATTTGGGTGGTGATGATGGACAGCAGTGCAACTATGCTCAGGACACAGGCTGAATACTATTAAAAAAACACTCTTTGGAGGATCCCCAATCCATCTACATCAGACCTGCCTGTGTACCTCCACCATTTACTGATGGAAAACTTATCAACTTACTGACCTAACAATGTTTTTACTCAATATCAAAAAATGTTATCAGAAATGTAATGTTATCAGAAATGAAGACAATACAGATTTTAAATGTTTCATAAAACATCATCCATGGGCTGAATAACTGCTTGAGAAAGCCAACATCAGAAACACATTTACAACAATTCACCAAATCAGAACAGCAATGTTCTATCAATAATTTAATTTAAACCAGTCAATCTCATTGCTCACAATCTACCTTTTTACCTCAACAATAATCACTTCTATAAACAGTAGATCTATGATATACATATAAATATGAAGACATATTTATTTTTTTCTGATATTGGAGTATACATATATTCTAAGGGGTGGATATTGCAGGTTTTTTTTTTTTCATTTTCTATTGGGAGTTTGATTGTAACTAAAGAATTTCCCTCCAGAGATTAATAAAGTTTCTCTGATTCTGACACATATACAAAGAAGATTGTTTGTTTCTGAATCTAACAAAAAACAAAAACACAGCTGGAAAATTCATCCATAACACGTGATCTATGAGCTTCAGGCATCACAAGTGAAGAGCTGGTAAAACTTCTGTTCCAACAACAGAGTTTGTAAATGGTCACAGTCTGTATTTAATCAGCACTTGAGCTTCAGTAGGTAGAAAATCAACCCATCCACCTCCTAGATGCAGCAGACTCACTTCCTGGTTGTGTCCTGTAGTTTGAAGAGCAGCTTGCAGACTTGTGCAGCTACAACAGTCCTTCAGAGGTGAGGAGCTTGGTGGAGGAGGTCAGGCCACAACATTCCCCTTCCAGTCTTCCTTAAGGTTGGACATATGATACAGAGGAAAAAAAACAATCATTAGTAATAAGTAAAAAGCAAAGAGACTAAAGCAAACCTTCAACATGACCTCAGATCTTACCTTTGTTTGCTGCTCTCTCGCTTCCTCTGACTCTGGTGTCTGCTGTATTCAGACTGTCGTGGAACAGTCCAGTGCATCCATCCCTGCAGAGTGGAAAGTCTGGTGGGAGTCTCTGAACTCATCTATCCATCAGTCCATTAATGCAAAACTTCATCACAGTCCAGTTCTTTAGTGCCTGTGGAACTCCTCTTCAGCATGTTCTGCTGTGGTCTTGTGATCTTTGTAAACCCTTCCACAGAGGCTCAGCAGTAATTAGCAAGTCCAATGTCTTGATGATAAATGGTCACAGTCTGTATTTAATCAGCACTTGAGATTTAGTAGGTAGAAAATCAGCCCATCCACCTCCTAGATGCAACAGACTCACTTCCTGGTTATGTCCTGTAGTTTGAAGAGCAGCTTGCAGACTTGTGTGATGTGGGCTGCAACAGTCCTTCAGAGGTGAGGTACGGAGATCTAGGCGGTATCCAGAGCTTGGTGGAGGAGGTCAGGCCACAACATTCCCCTTCCAGCCTTCCTTAAGTTTGGACATATGAGTCAAACAGAGAAAAACATTAGTAATAAGTAAAAAGCAAACAGACCAAACTAAACCTTCAACAAGACCTCAGATCTCACCTTTGGTTGCTGCTCTCTCACTTCCTCTGACTAATTTCCCCTGACTCTGGTATCTGCTGCTTTCACAGACTGTTGTGGAATAGTCCAGTGCATCCATCCCTGCAGAGTGGAAAGTCTGCTGGGAGTCTCCAAACTCATCTATCCATCAGTCCATTAACTCGAAACTTCGTCGCATTCCAGTTCTGTACTGCCTGTGGAACTCCTCTTCAGCATGTTCTGCCATGGTCTTGTGATCTTTGCAAACTCTTCCACAGAAAGTTAGCTTGAGAAAGCTAACATCAGAAACACATTTACAACCAATTCATCAGGTCGGAATAACGATGTTCCATCAGTAATTCCATTTAAACCAACCAAAATACAGGCAAGTCATTATCAGAGTCTTCATCTTTATAATCAGTTATAAGCTATCACCAGGGATTAACAAGGTTAATCTACAGATTAAAAGAATTTACAGGGAAGAACATATGGAGATAAAAAAAAAAAAATAAAATAAAAGATTCATTCCAACATTTAGATTCTGTTTAAACTAAAATACAACACCTACTAGGAGGAAACAGCGTCAGTGCTCATCAGAGCCTAAGAGACAACCAGCACACCAACATGGCGGCTGTAGATGCCCCCTTGCTCACACTCTACCTTTTCACCTCAACAGTAATCACTTCTATATACAGTAGACCTATGACACACACATTACTTCAGTTCTGAGGACAAAATGAAACATAATGCATGCCTTAGCCCCTTACCCTGACCTTAACTATCCAAACTGAAAAATGAAAGGAGGGTCTGACTTATGAAAATGCCTTTTTTTTTTTTTTTTTTTTAAGGCTGTGTATGTGAGTGACCTTGACCGACCCCCCATAGAAAATATATTTTACAGCTGCTCATGTTATTATGTTATTCTGTCCTTCCATACTTTTTGCTCATAAGTTTAAGTTAATTTGTCTTATTTGAAGTATTTTATTATGTGATATAACTGCTTTTTTTTTTTTTTTTTTTTTATTAATGTATATTTTGTATATCATTTGTCTGCTTTGGAAATTTGGTAATTAGGTCTCTGATCTGCCAAAAAAGACCCAACACAGGGCCCCAAATCAGCCCACAAATGGCATATTAGAGAGAGACAAAGGAGAACAGGCCACACTAACATAGAGGGCTCCCGAATCAGCCCACATCAGGAATATTAGAGAGAATCAAGAGACGACAGGCCCCAAAATCAGACCTAACACAGGGCCCCTAAATCAGACCTAACACAGGGCGCCTAAATCAGACCTAACACAGGGCCCCTAAATCAGACCTAACACAGGGCCGGACATTCAGCAGCCACATTGAAAGGATGGACAGGAACAAATTCTGTAGGAGGAAAAGTTATGGCACGGCAGCCAGACATCCCAGTTTAAAAGAAAAAAATCATATACCTTTTGTAGACACTACAAATGATTCAAGGTGGTCAAAATCGATAAACACAGAGGGAGATGGGGGGGGAGAGAGAGAGAGAGAGAGATAGAGCGCAAGGGAGCGCGCGAGAGAGAGCGCAAGGGAGCGCGCGGATAGACAGGCGAACAAAAATATATAATCATAAAAATATATAATATTCATATAATAATTAAATAATAATTATGGCACAACGGCCGTATATGAAAGAGAAAGAAAAAAAAGTGTGTCTGTGTGTGTTTGCGAGAGAGAAACAGGTGGCACAGTGGCCGATCAAACACCTTAAAGCTGATTCAAGTTCACGATGGCAGGGGACCATTAAAACACAGGGCCACAATCATTTATATCACATTAAATCATCATCATCACATAAGGACATTTCTAAAAATTAATTGTCCCTCTTTCACTGAGTATAGAACGTCTCCATCAACACCCCAGACCTCATAGAAACTATCCAGGTCATTGAGAGCTTTATAAAAACTGAAATTGGTTGTGAGTCTGGACTTCACCCCTTTTACAAAGACTGTGAGCAGATCTACATCCAGCATGTCTTCCACCTTCCTCCTCCTGTTAACATACACTGCCATCTTAGCTTGCCTTATGACAAAGTTTAAAAACTGACACTCTTCTTCTGGTGGCTGTACTTTATACCACAAATAAAAACCTGCTTTGTGAAAAGTTCACCACACCTACACTCAGAGAAACTGTCTCTCTCTGACCACAGAAGGGACATCCTCCTGCAGAGTCAAAGGCAGAAATAAAAGAGTTCACTGCCACAATGCCATGCAGGGTTCTCCACTGTAAGTCTGCATGTTTCTTTGCCAATGGAGGTTTACACAGAGAGCTCCATGCCGGCCTGACATCTGGGGTTAAGTTCGGATGAATCCTCCAAGGAGTTTGGAGGACTTTGTCTGAATTTAGAGTCATTACCATAAGTCTGTATAAAGTCTTTCCTGAGGTGCCCACCAAGGAAACACGTGCAGGATTGATTGGCCCAAGTAAAAGACCTGAGCAGTTTCCGAAATCTGGAAGTAGTCTGATGTTAGGAAAAGACTCAGCCTCATTCAGTAGTACTGTAACAAAAGGAAAATTATTTAAAAGAGAGTTCCTGTCCGTTCAGCTTCTCTCTCCAATGCCCAATTTTTCATTTTTTTTTTTTTAACTTTTGTGTTATTTATATGTGTGCCTTTAAGCCGGGAATCTCTGAAAAATTTTATTATGCTTGCATAATGAGAATAAAGACTCTTGAATATTGATAGACAAAGGCTGTGTGTGCGTGTGTGTATCTTCCAGAGAGAGAGAGACACACGGGTGGCACGGCGGCCAATCAACACCTCAAAGCTGATCCAAGCTCATCATGACAGGGGGCCATACAGGGCCCCACCAAACCCAACAGGCCATGTGTCTCTGTGTGTATGTTGCAGAGACAGAGAGAGACAGGTGGCACGGCGGCCGATCTAACACACTCCAGCAGCAGAGAATACAAACTTACAGTTACACTTACAGTTTGTTGATTTACTCTCATGCTGATCTGTTTGTTGACCTGAAAGAAGAAGAGGAAGAAGAAGAAACAGCTCAGTCTAAGTCTGCAGGTCAGAGCCAGTTCTCCTGTGAAGACACAAGCTGGACTGATCCTTTCCAACACTCACACTCTGTGGACATCAGTTCACTGAATATAAATCCATCTGTGTGAAGCTTTACACACACACCTCACACTGATCAGGGAATAATAATTTCTCCTGCTGTGGCCGAGCTTATGGAACATTCCTGTCATAGTTATAGTTATTATTGGAGACTTTGAGTGAGGACGACTGTGGTGAAGCTGATAGATGAAGATTTTCAGACTGACTGCAGGTGGTTTAGAGATCGGCAGCATGTTCTCTTCACTGAGCAGCGTTTCACAATCTTTAACTATTATTTTATTGATTAAATTCTGCTCAACGTGTAAAACGGAAATTCAACACTGATCAAACTAATCTAATAAAGGTTTATGTGGGTAAAGACTGTGTTTCTGTCCAACTCTGAGGACTTTGTCCACATACCCCTGATAACCTGAGCACGTGGGAGGTGAACTGAGGGTTTACTAAGGTGAACTGAGGAGGCAGCTGAGGCCTAATTATCTCTGTGCCGCTGCGCTGTCCCACGTGTCATATTCAGCCTTTATCTTTACCACATGAACCACATCACGGTCCAGAATTTAAATACGTCAAACCACAAAGTCTGAAGGAATATTTACAACAGAACCAGGGGAGCTCCACCTTAAAACATAACCCCAAGTGGCACCAGCGCACCATGGCACCATAAACCGTGACTGTTTTCGAAATCATGTCGTTGGCGCGCTCGTTGAGGCTTGTCTGAAATCGTGGATTGAAATGTTGTGTGTACTCACTTTTCGTAGAAAGTGCAGAAAGCCGTTTCCTAAACCATCTGTCCAAGGTGAGCGGTGCGATGGAGACACGGGCACTGAGGCTGTGTGCGCGGGCGTGAGCAGAAAGTGGCGTCTGTGGCTCACGTGGTGGAAAGGCCTCTGTTGCAGCATCTGCAGAACAGAGATTCACAGGCTGATACACCTGGTCTGATACACTTGGTCTGTTTCCCTCAGTGTTCTCGCGCTGTCTCCATACTCACCCAGAAACTCGGTGGAAGTCTGTGTTCCGCGCACACGCGCTCTCCTCTCCTCTTCTCCAAACCGGCGCGGTAATGGCGGACTCGGTGCAGCGCGTGATGGTCACAGTGGTACCGTGGTTTAGCTGAACTACGAGCTGAAACCGGCTCCAACACACGGCTCAGCGTCTGGTTTTATCAGGTTACAAACTGACTCAAAGTCCCGGGTATTCACCTGGTCAGCAACAGTATTTCACAGATTTGAATGAACTCACAACCAGCGTCTCCCTATCCACCTGTTTCTAGCGTCCGCGTGGCCTCCACCTGCCCCTTTTAAATCCCACCCTCTAACAACCAGGTGGGTCATCTATGATTGGCTAATGATTGGCCAGTGATAATTGAGCCAGACCATTATATCGCAGGTCATGTATTACGAAACAAAACATAGAAACCAATAGGGGTGTGCCATACTGCAACATTTGGTATGATCCCATACCAAGTAAATACAGGGCCTGTACTGCTGACACCAGTACCACTATCAATACTTTTTTACTCAGAAAAGCAGCTTATCTACTTTTGTGTAGGGCGGAGCAATGCACCATAATGACGTGAATGCAATATGCAAACTTGAATGAAAATTTAAAGTTTGAATTTTCATGATTATTGAAGGATTTTGTGATTTTTCAGTTAGTTGATCATGATTATGATCACAGGACAAAGATTTTAGGCAAATAAAAATACTTTTTAAGTTGAAGTTTATTGTTATTCAGAAACAATTACAATATATAAATAAATACAACAATATAACAAAATAACAATATCAACACTATAAAAATCTAACAAAAAATGCTTGCATTACACACAATTGTGAAAAATAAAATCAATAGGGCAAATAAAAAAAAGTGCAAATAACTAAACAAAAGCTAAAACTACTATTGGCTGTCATTCACGACCTTTGGCTAAGGTCCCCTTTTGGTTCCTGTCCCCATGTTTAGAGCCACAGATTTATAGGTTTTTGTTCAGAAACAATAACATGTTTACATTTTTCCCTTTTAATGTACTTGCTGGAATTGCAATTCCTGACCACTAAATCTGCTACTGTTACAACTTTTATCTATTTCACATTTGACTTTTACTGCAGTTAGTATGACTACTGTTATCACTGTTAATCACAGTAATAATTTGTCTGATCCGATTCAGCATACAGGGACCTGGTGCACAAGATCACGGTCTACGGTGAGGATAATGATCTTGTGCTCAACCTCGAAAAAACAAAAGAACTCATTCTGGACTTTAGGAGACGGGCGCCCCCTCTGCAGCCACTCACCATCAAAGGGACTATGGTGGAGCGAACCGATAGCCACAAGTTCCTCGGCCTGCTCATCTCTGAGAATCTCAGCTGGGCCAAAAACACCACATTGGTAGTGAGAAAAGCCCAGCAGAGACTGCACTTCATCAGAGTGCTGAGGAAGGCGGGACTTGGACGCCAGCCGCTCATCCAAGCCTACAGAGGACTCGTTGAAAGCATCCTCACCAGTGCCATCACAGTATGGTACGGCAACACCACGCTGGCTGAGAGGAAGTCGCTTCAACGAGTCATAAAAGCTGCAGAGAGGGTCACTGGATGCAGCCTTCCAACCATGGACTCAATGTACACCGAGCGCTGCAGACGCAAAGCACAGAGCATCCTGAAAGACAAACACCATCCAGCTCGTGCTTTGTTTCAATGGGTGGACTCAGGCTACAACCTGAGGCATCGCAGGCCGGTGAGCATCAGTGCCCACAGAGCCCGCCTCCACAACAGCTTCTTCCCAGCCACTGTCAGAACAGTGGCACAGGACATTAAGGAGGGAAGAAGCTACTACATATCATAACCCTGTCAATGTGCAAATGTCAAAAACAATCTGTTATCACTATGTGAAATATGTCCTTATATTCACCATGTGAAACAATTCAAAAATATTCTAAAATATTTGCAATATCACCATGTGCAATATGCCTGTTAAGATCACCATGTGAAACATCACATACAGGAAGTGACAGTGTGCCTATATTAGGCACCTAATTTTCTTAAGAATCTTCCAGTATTCTAAGTGCACTATCTTGCTCTTCTTTTGTATTATTTATTTCTTGGTTATTTTATTTTATTTCTTATTTTATTGTATTACTTTAACTTAAGCTTGACTCTGGGGAGGGATGCACAAGAATTCCAATGCACATGTACTGCAGTGTATCTGTGCAAATGGCAAATAAAATTCTATTCTATTCTATTCTATTCTATTCTCTATGAATGGATCTAATGTGCCTGTACCATGTCAAGACACTGGAATCCTCACAGGAATTTGTTTTCTCTTGTTTTCTTGTATGCTGATGTTTTGCCTTTGGGAAATTTTTCACAGTTTTTCATGAATTACATCGTGAAAAATATATATTCTGGAAAACTGTATACAAGCATACTGAGTACTATCAAGCCACATGTTTTGATGTATAATTTGTTGGTGTGCACTCAATGGTGTGTGGGATGAGTTATGAACCAAAATTCTAGTGTGCGGTGCTACGCCCCACACCACTAATTACATCTGTTAATCAATTGGCAGCACAAATATGTAGATTTTTAATTAATTGTTATATGTAATTAGTACAGGGGCTAATGCATAATAAAAAAAATGGTCCATCCACCTACCTACCATCTTGACTGACATATTACATGTGACATATGAAATATACTTAAAATAAAAAAAAATAAAAATTGGTACACTTAAAAATGTAACCAATGTGTAATGTTTGAGTTTTGTGTTGATGGACACCGCTGTGCCAAAATGCAGCTAATAAACTATATAAACTATAGAAAGTAGTAACACAGGTTGTAGTTTAAAATTAAATTAAAAAAAAAAAAGAAGAGAGACATACATGTTAAAAATTGTATACAAACTCTTGAAGCAGTATGAGGATTACTGTTCAGTGTATTTAATATATACTTTAGAGTATTATGTATTATGGAAATGGGACACAGCATTTGTTCCCATCTCTCAAAATGCCTGTCAAAGCGAGTCTTGCTGAGCTTGTTAGATATCTGCACCTTTGTGGTCGATCAAACAGCTTCTAAATCGTCCTATTCCCTCAGCTGTCTCACTCACTTCTTCACTGGAGCCATTGTTTTTTTTGTTCTTCTTTGAGTTTTTGTCTCTGCCATTTCTCCCTCCCCAAAGGTTACTGCTGCCTTTTCAGTCTCATTGTACCCCCACTGGTACGCTGTGTAAAAACACAAACAATAGAGATTAGCATTCAATTGTTTTGCACATACATTTGACTTTTTATTGTGAGTATAAAGCTGCCTTTAAGCCACAGTACCCCAAAAATACATGATATAAATAATTCTAGTTTCACCAAAGTGTTTTGGTCAGGGTACAAAAGGTACATTTAGGCAGGGAGTAAAGGAGGACACACATCACGCTCACACTGCATTAATTTAACTGATGCTTTTGTTCAAATCAGCCCATTATGAATGCTTTCTACTGTATCTAGGAGGAGAAGCAGTGACTCTGCTTCACTGGAGAGAGGAACCTTGACTGATGAGCAACAACAGGGTCCTTAAAATTACCAGTCATCCAGAGGCAGGGGAGCGCAATGGTTGCATCAGAGTTTGACTTGGAGGTATGAAAGATCACAGTCGACCTCACTTCCCCATTGGCCAGAAGTCAGAGCCTTGAGCTGGATGCGAGCTGCAATAGGGAGCCAGTGTAGTGAACAGAGAAGTGGTGCTGGAAACATTCTGTGGCATTCTGGATTAGCTGCAGAGATGGTTGGATGGCAAGCTGGAGCCAGTTCCAGCTGACTGTGGGCGAGAGGCGGGATATACCCTGAACAGGTCGCCAGTCTATCACAGAGACAAACAACCACTCACACTCACAAGTTGCCAGTTAACGTAAAATGCATGTCTTTGGACTGTGGGAGGAGGGAGGGAGCCCCCACAAGCATGGGGAGAACATGAAAACACTACACTGGATTCAAACCCAGCTGTGAGGCAACAGTGCTAACCACTGCACCACCATGCTGCCGGGACCCCTTTTTCATCTCCTGTTATATGTGACAGATGCAGTCAAATATTTTCAAGAAGGGTCTTGTCCTTGAGCCTGGTGCAATTTCACTGCTATTTTGGGCACCTGTGGCTGGATATTATCAAAACAAGTTATAGAATGAAATTCCTCTTTGCCTTGCCTTAAAGAAGTCAGTGCGTTTTTGCTTTCCTCTGAGGCAAATTGTGTTGCAATCTGCTATATATCTTTTCGTATGTGAAGTCAGAATTTGTTTGTTTGCTTACTGCTGTTCAAACCATTTGAAAGGAGTCATGACATTGAATGCTGCACAGTATGAAGTCACTAAACTAATTAAGCAAAATAATACAGTAGTCCGCATCAATCGGAGACATTTTAAAACCAGCTAAAAGTTGGACTGATAAGAATAAAAAAGGAAGAAAAAGATTTTTCTCCCCTCTTTTCTTCTCTATTAGTCAGCCCTGTATGGGGCAGCACCCCACCAGGAGGAAAAATCATTACCTCGCACTTTGAAGCTCCCACTCTCTCTGCAGCACACATAAGGTTTGGAGCTACCTTCCCATGCTGTGGACCCTGTACTGGCCACTGTACATCTACTGTAAGTAAAAGAACAAAAAGACTGTGAAGTCACATTGTCTCATGCCCCTGCCATATTTTAAAAGCCCCCTACAGGGCACTCACTCTCTCTTTCATCACGCTTAGATCCAACAATATGCTAACTTTACTGCTAACTTTTTTGTATGGAAGGAGAAGATAATGCAAAGCCAGAGTTGGGTTACAAATGATGGATATTTGTGTTTGTGAGAAAGAGGGAGAAAAAGAAAGAGCAAGAGGCAGAGATAAAGAAATTTGATTGATTGCATGAGTATTACAGAGTACGTGTGCAATGCCACCCTGTGTGGTTTTGTTCTGCTCTGAGTTGGAAGTGAATCCTATGTGCCTGCTGCAGTTTACAGGCATATTTGCCTTTTGTTGCACCAATGAGACAGAGAAGGGATGATGAGAGAGACATTCACAGAAACACAGAGCGCCTGAATGGCACAGACAAAGGCACAGACAGACAGCGAGAATTTCAGTGTATCTGCAGCGAAATTCTTTTTTTGTTGATCAAGTGCTCAGATTTGCAATCGATGGCAGGATTTTCAAAGCGGATGTGAAACAGACGTCACTGTATGTTACCATTTCTGCATTTCTGCTGTAACCTATGCTGCAACACGTGCAATTAAAGTGATTTGTGTGTCTGTCAGTAAACACTTTCACCAAGTCTTTAGTCATCATTGTGCAGGATATGCTACTAATGGCTCTAGCTCAGTGCGACCTCCCCCTCCCCACACACACTCACACTAACTGTGCTCTGTATATGTGCTCCATACATGTCTTCATAGCTCTTTTGTCTGTGTGATATTTCTGATGTTGCAACGATGTGTAATTCTCCCGTTGTGACATCAGTGCAGCTGTACACTAAGAGCTACTCAAGTTGCAATGACATGTTAGTGTAACAATAATAAAAAGTAAAACAATAATTGCTGCAAATTGTCGGTTGTGTGACACCTGCACTGTGACAGTGTGCAAAATCACAGTAAAGCTTCTGTTTACCACTGCAGACAGGCTGTACTTGTATGTGAAGTAAAGAATATATCAGTGGCACTGCAGCATCTGTTGTTATGTATTAAAGTATTTCCTCCTGCTTGAGTACATTTGAAAATGCAGTATACCGTTGAATGCAAAAAAAACCTTTTCTTCAAATGTTAATACACTTTTATATTTATTGAATTTCTATTATTTATTTTTTCATCAGTTAACTTCATTTTCAGATCCTCACTCAGTTGCTTAGAGGGGTCCATGGTTGTTGAGTGTTACCACAAGGTGTGAAGATTTATCATGGGCTGACAATTCCTAATGATAATTCTTGACCTGCCTTGCAAGTCCTAATGAGTTAGTTAAGGCCTAATGAGTTAATGAGAGACTGTCCGGATCAGCTGGCAGAGGTGTTCAGCAACATCTTTAACCTCTCTCTGTCACAACACACCGTCCCCAAATGCTACAAGTCTGCCACCGTTGTTCCTGTCCCACAGAAAACAGCAATCAGCAGCCTTAATGACTACAGACCCGTGGCTCCCACCCCCACCGTAATAAAGTGTTTTGAGAGACTGGGCCTGAGGCACATCAAATCTTCACTTCCACGCACCCTGGGCCAATACCAATTTGCCTACAGAGCCAACAGGTCAACAGAAGACACTATTAACACGGCTCTCCACACTGCATTGACTCACCTGGAACACCAGGGGACATGTGTGAGGATGTTGTTTGTGGACTTCTTAACAAACCAACTGCAAACTGTTAGGCTGGGAACCCATCACTCCCCGATCCTGACACTAAGCACTGGAGCTCCGCAGGGCTGAGTGCTGAGCCCTCTTCTTTATTCCCTCTACACCCACAACTCTGCACCAACCTACAGCACCAATACAATCATCAAGTGTGCTGAAGATACCACCATTGTGGTAGGACTGATACACAATGGTGAAGAGTCTGCCTATAGGAACCACGTCTGCAAACTGTCAGCGTGGTGCTCCATCAACAACCTGGCACTCAACACCTCCAACACAAAGGAGCTGATCATCAGCTTCAGGAGACAGAAAGATGCTCCTCTACACATCAGAGGAGACAAATTGGAGACAGTTACTAGCTTTATATTTCCTGACACACTCATCTCCCAGGACATCACATAGTCTGTTAATACAACCTCCCTGGTGAAGAAGGCACAGAAGTGGCTCTACTTCTTAAGTACACTGAGGAACGCTAACCTGTCCAGGCAGCTGTTGATGTACTTTTATCGCTGCTCGGGATAAAGCATACTCACCTGTGGCATCTTGGTGTGGTATGCCAGCTGCTCTGTGGCTAACGAGAAGGCTCTACAGAGAGTCATCAGATCAGCACAGCAAACCACCCACACTCAGCTACTGTCACAACAGGACATTTAGAGCCCGATGACCACAAACATCATCAAGGACTCATCTCACCTGGGCCACCACCTCTTCACTCTGCTGCCCTCTGGAAGATACTATATATTGTATATTGTTATATATTCTTCGTTCTATATTCTTCTTGTCATTCCCTGTCACTGCATGGCATCTGTGGAACTATATGCAGTGCCATATAGTGTCTGACTGGAACATAAATCTACTCTAATTGATGTACTCTAATTCATATATGTCTGTGTGTGTAATATAAAATCAGTATGAACATGCAACATGCATATTGCTTTCATGTTCATACTGATTTCATACTTTGATATATATGTATGTTCTGTGAATGACTCAGGGACACACGTTAAATCTTGCTGTGCAACGTGCAATGACAATAAAGACGCTCTCTTCTATTCTAATGAAGATACAAAGCAGTCATCCAAGTTGGTAAAGTGCAAAGATTATTAGTATGTCTGATTATAAGATTATATTTCTGCTGACATTATAAAGTGGAAAGCAGCAGAGGACTGGAAATGGGTCCCTCCTCTCCTCTCCTGCAGAGGGTGCCATGGCTCTGTTCAATTTGCTGTCATTGCTTCTATCAGTTGCACAAACATTGTACTGTGGCAGAGTGAAATACTATGCACTGCTCAAATGATGCAATGCATTCTTGTCACATAAAAGTATTTTCATGTTTTAGAAAAAAAAAATATTCTCATGAAATTTTGACTATTATGACTAAACCGCTCTTAGGGCACAATGTACATAACACTCAACACTTAAAAATGTACATAGAATTCATCTGTCAATGTAAAGCCATCACATTTGTAGCTGTTTCTGGTAACACGTAAGCTCCTTAAATAGCTTTTATAAGCAGTGTATAAACACTTTGTTCATAACACTCTACAATGTAACAAAAAAAAACAACAAAAGACAACAAAAAACTTAACTCTTAACTCAAAGTCCACTTGCCAGATTTCCACTTCAAATAACCACTTTAAAAAGTCTTATCATCTGTTCATAACTAAAACAACCACTTCTTACAGTGTCTTATAAATATTTATTATTTATGTAATGCTTCTAATATTAATTATTGAAATAAAGTGTTGTTACCAGTTGTTTCCATTTTTAACCAAGGGCTCAGAGATAACTGATGATATGTGTCGTACTATTTAAGCAATGGACAGTGAAACTGTTCTCTGCACAGTAAATGAATTTCTCACACAATGCACTAAAATGAGGTGACATACCTGTGTGACTCTGGGATTTGCATACTGTAGGTATTACATGAAGAGGCTGCATGTTGAAAGAAATCCCCAGAAGTAGGAAATTGTTTTTCTGTTTTTGAAGCTTTGCCACTCTTTGCTCCACGGTGGGTTTCACTATTAACTTTGAAATGCTACACTGTGTGTAACAGTACCGAAGTTGTTGGACTGGTATTGTATTTAATATTTAAAGTTATTCTGGCATTTCTATTCAAGAAGGTTTTTATTTTACAGCAATATATGCAGCAGGAGGCAATTTGAATGATATGATAAATAGGTACAAGTGAGACATGAGCTTTGTATTATTTTGCTGTGATTCTATTTAGAGAAATCAATAGCTGCTGTAGGCCCCGCAGGTGCAGAGATTTATCATGGCTTCTATTATGGATATCCTATTCACAACAGGAGAAGAATCCAGCATTGTTGCACCTATTCAGATATTGCTTTCTGTATACGCCTCACAAAAGACATTTGATTGTGTATTTAAAGGTTAACACTGATACTGTTAAAGTAACAAAAACAGAATACGTGAGTGGATGTGTTTTATGGTCCCATCAATGCAATGTAATGTGACCCAACCCAAGGTCATCATAAAACAGCCACTCGACAGCTCAGATTCTCACCTCAGTGTCAGAGAGTACGCAATCAAAAAATTAACAGGGTGCGAGCTGGAAGAGTCTTAGACTAATGTGGGACTGGAAGGATGAGTTGAATCCAACTGATGCAGTCAGTTCATGGGTAGTTCAACCATTATACTGAGAACACGAAGTGCAGAGAACATGGGCACTCAGAGGCCTATCGTTGTTTAAAGGGTCACAGTTCTTTTATGGGGTGAAGAACCCAATAAACTACATGAAAGAAAACTCTGGAGTTTCATCATTCAAAATCTAAAAGTCACCCAGTTCTTGAGGACTGCCATTTTAAGCAGATCATTGGGTGTAAAAAAAAAACATAACATAAAATATATACAGGGCAATAAACAACATTTTCATAGCTGTTGTTTTTAGGATTGTTCGATAGGTACCAACGGTGTTAAGGTAGGACTTCACAACTAGGCCACACACATACAGACACACATGCACACCTTTTCACTAATGCATATCCATTTGTTTGTGTAAACGCAAGGTGAGCAGTGCAACTGGAACTCAAAGTGCTTTGTTCCGCTGAGGGACTTTGTGTATCTCCCCTGCAGGACATCCATATTTCCCCTTAAAAGCTCCACTGAATTACTCTTTTCCTCTATTTCTATGCTTTTTTCCAGGATGTTCTTTTTTTCACTCTGGGGTGGATGGTGGGGGTGGAGACAGGGGGGTAGGAGTGGAGTAGCAAAGTGCACTATGGCCTGCTGTGTCTCTGTGGCAGAACCACACAAATCTACACTGCTGATCACAATATTCACCTGTGTTTGTGGCTTTTGTTTTTCTAACAATAACATTTTGTTAATACATAATCAGTATTGGATGATGCCACTGTTTTTTTTCTTTCTTTCTTTTTTTTTTTTTTTTTTTTTTACAAATCTTTCCTTCTGCAACATCTGAACATGATCGCTACAGTACAGTTAAAGGAACCCTGGGGAGTTCTTCATCACTGGTAATGCTGTGGTGCAACATTTTCACAAGAGGCACCCTGTTGTTCATGTGGACAAGGATATACATGCACACCTCAAAGCAAACTGGCCATACAATTTGTCATCACTGACTAGGTTTGTTATTTTTGCTTGTGTTTGCACATTTTACCATTTGTATCCGCTCACCTGTTTTTTCTCTGATTAGAATCTCAGTGTTGTGCATATACAAATTAAACTGAAGGATGTTTTCACTGCACAGGTGTAAGGTACTGTAAAGCCAAAGAACTGTAAAGCCTGACCTGGTTTTTAACTAAACTCACTATAAATGGAAGGGTGGACTTTAAAAACTGGCTGTGGAAGGAAATTTTGCCAATAGCCGCAACATGCTGCAAAATTGTACAATGTGATCAAAATTCCTAAAGAGACTAGGGTGACTTTTGTTCATATAAAGCAATAACCTTCAGAAAAGAACTTCATCACACACACTGATTCACAACTCTACTGAATGATCTCTCAACAGCTGTAGTCTTTTTTTTCAGCCATCCTGTCTATTCATACATCCTTGCTCTTTCCTTGGGTATATGAAGGTCAGGTGAAGGTAATGCTAGGGATTATGGGATCTCAGTGACTGGTCTCTGTGCCTGCCATGAAAGGGTGAAGTTAATGGCTCGGAGAGGAGTGGGAGGTCTCCAATCTCTCTGCTGCATGCCATGAAAACGGATGCCTTTTATTGCAGATTGACCCTCACAAGCTGTAGCTGGAGGCCTCTCACCTGATATTCTGGATAGGGTCTGGGGGGGAGTAGGAGGAGAGGGAGGCGTTCTTTGCCTGGATTTACAGTTAATGTACCGGTGTTAATGAAGCCGCTATGGTCCATTGGCCCCTTTGCCAAGCCATGTCGGACTGCCCACCCCCTTGTTGATCATGTTAGGTCTACTGTGGGTCATAAGTGTCAATAAAAGTGTGGCCTCCCAACCCCCAGGTGACTTTGAATCTGTGTGTGCAGTGGGGGTAACAGAAGTAGAATACTAGTCACAGCAGTACTGTTTGTAGCAGTCATATTAGTAATACTAGTTGTAGTAGAACAGCAGTAAAAGTGGTATTAACACAAGTAGTCCAAGCAGCATGTTCTTAGCTAGTTAAAGTATTAATGGTGGTAGCTTCAGCAGTTGAAGCTAACTAATCGTAGAAGTGTTCGTACCAGTTGTATTTGTACTCATAACAGCAGTAAATAGTATCAGCAGTTGTAGTCAGAGCAGTAGCTGAATCCAAAAGGTAGAAGTAGTAGTAACAGTAGCAGTCCAACACCATGTGGACTCCCATTGTGTCGCCGTCACCTCCCCTGTAGCTCTTTGACTACTGCTGGGCTCAATGTCATCCAAAGAATGGGGAGTGACAGAGGTGAGAAGGGCTTGGCAGACCCCTCACTGGCTTTAATGGAGATGAAGTGTGTGTGTGTGTGTGTGTGTGTGTGTGTGTGTGTGTGTGTGTGTGTGTGTGTGTGTGTGTGTGTGTGTGTGTGTGTGTGTGTGTGTGTGTGTGGAGGGGCTGTGAGAGAAACTAAGACTGGGTCACAGATGAATAACATGCTGGGCAAACTATGTGTTCCCAGTGACATTGGTAGCTTTATAAATTTTATGTTGCACTAGTAAAATCATTTGATTTCAAAATGTGTGTCTTCACACACTCAGAGTTTAGACACAGATCAGAAGTTATCATTTATATAATGTCCTTCAAATATGTGTAACTTACAGTTTTAACAAAAAAAAAAAAAAAAAAGCTGTCAGAAACTGCCGTTTGTATAACAGGTTTCAGATACAGTTTATTGAAACCTTGGCAGCCATTTTGTTCTGACTGTAATATTTCAGACATCATGACAGGCTCTATAGACATTTTTGAGATGTGGTAAATAGATTTCAGTGTGTTCAGTGTTGTCATTTGAGGAAAGGCGGTCAAGGTTTAGTCACACCAAATCCATTGCGTCTTAATTCTTTGATACAGTGTGAAATAGACATGGGTTAAAGTGGCATTTGGCAGGTGAGGGAACCCCAAGATCCGGTCAGGGGGGAGTGTTTCAGATCGTTCCGGCCCACTTTAGCCCCTGGGCATACAGGAGAGATAACCACACATACTGAATAAGTATCACTCCAGCACAGCAAAGACTGAAGCTCAGTTGGCAGGTGTCATCAAAGACATCTTCAACAAGCACAGTCCTTGAAGCAGACTGTTGTCTTAGCAGGCTCCAAACCTGCCACCACCATCCCAGTGCCTTCAAAGAAGTCAGCTGTGTCCTCCTCAGTGACTAACGTCCTATGTCATTTACCTGTGTTATTATGAAGAAGTGTATATTTTGCTAATGAAAATTGTGACAAATTATTCTTTTTCCCTATGACAACAAAGAGACGTTGGTGAGATGAAACTGATGTCTTTCAGCATTAACTGTGACAAAATCTCCATTTGAAAAAGAGGTGACTAAAATGAGTTTAAAAATAAAACTATTTGATATCTATGATACATATGATGGCCTTGCTACTGTATGCTATGTCACTCTACAGCTTTAGGAGGTAGCTCTGCAGCTATAAAATCAACAGGGAAAATACCACAAGCATGAAGACAAACTTTAAGGTGCACCACATGGAAACTTAGATGATGTTAAGATGTCAAATAACATTACATTACTTCTAAAGCCATATTAAGGCAACTACTGAAGGCAATGGTATAAGGTTATATTTTAGCATCTCACAACAACAGAATATTAATGCATTGCATTTGCTTCACTGAAAAGTCAGAGGCTCAGCCAGCTGAGTGGACTAACCTTACGTGTAAGTCAAATCTGTTTATTTTTTAGGTGTTAAACATGATACCCATGCTAAATCACATACAGTTTAATTGCCACAAACATTTTATTGTCAAGTCTTGTCTCGTCTATTTGAAACATCAGCTGGTTATTGAAATGCACAGCGTATCATGTTGAAGAATTGTTTTGGGCTTGAATAAAGTCTGTTGGGCTGCAGCCAGCTGTCCCATACTTAGCTTGTGTTGTATGAAAGGAGCTTCTTTACAAATGAATTAAAATGGTAGTGTACAACTTATTATAAACAGTTGCTGTGTGAGTAGTATATCATAGTCCAGTACAACACTACCACAAAGGCCCACAAAATTACAGAATAAAATCAACAGCTTTCTGGCACAGTCCTGACAATACTTAGCTGTTTTTACAGCCAGTCTCTCTTGTTGGATCCCTTTCACTCTGCATTGCTTTCTAAATGATAATGACATCACATAACTTGGCTTTCACAATATTCTGCACTCTCTGTAGAGAATCAGACTGTTAAGACCCACCAGTGCATGTTGAGGATAGCTGAAGGCATCACCTGGGTGCCTCTTCTCCATCCAGGACATCTATCAAGGGAGATAAATGTTTCCACCTCACAAACTGTTTGACCCCCTGCCATTTGGCAAGAGATCCTGAAGTATGAAGTCCAACACCACAACACCACAAACTGTCAAACCGCACCTTACAGCCTCCCATCACTCAACACACACTCTTCAGTTCAAAGAACACACACACACCTGATCATCTTTCATCATTCGCTGTTTCTACCTTGTACAGAAGGTCCCAACAGGATATTTCACTTCAACTGTATATTTTTTCTTTTTTACAGTTACATGACTAACAAACCTAAACAATATCATACATCACAATAATGTACACAGTAGCATACAAAATGAAAAGTCTGATCTCTGGTGCCACAGAGGTGCACATACTTACATAAGACTTTATAAATAGGTATTGAGGTTTGTGAGAGTGTTTACTGTTGGCTGTCATTTACATGTGACTTTTTCTACACTGAACGAACTCTGGAAATCTGCAGGGTATTCTTTGCATGGGAGGGCCTGGGACTTGTTTGCCCTCAATGCTGTAATATCTCACATATTCATATATTACGCTAGACATAAAACACACTGCAGGCTGCTGTTGTACAGCATCAACCTTTCTCCTGTACAGCAGTGACCTTTGTTGAAGTGTTTGCTGCAGGTTGTTGTTGTTGTTGATACTGTGGCCTAACTGTGAATTCCTGGTTGGTATCAGTATACTGTTACTGGCCATGAGTCCTGGTATCTTAATCTTGTAGAAGCAAATTTGCATTAGTTATAGTTTGTTTTGTCCATCAAGCATCATCAACACTTTTTCTACAAAACACTGTCTGATCATGTGGCTACAGCAACACTTAAAGTGTCCATGAAATAACACCTTCTGTATGATGAAAATTCTTTTCTTTAATTGGAGACTTTAATTGGTAATAATTCTACAGTGTCCAGGTTTCTGATTTCTGTATCGACTCAGGACTTATCTGGGTTTCTAAAACCAAGACATGATGTTTACATTAGCAACACATACAGTAGTTGTGTGTTTATCCTGATATTGTTTACTCTATCCCCTAATAAGCTGTTTATGAATGTTAACAAAACAGGTAAAACATGCTGTTTTACAGGCTTTGCCTTCCCACCATGACAAAACCTTTGGGGGGAACAGTAGTGTGTTAAGTATAACTTTAACTGTAGGAACTGAGTGACAAAGCAGTCAGTTCTTAAATGATCAGCCAACCCCAGCATGCACTGAGGAGTGAGAAAGGGTGCATAATGGAAAGGCTGCCAGTTTTTCACAGGGCTAATACCTGGGTTATGTTCACTTTCTGTTCAACAGAGGTGAGAAGATGAAATCACAACAAATGTTAAGTGACACTGAAACCTGACAAGACCTTAAGGATCCACAAGACAACTCACTGCATTATTATAACCTTTACATTAGTCATCCAGGATTGTAGACAAACACCTTGGTGTTGACAAAAACATCAATATGTCCTGACCGGTTTCTGTCACAGCATGGTAAACACAGTGAGACCTGTGAAATGATGAGGCCACATTATTGCTTGCTTTGAGAAAGTGATTGCACCTTGATGCGCAGGGAGGTTAGGGGGAAGGGTAGTGCCAAGTATCCCAGCACCATTATTTAGCACTACATTACCTCCCATCCCATCCCTATTAGCGGGTACAGATGGTGCTCCTTTTGCCACACATAGGTGCTCACAGCTGGCAAATCTGAGCTACGTCTGGGCTTTGGCCATTCACAAATCAGACCAGATGGGGGAAGGTGAGTCTACGTGAGTATGAGTGTGCACAAGCACGAGCATACACACACCCATATAGGTGTACACGTGTGTTACAAATTTTCAAAAATTCTGAAGATATTTTTATTACTGGTGGGGTGGGAGCTGGTGCAACGTGGGGCACATTAAAGTTGAAGATAAGACTTTGGTCACTCGACTGAATTCTCTTGACAATTACTGGATTATTTACCACACAATTTAGTGTGTTCGTGGCCTTTGACTCTCCTGACAACAGCATCATGTTAAAATTTGACCTCATAATTAAAGACTTTTTGCACACATACAAACTCAAAGCATTCACATGCAACAGAGCTAGTCATGCCACAGTTGTAGGTTTTAATTATAATGATTAATGTAAATAATAAGGCTTGAACATCTTAAGAAACACAAAAAATATTAAAAATCATTGATCTGAGAAAGAAAAGGATTTACATACATGCAGTGGGGTCCAAATGTCTGAGACCACTTTCCCATTCAAGTAACTGGGAACAATCATGACTGCATAATGTGTTTCTCTCCAATTAGTGGTGTATCAGATCGATTCAGTTTATACTGGAACATCATCATAAGCTACAAAGATGCAAGCTGTGTTTCCATCTTAGTCCATTAAAGCTTCTGTCATTGGAGAATGAACGTATCGGTTCTGCCTCTACAATGGATATTGTGTAGTTCTGAGGGAATGACAATAACACCAAGACTACCTTACAGCAGTGCCACTGACTGGACAGAAATGCAGCGTGCATCCTTGACCCACGGTGTGGGTGTCCTCTATCCTTTTTGTTTTGGTGGATTATTTAGCTGGATTTTGATAAGCAAATCCCAGTCTTTCCAATGGATCACTTGTTTTTATCCACATGCAGCGCCTTATTCCAGCAGTGTCCGTGATTTGACTTCAGATTCTATGTCCACCCCTTCTTCTTGCTTCTTGTCTTTTGTCTGCTGAATGTCTATTGCCTAAGCTCTGCAGGAGTCTTTTTCTCATAAACAAATAATTTCACGATACATTGCAATCGCTGACCTCGCCTCAGTCACGGCTCGTGGGCACCAGGTTTGGCCTGTCCCTTGTCTACCTGAGCTGCAGCTGGCCCTCACTGTAAAGCCTGCCAAGCCACTGTCTCCAGGCAACAGGCTCAGAGGCCACCTGTCATTTTGGATCAATGGACACACCTGCACACCCACCTGTCCACAGTCTTGTCACACGGCGAGGACCGGAGGAAAAAAAGAGAGAGAGAGAGAGAAAGAGTGAGATTGGGACTCAGCCTAGGTGGTTGATGACCTGATTCTCAATGAATGGATGGCTCTGAATAGCCTGATTTAGAAAGACGAGATTGAGGTTGACAGACGTGAGAGCGGCTTGTGTGTGGCTGTGAATGTTTGGGTAATAATGACAGATGCTCCTTTTGTCTGCTTGTGTTTCCCACTGAACTGATATATATATATATACCTTGCATGATGACTGTTAAACTGTTTGCAGACCTTCACATTTCTTTCTCATATAACTACTATACATACATTGTCTGCTTTTTCCCTGCAGAAGCTAAAAAACTGTTCTGATTATCCACTTTCACAATGACTGGACTCAGACAGAAGCTTTCAGTGTGTCATAACCATTAGTTCCATTTGAATTCATCCACCAAGTGACAGATGATTGATGATTGACAGCTATTGTTCAGCTAGACTGTTAAGAGCCTGGAAACACTTAATTGCGCTTAATACTGGCAACTGATGTAGGTATCAGTCCAGGAATCTTTTCATTAATGAGTGCATCAATGACCTCTGTGTGGACTGGAGTCATTTTGCTGTGTGCCATTGAAGTACAACACTGTGATCAATGGCCTGAGGGACCATTTATGGGAAAAATCATCATTCGTCATAAGCTATGTATGTTTTTGTCAGTAGATTCATATCTGTATAGCAAATTATCATGTAGAGTGATTATTTTTTAGTGTGGACTGAAGAAGTTACATGAGTCATATATATTTTACATATTATTCCCATGTGGACCAGGAAATGTAGATATTGTTCGGTAATGTTATTGCCTGAACTTTGGCACAGAAGCCCAGTTTCAGCTTAAACTGCAAATCTGGCAGTTAAAGCCTGCCTATGGAAAACAAGACAGGGTTTGCATCACAAAGTTGGGACTGGAGGAGGTTCTTCCAGATCACTGACCGTCTACTTTTAAGGATCCTCCTGGCTTTGACAACTCCTTTTCTCCCACAGATTGTGTTCATACAGCATGTGCATCTAAATTGAGAAAGTAATTCAGGTTCAGTGACAACATTTAACTCCAATGCAGGAAGTAATTTTCCTACATCGCAGAGAAAAGTAAGGGTGTAGAGGCCAGTACACTCTGCTGAATCTTGGATTCCTGTTTCCTGTTTTAAACCAGCATTTACTTTTTCATTATTTATGTCAGACTACAGTCTACTATGAACACTGGTATGAATATGACTTCAAAAAGTGTTCTTACTAACATGCTGACTAACAACAGCACATTTACAGAAACATCAATGTGTGTTGTCCTTATAAATGAAGATAAACAAATAAAGATCAAATTATCTAAATACTGTGTTGATATGTTGATAAAACAAGACTAACAGCTGTAGGCAATGCTAATGCCAGCATGCTAACATATAGTCACAATGCTAATGCTGTTGTTTAGTGTATGAAAAGTTGCTGTTGCAACATCTCACACAAAACCTTAAATGTCCTCCAAGAAAACTGTTACTTCATTATCATCCTTTTTAAAGATTCAGTGCTTCATCTGCCGCCACATGATTACATCATTATCTGTGTAGTGCATCTTTAATTTTTCATCATGCTTTAACTACACATACAGTATGTGTAGAATACAGCAGTGATTCTCATTAGGTATAGTCTGATGATCAGAATGTGTTTATGTGCTAAGACTTTAACTTTTCTTCCTCAACTACATCACTGTGCTCAGAGATTGGTGCAAGGGTCAAGCCCGAGAGAGAGAGAGAGAGAGAGAGAGAGAGAGAGAGAGAGAGAGAGAGAGAGAGAGAGAGAGAGAGAGAGAGAGAGAGAGAGAGAGAGAGAGAGAGAGAGAGAGAGAGAGAGAGAGAGAGAGAGAGAGAGAGAGAGCCTGAGACTGTTGCAGCTGATCTCATTGACCAAAGTCAGGGTTCAGTTCTTTTCTACACAGTCTTCAAAAACGTTGTCTGAATATCTGTGCACTGCAGATCTGGGGTCTGTGGAGATATTTCCAACAGCTTTGGAGCACAAAGTGAAAAAGCAGATTTCAATCAGAGCGAGCCTTCTTGAGACACGGCACAATTATTTTCTTTTAAAAACAGCTTTTAACATTTTTTTCTTTTCAATGAGGTACAGAATGTAACATACCTGGTTCTCTAAGTACCTGCAAATATGTGTTGTCCTTTGTATAACTCCAAAGTGCGTGCCATTTGTCACAACTACACTGAATGCCAGGAAAGATAATCAAGTATTTTATAGATAGAACAGTATCTGTCCTGTGAATGAGGACTTATTTACTTTACTTGAATTGCACTAAAACTGCATTGCCCCGGTACTTAATGCAACACAGCTATTTGAGTAACTGGATTATCCTGATATTGTTTACTCTATCTCCTAATAAATTCACCTCACACTGCACATAACTGTGAATGATAAATGTTATTTTGTCATTATGTAATTTACTTCACATGCCAACAAAGCCACCTTGTGATCTATTTAAAAGGTTAGGAACCAAGAGATGTTTTATTATTACATAATAAAAGTCTTGTTTGAGAACTTGTCATCTCGGCCTTCACACTGCGAGCATGTACAGTGGGACAGTAATTAGTGATGTATAATGTGGTTGCCCTTTGGGAATTGACTGTTTTGAGTTTATTCAGCCCAATTAGCAGGGTTTGCTATTTTGCCTGAGGAATGTATTGAGGAGTTGTCTTCTGCCACATAATTGTATCTACAAGCTGCTACTGGGGGGATGCATTGATGTAGTTTTTGATTAGCTCCACATTCAATATTCATTTCAATTATACAAATTTACTTGGTTAAATTGTTTTGCTCTTTCTGTGGACTCCTAGAAGAATATCCCAGCTGGCCTTAGAGTGATACCATGAGTGAGAGAGAGAGAGAGAGAGAGAGAGAGAGAGAGAGAGAGAGAGAGAGAAAGAGAACTGGAGAAGAGAGAATAAAGGAGGAAAAGGGTAGCATATTTACAGGTCTCCCTAGTCTAAATTCAATACAGTCAAATTGTATTGAAATGCTAATCTGCTTGCAGTGCAAGATGTCAGACTATTTCGACTTGTTTCCTACTTGCTGTCACAGTATAAATCTGTACAAAATCAACCGACAAGGAAAACACTTAATTACCGTACTTTGTCAGCGTCGAAGCTGCCCTTATTCCGAATTCAGCACAATGTGAGTGGGCAGCAGAATACATATTGATTTTGTGGATCACAAAGAGGTATGTGTGACTGTTTTGTGAATTGCAATTTCCACCCCTACCCAGCATACCCACACTCCCATCATAATTTAGGTCTGATTATTCCTTCATGCTTCTGTAATTTAAATATTTACCGGGCACCCCGTCAACATCCACAATCCTCCACCCTTCATTTGCATACTGATGTGGAGGCCAATAGGGCAGAGAGATTTGGAATAAATACAGTGTGTCATCAGCATTTGCTCACTCAGAGCTGAAATTAGCATGGACCTGTTGGCCACGGTTCTCGCAACAGAAGGGCTTCTTTTAAATTGGCCATGAGGGGGTCATGCTACCCCTGGGACAACAAAATAGGCTCATGTTTAGAATGCACAATTGTATAAAATCCTTCCAGGGCTGAGTTGGACAGCAAGACTGAGGCAATTTTCCTTTATGCAAGGTGGTGATGGCAAAGATGGGACTGTAATGTAGTGTCAGACAAAAACATTATTGTTTGAAACACATTAAAAAAGGGGGGTAGTCCATGTCCACGCTGAATTCTATTTCCTCTCTTAGTTCTCTACTTATCTTGAGCTTAAAACAACATTTCGATGTCAATCCAATCAACAGTTTCAATCTTCAACAAGTTCACAGATCTTTGCTGTAGTCTCACAGCTCTTAGCATATTACTTTGCTGCCCAGATATAGACTAATGTCTAAACTTTGCTTGAAAGCTGCTCTGGTCAATATTTTAATACTGACACAATTACTATGTGTCTAAGGGGCTTGCTTGTAGTGACAAATTGCTTGTAGTGGGATCTACCACCCAACTCTGTTTCCCTATAGGAACCTTTTTAGCATCTTTCAGCTCACTATTTTGGTTTTATTGCCCACATCTGTACTGTTTTTTTCACTCACACTGCTCTTGTCCTCAAATTCTCTGTGGAGCATTTACCAGCTAAAGAGTCATATGAACAAAAACAGAGCTAAAAGGAGAGTGAACACTGGAAGTACATTGATCAGGAAAACCTCAACAAATGGGATTTGATATTCAAAATATTAAACAGCAGAATGGTTTACAAAGCTGTAATGTAGGTGTGATAAATGTGATGTGATGTAATTTATATTTGATTTGTAATAAACCACTGGCAGGAATTAGGAGAGGTGCAGCCCTGCTATTGTGATACTGTGAAATAATTCTGTCTTAAATCATTCTGTTGTTTTCACCAGTGAAGTGAAGCTTATTTAGTCCCCATTCATAACTGGAATTTAATGAGAGTTGTATAAAGATGAATGCTATTAATTTGCAGCACATTTAAATTCGGTATGAAATTAGCAGCCAGATCGATGCAATATGCTTGACGAGTCGACTATTAACCCACTGAAAGATAACAGAGGTGAGCTTTTCTTGATACCCCGACATTAACATTTGGCTTTGACAAACCTCACCACTCATTAAATGTGTGTATGGTGGAGCTGTTGCCTCGTATCTTTTAACCAGTAATTATTCAGAGTTGATACTTGAGCCTAATTTGTCTAACTTTCCTCTCAGTTGTTTCAAAGTGCTTAATTATGACCCAAATAGCCATTTATCAGCACTTTAAACATACTGAAAGTGGGTTTTTGAATCAAACCTTGGAACTCTCACAATTAGTGAAAACCAAAGAAAACCATGAATTGGCTACTAAAGCTTCTGGCAAAGGCTTCTAGTAGGAGTTTCAAGGAACTCTCCAAATTTTAGCACAATTTCTATTCAACAATATGAAAGATATAATCTGACACAATACAATACATCATTGTGGGTGGGTTAGGGCTGTATTATAAATTGAAATGAAGATAAAGAGCTAATGAAAGGGAAGACAGTAAGGGTCAAATTGTTGCTGACATATTTATACTGACTAACTGTGTGGCCTAGAGGACTTTCAGTACAGTGAGGCAGCTAGTGAGCTAACTAAGCTGCATGGATTAGTTTAAGGCACTGACATAAACATTCTGCTGCACTTCTCAGGGTGCCCCGGGTCCCATTCGAGCTTGATGCAAAGAGACAGTGAAACTCTGAGGATGCCAGCGGGAACCCTGACAGAGCTTTAAATAAACGAACACTCTTGCTTGGAGCTAGATGTGGAGTGCCAATTTACAAGCATACCCAACATGTGGATGTTGGATGTTTTACACTGTGGTGATAAAAGTAGTGATGCCTGACCAAGAATCTGCCTGTTCACTCTTTTAATGATGAGGTGAATCCTGGTAAAAACTATTACTCCCTTATTCATCCCTCTTTGTGAATCTAGAAGTACAAAGGAGACGTGGTTAAAGAGAGACAGCAGCGATATTAAAGAAAGTGTTAATACATGACTGAGTGTCCAAATATTAAAAGTGAAATAATGGCCAAGCAGGTGGTGAAGATCAATATGATGCAGCGAGGGATTCCCATCAACAAATCCATTATTTTTAATATTAGGACATCTCACAATGCATGATCATGGATAGTCATACTGTATATATGAACATATTCAGTTTAAAGAATAGGTTTCAATTTTTTTCTAGATACAATATACACATGCCACGTGGAGGCTTAAAGAGTTATTGGCCCCTGCAATCATTCCTCATCTTCATACTGGGTGGCTGTGAAGTGATCCCTGTCTAACGTGACTCCACTATAACAAATGGGGGACACAGTTCTCATTACGTGCCAGTGCATCCTGAAGTTCAGCCAAAGGTAATGTGAGGTTTCAGCAGGACCTTTCAGCAAGTCCCCTTTTCCTAAGAGTGCAGAAATATCAAGAGGGTTTAAGGTTAAGGTTATTTAAAACATTTATTCCTTAAATGATGCTGCATGATCCTTGATATTCCTAAACACTGATCTTCACAAGACAGCATGTTTACATGACTGACACAGTCTGGGTGTCTGACCCATTCAACTGTGATGACAGTCAGTGTGGTTGAACAGCTGACCGAGCTGTCATGTGGATCTCTGACTGATGCTGTGTCATGGTTTGGAGCGAGACAGAATTACCAGAGGTGAGGTTGTGTGCTTAAAATGTATGGTTGCATATGCAAAGATTTCCTTGTGTCAATGTGGATTTTCTTTTGGATGAAATCAAAGTCCTGGGCTAGGATAGATGTGACAGATGTCAAGATGCACACCCTTTACTGCACCCACCCACACTAGTTAGTTAGTTTTTCTGCAGTTTAATATACTAATATACCCGCATTTTTTGAATGATGAACTGCTGACCATGACTACTGGTTCTGTGCTCCATGATACAAATTTAATGGACAAGTATTTTCTCGTAAAAGGCTTGAATCTTCCATGGTTTTGTGAGCTTTTAATGAAGTGAGATATGAATTGTACAGTTAGGGTATGGATTGGACAAAAGAAGCCGTACCTCAATTTCAGGAGGTCTTTCATATTTGATAGAATATACCTTTAACTTTTTAAAAAATCTCTTAGCTGCTCTAGTAACTGAATTTCTAAGGGTGAAAATGAATCACCACCTTAACACCCTAATCAAAAACCACTTTCAAGATATTTTGGATTAGTGTCTTATAACTGGTATGTTATTCATAATGTCAGTTTGTCCCCCACAGCTGATGTGGATCTGGTTCTATTTTCATGGCTGTAAAAAGAAGGCATTTGTGCATCTGTGTGTGTGTGTATGAGCGCATACAAGTGTGCGTGCCTGGGGAGAGTAAGCTTCAAAGGGGCTGACATTGTCAGTAAATAACTCATGAACACACTAAATGGGTCGAGGATAAAGGAGTCACAATGGCAGTGTCCTTTATGAAAAATCCAGTAGCTTCAAGTGTGTGATTTTGATGCTGGAGGGAAAGACCTTGGAGGTTGCAGTATGAACCTCTCATGCCACACTTCAGTGGCTAAGAGGAACTTTTAGTCAGGGAAATCTGTCTTCACTTGTCTGAGTTGAGTGGTGTGGCTCAGCTGCAAGTATGAATAAAGTGGTATGAATGTACCCACTTATGCCTAAATAGATTTAGCACACCAGAGTTAAATGGAGTATTCTCGTCTTATCTATTAGACACGTACAGACCTCGGACACAGTAATAAGAACACCTTAACACCAATAAAACCAGTCTTTGTGAGGCTTAAACTGTAACATTTTTGCTGAAGCTCATCAGATAGATAACGATTTAACCGGCCATTTTCAAGGCCAGCTGATTGTGATGGCTTTTCAATTGGCCTTTCTGCATGGCCAAAACATGCGGTATCTGCAATCATAATATATACGTTTTGGTCAAGTTTTCTGTACGTGGGCGCTCACGCTTATCGTAAACATGGAACTCTGGAAACAGACTGATTCAGTGAACATGGTTAACCAGTGAAGGTGAAGCCTTGACGTCACTTCTGGGCTACCCTCTGTCCCGCTAGCTGCTGTAACCGAATGCAGTCTCTCATTCAACATTTCTTTCACTGCTCTTTCTGAAAAAAGGAAAACATGTTCCTGGGGTTTACTTTGCATATTCTAAGACAAATCTCGAATGAAGTCGACATTGAATTTTGCAGTGTTCAAAGCCCTGCATGCCGCCACGTATGGTGAATGTAAGTGACAGGGAGGCTAATCCATAAATGGTGTGTGGTGGGGAGTTACACTGATTGACTTGTCACGATGCAGTCCCTTGTATGCCAGTCAGGCTCTCTTTTGTGACCACACTCCACTCATTCCAACTGCATTACTACCATCTTACAGCTGAGATCTGCTCTTTCACATACTGTAGCTGAAATTGCATCTCTACAAATCCACCCCAGAAAAAAAATGACTTTCATCAAGTTGTTCAAGTGTACAAAATGCATTCAATAAAAATTAAATCAGATCAGATTACTGTTCGCACAGCTGCCAATCATACACACACACACACACACACACACACACCCAACTGAGCACGTGTTTTAGCCATATCCCTATGGACTCTCCGCCATGTCTGTGCTGTCAGTCTGGCTGGTCATGTATTGTATTTGTTTGCTGACATCTTTATTTATTTATCAGTGTTTAGCATGCAATCATGGTTGGCACGAAACTCCATGATGTAAATTATAGAGAGTCAATACTCCGATTTCTCTGCCAGCTTTGCTGCAATAGAGACTTGGATCTCTGCCATGCATGTTACCCACGCCTCACATTGACAGGAGAAGCAACAAACAAAATGAGTATCGAATACTAATAAGGAAACATAGCATAAAATAGTAGCTGCTTATCTGTTCTGAAGTTATGTCGATACACAGTGTCCCTGCCCGTCTCTCAGAGGTGAAATTTGGACATGACGGTCACTCTTGATATAGTGGTGTCTTCTGCAGAAACAGACTTCCTCTGACATGATTAGAGATTATTTGAGTCAGCTTCCCTATCGAATTCTTTTTTTTTCCCTTTATTTTTGTCAGCTTGCATATGTCATGTAGACGGTACTTAAAAAGCCATAAAAACAGAAAGGGATTCAGTATTGTGTCTTAAGGTGTGAATCAGTACTTTTATGAGCAAAAGTTGGTCTGACCCAATCTAAGTCATCATTAAAATTGATCTGGACTCTTTTAGCTTTAAGATCAATAGGCTTGAAACTGCTGCTAAATATAAAGCTTGGAACTGCAGTTTTTCTTTGAAATTTTATTCCTTTAACATATTTTTTAACCTTTTTATGGTCCTCCTGTGTGTTAGACAGTGCATCTTTATTGAGCAGGACTAACAAGCCTTACATGCAGCACACAGTGTGCACTTTTTATAGCTGCAGTTACTGTAATGTCCTTCATTAAATCCTGATTATTTTGTGGCCCAGATGCATTGAAAGAAGCACAAAGATTTATTAGCAAATCTGGTGCAGGTCTGGTTTCTTCTGTCTGACATTTCTGCCCTAGAACAGTTCTCGCCCTCGGAACGAATTACATATTGGACAATTCCACACCTCAGGATTTATGTCCAGTGCCAACACTCAGTGGCAATGCAAGAGGTGTCTCCTCCTATGTAGAAAGTTAGAAAGTAAGTGTGTGGAGGTTGAGGGGTGAATTGACGTGTAGTAAATCTGACCTTCATGGAGGAGACCATAGAACACGGTCTGGGACTTGATATTTTCCAGTCAGGGTTTCAACCACAGCACAGTTCTGAGGTTGCTCTTGTTAAGCTCTTGAATAGCATCTACTTAAACACAGACAGTCTTAGTATTATTGCATATCAGTGCTGCATTCATTGCAGTCAACTACCACATATTACTAGACAGACTGGAAAACTCGTGGGACTTTCTGGCACAGTGCTAAACCCATCTGAATCCTGTTTAAAGAATACGGAGTATCAATCACTAATTAAACATCTGAGTGCACAGAAATGATGTGGATCCTTAAAATATTTCTGTTTGCTTTTGCTTTTTATTATATTAAATTTGAAAATATTTATTCACACTTTGGATGGTGTTGCAGATGTTTTACAATTCTTACTCTCCTGTTGTATCATTTTGTTGTATCATTCTTCTACTTCTTTTTTTCTCCCCAAACATCTACTTTATCATTACCTCTTACACTATAATTCCCAAATTGACCATCCCCCATTTCCTATCTCCAGCCTCTGTGCACCTGTTCAGAGTTGAAGTCCAACAAACCCCCCGGTGTGTGACTGTACCCAGAAAGCCTTGTTTCTGTGACTCAACAGGAAGCAGACAGAAAAAATGCATCTCTCAAAAATCTGCTGGGAGATTCGAGCCTGACCGAAACTGGCCTCCATTTTGGCTAAAATCATTCACCCACTTCATTACAGGGGATGGAAAGCAACCTGCCACCTTCCCATGGTGTTTGAACTAAATTTAACAAACTTTCAAGCTGTTGAACAAGCAGAGCAGGGTCCTTATTGTTCATGTGCCCTTTTCCTTTTGAGAGCTGCATGGACCACCTTTATCACACAAATTGCAGTGTTGCGGTGGGACTGTGATGTCAAGCCGCATTGTAGAAATGACACTCACGTCATATGCTTGGCAGTAAACCAACTCCCAGGGCTTCGCTTGTGTCAGAGTGTGCTGATGAGAGAGACTTGTTGGCATGTTGCAAAATTGTTGAGTCTACAATGACTGGCATGGATTGTTTTTGTTCCTCAGTAGTACACAGTCTAAAACCGTGTTAACACGTGCAGGAAAACATGTAGGTAAAGATCCTGCAGGATGCAGCTGACAGTTACATTCAACTTCCTGTTTGTGCTTATTTAAGGGGTTTATTTCTCTTCTAGCATTAATAGTAGTAATAGGTTTCATGTTTTAATTCATGTATTTATTTATGGTTAATAAATAGTTTCCTTATGCCTCAAAGATCAGTTCTAAGGATTAATAAGAAAGATTTTTAGGTTGTCAGGTTATGACAAATCTCTCTGACTGGTTGAACTGTTGACCACTTGCCTTTTTGGAAACAAGCTGCTGACAATCCAGACCAAAATCCATTTATTAACAACTTATTAGCTGGTTAAAAGCCTTTGTTTAGGACTCATTAACACTTATAGTTTGAGAAGTGATGAGTAATTCAAAACTGAGAAACCAGTGAACATCCATTCATGGATTACTAACATTTATAGGCATATTATTACCAAGTAGAAAGGATATAACCAGTCAACATGGTTTTTAACTCTCTTGCAACACAAGTTTTGTTTTCAACAGCTTGTAAGTGGTCCATAAGGAATTGATAAATTATTTATTAACCATCAATAAACCCACTGTTTACAACTTCTAAACCCTTTATAAAGGGTGACTTATTAGGAAACAGTACAGAAATACCATGGTTTTTGGTTTCTGTTCGACATATTACAATGTTCATGCTAACCATTTCTTGGAGACCATTAAAATTGTGGAGTTAAAGTCAAACATTTATGCAACTTGCAACATACTTATAATTCAACAAGCAATTTGCTATAATTTTGTTTCTTTCACTTGCTACGTCTGCCATTGTTACTTATTATTTTCATTCATTATTGCTATTAGATTACAGCTGCTACTTTTGGGACAAGAGTCTATCAGAGTTTTTCACACAGGCTGTTTGGGCTTCACTCACTGGCCGTGTCTTCACCAAATGCGTTGTTGTTTTTAACCACATGAGGCAGCAATGCATTTCCCATGCCTAGTCCACCAGAAAGTAAAAGAAGAAGAAATGAAAACAGCGAAGACTGGGTCTATTCCTTAGCGTGTTCCAGGCAAACCAAATTGCCCAAGATATTTGACATACTCACAATATATCTCTATGGGCTTTTTGAAATTTAAAGATGTAGTGGACAAAGCCAGCTTACACGGTTTGTATGTGGTCATATGATCTCATCTGATCTCAGATGAGTCCTCAATGTGTCTTGGGTTCATTCACAGTTGTACTTAGAACTGTCATAACTCACTGTATCAGTTTCTGCTTGTACTACTTCTCCCTGCATTAGACCATCAAGGGTTGGCCAATGTGGTGGTCTCCTGGTCTGCTACTCAGTAGGGCCATAACGGTGAGGCTCAGTGCGGTTGTTCACTGCTGTGAGGACGTAATACAGACATGTGTGTTTATGGGTTGGCATGGCTTGGCTAAAGCAGGATGGTAAAACACTATTGGGGCCAAGGTGAGGAGCCTGGTCATCCAAAAGGAAGTTGGATGAGAACCACTGCTCCTTTTGATTGAAAGCAGTCAACTCTGTTGGTCTGGGCATCTGATTAGGGTGCCTCTGGGAGGTTTTCTAGGCATGTCCAACTTTGAGAAGACCCTGAGGCACAGCCAAAACATACTGGATGGTTTATGTGTCTCACTTGGCTTGGGAACACCTTGTGATTCCTCAGACTTAAGGATGTGGCTGGGGAGTGGGGCAGCTAGGGCCACCTTATTTAGCCAGTGGCCTTCACTGGAATCACTTAAAAAAAAACAACAAAATCTACCTTTTTATCAAGCTACACACAGATGGTTTAGACTTCACTCCATATTCTGAAAGTTAGATGTGACCTTTTAGAAAAATGTTGACACAACATTAGTTAAAGCTGAGCAAACATCATCTGCTTACTGGGAAGATAACAACACCTGCCACTTCCCTGCAAATGTAGCAAATAATCCTGCATCAATCACAGCACATCCTAATGTTTCATGCAGACGTTTCTGGGTGATGTATGAGGGTGATGGAGGACTGGGAGAATATGGGTTGTGGGTTGTGTGCGTGTGTGTGTATCAGGGTGTGTAAAAATGCCTGCAAACATGTGTATTGACTTTTTTAGCTACTACCACTGCGTGTGTGGGCTTTTTAGACACACCTCTTTATTCTTACCTGTTTGATTCTTTTACCACCTGCTATACATCTGTTTGATTCCTTTTCTGTTCTAAACACAGCTATTGCTATTCTGCAGAAGTCTTCATTACATTGTGTCATTCACTGTTTGAAAAGACAATGCATCACAGGAATTTTATGTAGGTTGATTTTCAAACGGAAAGCCATATGTACAGAAATCCTTTTGAAATGGAGTCACAGCACTGTTACTATTTCCCTGTTTCTGATCTGCTCAGATTTTGTTTCAGTAGAGGGGATTTGCAAGTAATAAAAGAGATACATATATCATCTGGGATCCAGAAGTTGAAAGAATAGAGGTTTTGAATATAGTAATCTTCAATCTTTATTCTATGTGTTTACCAAAAGACATTCTATTGCAATGTAAGACCACTTAAACACCCTATGAATATTTGATTTAAGTGGAGCCTTTGTCTAAAAGTAAAATGCGTACAAATAGAATATGCACCATCCCTTCCAATGCTCTCTGTTGTACACACTGATTTGATTAGGAATGTGAAGCATTCACTTCATACATATTTATAATACCTACCATTAAAGTTAGAGTTAGAAAAGTTGATTAGCTACACAGGCCTCGAGGGCTGAGGTGGTATTTTGTATTTTGAGTACAAACAATAGGTATGCAGAAGAGGTGAAATAAAATGGCAAAAAAAAGCACCTAAACTGAATAATGAAACTGGAATAAACATGAAACTTATATAAGGACTTTGCAGTACACAAGCTTATGCACACTGAAAAACAAAACAACTCAAAAATGTATGTTTCAAACACTTAAAATGTATTTATTTATCAATTCCCCACATTATCTTATCTATTTACATCTATATATACATTTGTATTTGCTCACAATTTTGAATCTAGTGATGACATCTGACATATATCAGGGTGAGGTATTCACTGTACATACACAGTAATCAGTTAATACCCTGCATGTTGGACAATAATGTGCTGCCTGGTGCTCACAATCACACTGAATCAAGAAACGAAGAATGTAATTGACCTTGTTAAAGCTGGAGGACACACATGAAACAGATGAAAAATGAAAAATAAAAATCATCAGAATTGACGCAGCCGAGGCTCACTGTGCCCTGTTCTAAGGACTAAAGGTCAGGAACCATTAAATCTTATAATGGGGCAAGGTCCCTTATCCTTCATTTCCCATTATGCAAAACCAAGAGCATATTTTTCTTAGAAGTGGACATTTACTCTGACTATTAAAAAGCTTTCAGTTATAAATGTGTAGTTTTCAACCAGATTTCTTGGAAAACGGAATTCTTTATTTGTTTTTTTTTCATGGGTCACTGGGACAACTAAAGAGAAGGTTATGAGACCATTAATGTGATTAGCTGAGAGAGTATTTATCAATCACCACACTCACTGATCTACTTTCTATTTCACTGAGCACTTTTGAACTTTGTGCTGCTGCACATACATGAACCAAAATAGCAGGTGCATTTGGAGACATCCACATCTGTGCGTCTGTGCGGCCAAGACCCAGCTTTTTGCACTCATTGTTGCGCTTGCAAGACTCAGATAGGGCCCTATTGAATGTGACATCATTACATAAGCCCAATAACTGCGCCTAATGCAAGATCCACTCATATGAACAGCTTCGTTCTTAAACTGCATATATGAGTTATTTAAAAGAGCTTGTTGCATTCACGAGTTTTTCGCTTAGGTATGAACAAAATTTAAAGGGATCCAGGACCAGGAGTTTAAATATGACACCAAAATTAACACTATAATATTATGACCATGGCTTACAAACTTACTGGGATGTTTGGTGGGATTTTTTAAAATTAAATTAAATTATTAAATTATATAATTTTATTGGCATACTGCGGTAACACAACTTCTACAGTTCAGTGGTTGTTAGGTAAAGCCTCTTGCTCTGATGAAGCATGATGTATGATATCAGATGTTACAGAATCTGAAATACAAGAAGCCTTAAGAAAACTAAAAAACAATTAAACAATAAACACGGACAGACTCTGTGGAGAGTTTCATAAATGCTTCACTGATGATTTAGTATCAATATTAACTAAAGTTTTTTATTATATCTTCTCTAAAAGACATGAAGAGGCCAATATATAATATATCAGTGATCCACAAAAAGAACAAAGATCCAACATCTTGTGAGGGGTATAGACCCATTAATTTGCTTTGTAACAACTAAAAGTTAGCTAGCTAGCTCTCTGGCAAAAGGAATGCAAAAGTATAGCAAAATTGCTTAATCCATATCAGACAGGCTTTATAACCAAGAAAGAAGTAGCTAACAATATAAGGAGAATGCTAAATATTACAGCATGTTAGTTTCAGTTTCTATTCACAAAAAGCCTTTGATACCATGAATTGATGATTTTTGTATAAAGCACTGGCTGCTGTGGGATTCTACCCAAGGGTTGTGGATTGAAGACTCCACTGGTCTAACCAAAGATTCAGATAAGTAGGAACTGTTGTAGCTTCTGAGAAATAACCAGGCCAACTATGGGAAACTGACGGACAAAATAAAAACTGATCTTACAAGATGTGAAATCCTCCCCTTATCCTTAATAGGCCAAGTGGAAACAGGCAGCAGAGACTGTGGCCTGGCAGGAGACCACACACACACACACACACACACACACACACACACACACACACACACACACACACACACACACACACACACACACACACACACACACACACACATATCTTCTGGGACTGTACAAAATTAGTGTACTGGTATTGGCAAAGAATACAAAATTAAATTAAAGTGTTTATAAATTATAAATACAACTGCCTTTAGAACCATCTTACTTCTTATTTGGAATATTACCAGAAAATGTAGAAGACAACAACCGGACAGTACTACTGAGAGTCCTCCTTTTATTAGCCAGAAGGATAAGCTGCCCCCCGCCCCCAGTAACATAGTAGAGGGAGAAGGTTAAGGATATTTATCACATGGAAACATAACTGCAAGGTAACAATTAAAACCAGACATATTCTTGACTAAATGGTCTCTGGTTATTTCATAGTTTTTCAGCTTGTGTGAGCTAAGAGTTAGTGAAACACTGTGAATTTTGAGGCAACAACTTGCTAATATTTTCATTTCAGTTTTGATCATGTGATACAGGTGATCATCTGCAAACTGAGTGTGGGACAACATCATGCACATTGTAACTATGAAACAAAGTAAGATCTTGTTTACTCCTGATAATTCATTGCAACAAACACATAACAGTGCCCATTTCTGACTTACTGAGCAGTTTTACTCATTGCAACTCACGCCCACTGTTTGCCCAAACCAAAACACCCACATGTCAGTGACAGGTTTGCTGTGAGAGAGAGGAGAGGCTGACAGAGAGCCTGGGAGCAGGAACAGACAAGAATTAGAAATGGTACTGAGGAGATGGTGGAGGAAGGAGGAAGGGAGATGTCTTGATTAAACAGTTACTGCCACGCAGCCTCACTCCAGGCAATTTGCTAAGACTAACACGTTTTCAATGTGCCTTGGCTTCCTGCCAGTCAGTTGCTACGCATAGTAATATGGCCAGAAGGTTTTGGAATCTGCAGTAAAGTAGGAGGTCAGTAGAGAGAAGTGCCGCTGGCATCCAACACCCACACTCCTGGAAATACGCTTGAAAAATGTCATCTGCAGGTGCTACACTGCTACTTGTCACAGATTTGAAACAACAGTGTGTACATGCAGAAGGCAGGAACTGAAATAATCCATTAAACACAGCATTGTATGCCGTCTTCAATAGTTTGCACATATCGTGAGAGCACTGTGTGTGGGCATGTAAGGCACTTGATATTCATTTATGATTTTACTCTCATTTAAAATTTTAAGTGGTTGACTTGAATGTTTGAAGGCACAAAGAAATTTGCCAAAGGGAGTGTGAGGGACACACACACACACACACACACACACACACATATTGTCTCAGTGTCACAGCAACTATAACCCATCATGCCCACACTGGTGGAAATGCCAGCCGCTGGCTCCCTCAAGGATGACAGGCAGGTGACAGCACACACAGTGAGGCAGCTGCAAGAAAAATCCTCTCTCCTACAGTAATATACCTGTATATTTCAGAGGAAATGTAATTCCTTCTTGGAATTAGTTTTTATCCTGCACAGAGGATAGTGGGGTTGGTGGTTGTGTGTACGAAGCACAGGATTTTGTAACTAGAGACCGGCCTCATGTCCTGTATTCCACATCTTCTTCTGTTTAGGCAACAAAACAAACGACTAAGGTTAGAAAAAGATGATAGTTTTGGTTAAATCCTGAAAAAAAAAACAAAAAACAAAACAAAAACAAAACGCATCCTCTCTCTCTAATTTTTCAATTCAGCATTGAGTTGAGTTTTTAAGTATGAAACCAAGGCCATGATCCTTCCCTAACCACCACTGTAAACATGTTTATCTGACGGGAGCAGATATTGTAGGACGAACAAATTAAATATAATTACAGTGAAGGTTTTGCAGATAGAGTACGCTGAATATAAACAGGCCCTCATTTTGTTGATAAAAAACATAATCCAGGAGGAATTACAGTGTGCTGTAAACTGTGTGTAGGCTAATATGATGGAGGGGACAGTTCAATAACATAATATCAGTCCATTTAGAGGAGATGAATGAGAATCCTAAAATGTACAGGGAGCCAATGAGGGAGTCTAAGAAAGGAGTAAAACCACTGATAGCTTCTAAAGTCCTTGCTGACTTTAACAGGTATATACAGAGCAAAACTATTTCTATGACAGGACAAACTGCTTGCCCACTGAGGGTAGCTGCTGTTACACAAAGCCTTTATTTCCACCAGGAATGTAAACCAAAGCCCACTTAAAATAAAGATGTCTCATGTGAACACCTCAATCTGAATAAAGTGGGTCATTCATATCAACTTTGATTTGACTGAAAGAGATGATTGTGTTCAAAAGATGAAATTTTCCCATGAATGCTCTTTCAAATTTCTTTTTTTTTTTATTTGCAGAACAATCACTCTTTTTTTCTGCACATTCATCCACTTGAGTGGATGAATGTGCAGAAAAATATTTTCCTGCTAGATTCACTGATGCCACTTCAACTCTTTGTCATTCACAAGTGCTCTCTGCCACTTAGAAAAGTGGCACATCTTTCCTTGGGGACCTATCTATGGATCTGTGACGTGGACTAATTTCTTGGAGAAAAACCAAGAAATCTCGCTTTCTATTCAATAACTTTAAACACTGTACAGTTTGCTAAATCTGTTGCTTCTGTACAAAATCACATCAGTAAAGCAGTAAAAGTCAAAGGAAGCAACAGAGATAAATCTTTATCAAAATGTACTCCAAGGTGGAGTGCTGAATTCAGAATACAGCATGTATTAGAGTGAGATCTGTGCGGTCTCTACAGAACACCCTTGACAATAATTCTATTTTGCATTCATGCAACTACTTTTGGAGAAATTAGGCAAATATCCCCTAAACTGGTATTTTTCTTTATACAATGTGAGCAAATACTCATGACTTATATTTCGTGCACAGACATCGTTGGAACTGTCTAACTGATTACAGCACCCTGTCGCAGGTAACATCAACTGCTGTAAATCTACTTATCAGATTGTGAATCACATGCTCCAAGGCTAACATGCACAAAGAAGTGATCTAAAACAGATCCCTCAGGATTGGCCTATGCCAACACCTGTACCTTTGCTCAAGACTATGTTTTGTGAAAAAATCTAAAATGTATACAGCATTACCAGATATGTCATAAGGTCATTGGAGCTCAGAGCATAATAAACATTGTGTATTAAATAAAGCACTCAGGCCCAGAATTAATTAAAATGCGTATATTAATAATCAGTTGCTCAGTATAGCTCAATCATTGTTTCAGATATTGAAAAGATGACCCCCAAACCCTAAATCTTAATACAAGGCAGAAAAACACATTCTTCATCATTTTAGTTTCATTTAGGTTTAGTTGAGGAACTCATGTAGTCTGACTTGAGAAAATAAAACCTAGGCTGCAATTCTGTTTATGTAAATCCTGCATTTAATCCTCTATTTTTTTACAGATGCAGAGTGAGTACCTTTGTGTTTCTTTATTGATAACCTTTGTGTATTTAGAGGTCAAACAGGAGTCGTCATGTTGTGTTCACCCCCAGCCACAGTCACAGCTCTAAGTGCGCCTATCATTCATTCATAAAGATAGTTAGACACCAGCCATGACCAAAACCAAGCTCATCCACAGGCTCACACACATTCCCTGGAGGCTTGGCAATGACGACAAAACCGTAAAGTAAGTTCTACTGCAAAAATGGACACTGTTGATATTTAAATGATGACCCAGATTCAGAGAAGCATTATCTATCTCATCATTAGGATGGCAAACTGACAGAATGGTTAACTGACAAGGAGGCAGAGGAGTTAATGTTAGCTGACTGAGAGACAGATACCTGGCTGGGAAACTGAAGGGCTAGCTGCTTAAGATACTGAAGAGGAGACTCACAAATAGACAGTACAATTCAGCAAGGAAACAAAGAGAGGAAAGGTAAACCCTTTGGGGAGCAAGCGAACAAGCCAAGTGGGTTCTGCATTGTTATTTTGGGTATGGCAAATAGAATGGAGAATATTTGTTGATGGCCTTTTTTCCCCCAAAATAAAACATGAAATAAATAAATGCATAAATAAATTTACTAACTAAACTGAACTAAACTAAACTAAACTGTAGCACTTTAGATTGTCAACTATGACAAAATGTATTACAGTTATTGTCCAAACAAAATCTGCCATTCTGTGCTGCCCTCATCATTGGTTAAAGAGTCCTTTGCCCCACTCATAATGTCGTCATTTTACCATGTCCCTACCTGTTCTTGGAAGAAAAAGAAGGAATAAACCTATGTGGTAGTTTTAGCTACAGTATACTGTATCCTTGTTTTAGCCCAACACATGATCACTGGCATAAAAATACACTTGGTGTAAGTAAAACGCACAAGTAAAATACAAGTTGTAATGCAACCTGCATAGACAGCTGGTTTATCAGTTCCCTCAGACAGCTACTGACATATTCATTGGCCCAGGTGTCTGCAAGGCTAACTTAGCTAATTCAATTTGTTTGCATTAATGTAGTTGTTCACCTCAAGCTAATGTTAAACCCTGCCAGCTAACATTAATTGAGACACTGAAACTGCAAAAGTTTCTTAAAGTCAGTCTATTTGTATCTTCTTGTGTGCATTGCTTCTTAGGTGTTGTGCTATTATAGATACGCAGAGAATGCTGCATGAGATTCACAGACAAAGTAAGGTCAGTGGTGAGGCTCATTAGTGACTCAAAGAATGCAGCAGAGCAGTATTGTGGCCTTATTTTTGTGAATGACTCACACACCCATCGGTCAAGTGATCCAGTTGTGTTCTGCCTACATCTAATCCCCCTTTTAATTCTACTAAGTTAAAAAATGTCAGAGCACTGCTTTCCTTCCTGTCCATCACTGGCTTTGTTGTGGCTTTGACTGCATTGTTAGTGTTCAAAAGAAAATGCTTCTCCTGTGATCAAGGTTTACAGAACATTATCATGCCGTTTCATTTGTTACAGTGTTTCTGCTGAGTTCACAGCAATAAAGGCAGTAATAGGCCTAAACATCAGTGGTACACACACACACACACTGATCAAAATACATTTTCTAACAAAAAATATAAGTTAAATAACGACAGAAATGCAAACTTGGTTTATTGTGTGTGTTGACTGGACTTTTTTTCATTAAAAAAGGACCATTATATGGTTATATGGAATTTAATGGAAAAGAGCAACACATGTAAAATAACAATGTCCTCAACAGATGACTGACAGAGCTCGATGGTATGGAGCAATAGGGGTTGTAGTGGCTTTTTCTACTATAGTCATTTCAGTCCTAAGACATTTGGACAGAGGGATTTACTGTAGACTCCATATGTGATGCAAACTGTGATACAAAGTGAAATTGTTTCCTCTCCCATAGTTTAACATTGTGTTGTATTTTTAGTCACTGGTACTTTCTCGCATAGAGAAAGAATGATCACCAGTGAATTTCAATCAAATTAATTTTTAAATTATTAATGTTTCATTAGTGGGAGGTTACAGGTGAAAATTAGAAATTGGTTGGGTTCATAAAGGAAAACGAGTGAAGGGAAGAGTATATTCTGTTTTATATATCAGTGAAATAAAGCATTGACCCTCAGAGACTCGGAGCATTAGTGCTAATACACACAACAAATGCCATATAATTAAGGAGTGTGGTTATTGAGTGTGGTTATTGCTTAGGTTGTTATCTTCTAACTCCCCCTCTGTAATGTTTGGTACAACTGCAGCAATTAGTTGATTGATTCATAAGCAACTACTTTGATAAGCGACTAAGCCAAATATATGATAGTTCCAGTTTGTTAAATGTGAGGATGGTCAATTGGAATATTTTGGTGTTCGAACTGTTGGTCAAACAAAACAAAGACATTTGATGACATTGTAATTGAAACTGTAACTTTTTGAGGGGCTATTTTATATTAAAAAAAAACATTTATTTACAACAGCACGGCCACTAGTTTCTGTCACTGGGACCCAAAGAGCCCCGAGTAACACTGAAAGGACAAATTCTGAAAGGGAAATAACAGAATGACATTTGGTCTCTCGTATCCAACTTCATCATATGGAGCTCCAGAAAATACTAAGAAAGAACGAATTGAGCTAACTTGTCTTATGAAGCCACAATCAAAATAACAATATCACCAATAAGGTCCAGACTGTCCTCCCCCCAGTTAAAAACCCTGACCCAATAGGTTGTCTTAGTTAGGTTTTGTTGTTAGTCAACCTCTAGTGGCCATAATTATGACGAGAGTAAATGAGGAAGTAAGGTGACATAGTACGCATGTCGCAGACACTATGGTATTGTTTATGTACCAGTGACATGAGAAACCATTGAGTGGATAGGAGCGATAGGATATGGACATTTGTGCTGTTTTTATTATTCACACCCAGTGAAGTAGGACTATGTGAGATGAATTGTGAGACCTGTTTGAACACCTCTCGCCCATAGTTTTCAACTTGAGCAGTAGTGTTACCTGAGCCGGTTCGAATGTTGTTGGAAATGTTCCCAAAGCCAGTGAAGCATGTATCACATGTGTGATAGCTGGCACAGTGGTGGGAGATATGGCTTGTTGAAGGTTGGTACAAATGAGGTCCAGCGGACATGTTGGAGGATGGCTAAGTTCAGGGCACCTGAAAGTTTGGCTTTGGCAAATCTTGAGATCAGTGGGGTCGCTAACACAACTCCATTTCTTCTCAGCAGCTCTGAGATCAATACGTAGCTTTCGGATGGTATCAGCTAACATGAGTGAGGCAGGTTAGAACAAGCTGGTTTGGTTTATAGAGGACACAGGCTATCCAGATGTGAGCTCAGTCCCTGATAGACTCTGTGGCACCTTTGATCTTTAGTGAGGCCAGTGGCGGAGAAGAGGATGCTGTGTGTGGCAGAACAAGACTAGAGGTGGTAGAACAGAGTACTGTTTTGGGAGGCAAACTGTGAAGTGTATAAAATAACACAGTGGAGGCAACAGTTGAGTGAATTTCCCTTTGTTGGAAACTAGGAAGCCAGTCCCACATCTTCACCTGGACACGGAGGCATGGGAGAATGTGTAGTTAGCGAAAAGCACAGCTGAGGTAGCATTATTATCCGGTTTGACCGAAGTCTCAGTGAGAGCCAGTAACTCAGGGGATAGCTAAAATAAGCTTTGTTATCTGCAGGCTGGCGGTTCCACAACTCAACTGAGAAGGAGGCACGTGTGGGTGAGGTGGAGGTTAGCCAGATTTCTTTGGCTTTTGGCTTTGTTATACTTTTTGCATTTGCTGGAGACAACATGAATGAAGTGCATAGCTTATGATGCCCAGTAGAGAAAGAGAGTAAGTGCACAGGTCAACTCACTAGCCAGGGTAAGCAGGAGGGCTACACACGAGGGCTGATGCTTACACTGATGCCCTAGGGAGAGTCTACTCCAACAAGCATGCATTCTAAGCTGAAAAACAAATAATATCATGGAAGTCTTTATGACATATACATAGTTATTCCAAAAACCTTTTCAAGTCTCTGCCACAAACTAATACACCGAAAGCAAAAGCAGCTTTTGCTCATATTTAAAGTGTCAAACATATGTTTGCTGTCTAGAATCAATCTCGTATAAAAATTATATGAAAAGACAAGCTGAGCATTGTTTTCATTCTCCATCTGTCTTTCTTAAAACATAAGGCTGGCATTCAGTGTGTTTTTTAATTGACAAGCCATCCCATAAAAACACCAAAACTAACAATATGTTGTTATCAGGCTTTGTATACAAAGACAATATTTGTTAGTGGGATCAGTTCACTGTAGGTTTTCTTTTTGTGATTTGTTGACAAAATGAAAAATACTGAATTTTACCAGCCTTATTTCTTTAATTTTCGAATCTGGGTAAAAATAAGGGGAAAAGATGCAAAGTCCTCCTGCAGAGGGAGTTTTGCAATTGTACAGGTAATTTAGTCATTCTATTTTATGAGACAAAAAAAAGTATTTTAAGATGAAAGATTCCTTCTGACTTTGCTGCCTTTGACTCACTTGAGCAAAATTTCAAACAAAACAGGCAAAGATGTGAGGCACCACTGCCCTTCTTCTGCCTGATCGTCACATCCCCCATCACACCACAGCTCTGCCTCGGAAGAAATGCAAACTCTTCGTTTTTCCATTTTGCTTGGCAGCTCTTTGAAGTCATGTCCACTTGCATGTAATTGGTACCAGCAGTCATTTACCAGATCCTGTTCAAGAGACTGCCAATCAGACTGTTGCTTCCTAAACCCTAATGGGAAATTACACCCTTTAATCACTGTTAATGTTGATACTAATGGTGAGCTACCTGCCGACCCCATGCACCTTATACAATACAAACTGGCAAGCTTTTAATCTTAAACTAACCTCTCTATATGTCTTACATTTTATGTGAGGATCTGTTCCTTAGCTGTGCCAACATGTTCTGTGAAAACCAAAGTTACAAAGCATAGTCTCAAAGAAAACAAAGAACTTGGTGGTTCTCTGTATTGACCTGCTTGATGGCTACTGGAGAGAGACTGATGATGTTTTTGTCTACAACAGACTGGACAAACCGAATACAAACAAAACAGCCCCAGTTCAAGATTTTGAACAGGTTCAAGACAGACCCCTGTACTAATCGTACTGTATTAATGTACATTCCTTTCAATGTACATTTTGATTAGGGGAAAAACAGGTTTAGTGAATATTTGGTTGTGAAATTAAGCTTAGCGCAAGTTTAGTCAGGAAGACTGTGCCTCTGCACATGCCTTCTAAGTCAAGCCCAAGTTCCCGCTAATTCTAAGCTCCACCAGCTCATTCCTGTGACTGTCATATATGAAGGGTAGTTGATAAGTTCGTGGTCTGATGTAGAAGACGAGTTATATAGCTCTTCAACTCAACTCTTCAACTCTTTGAGCAATTATGTTATTAGCTTCAAACTTATTATGACGTTTGAAGCTAATAACTTCTGTGGTATTTCTGTTTTGAGTAACCGAAAATAGCAAGTCTGCACTGTCTGAGAAAATGGACATCAGCCTTTGTGCAGTCATCTTCCCCAAGATGAAGAAGGAGCTCAGTGGTCGCCATTTTGACAGGAATGATGATGTCATCACAGCTGTGGACCACGTCCAAGACAACGACTTCTACAAAGAATAGGATACCTATGCTCAATGGCTGCTGGACTAGGACTATGCTGAAAAATTAAAAGTAGCAGATTTTCTAAAATTGATCCCTTCTGCCTTAGGCCACAAAGCTATCAGCAATGTGTGGCCAGCAATGTCCATCCATCAGTGGTCAGAGAAAGTGTCTTATACTGTATACAGTAGGGAGCCCCCAACTGCCAACTACAATGTAGAACCGAAATGCTTCCACTCACTGTTTCTGATCAGCATTGCTCTGCTTGCTAGTGTCCTCGTTTTTATTTATTAGGTTAGTTTACTGATAGGTTAACAGGGCATCCAATGGGCTGTTAATGAATTTTAAGATCAACCTCTGCAGGACCAAAAGGCAAACTACTCCAAACCCTATGTTACACGGCATTACAGTTTGAGTATTTATTTTCTTCCCATGTTGGAAAGAAAGTTCAAATTGCTAATATAAAGTAACAGCACTAGAAGTCACTAACATGTTGACATCCAGTCCACAATCAACTATGTTACTACTATCCTATCTACATCTAATGACTATTCTATATGTTACTGTAACATATGTCAACAGTTTCATTAGGATTATTTAGTTTGTTACTACGTTATATTGCCTTCAGGTTTCAACATGTTTACAATACTGTGCCTTTTCCTGGGTTAATGAATGTAGTGTTTTTAGCTGAGTCACACCAGCTGGTCTTGAGCCTCATATATGGCCCTCATAAGAATACAGCATGAGACATGAGAGTCACAAAAAAACCCCAAACAAAACAAAACAGAGACAAAAAACAAAAACAACAAGCACAGAAAAACACTTGTGCCAAGGAACTGACCATTCATAGTAAATGGTTTTATTGTTAAATTTGACAGAAAAGCCTCTGCTTTTTGCGGGAGCTGTCAAAGAATCTGAGCAGCAGTGAGGACTCTGCTGGGAGAACTAATCCCTGTGGTATAACAAATAAATTGGACATGAACAATCTTAGTAAAGCCAACAGCACTAAAACCTACACGAGGGGTTAGGGTGGTAAAGGGAACTGTGGTAACAAACAGCATTGACATGATAGTGTCAGCAGAGTAATAGTGATAACTGTCAGCCTGTAGAGATTACAGTGTATACCAGTTTAAATATGGCTGGATGTTACTGATCAGTTGCTAACCAATCAGCTTATCGATAAGCCAGTGATGGTGGAAAATGAATGAAGCAGCTGATGACAGTCTGAGTATTACAGGGCATTTTTGGAGGACGTTCAGTCAAACCAAATTAAAGGCTCAAGACATCAGAAACCAAAGTTTTCTACAGTCTGTAGCTTCCCTTTCAAACACAGATACTGCTCCAGCCAAGCATATGCTAACATTTTTTTCATCTATACTATAAACAGTAATGAAATAATACATAAATTCCACATGAAGACTTCTTTTTTTAAACATCCTGTTGCCACAGACTTGAGCCAAATAAAGACCCATTCAGACATCATCTATCTGATAGATCTGTATTATAGTCCAGAAATAAATCCCTCACTCCCTGTCATTCTTTTTGTGTAACACACACACACACACACACACACACACACACACACACACAAACGCCTTACACACACACAGACGCACACACACACACACACACACAAATGCAGTTGCCTCCCACAGCTATAAAGTGCATCATATCAATTACATCCAAGCTTCTGTGACAAAGGCACTGGTGTGCTTTAAAAAACTTTACTGCTTCAGGCACACAGTCTCTTTACAGATTTCATTTCACAGCAGCAACTTACCAGAACTGGGCAAATGGCTCTGCAGGCTCACAGTCGATATAGTGTTTGTACATTGCTGTGGGATGAGCAGATTTACAGTATCCTGCCATCAAAAAAAAAAAAAGAAAAAAGCAAGCAGTGCTCCACATCTCAATTCATTTAGCTATTGTCTACTCTGACTTTTTGTCAGTGTTGTAAATTAATGTTGCCACTTCATAATGGTTTAGTTAATGTGACTGGTTGAATAAACTAATGTGCATGGTAAAACTGTAAAGTTAAATCAAATATAGAATCAACAAACCCTTTGCTGAGCCTTGCCCCCCACTGCTACAGCAAGCTCTGCCCTATCCATATTTTTCCTTGCATTGCGTGTTTCACAATGATTCATAGAAGAAAGTGTTTTTTCCAAATAGTTTGAAGTGTCATGAGAATTTGATGTCACACCGATTAAATGCAGTGCTAGAATATCCTTCCAGTGTTGACACAGGGATGTTAATGTTTCTAGAGCTAGAAAAGAGTTGAACAAAGCATCTGCGTTGTTTTGAAGCATGGAGTACCCATTGCCACCACAATCAGTCAGCACACCTTTCCTGCCGGTTGCAATAATCACAATCAAGTCCTCCCACTGGGTATGAACTGAGCAGCATCACAGGTCAGGGTAGTGCACAGTGGTTGAGATGCCAGTGTGGCTAGAGGGAAGTCCGCCGGGCGGTCTGACAGACACACAATACTGCCAGTTACTCTCTAGAAAGAGTAAACAAGGTAAACAGATACAACAGATCTGAATCATCCATGTATGTCAAGGGGATGGACAAAACTGTGTCTACAAGACAGCATCAACATGAAGTGAATGTAAGTTTCACAAAGGTGGAACTACTGCAGGGCTTCTGGATTGCATTTGATTGATCTTTGGAGGATGTTGCTTTAACCCAGATAGAGCCTAGGATTGGGGAACAGTTCTGTGGGCTCCTTATCAACAAAGTGGAAAGAGCAAACATACACTCTCTTTGGAGGATATTTAAATCTCAAAGCCTCAACCCACAATAGTTTCCTTTCCTCCTTTGCTGGTATAGAATGCAGAGCGCAGGGCATTTTTTCGTCTAAATGGTTGATGTTCTATACAAGAAGTTTACTTGAATTGTTGTGGCAACCAATGACAGCACGAGTTGAACCTGAGCTCATTTTAAAAACAACCTAATATTTCTATATTTATATGGCGTTGATTTTGCTCAGCCCTGTTTGCTGCACTCTGTTGTATAGTTGCAAGGCACCCGCAAAAAGAAAACCAGTAATCAGATGTAGTCATTTGTCATGGAGGCACCTGTTGGCTTCTGAAAATTTTTTTTTTAAATAAATAAATAAATAAATGGTTTGTTAGGTAAGTAGCAGATTTACCACTTGAAATTCTTAGTAATATTTGAAACTGTGGGTTTTTGATAGCAGACAAAAGCAGGCTTCTCATTTGGTAACCGTAGATTTTACCAGCTGAAATAATAACTGCTGCTGACAGATTTTTATTAGCTCCCCAATGATGAGTCATGGATAGAAATCTGAGTCAGTCAAAAGGGAAGTGTCAAAATATTATAAGCAAAGTAGCATGGAGCACTTGACAATGCAACAATGCAATGTTGGGAGAGTTTAGAACACACTTTCACGTTTTATAACAGGTGGTATTTGCATGAATTGCCACATTTAGATGTACCTGCGTGTGCAAACAGATCTTTTCACACCTCGAGACTGTGCTGAATCTATTTCTCATTTCTCTGGCTGACAACAAACCATTCGGAGGTGTGTATGTGAGTAGTATATATATGACTGAAATGATTATGAACATATAGAACAGATATGATGCACTTGAATAACAAAAGCCAGGGACAAGAATCGCACTAATTGGTTGTTCACGTTACTTGTTAGTAGTCTACATCATAACATGGTTTTGTATGTATGAATGAGTAACTGAGAGAGGGTAGGCCTACAACAAGGTCACACTTCCAGTAAGTCAGAGTGTGTTAACAAATGGAACTGGATCATCAGTCAACATCAAACTGGTTTTTCTTGTCCACTCTAGACTAAAGATACACAATAAATCACTAAGACAATAAATCAAAAATTTTGATTTATGATTTATTCTAAGTATTTTCGAATCTCCATTTCACTTTTAAATGAGAAAAAAAAACATCTTTGAGGATGAGGACAAACTCATTAGTGTGACCAAATCATCTTGGTTAAACTTTCCTAAATCCAAGAGCAGGTGAGAGTCATGAACCAAACTCAGATACAGAGGTTAGGAGCATGTGAGACTGGTATTACATCAGCTCCCAAATAGTGCCACCCTTGAATGTGTCAGGTCTTTAAGTCTGATGTAACAACCCGTCAAGATAATATAGTTATGTAGTTACATGCTGGCATTATCTCTTGCAGTACTATTTTACGCCTTGTAAGTAACTAGTTAGCTGGGAGCAGACAGCAACACTGTTTAATGCTTTTCTAGCAATTTTATGACATTAAGCATATGACTCTCAAAACTTGCTTGCATTGCTCTTAGTACAGGAAAATTTTAATGAAATCACAAATCACAAATCTGAATAAAAACCAGCTCCAGGTCCTGGGGACTGTATCAGTCAGAACATTATGGATATTTCTAGGGAGCAAGAAGCAGTGGCGTCTCCAGAAATGTTTAGTAGAGCTGGCCAGATAAAAACCAGTCACTCCAGCCACCAAAGTTTACTGAATATGTACCTTCCGCTCTTCTTTTCAGAAATTATGACTTACTAACTCACTGCACTCAACGCCCCCTGGTGGCAGTTGTGATGCTGCCATGGTGACAAAAATCTGTCCACAGACAGACAGACATATAAACACCTAAGAAAGTACTGAAAACCACTACAGCATATGTCTCCAGGTCCACATTTTGCCATGATGATACACACACACGCACGCACACACACACACACACTCAGACTCACAAGGTGAAACAATACCAGCCACACATGCAGTTGCAGCTGGTAATAACCTAAGGCAATTCACTAAGTTACATTGGATCTCTGTGGCTGATGCAGCACAGTGACCCTCATGTTCTTGCCAGCGGAGAGGCCCAGGAGGAAGGACAGGAGATAGCATTAGGTCTCTCAGGATGTAATAGGTCAAGATTGACAGATTTTACTACTAGGACTCAATAAAAGTTTGCACTGCCTCTGGCACATGACATTTGTCAATGCGCCATCTGAGAAATGGCAAACACCAAATGGAAAATTGTGTGTTTAATACACCTGGAGCTGAAGTCTTAAATAAAATTGTTTTCTTTTATACCAACATCTCCTCCCTGTCTCATATATTACAGTTTTGAATATGCAGCACTCGCCCTTACTCAGGTGTTTACTGCACTGCATAAATGTCAGCTTGTGTCTAATTTGCTTCCTGACTGCATTCTTCCCACCATATCTCTCCCTCCATGTCTCTCTTAACGCTCTCCTGAAATGTTAATATATTTTCTCTATGAAAAGGGTGGTTTAAAATGTCTCACTTATGTGTTCCTACACACACACACAAACAGAAGCCTGATAGTTTCCAATACCTCACTCTACATGCAGCCAGTGACCACCAACAGATTGGACAGACTTTGATGAAACATTGAGTTGCTCTGGAGCCTTTGTCACCACACATGAGGCAGCCGACGTCTTGGGCAATTGATTTCCAGCTGACACTCAAGTGGCTGCCTGTGAAAGATGACCTGTCAGTGCAACTCAGGGGAGCATATCTAGTGAGGCATCACGCAGGGAGACTCATGCGAAAGATGGCAGGTAGACAGACACAGGAGACCCTGAGCTGGGCCTATTGGGGAGCCTTTTTTTATTAATAGCCCCAGGTCAATGAAAGCTTGCTAACAAGCCAAGCAGGCAAGTCACACTTTTTTATTTTCAAGTGAGCACTGCAGTTTGCCTGTATGTATGAGTGCTGGCGTAGTTAGAAGTCTGTAGTGTGCTATTGATATGACATGTCTGAATAGTGGGGGATTCAAAATGGCATAATAAGGATTAAAAATGAATTAAAAAATGCTGGAATAGATTGTATGTAATTTGTGTTTGCTGTTACCCCAAATTAGCTATTTCTAATCATTTGCCTTAAAGACTTTCAAGATGGTTAATCAGTTGTTTGGGAGGCTGCATAAAGGGTGTTTTACTAGGGCTTTTGTGCTGCTTACACGTATCAAGGTAGTAAGATATGAAAATGAACACTACACAGCTGCCTACTGCTCCGGGTGTCTGCTCACTGCTCGTTATTCTTAGTGTTCACCACTGGGTTAAACACAGAGGTCAAATTTCCTGTGTATGTGAAAACATTCTTGGACAATAAATGATTCTTCTTCTTCACTTCTAAAGTAGACTCGACTCGGAGTCTGTTGTCTCAGGAGGTCTCGTCTCCCTCCACTCTCCCACTGATACACTGTCTGCTCTTTCCATGACTCTCCAGGGACCATAAACTGTCACTGTGATCCTGGAATCCTGAGCCACATGTCTGCTTGGCAGCACTAAAGTCAGGTTTACTTTTTCTCACCGCAGATTACTTGGCCTTTTCCTACTGGCCGCCTGCCAGAGAGGTGGAAAGATGTTGTCTCTAGTCTGAAGTTGTAGCAACAATGAGCGGTGAGGCCAGGAAAAACCAAGTAATGTTGTAGAAATATTATGTGATATCATCATTTAGGTTACATTTGTTAGGGGCACAGTGTTATGTATCATCAGTGGGGCAAATTAGATCTTAGCTCTCACAGACACGTAGTCTTGTACTGAGAACATAGTTGAGATATGTAGCCTTTGGCAAAAGTGTTATTTCACTGCTGTTGTCAGCATTAGGATTAAATCAGTCTGCACTGAAAATCTGCTTAAAATACCATCTTATCATGGCACATTCTTTTAAAAAAATACTATTACTGTCTGGGAAATGGTGGATGCATTCTGTTTGTATGTTCAAAGCTTGGGAAATTTCCTGTCATCTCTCCATTGTCAGAATCAGTAAGAAAGACATAAAAATGCCTCAAAAAAAAAAAAAAAAAAAAAGATACATGCAAGAATCCTATTTTAAAAGACAATTGTGTTTTGGGGCCAAAATGTCTAGTAAGGTTATCAGTATGACTCACATAAAGTGCTTGTTAGATCATATAACAGCATCTGAACCCACCCAGTGATCAGTGATAGGCCAGGTGTGCAGAGATGTTGAAAGGGTTTGAGTTACAGTGTGTGTGTGTGTTTGTTTTTTTGTGCGACTTAGACTTAATGAAGGGAGGTAGCGCTGAATTTTCTGAATCATCTGCTCCATCAAAATGAACCTGACACTACCCGCTGGTCGGTCACTCCCTTTCTCAGTTCACTACACCAGCTGCCAACACCTTGAAAGCCAAGGTCGCCCTTTAATAAAAACATCATAAAAACCTCTGCCATTATCCAGTTAAATGGTGCAGAAGATTTGGCTTTAACAGGACTACTTCCCCTCCAAGTGCTGTTGAATTAATTACAGGCAAAGTGGGAGTCACTTTTAAGCTAATCAGATCTTATCAAATGTGTGTATGTGTGTGTGCAGGTGACACTGATGGAGGTCACTCATTCCTCTGACCAAGAAAATTATGGCTTAAGAGGTAACGTTTTGATTTGATTGGTATCAAAAGTCATGCATGTTTCAACTGAGATTGTTATATGTAAATATGTCTACAGCTAGTTTATGTTGCCTGTTGTGTCACTCCTTATAGCCAGTAACCTCCAGAGAGGAAGGAGCGTTAGATGAGGAAGGGGAACATTTTAAACGCATTTGCAATTTTAAGCAGGTACTTGCTTAAAGCTTTCACATTTCCCTTCCAATAACAATTGAGACATTTGAGGAACTAGGATTTAATGACTTCACAGTGGTATCTTGATTTGTCATCGCAGGTCTAGCCAATAATGTTAAGGATGGCCTGGTTCTATAGTAATGCCTGTGAGCCAGCACGTAGGACACCAAGGTCCTGAGACTGGCACAATGGCAGCAAATGGAATGCTGCCATTATTAAAGTAATTACCTACACCTGTGCTGTTCCTGCTCCGACATGCCAAAACGTCTGCCTTGAAAAAGACCTATAATCAAGATAGAGAGGGTGGTGCAGTCCCAGTGAGATAAGTGGGTGATTAAGGTGGCCATCACACCCATAGTTTGGCTCAGACCAAAGAAAAAAAAAACATAATTTCTTAAATTTTACTTTTAGCTTGTTGGATGTTGTTCACAGTGACTTGCTGTGCATCACAAACAAATCAAGAGACATAAACGTGAAACCATGGGACTGACAGGTGACTCATTCATTGGATAGTTTTGGTGAGTGACACCCTGCATCATCAGCGTTACATGAACCCGCTGGAGAAAATGAAGCGTTATTCTTCTTCCTGTTGACAAGTCATGCTGCACTTCACTGCACCTTATTCATCTTCTCTGGTGTTCACAACGAGCTCCTGAAGAAATCAACCTTTTCCACTGAGGACATTTTTGTTAAACACAGGCTAAACTGGTACAGTATGGTGCCTGTTGGCTTACTGGTGTGACTAAATGGAAAAGAGATATCATTAATGTTAAGTTCCACCTTTGTCCTTGCTGCTGTGACAAGTTAGAAATTCAACTGTAAAAAAAAAAAGTCTGTTCTTGTCAATGAGTGTTGACAGTTAAGACTGCAACAGGACCTAATGTGTCATTAATAATGGAGATTTAGAAAGAAAAAAAGGAGGGTACTTGTTCATGGTCACTACATTTTACTCACTCTTTAATGAGGAACTATGAAAATACACAAAGTAGGATAAAAGCTTCAACTGTGCTTTAGCTGGTATACTGTCACATATTAACATCACACATTTTTTTGTGTACAGAGTACGGCAAGTCTTCTGTGTGACAACTGTGGTTACCGACTTGGTAATTGTTAGGTGTATGCTAGCAGGAACAAGGCATCATATTGACAGCTTTTGCTACTCAGTCTGCTGGTATTACTTCCAAATTTAAGAATAAGAGCATGTGTGTTGTGTTCGACAGCTCAGGCTGAACTGGTCAGACTCACATTAGAAAACATGTCTTCTTTTGTTCAGACCAATCACTGCACTGCAGGAAAAAGCAAGCTTCTTGTTCATTTCAAAGACCCCACAATTTTGGTGCCACAGCAACGGGCTCCAGTGAACAAACAGACTGTGCTGCGACAAATTTGTTGGATTACTTCACAACATCATCTGGCAACACACTATGGCAGATAAACATGTGTAAGTGCAGGCACATGCTGTCAACTGTCAATTTCCCTGCTTTTCCCCAGAGAAAACATTCAGTTAATGAGAACAGAAAGCTTTCCGGTCATAATAACAAATCAATTATTTGCCTTCCAAAAAATGTAACCAGTGGAAACATTTAAATAAACCTTTTTTTTTTGCCCCCAATAGTTACTAAAATTATTAACAATGAAATGCCCAAAAATAACTTATTATAAGTACTCAAACATTTATATTAAAAAAGTTGTACATGTATTTCTGTATATATTTTGTTGTTGCGAAAGATGGATAAATTAAACTTTTATAGTGAAAACACAAAATTTGTGACAAATTCTACAGGAATAAGATTTTTGGTATTGATTGTCCCAATAAATGGTTTGTGTTTGATTTTTTGTGAACTAGGGCTGCAACACAATTATTTGTTAATCTTGAACAAAATATCATCTGCACATTTTTAGTTTTATTCATTACATTTGGATAAATCATTTAAAACACAGCTACAAGTTCATGGTATGCATTTAAATGTGTATTTATTAATACTTAGTTTATCACTACTTTATTTCAACACTGGCAAACATAAAGGTTCTGCACCCAAAGCCTCCTTTATTCTAGTCCAGCCACAGCGTTTTCTTTCACAAGAAATATTAAAATACATAATGCATTCTTGCAGGGATATTTGTGGTCAGGATATAAAGATGTTTAATCTGGATGAGAAATCAGCTATGATGTGAGAGCGGTGCATTCACCCACAGAGAATAACATGTTAATGTAGCCTGAGTGAAACAACTCGGTCAATAAGAGGAGACTGTGAAGATCAAGAGACATGGCATGAATGAGTCATGATTTTGTCTAATCACCTCAGACCCTGGAGATCTCTCTCTTTTTTCTTGTCTACCACTGGTCTCTGGAGATATCACGCAAAAGCAATTTTAAGGATTAACCGCTAAAATTATTAACCAAAAAGCAGGGCTCATCCTCTAAGAGGCAGAGGTGAAAAAAACTAAGTCTAGAAATCATTGTCAGCACACTCTGACACCTCCCCTTAGGCTCTAAAATCAAGATTGATGATGTGCATGATTCAGGAGTACAATGACACCCCATTCTACACTCCCTCCTTGTCTTGGAGTTTTCTCATAAGCAGATAGCAAGCTGTGATATTCAAAGTGACACTCAATTAGCTGTGCGCTGGCAGCGGGATGCAGATTGATAGAGGGGCTTTGTCCCTAAATGCAGAAAGAGCTATCCAGAAATCGTCTTTGGTGTTTCACAGGCTACATTTTTTTCCATACACATATGTTGTGTGAACTGTGAAATCTATGATGATAATGCAAAATACATATTTTTTTATTTTTCTTTTTGAAGGAAAAATGCTTTCGTGCAAAATCCTGGTGAGACTCACCCACAAAGCATTCAAAAGTGAGCTACCTATATGGTGTGTATTTATTACTGTGTTACAGCAAAGCTAGAGTGTGTCCATAATTTCATTCTGGTCATGTGCTTTATGCAGAAGCTAAAACAGTGTAATGGAAAAAAATAATTATACCATCACACTGCACTAATGCTCCCTAAGTAGCAATCAGCAGTGTTTTACTTTAAACAGCGTAGTTTTAGGTTTACAGGTAACTGTATAAGCCCAGATGTTGCTGTTTAAGCTACTAAAAGGATCATCAGTCTAACAATTTCCTCTTCTATGACCTGCCTCAAATCTTTCTGAAGCTCATTTATAGTCTTCCACAGGGACAATGCTAATGTATACAGCTCAGATACCTGTCTAGAGTTGGGTTTGTCCTGCTAGTATGTATTAATTGTACAGCAGATTAGAGAAGGTCAATAAATTTAGTCAAGCTCTAGATTGGACACCAGCTGTTTGTGAGTCTAAGTTTCTGTGTGAAGTCCTTTGTAGGTTCTGAGTAACTGCCAGCCAGTTTTAGACCTATTTTCTAAATCAAGCTTGAAGAATGTATTGGCTATTTTATTAGTGTTTCAGTCGATGGCTAAGAAACATTTGCTGCGTCGTCTAATCCTTTGCAGCCATCTATATAGACAAGTGACACAGAGCATATATTAAACCTATCAGTTTGTTTCAAATATATATGTGAACACAGAAAACTATGAGTTTCAGAGTTAGTAGTATTCATTCATGTACAATGATGCTAAGCTCATTGATGTTATTTGGTCATTCAGTCTAACATTAATGATTTTGCGTGTGAGGTATATTGTGTTATTTAGTGAATTTTTTATTTTTTAAGTTTTTTTTAAGCAGCATCATAATCAGGTGTTAGCTAACATTAGCTTTGTCAGTTATGCAGCAGCTTCATTATTTAGTTGCAACCTATCTTTCCATAAAAACTAGTTTCTTTGGTGCACCCTATTTATGTGTAAATCTCCACTTAGTAAATACTTACATTCTAACTCGGTCAAGTTTGAACTTACAAATAGCTTTGTGAATATTACTTTAAATTTACTTAAGATAAAAAAACTGAGAGAATTTATTAAAATATTACCTGTGTGAAGTGTGAAACCAGCTGCTAAGGGTGATACTACATCTAAAAATATGCAAGAGGGAGCGCAAACTGAAAACAATGTTCTTCTCTAATCTCAAAGATCATAACACATCATTGGTAACTACAAGTGAATATGAGAGTTTCGTTAGAATTAAACAAAACAGCGTTCTCTGAGGCTGAATATAAAGCCATAATTGACTATGAAAATGCATCAATAGATGCTGTGAGGAGGCTACTTTACATCATGCATTGATTTGACACATGATTAACAGATACACTGTTACAGAGCTAAACAAAAAAGGAATTGGTTCTTTTTTTTTGTCTTATTATAATTGTTTTATTGGACAGTTCTGAAAACATAATCTGCTTTTATTCGGTGTTTAAATATGTGTTGTAATCTCTCAGGAGACGGGGGTGTTTGTGTGCCTTTTTGAGTGAACTTTCTTTGAGGTCCACTGTGAATTCCACCTCAGTTTGTCTTCAGTCAGTATTTGAAGGATTAACTCATCCACTCCATGAGACAGTAGCACTTGGCTGCCCAGGCCTCCTGAGGGAAAGTGTGAGAGTGGCCACTGTTGTAATTGCTCTAATACTAACAACACGAAAACACTTCCCCACCCATGCTCTCAGGGCCACAAATTAAAATGTGTGGCTTAATTAATTGCAGAACCTCAGGTGTTATTTACTTGTCTCAGTAAGTTGTCACTGTGGCATGTCCTGTGTGGGCAAATAAAATACATTTTGACACTGAGAGTAGTGGAGAACAGAGCAGCAATTCAAAACAAAAAACAGGGACTATTTTTTCGCTCATCAGTGGGATGGTTGCTTATGAAGCTTATCTCCCACACATTGTGGTTTACTAGGGTTGAACATCTCCATAAAAAAGCCTTAATGAAACCTTAATGTATTACTTTTACTGACCTTGTGGACCTTATGCTGCCTTTGTTAAACAGTGTTGATATGCTTTTTCACCCTATGTTCATGTGGACATATTTATGTATGCATATGTATAGAGGTACATGCATAAGTGCATGCAGTATGTGGGGTTATGTTCACTATATAGTATCTTTTATTTGTAAGGCAAAGGGCGGGGCAATCACATATGTAAATAAACTGTACATTAGTGTTTGAATGCAGAGCGTGGTGGTATAAGCTACAACCATGTTTACGCCTTAAATAAAATTGGAAAAAATATAGTTGCACATAAAATATATAAATATTATGGGACATTAACAAAAATGGTGATGGCTGCACTGCATGGGTTACCATTTAAATGAGATACATTTAGAAATGTCAGTTGTTACTAAGAAAGTGACACCTTGATAAGATGAAATGCAGCACTCTGAGGACACCTGTGAGACAATTAACTCAATTTTCAGTGCCATTCATTAATCGCTGACAGTTTGTCAACCTCATTATGTCAGTTTGCAGTTTGTTCGTGAAAACTGCATGTGGTGGATTGTCCAGGTGCCAAGCTGCTGCTGGTCACCTGGTCTATTGCTTTGTTGTTGGGACGGTAATTAAGAAGCCCATTATTTCTGATTAGCACTCCTTTGCATAATTAATAAACAGGCAGCTACATCCAGATGGCTATTTCGTCACAAAACCATTACTCATCTTGTTGAGCAGGACCTTCAAAGTGAAACAATAAATTACATATATTTTCCTATATTTCATGTTACACATATATGTTTAAGGCACTTAAAGCCTGTGCCTTGAGTCTCAAGTTCTAGTTAACTATGCAAAACACCAGGAAACTTAATATTAAGAATAATATTAAGAAAACACTTTCTGCCTGCATTATGCCTGATAAAAATGTGCTAGGGGCCATCTCTGGCCGTCAATTTATATGTCCCATAGTGATAAAATAATAGAGACATAAATGGAACTTAACCAATTTCAGTCTCTCTTCGTGCAGTTTTTTTTTCTTGGCCCCCAGTTTCCTCCTCAGCCCTTTTCTCTGCAGTCTGATCAAAACTCCCAGGAGTCCACACTTGACCTCAACTCTGTTAACCCTGACTAAGCTCAGTGGCAGTTACTGTTTTATCACCTGAAGAAAGTACCAACTTTTCCTTCAATCCTCGCTAAAACTAATTAAAGTTGGGGCAGAGGAAGCATCTGGCGAGAGAGAGGGAGACGGAGAGAATGAGGTTGAGTGAGTGATGTTGGGAGGGTAGAGATTAACAAGTGCAGGCAGAGCACTGTCTCTCAGCCGCTAATCCTTAATGTCACAGATATGCGGTAAGCTGGGGCCTTTGTCAGTTAAAGACTGCCTTCAGATCTACCCAACTCTTTGTCTGCTGCCTTGCATCCTCCTCCCCTTATACCCTGTGCTGTACCCTGACTCTCCATACTCCTTGGATCAGGGATAAACATGGGAGCACTCACTTTTCCAGGCGAGATGAAAGGCTGCTAGGGGTTGAAAGAAGCAGCTCATGCAGCTGAGATGGCTTGCCATAACACCAGATGGATAAAAGAGTATGGAGGAAGAGAAAGGCGGGAGGTGTATGAAGAGGCTCTATTTTTCCCCCTTAGTGTTTACATGTCACAAGGTGACTTCGGCAGATTTGTCTCGCACCTTATTAAAAAGTTCTACTTAAGCCTGGAGAAGTTGCAAAGTTGGTATACTTTGTTTAAAAATGTGTGTAACTCAATAAAAAGAGAATTTTTGTGGACACTTGCATATACTGACCTCAGTGTAATTTAAATGAAGTGCTGATCGGATTGTTTAACAGCATCTGGAAGCTCCTACCTGCACATACATAGGCTATCATGATGTCAGAAATGGGGACCTGTGAGAATTTCTATATCTTTCCAAAACCGACTGTCTGACAAACATCAACTCTTCACTCAGCAACTAGGTGTGGAGAGGTGTAAAAGAAGACAGGGTTTTGCCCTCTGTCTCATGACCTTTGCTTATCTTGCAAAATATGTGGTTCCAGAAGCTTATTAACTGCCCTCAGAGCTAGCTGTAAATAGCCTACTCTAGCTACCTTATTCATCAGCTGTTATTGGTTTACGTTACTGTTGTCTCATCAATGTGCACATTTACCTTGAATTTCTACACCTTTTATACAGGCTGTTGTATAGATTGTGAACCTGAAATCAATAGAGAGAATCTAGATTTTGGAATAAACTTAATCTCATAAAAAATTGTACAGTAAACTTATTTAGAATAAGAAGAAAGGAGAAGGAGTTCCCATTAGTGACTGGTCATTATTTATGCACATTTGCATTCACGCTTCTGTCTGGCTGCTAATTGGTCAACTGACCACTATGCTGGTCTCCCAAACTCACTGAATAGACAATCCAACGTTAAAAGTGACTGAATGTAGCCAGAAAGTTGCTAAGCTGGCAACACAGCTGGCGAGCTAAGTGCTAACAGGCCGGGGGATCATGCTAGTGCTTATTGCTACAGCTAAGAAGCTACGATAGCATCCTGCACTTTGGAATCGTTGGCTTTCCATTCTCTCAAAAGTCGATTCCTGCAGAAAGAATCGATTTTGATACTGGTGTGACTGGGATTTGTACGTTTTTCAGTCTTCATACAACTTTTGTGTGAACAGCCGACTTCAACACAGTGAATGCCTTCAAAGAAAGCCTATCTGAAAGGGTACGCCATGATCCCCAATTGTGTGATTCATCGCATCTCACCATATCGATGACAGATGTGCTCTTTGTAGTTTGGCACTAGTGAACTGATGCCCGTGAAAAACATGTGCAGTGATGGAGTGTTGCAATGTTCTTACATGAAAGTCAATGAAGCCTGACACATATTGCCATGTTGTCTTAGTTTTAATGAGCTAGGCCTTCTCACTTAACCATATCAATATGATGTGCTTCTTTAGTGACACAGCAGAGTGAATTACCACCAAAAGCAATTAGCTAATTGAGGGGGATCAGTTCATGGGCCTTAATGTGCTCAGGGTCAATGCCAGTACAGGCAAGCAGTCCACCATTAGACAACACTGACAGGTCCTTTCATCTCCAGGTGACTGCTAAGAACATTTTTTTTTGGATATCTATCAAGAGTGTGTGCCATACTCTATGTGCTATTTCCATAATTGATGGTCCTTATTATGGCCTCCGACTTTGGATCTTATCTACTTTGCTAAGATACAGTATCCATTGATTGCATAATATGTGTATGAGATTGGTTTTGATAGCCTGAATTAATAAACAAGGGTCTCCGAGTTGATGAGACAATTGTGCTAGCATGCATGGCTAATTGTCTGCACGAAGCTAGCCAGTTGTAAACCTATTTGAAAATATGTCTTGGTAGCAGATTATCAAGCTCATGGCTGATTCATATCAGTCATTGCTAGAGACCTTGCTATAAAGCACAAACAAAATATGCTGCAAATGAGATGCCTCCAAAAAACAAATACATCTGTCACTGTCACTATGAAATGAATCACTCAGCAACAACCATTAGTTTTAACATATTTTTTTCTTGAACACACTTTTTGATAACAATTTAAAATAGAAACTGACTGTTCAGTGCTGCATGAAGAAAATATATTCTGCTGCTGTACTGTTTTTAGATAAGAATACAAACTACCAACCTCATAAAGATAGTAAAGATTTCTTTGTCAGAGTTAGGGATCTCAAAAGGATGACAAGCTGTTTTATTTTAGAAGTATTTATATTTGGCAGAAGAACAGAGCCTTGACATTTGAATTCTATTTTCTAAAATGATGTGTACCTGAAAGAAGAATAGAGAAGACAGCAAAGAAGACAGCAAAGTGTAGGCTACAAAACAAATCTTAAAATTTGATTGTGTCCTGTCTTGACCCTTCTTTTTGTATTTTTGTCTGCTCTCCTGATTTGGTCTTATGTTCTATGTACGTTTCCAGTTTTCTTTTCTTTTCTTTTCTAAAACATTATTCTCAAACAGATTTTTAGAGCATTAGTTTCTAAGGGTAAGGGTTCTCCCATTGTTCTACTGCAATTTTTAAAATGTTCAAAAGCTTTACTATTAAAAGAAATTTAGAACTTAGTGCTAGAATGTAACCTAAATAGTAACTTGCTTATAGATGAAAATCTAAAAAAAAACATTTAAATGAGTGCAGTCAGTGATTAGGTTGGTGAATGCTGGTGAAAGTAAACATTTATTTATAAGTTGTCATTTATAAGTGATGGACCATGGCTTGTCACTTCTGACATTTATCACCGTAGCTTTCACAGCACTTGTGACTGCTTTATTTTCTGCAAGCACTCTGTAACCTCTTATTGAACAGCAATGCTTAAATAAGTGTTTTACAATTAAATTAAATAAGGAAGTGAACATGCCTGGTACTTGGTTCAGAAACAGATATCCTAATCAACCCTGACACTTACATACTAATGTTAAGGCTATCAGTGTTTGTGGTGTATGTTGTATATCCAGAGTGACAATCATAATCCCCTCCAGACCCCAGCCACACTGTAATCTTGCACTTAAAATGTGTATCTGTTGTATAACCTCTAACCAGAAAGATGGGATAAAGATTTCCTTATATACAAGCCTAAAGCAATATGAAAGTGTTGGACTGGAAAGTAGTAGTTAAAGTTAGTGTTTCGGTCCCTGCATTGAAATTGCTGTTTTTACTTTAAACTTGATATTTCTATCCATTATTATTTCCTTTCTGACTCTTTATAGTGTTGACTTAAGTGCAGACTCATAATTGCATAGCAACACAGTGCATACTGACATACTGTCATATACATGAATGCTATTCAGCGTAAGCCCCATTCAAACAGGATTAACATAACAGGGGGAGGTGGGGAATTACATATTAACTGTGCTCCTTGTTAATTTACCTCATTGTTATGGACAGCATTTTAACCATCAGGAAGATGGTTAGCCAAAAGAGAAACCAAGGCACAGTGGGAGAGACATGAGGCAAAGGTACAATGTGAGGTGAATTTGAGTCACAAATACTTTAAATTTATGATTGTGTGTTATGATTTTGATTTTAGTACCATTCAGTGTGACGTACACCTCCCGAGGATATCATTATCTCTGATGTCCATGGCAAATAAATGTCCACAAATCTTCTAAGAAATCATATAAAAAAGATACAGAACTTGCAGGAGAATCATCATCACAATTATTAAAAAAAAAAGAAAAAAAAATGAACAAAGGAAAAAGTCCAAAGAAAATCAGCTCTCCCCTTTGGAAACAGCTCAAGGATCCGCTTTAAAATCCATGGATGTCGCTCCTGATGGGATTTAAATTACAGGAGGACCAGGGAGTTCGCTGGCAAACAGTAGGTAATTGCAGCTATAATTATGATTGGGGTAGGGGTAAAAAATTACCCAGATCCACGCCCCTAGTGGGATTACAATTATTGACCAGCGCAGGTGAACCCTACCTCCCTTAGAGAAATAAATCCAGTCTTCATGGGGCTTAATAAAGGCTCCAATACAGTACTATAGCTGCACTGAAATAAATCTGCTCTCATGGTTCTTTTTAATTAGTCAGACATGTAATAGTTCACAGCAGTGATCCAGTTTGACTGTCAAGTTCATGTTAGCTCACTTCAGTAGCTCACAATAATTACTCTCAATCACACAATATAAGGGATTTCTATAAATATTAAATCTGTCGTAATAATATAAGAAAGGATGATCATAAGAGTTGTTTGGGGCTTAGTATGAAAACCTGAGAGTAAATAATCATGTATTCTAAGGAAGTCCTGGGGTGATCTGGACAAATATGGTTTGACAACAACGTTAAGAGTTAAAGACTGTTCGGCAAGGAGCTTGAAAGAAAAGGGAGACAGAGGGAGACAGGAGGGCTTCGTCCTTCGTTATCATTAGTAGCAGTGTCTGATATGCTGCGGATTGTCCAATGGTGCGTATAATCAAGGCTGTCGGTACACTCAGACCTGCACCTGAGAGTGACTGAACGGCTCGACGAGAGTGTAGTTTATAGCAAAGATGTTGCAGGCTGGTGGATCCTGTTAAATATGCATCACGGTTCATTGGACACTCGTATGCTGTCAGGCTGTGAGCTCCACTCAGCCATTTGTTAAATCTTTGAACAGAAGGTCAAAACTCTTGAATAAAATGGAACAGACGTGACGGCGGTGCATGATTCTGATGTGGTTTATTTCCCCCATACATACAGTACACATAGCACTAACATCTGCAAAGCTGTGTAGAGACTAGAATTATCAATTTATGTCCATTATAGAGTATCTTTAATAAGCTGATCAACCTCATGAATTAATTATCTTTTCGGTCAGTAAAACCTGTTATAACATTAATTTTTCAACCTCAATCCTACTGCAAATTAGGCACTTCTGCTTTAATAGAACATTTTGGGGAAACGGTTGTTTACTAAACAGTGATTACATTTAACTGTACCATGCTGTTATAATGAAGGATTGACAGTTCGTGGTTCACTTTTTGTCTCATATTCATCAGTTGTTCATTGTTGTTCAACATTCTCATTCTATAACCACAAACACCATGTTTCTCTAACCCTGACCTGAAGTGGTTGGTTAGTTGTCTGGTTATTGTCTTACCTGTTCTTCTGATTACTGTCTTAACTATTCTTCACCCAGTAATTAGCTTTCTCTTTCAGTCACTGTAGGAATAATCAATTGAAAATAATGTGAAAAATGACACTGAACATTTTGTGGATACATATAGTATGAATGTTTGGTCAGATGTGATGGAACATTACATTTTCCCCAGCATACCAGAGCTTTTCAAATACTGTAACTACTGTATATCTAAAAATAATCAATGGAGATTTTGATTTAAGCTAATAATATAGTTTTAATTCAAGCATTTCCAAGTGTCTTTAAACCATGGATTGTTTTCACATCGACAGTTTAGTTACAGATCAGCCACGTTCAAGGCAATTACTCCAAAAAGAGCCTATAGTGGCCTATACACCTATAGCCAGATACTCCCACTAGTTACCAGTACCTATAGTGCCCTACAGGAGTTTTCATTTTAGTTCACATCAAGTAACTAAGAAAAATGCTTTGCTAAATTAGTGTCAGAATGTTTAATTAATAACAATTTTTCTTTGGGATGTAAAGCCAGTTAAAGACTGATATACTCAAACATGGCAACACGTCAATCAAATATTTATGCTGACAGCCATGTTAACAGCTCAAGAACTAATGATACATCATTATCATAAACCAGATTTTGTTTCGTCAGGATCTATTAGCTGATAAATCACTCATACAACATGCAAATATACTAATATACTAATATACAAAAAAACAAACAACAAAAAATATAGATGGCTAGAGTAAAATGCTGCAGATATAAACTAATTTGTTGATTGTGATGTATTATTTAGATTTGTTGAAAATATTCAACTCCAGATATACAGAGATTTAATCCAAAAAGGCCAATCGGCGACGTTTGCTAGTAGTGTGTTCTGATAAACCTATTTTAAAGGCTTGTGATGCAAGTGGAACAGGCTCATAACGATGACATTGCTGTGTTTGGCACAGGGGTTTCTCTGTTACTCTGGTATAGCCTACTAACGTTGTCATTTTCCTGACCTGTAACAACAAATCATAAATCATCATAAACTTCACATTCTAAGCCTGTTGTTCATCCTCTGCTATCATCCAGATGTGTTCTGAATTTCCCTTTGTTAATTTAGATTTTAGAATGGCATCGTCAACTCATTTCACTCACTTGGTAAAAGAATAAAACTTTCATAGCGTTTAATTAAATGTCCTGTTTTGAGGTGAGAGGGAGAATGAGAACTGTGAACTTCACAGCTCAGCTTTGTTCTGACGAGGGAACTGAAGTCAAGGTTATTTTAGGAGAATCAGTAGCAAGCATTTAGGATTTTTTTTTTTTTTTTTATATATATAATTTGATTCACAGATATTAGATTAGAACACTGTCTTTTGTCTATCTCTCACCCAGACAGCTCTAATGTCCTATTGTTGGTGCAGGAGTCGGAAATGTCATTTATTTAATAGTTCATATAAATTTATCTTTATAAACAAAATGTTGTAGTTTCTACGACTTTACATTCATTCCCAGGCCATTTTTTGTTATTATATTGCGGTTCTTTTCCACTGCAGGTGCTTGTTAATTGATCAAATTCATTGATAGTGCATCATGCTGTGGCGGTTGTTCTCTCTCTCTTAGGGTCTCTTCAGGTCGATCATGTTGTGGTTCAAGTGTAATTATCCTTTGGGCTATTTGGGTCAGGTCTGGCTTTTCTTGGTTCCCCTTCAAATCGGACCTGTCGTTTTGAAAATTAATTTATGCAAGTTGGGTGCAGGTAGGTTTTCTATGGGTCCTTTTCGGGTTGGGAAGACCTCTACTCTGTATCCTGTTTTTTTTTCCGTCTGTATCATCTGACAGCACCTTGGCTTCAAGCTACACACTACAGGTAATGTCATGGTATCATCAGGCTAGTCCACAGGCAGACTCTGCGAGCCACTCTCATTCACTTAGAGTATTGTCCTGCCTTCAGTCTTTGCTTTGATCCCTCGCTTTGAAGCTGTTTTAATGGCACACATAAGAATTTCTGTCTAGACACACTAATAACCTTTGAGTAGAGAAACAATAACCAGGAATTGTCTGTTTTGAATAATATTCCAAAGTTCATTAAAGGAAAAGCAGAGAAAAGCATTTCAATCCAAAGGAGAAAGAGCACAGAATGCCTGATAAAAGAGGTGGAAATTAGTTTCATCTAAAAAGGCACAATTTAGACATAAAAGTAAACAAAATCATCACATCACCACCAAAATTCCGCTATCATAGAACCTGCTATCATGACCAGACCAGCTGACGGGTCTTTTAATACAAGGAGAACACAACAGCTGAACCTATGATATAATTTTTACTGCTAAATGTCAGTAACACAGGTCTAAAACAGATAGATCTACATTTTAAAAAAATCAAAATCTGTTAAGAAAGACATATATGTAATTTATATTTTATTTAATAATTAAAAATCCAATTAAACTTTGAACTTTGGGCCTTTTCTTAAAATGAGTCACTAAAGTTCAACTTTAACCTTAAGTGAAGCAAAAAAAAAAAAAAAAAGAAATCTTACATGAAAATGTGTTGACTTGCAGGATTATGTATAACATGCTATCTCTTGCTGAAAATTTTGTCAGGTAGGAAGGATTAAATACAGCAAGATTTCACAGTGATAAGAAGTGAGCTGTGAGATTAGATAGGAACTGAATGCATAACAAGCTGTCAGCGCTGTCTAAAACGTATTGCAGCAAAACTCGGGATAGATGGCCAAGCACATCCAACGTTTCAGCTCACAAATGTACTGAAAACACCTAATTAAAAAGATGCTCAAACTTTCCAATTGTGTGAGTGCAGATGAGCCAAATTAACCATAGCTCACTCTCTTTCACACAATCATACAGATGCACGGCCACGTTACTAGAATACCAAACTGGAATGATTTATTTTTTGAAACATTTAAAATACGTTGGTTAGACAAAGTGCAAATGTGCTGAGCCACCAAAAAATAAGTAACCAGAGAAGAGACTGCAAGAACTTTTCAGTATAATACTAAACATGCAGTGATTATAAAATAAAAGTCTTAATATGACAGACATACAAATAGGAATATTTCACTGAGTAGTTGTTTTTGCAAAGGTGTTGCTTCAGTTGACTTCAAAAACAGGCTTTGTTCTAAAAGCATTCCTTAAATGAGCCCTAAGTTCAAATTAGTGACTCTCCACAGTATCTCATGCTCCGTCAGTTGGCCTTGAGTTTTCTGAGCTTTCCTTCTATGTGAGTTTTATCTGCAGTTATTTCTAATTTAACAAAAAATCTCAAGGATTAAATGACCAAAGTCAAGCTTTTTCACCCTCACACTCTTTCTCTCACTCTTTCCTTTTCAGAATTGTGGAACCGTGTGCTTCATTATGCCCTTTAAATATGAGAAACATTAAATTCAATTCCTTAATTCTCAGTAAAGATGACAGCAAACGCTGTGTCTTTATTATTTCTCCCCATTTTCAGCTTTTTGTGACCTGAAACGTACCTGACTCTGCACTTCCTCTCAGCTCTATGGACCATTTTAGCATCTTCTTACTTATTCTAGTTTTATAGCCAAAAACTATAGGTTTACCTTCACTGTTCTCATCAAACATCCTACTAGCTGCTCCAAAAAAAAAAAAAAAAAAATTCCCCAAAACAATGGCAGACAAGTAAAATTAGGCCAACGGTTCAGATATTTCCGTCAGTAGTTGGTAGAGACCAAAACAGAGCTATAAACAAGCGAATATTGGACTTACATTGATAAGGTGACCAGAAACATGACTCTGTATCTGCTAGATGTGGAAATAGGCAACTATTTACTGAAACATTTGTCATATTAACTTGAAAGGCAATCATGTTAATCAGTTGTTTAGATGTTTCAGTCTGGATCAAAGTAGCAGATTGATGTACCAACCAACAGACTGACATTGCCCTCCTTAGAGCTTAGAGTAAAACTGGACTATAAAATATGGAAATACTTTGTTGTTCCATATGTACAGGATGAAGTTGACAGTGAGTGAACATGTTTACACCTTTACATATTCTCCCCCTTTTCAAGCTGTAACATACACTCATCCTAACATAGGGCACACATCAAGAAAGTGGTAGAAAGGTAAACATAATTATCAGATTCCACACAGGTCATCTGTATCCTGAAGTGCACTTGGATAAACTTGCCTCCTTACTTTCATCAACAGGATGTACCCCCCGTCCTACAAACACATGCCATGGCACATTCAAACCAATAGGCTCCCTCTGCTGCTCCGTCTATTCTCTTCCTTCATGCCCACGCCCACACATACAGAAAAAAACACACTGTAGTACCATTCAAGCAGCGTGCTTTTCTGCCAACCACTGGCAGGATGTCTCACAATAACATCTGTGGGCTTTCACGGTCCAGCTTCATTATGCAATCTGTATTCCACATGGGAATAAGTCACAGAGCACAGCAAAGATAAGATTGTGCCTATTCCTGCCATGTGGCACTCAAACACAAGCAACTGCTCCTTGCTCAAAGCAGTATGCAGCTTTTTGCCTTGTGGCTGAAATGGCATTTTAAACCGTGCCCTTCTCCCTTCTGTTGGTCAAGCTAGCAGCATTTGTCACTTATCTTGATCAGCTGCCTGCCTCAAAATAGCATCAAGCAGGGCTGAGGTAACCCAGCCAAGCAAATGACAAACATGGGCTAATTTGAACCAACAAAAAGAGTCTTCAGTTATTTCTCTTGCACATTTCTTTTTCTTCTTAATGTTTCAGCTAGCAAAATGAACTCCCATTTACAGATCAGCAAAGGCATTGCACGAGTCACTCATCAGCAGAATGTTTTCACCGTTTCGTCACCTTATCTAGTGTGTGATACTTCATTTACAGGGTATGTTTTGAAAACAAACTGAATTACATAAATGTGTACACATAACTTTGCAGTTGATTCAAATGAACTAAGAAGTTTGCTGTTGAGCCTTCAAAGACTTAAGTCCCATCTGGCGTACAATTTATTCTGCACTGTTCCTGTCACACATGACTATAAAACAGAAATACTGGCAAGTCTTATTTGAAAAAGTGACGAACCTGGCAGCATCGCTTGCCAATACCTACAAATATGTAGTTTTATCTCTTTGTCTGTGTTGTGTTTTTTTTTTTTTTTTTTTTTTTTAATTTAAGGAGCAGAGAAAATTCACTCTAATTCCCTACACACATGTTGGTTTTGAGTTTGGAGTATAGATGAAGTGGTCAGATAACTTGCTTCAGATCAGAGTGATAAACTGTTAATTTTGAGATGAAAGCTGACAAGATGAAAAATTAATTGAATTTTTTTTAAGAAGAAAAAAGTTTAATCACTTTTTCTTGGCTATTAGACAACATTGAATTAAAGGCCAACGATAAGAACTACAAAAAGATGCTGAAACATTTTAAGCCTATTGCTTCATTTCTGCATCATATACTGGAGGAACATGAAATGCAGTTGGAGTTGATTGTAGTACTTCAGATAAAAACATCACCAAACAGAAACCTGTCATTCATTATAATCTTATAGTACGCAAGGCAACATGTAAAAACACACAAAGCATGAGACCCACGCAGACACATGCAATTAAATTACTTTCATTTCCCATGAATCTGCTGACAAGCCACAGATCAAATTCAGGGGTAACCACGGCAACAGTTATTGGATCTCACATGAATTTTATCAGACTCATAGAACCCCTTGAGGTTTTTGCTATGACTTCTGATCTCATACATTGTACGATCTCAGGGATTAAGGTTACAGCATGAGCAGACCACAGAAGCAGGTTCAGACTGTTGACTGATGCTACCTTGGAGTTATCAGAACCCTGCACCACACCCAAGAGAAGGAGCAGAAACACCTGGATGATGCACTTCAAACGTGTTGATACTCTAAATGGACCTTTGTGAAAACAGCTGCAAGATGCAGGAAGAACATCAACACTGTTGGATGTTAAGAAAAGAAGAATAAAAGCAACACCATCTTCTTATCATATGTGTCTGAAGGATCTGAGAAACTCAGAAGGATCTTCAACAAACTCCACATGCCTGTGTTTTTCAGACCCAGCAACACACTGGTCCATCTGAAATACCAAACACCCAAACGAGAACAAGAACAGCAATCTAGCGTATGCAGTCCTATGCAGCGAGGAATGCATTTGTATGAGACTTATTCCCTTATTGGTGAAACTAAATAGCCAATGAACAAATGCATGGCTCAAAACAGGAGGGCCAACTCCTCAGGTCAAAACTCAGCAGTTTACCTACACCTGAAGGATAAGGGACACTTGCAAAGGGAAGTGAAGGAGGCTATTTATGTTAAAGTAGAGAAACCGGCCCACAACACCACTTATCCCCCACCTACAATGCTGTCCTTTCATCCATTCCCAGGTGATTTAGCAACCATTCACTCTTGGCCTCAGGTGACTCCAAGAACTGAAATGATTGTCCTTACAACAGCCAGGAGCAATAATGACACCTTGGTCATTAATGAAGTGGCCAAGTGATTTTTCTTTCTTTTCAAGAAAGAAACACGACTAATTTTTATGTTTAAGAAGACAAAGAGTAGACTGTGTCTTTTGCAGTTCAAAACACTCCGCTGATTATTTGTCCAGGTAAAGAATCTAGCTGATTGTGTCAAGTTATTTTCGTACATGTAGTTAGCAGTTAGCTCGGTAGTTGTTTAGTATAAAGCTTGTAATAATTTTCATGCATCTTCTTCTATATAGTATATAGACTTTTCATGGTTAAGAAGCTCAGTAGACAGTGACTCACCAGACCTTTACCATAAGAGTCCAATAGATGCAGTTTTAATGGCCCATAGTTCAAAATGACCAGAATAAATCTGTGTGAGTTGTTGATCAATACCAGCAACTCAGTGATTGCATTGCCAATGGCTGAGGTTTCATGCTCTCAAAACTCATTTTCTGGCCCAAACTGTATTTGGAACAAAATATTCCCTGCCTGTACACTCTGCCACAAACACTCACACTCGTCAACGATGAAGGACAATTCTGAGTAAACTAATGCGAAGAATGTATTTCACTTTCAGTCCTAAAATATTTTCAGCAAAGTCCATCTATTTATCCATTTTCTAAACCACTTTTGCTCCTCAGGGCTTTGGGGCTAGTCTGAGTCTATTCCAGCACATACTGGGGGAAAAGTGGGTTGCACCTTAGTAGATAGCACAACCGTCACATATTTATTTCTCATAATCAGCAACCTGTGACTCACTGGCTGTTCTGTTGGAGTATTGCACTACACTACACTCCGAAGTTTTACTCGCTGTAAACTGCGGTTCTAAAATAATATAGACTAAGTTAATCAGTCTTTAATCAAAAGTAGCAACATTCTCTATTAAAGGATCTTTTGTTCTTTGAAGGAATATCAGGACCACATCTTAGTGATAAATAGAGGATATTTATTACATCCAAATGTCTATGAAAAATTAAATCAATGAGGCAACAATGAACACATAAAGAGATCAGAATCAGATGAAAAATATTAATCTTTGAATGAAATTAACTGATTCACTCAGTTTGGTGATAGTGAAATGAAGTGCAGGACTCAGAATTACCAGAGAATGGCTGAACGCTAGGGGAATGAATAATTTCTTTAGAGCTTAAAATTAATAATGCAAAGCAACGCTGCAAAGTTTTGCCTACTTTGCAGCATCATCACGGATGTGGACCCCTTTCAGTTGGACCCATTGTGGTTGAGTGATACATCCTCTGATTGTTTCTTTATTTCACTGAAGTTGGTATTTGATAACCTTTAATATTTTCACTTTTCAGGCAGACCTTTCCATCGTTATTAGGTAACAGTGTGGTCACATGGTCACATTGTGTTATATTTTAAATTTCCTAACTTTACCATCTTACTTTGGACAAACATTAAAGTTGGACAAATTTTCATAAAAACATTTGCTGAGTAATTGGACTGTTGAATAATTAAATGGCTATATTCATGTTAATTCAGACATGTATTTTAACCAAGGAGAAAATCAGTGGAATGTTACTTTGGCAGGTCTAAGCCAATTTATGGCAGACATCTGTTGAGTCCTTATCAGAGAAACCTCTCTGAGTGTTACAGGAAAAAGAGGGCAAAGACAGGAAGGCTTTTTATGCTTTTCATTCTGATAATTTACAGTTTGCTGAATGAAGTCTTTGTTTTGGTTCCAAGAGCACTTTATCTTGTCTTGTCCTCATCTGTAAATTCACATCCAGGCTAACCCCAAAAGGTCTTAAATAGAGTTTGCATCCTACTGTTAATTTAATTATCAAGTGAAAACGCTGGCTTCTCCAGGTTGCAGGATGGTAGATTCTTCCCTGGCCTCTGTTAATTCTTGGCAATTTTATTGTGGGAGGTGACATAGGGGCACTTGGAAAGTTGGAAGAGTCTTCTGCCAAAGTTTATTCTTTAAACCAACCGTTTATCTCCCAGTGGCATTCAGAGAAGGAGGGGTGTCCTCACTACTACTCCATTACGTGCTTGGATGCCTCAAGTGAATTACAGAAAGGTGCTGAAAGTCTGATACCATGAATGGATCAGTAGGAATGAACATCCATTTATTTTCTGAAATGTATTCACTAACCTCAGATGAATGACATACATCCCACGGTCCTGCTGTCTGTGAGCAATATAAAGAAAATCAGAAAGTCTCATCCCCACAAGATGAGCTAAAATGTGAATCATTAACATAGATAAGCAAGCATATATTTGTGTTATTGATTACCCACTATCCATTGAGTTGGCTGGTGATATTTACAATACATTCTCGTCTATTTTAAATGCAACAGACATTTTAATGGGTGGTACCCAAGCTGGCCTTTGAGAGGAGAAAGCTGGAGTGGTACAGTCAAAATATATTGTAAGTATTCCAATACATTCCTTACTGCACCCACAATGCCCATTTCAAAGCTGAAATTACATTCTGTTAGATACTGATATTTTTGTGTGCATTACCATTTGTGCCAGAAAACTAAAACCACCCTAAGTTGTAGAACAATCACTTGTCTTTCCATTAGTACTCTCTGTAGGCTTTATTTAGTCACAGTATTTCAGGGAGCCTTTACTGTACACGGGCAATAACAACACTGTTGCAAATACCACATGAAAAACAGTCTGACTGCACAGAGAAAGTTTCTCTGTCTTCACATTAAATCTGAATTCAATGTGTGAACACGAGAGCTGATCCTGTCCCAGTTGTCATTTTCATATGTCATAAAATATGTCCTGAAGAGATTTTTTAGCTGATAATTAACAGACAAAATGGTGATGAAATGGAGTTTTGCTTAAGTAAAAATGTCCTGACATAGTAGCTGGACCTCACAACGCAGATTGTACCTTTAGCGATTTTACTGTATAAATCTAGAATCTGTGGAATCGCTTGTCACTTTGGTGTGTAGGAAAATTCAGAGGGTTAGACCCTGGTGATACCAGTTACAGATGTTTAATAAACTGAAAGGGAAGGAAGCTTATGTGGATGGCACTGTTAGTGTGAACCACCCATTACAATAAAAAGGGAAATAGTGTGACTCATTCCTTGAAAATCTTATATGTAAGGACATGTTCTGAGAAAGAATGAGCTGTAACTCCAGTGGTTTAACTTCTACAGATGTATTTTAAGAGTCTGTGATACTGCCGTCGGGTGCTGTTACAGGTTCAACAGAGAACATTTCTGACCACATCTAACCACACCCAGCGTCACTGATGGCAGTGAAACACAGCTTCTCAGCCTGGTGTTGAAGTAAATTACTCTTTGCAGAAGGTTGTCTATTATTAGATGAATTAAGATGTTAGATTTCTTTTTACTGTGTAGTTTGGGCTTGCCACAAGTTCCTGCAATCCCTACTCATACCCAGGTCATGATCAAAGAATTATCAAAGAGTACATTTCTTGCAGAATCAGCAAGAGCACGGCAGACTCCTGCCTTGATGTGTCAGTTTTGTTGAAGGAATAGCTCCCAAGGACATCCATTTCCTGGGACAAGTTCTGGAAGACAAGATATGCCAGATTTGCTGGACACTAGATTGATTTACTGGACAGCTGCCCAGGTGAAAATCTTAACAGGACACCCAACCAGCCATGAAGTCACGGGGCTTTGAATGTCAGGAAAAAGTTGAAGTCATAAAATAAGACTAGGGTGAAAGTCATTACTGAAAGATTAGTTTCACCCCAAATCTGTGCATGACACAGATGTCCCCTTATGCCTGTCCATGTAGATGAATTCATTATGTGAATTGAAAATTTCTTTTACAAGGATGATGTATTGAGAGCAGTTGGCACTTGCATCACTTGCTTGACACAAGTCATTATATTATCTTTGGGTACCATAATGACTCTAACAGAACTAAAAGAGACTTTGTGAGTCACCAGCTAAAACTGTCAAGGAAAAAGAGGAGCATTATGAAGGATGAAAAGAAAACATGAAAGGAAAAGAGGTTGAATGAGAAGAGAGGGGTGAGACAGAGCAAGAGGGGTAAAATACAGATGTAGCAGATACTACACATGACTTTAAGGGAAAACAAACCAAAGACAAACCAAATTAATCAGTATTGTAATAAGGAGTAGTAAGCTCTAGATACAGGGGTCTCTGCTTTGAAAAAATACGCAGGATCATGTTTGGCAATAAATGAGAATATGTATTTATTGCTAAATGTCTACAAGCAACTGAATAAATGAAGAAATAATAAGGAACACATGACAAAGAGGTAAAAATAAAATGGATCAATAAAGTTGATCTTTGAAAGACAAAACTGGTCACTTCAGAGATTGGCAGAAAATTAAGGGACAATCTGCTCTCTAGCACTTAAAATCAGCGGTGCAATGCACTATATGACCCGTAGTTGTTGACTTGCCACTGTCCCAGCCCATTGATGCTGGGATGCAGACATTAAAAATAACAACGGACGGATAAAGGGCTACTAGTTGATCTGGCGACCTCTCTTCAGCGTGGACGAAGCAGAACCTTATGGCTTGTGAGGCTCTTTAATAACCAGGCAGGAGTTACTAGCTATACAGACCAACTTCTTGGTCTGTTGAGGTTGTTGTAGGAACAACCTCGAAAAACAATGTTACACTCATTTTCTGTAACTAGACTGGTTAAACATTCTTGAAAGTAATTTCGTCAACAACCCTCAGGCTTATTCAGTTTTGTGTTGAATTTGCCAACGATGGCTTGTTTCAGCTAAAGATTAAAAGGTGGACAACTTAAAGCATAAACAATTATTGCAGGAATAGCAGTCTAGATGAGGTAAAATAAGACTGGAGAAAAGTCGTGATGAGCATTGACAGGAAATTTTTGAAAGGAGGACAAAAACCAAAGAGGAAAAACTGAAGACAAGCTAAAAATAAAGAAGAAGGAAAGAAAAACGTTATTGCTATGGAGTTAAAGGGCGGAAATTGCTTAAGTGTCCAGAAACAAAGGGCAGGGTTCTTTTTATGAACTGGCAGGAGATGTGCATTATGGGCCGCGTATTGGCCTAAATTGAACAGCCGCTCCTTTATTGCATGAGTGTGAAAATGTCTTTACTCCAAGAAGATTAATCTGAGTTTTGTGCATAAAGATCACGCACTTTTCAGCTCATGACTATGGTCAGTCAACTATTTAAACATAAACGGTAGGCAAGAGAGTCTTACATAAAATAAGAAGAGCATATGGCCATAATTACAGTGCAGTACATGAAGGAATCATTCAGTGATAGACAGGACTGGTTAACTGGGAGGATGAATTTCAATACTGATAATAAATGAAGGAATTAAACAAAAATTAAACAACAAATTTAATTAACAATATAACAAAGTACAGTCCTATAGGCTAGTCTACTAACCGTACTGTATATTCTAAAGACCTACTATACTTTAAAGATTACAAAAAGCTAATGAGACATATCTTTCCATGGTCACTGGGTGGTGATGTGGTCACATGGCGAACAACAGTTTTTCGAATGACACCTTTGTCTCTGTTCCATGAGCATGATTCCCTTATCTGGACCTTCCCTGAGATTCACAGCCAGTGTCATGGCAAAACATCAAAACACTGGACTTTTCGGGTTGGAGAAAGGTGTTTCCATGTCTGGCCAATACTGACTCAATTTTATTGTGGGAGGTGAGAGGGGCATTTGAAAAGTCCAAGGAGTCTCTGAAAAAGTTTATTCAACCCACCTCATCCCTCAGTGGAATGCAAAAAGACAATGTGTCCTCACTACACAGGGGAGGAAGAAAGAGAAAGAAGAAGTCTGCTGGAAGTGAAGTGCTATAATAAGACAGCTGGGTGCCCACACAAAATGACAAAGCAAGAGCGGAGGCAAAGGGGAAGAAGGAGTGGAAAAGGTGGGCAATACAAAAAAAAAAAAAGACAGAGGAAATAAGCAATGGGCTGGTAGGAATAGAGCAAAGAATAGGACAGAAAAAACAGGGGCAGATTCTAAGAGCAGAGGAGGAAAGAGAGGAGACAATGTGAGAAGGAGGCAGAGAAGTTCTGCTGGAGCAGCTCGTTACTGCTGAGCCAACTCATGCTCTCTTGTCATCTCCAAGAGCTAATTGGCACCTCCAGTGTGAAAACTCAAGCCTGTGTACTCATTCTTACACACACACACACACACACACACACACACACACACACACACACACACACACACACACACACACAGCACACAAACATGTATGCATGTCTGCACAGACACAAACTTAAAGGCATAGGAAAAAAACCTAAACCTCAGAAAAAAAAACCCCACTTAACTTAAGCTGTAATGGACAACAAAGAAAATAACTGATAAGGTGGTGTAGAAGATAAAAGTAGAGGATGTGTTTAAATCACTGTCTATTTAATTAAAGTTTGTCCTCAGTCATGGTTAGGCCTTAAGTGAGAGTTAACTGGTACTGCAGCATTAACATGTGATGTCACTATGGTTACCAGCAATAAAAAAAAACAAAAAAACTGTATACCCTGCACATTCATTTATGGTAGTTCACCTGCGGACTTACAAAAACTATGAGGTGTCCAGATAAAGGATTTTAACAGTTATCTGCCAGCCAACTGAAAAATACTCATGGTATGACCACAAGTATTAAAAAATCTGCAAATGAAATCTGATTTTTTTTAAATCAACAGCGATGAGATCAAATCAGAGGAAGAAAACAAGTGTTCAACATTCATATTCACATACTGCTATAGAATAAGAGAATAATGGTCTGCAATATTACGTGGTCATGCTGTGCACTTCTGTTGCCCACTCAACAGCTTGATGACTGGTGGGACAAATGAGTGTCTCATCCCCTTGCTTCAATGAGCTTAAATGGCGAGCCAGATCAAAGAGGTAGGAAATAGCACTTTCCGAGTTCTTTTTCACAGCTGTGTTCAGTTTTAACAACACATTGCATCCAATTTGCCTGAAGGCATGTATGAGTGAGAGACTTTGCGGAATGGGCCAACAGAAAGCAGCGAGGGAGCACACATACACACATAAACGTATCTCTTAAAGTCTATAAAACATATTAAGACGAGTGTCTGAAAACACTCAAGCTCCACCTGTTGGCTGGAACCAACGATTTCCTTCACAATTACAATTTAAAAATACATTATGGCAGGGGTGTCCAAACTGTTCCACAAAGGGCCGTGTGGCTGCAGGTTTTTGTTCCAACCAAGCAGCAGCAGCACACCAGACTTGACTCATTTAATCAACTGATCTCAGTCTTTAGACAGTTGATTGGTCAAACTCTTTGCTCTTCACTGGTTGGAACAAAAACCTGCAGCCACACGGCCCTTTGTGGAACAGTTTGGACACCCCTGCATTATGGTGTGGCGGTTTAGAGTTACAGAAACAGCAAAAAAAACCAAAAAACAACTGCACGGTGAATTCAAAGTGTGAGAAGGATTGTACAACTGAAGCGCCCCTCAAAAAAACGCTTTGCTCATTCTGTGCATACTGCTCCCGAACTACTGTACTGTAGATATTGACTGTCCAGCAATCCCAACGTCAAGATGTCATTTTGCTTCTGTCTTCATATCACTTAACTAGGCTAACCACATCCTGACACCAGCTCGCAGTTCATGTGCAAACATGAAATTGAAATGACCTTGGTCATCTAATTCTTAGAAACAACGTGAATAAGCATATTCCCAGAAATGTTGGACTGCTGTATTTCTATAAGTCATATCTGGCCAGAAAGTGAACTGGGTTTATCCTGTTTGATGTATAATTGAAAGATCGATATTTTAGTTTTTTCTAAGATGATTTTTCGTGTTTGTGCCCTCATCAGAAAATCAACCATAAACTACCCAAAGTTTCCATCTAAACAAAAGCATGTCAAAGAGTCTTTTGACATTGTCAGGAAATGTCCAAAAATCCTCCTCTGTAATAGTTGAGAGGATAATTTAAAATTTTGTGAATGTGCAACTCTGGTCTAGATTAGAAATGTCCTGGTTTTGATGACAGAGTATGACAGAGTGAATCTCCAACCAGCAGAACTGGCCTTTTCAAGCTGGGGGCTATCAGGCGGTGGGTCTCACCCTTCTACATCAAGGAAAATGAGACTTCCATTACTGACTGTGGCACCACCTGCTGCTCTCACAATCTCTCTAATCCAAAGATGCCATTGACATTTATGTTTACATTTCTCTGCCTTCCTTTCTTCCTTTCAGTGCCTGTATTATTTGTGGAGGGGGGCTTGTTCTCTGATGTTAGCAAAAGGAGAAGTTACGCCAAATCTTATCAGTATAATAATAATTATCTATAATAACTACCATCATCGTTCATTTCCACCAAGTATCTCTCTGATAGCGCCTACTGAATAGGATTTGCATATATTGGCATAAAAAACAGTCCTAGAACATTAAGTTATATAATAGCTAAGCGTAAATCTGACTTTTTCACACTACGCACACATACTTTGGCAACAATATTACCCAGGTAATGTAAGACATTTATATCAACAATCTGAACCTGTCAGTTGCAAAAACAAGCATTTTTAGTGGGCGTACTCTGAAACAGACAAATGCCCCTTTTGATCACATGGCAGCCATTTCACAGTTGCCAGTTATAGCATTCTTACTTAATATTGGAGCGAGAATGTTTAAACATCTTTCTTTCTGTTGCTGCTGGAACCACCTAAACCACATATATAATGGTTTAGGTTATTATGTGGATATCTTTTTTAGAATCACAATACAGTTTATTTTTGTTTTTTTGTTTTTTCAATTGAACTGGCCTACTCCACAATCTTTCCATGTATCCCTTGCAAGAGTACCCATCGCAACACAAGTACTTTGACTAGGAAATTACTTCTGCGGGTGACATACATGCTTGTTTGTATTTGAGACATGCCTTTACCTCAAGAAATAAATTAAGTATTGCATTATCTTTATAGTAATCCTACTGCTTCCTATTACTGGCCCCTGATACAATCATTGTGTCCCATGAATGAAAATGAATCATCTTCAACTGGTATTAGATGTTCCTTTTGGAAACTTATTCACAAGATCTTAATAATTTATCAACACTAATGTAAATGGTTGATAAATGGTACTATGACTAATTTATTATTATTGTAATATTAGAGCTGAAATTGAGTAGCTGTTGGAAAGGAGGTTCTATTTTAAGTGCAGCCCAGTCTGGATGGTTTGGTTGGAGAGGAAATTATTAGCATAAAACATATTGATAAGAAATGAGGAAGTGTACTCAGATTTATTTTTAATAGTCTTTTACTTATTCTCCTCACATTTGTGCACTTCATTTAGGGATCAATACGACTCTCGCGAAGAGAGAAAGAAGGAAAGAAAAAAGTTTTTTTTTTTCTGATTCACAGCATTTCACTTAGTGCTGATCTCAGTCCATTGCTCTACCCTATAACAGACCACTTTCACCTCAGGGTGACTAATTTTTCACCTCCCACCAGCCAAAGGCCACCGAGTAGACAGCATAACAGGAATCAATGATTTCAAATTGACACTCGGTGCTTTACATCAGGCTTGTTTACCTGGATGCAAACTAATTTTCTTTTAACCCTCATGTCAGTCATCCTGACACCCGACGGCCTATACAAAACATTTATACCCCACACTGGAGCTACCCCACCAACAAAAGAAAGCTGGTCTTGCCTCAGGAACTAGGCCTTTAAATAGCATATTGATCAAAAATGAATTGAGTGCACGAATGAGAACACGGCAAAGCACAAATATTACAAACTACCTGTTCTTGGCTAAATGAAGGTCCGATCAATGCAGGATTAATTGCATTCCTCTCAGATCACAGTGGAATAAAAATGTTGGATGTTGGATTGCACGCTTCTTGTAAAAGGAAAAACAAGATTACTTTAGAAACTTAACCTGTGCAAAAAGTTTGAAATAACAAGGATAAACTTCCCAGGAATATTGTGTAATTACAGCATGTTGCTGTGGCGTTTAGACATCTAGTGAGGAGGTAGATCCAGCACTCTGACTTTGTGGCTGTGGCTCAGCAGATAGAGCTATTTGTCCACTAATCACAGGTTGGTGGTTTGATCCTACAGTTCACTTGCTTAAGTGTCCTTTGGCAAAACACTAACATGCAGATTGCCTGTGCTGCAGCTCACTGCCATCATGTGGCAACCCTGTCTCCTTGAAATGACATCTACATTTATTTACCAAACTTACTATAAAACACACAAGTGGATGTGAACCCAGAGACCAGGGTTCACATCCACAGTCCCACTCTGGTTAGATTTAGGCAACAAAAGCACTCTAGTTAAAATTACGGAGAGATTGTGGTTTTATAAATATCAGATCGCTATCTTCTAAAGCCTTACTGTTAGATGATTTGATTCTTCAGCATAATCTGGATATGATTGGTTTATGCAAAATATGGCTTAAACCAATTGTTTTCTTATCATCATACAAAAACTCATATTGGTACAGCATGTAGTTGTAGTCTTTTAAATGAAATGAGATGTGATTAATGAAAGGACATGTTGCAGATGATTTTCTCAAATTCAGCTTTCATAATAACCTGAGTACCACAAATTTCAAATTTCAAAACATCTATGAGCACATACCACAAGGGCAAGTCAGAAAACACCTATATACAGTATGTCTTCATTCATATTTAAGGTTACTATACACTGAAAATGTCATTAATGAAGTTATCTTTGAAAGACTCTTAGCAGCCTTATGTCCTCTGTCTCCCTGCAAGGACACTTCACCAAAGGTCAGACCTAATCTGTCAATAGCTGGACAGGATGCAGAAGCAGACTTGACTGTGGGTCAAGGAATACCAATGATGCAGCAGGATTATCAATGACCTGAGGGGGTTTTCAACTATTTAAACACGACAGAAATAACCCAATCAGAGAGCAAAGGTCACAGGGAGGCAAGAGGGGGTTTGCAGAGGCACTGAGGAATTCTTGACGTTGAATGAAAATGGTGCCAATACACTTTTATGATGCAAAATTACGAAAGGCTTTGCGTGATCTTCCTCATCAACATGTATTCAATTAAAGGACATATTGATTAAATAGATGCAATATCCCAAAAGGCACAGCTGATGACTTGCAAAGTCAAAACTGAAAACAGACAACAAAGAATCAGGCTAATACTTAGGTGTAGTCAGGAGGCAAAACTGATTTGTCTTTTTGTTTTTTAGTAAAATTCTTGTATGACTTTAGAATACTTTATATTGATGGCTTAGGATTTTGCTTTACAGGACAATAAACTGCTGTTCTCAATTTCAGCAAATTAAAGCTTTTACCAGCAATTCCGAGCTCCTAATGACTCAATCATCATTGAGTCATTTCTGTACTGACGAACCAGTGTTATTAACGAGATTTATTACTTACAGATGTCCTGACCACATTTTATGATGCAATATTTATTTTAGTTCTATTTATTTATTTTATACAACAAACAGTCGTACTTTAGGTCTACATCAGAATTAGCAAAGCATGTTTCCTACATTTTCTTCAGTGTCCTGCGTCCTCTGCTCATGTCCTTCACTGATGCTTGCTGCTGTATCACTGAGACTGAAACTAACCACTACTTTTATATATTTTGCAAACATCTGGATTTATTTCTGATAGGATCCTTTAATCAAAATGTCTGGATCTGCCTGCCTTGCAACATCAGTTACTTTCAGAGTACAGATCATTGTTTATCACCATAGGCTCTTTTGTTAAACTGACTAACTAACTACATGATTCGAGTGGAGGACACACCTACACATATATAGTTATTTATTTATTTATTTATTTAATTAACTTATTTATTTTTAACAAGGTGAGGGGCACGTTGGATATTACACTTTCAAAATTTGATTGGTCTCTCTCTAGTTGGAGGCGCCCTAAGCAAAAAACTAACTCGCCTATGCCTAAAAATTACCCTGGTTTGAAACACATGTATTACATTGAAGGAGACATGTTCTTTTGCTGTAGTTTCTGTAATTCTTTCTTTCTCTGGTTCTCTATCAGAATTCATTGTGATCATTGTGATTCATTGCAAATCTACAGTCAATAGGAGGTATTTCATAATGTACCCTCAGTTTTTGGTGGAAAATTCCTTCACAAAATTTCAACCAATGCTTTCCATCTGAATGTATAATGAACACCTAATAAACTTCATCCTCATCCTTCTCTTGCTGCACTGCTCCAACACGTGATCTGTTTGCTCTGTCTTCTGTAGATTTTCCTGAAATAGAGGAGCAAACTCATTTTGGAAGGACAGAAATCCAGTTAGTCTGCCTATTAACACAGAGAGCTCCTCTGTGATTATTCAGCTGCAGTAAATTACTAGGTGAAGGACAGGTAATAATGATATCAATATGATCCACTAGTCCCTGCTTCAGCCTTTGTCTGAGCCCGTGTTTTCTCAGATTCTACAGGCTGTAGTTGATATCTTGCCTGTTGAGCTTTCAGTAGTAGATGTGTTGAGTTGAGTGAGATTGCTTTAGTGTCAGGGTGAAATTATCTTTATTAATTATAAACCCATACAGACGGTCCAGCATCAGTGTTGCCAAAAATGTTTTTCGGACACTTACAAATTGTTTCCACCTTCAAAACATTGCTCAATCCTCTACCACCACAAGCCGGCACAAACCTCTCAGCAGATATTTTTGCCTCTTTACTGAAAAGATGATGGCCGTCACCAATTCTCTGAATTACTGAGGCAGCCAGTCACCCCAGGTGATCTCACACCTGGGAAGGGAACACCTCTCACCCCCTCACCAAGAGCAAGGTATCAGAAATCCTGACTTGTAGCAGTCCATTCCTATCAACCTCCTTCAAGTCATATCTCCCACCACTGTGCCACCAATCACGTGATAAATCCTTCACTGGCTTCGGGAACATTTCCAACCACATTCAAACAGGCTTGGGTAACACTTCTGCTCAAAAAGCCTTCACTGGACCCTGCTCAAGTTGAGAACTATTGACCATCACCTCCCCATGTCCTTTTTCAATATACATCACCTACTTGAGTCTGATTATCCACTCGCATAGCTTCTCATTTCACTGCTATGGAAACAACACACAACTATACCTGTTACTCCTGCCAGAAGATCTGGCAGACTACTGTAATGCCCTTCAAGCAGGTCTCCCAGCATGCACAGGAAGATCCCTACAGATGGTCCAGAATACAGTAGAGCATCTGGTTTTTGATCATCCCAAAGGGGCACGTCACGTTGCTGCTTATTAACCGCCACTGACTGCCCATGGCTCTCCGAATCAAATTCACTTGCCTATAGAGTGACTTCTGGGCCTGCACCCATCTACTTGAACTCAGTCATACAGGCTGTTGCTCCTTCTTGGCCACAAGCTACCAAATGTTATCAGAGCAATCTAGAGCAGTCTAATGCAGAAATACTGCATTAGACTGATTGTTAATTAAGTGAATGTGTGTTGATTTAAATCACTAAATGACAGCGAAGTTCTGTTCAGGCCATGCTATCCTGGTTTACGAGGATCATTCACAGGTGCTTTTATCTTAGAGAGTTACTCAGCCATTCAAGGACAATGTGCGATGACATGTCAGACATGACCTAGGATGAGAAGTAAAAAATGCATTGAAGAACACTAAGTTCTGATTTTGTTAACAGCTGTAACTGGTCTTGTAAAGCCAGATGAACGAATGATGAAGCCTTCAAAGAACACTATAACACAGCTGTAAGCACACGGCCATATCTTTGCTGTTATAACTTCATATACCATTTGAAGCATTTGCACATACATGAATGCATATACTGTATATACAAATGTATTTATATAAATGTTTATAAATACACATTTGTACATATTCATAAAAGGATTTTGTATGCCATTACTCACATGGATAGCATTTTTAGCCTCCTTGTATAGTGAAAGTGTTTTGATATTGAGCTTCTAGAGCTGAGCTGCTGACTTTTAGTTGTGAAAAAAATGATATATGGTAGACTTTTAATAGATACTCCCATTGGGAGGACTTTGACAAGCTGTCAAAACACCACACCTCTGTTGCTATTGGACATTGTCTTAAATTCTTAAAAGTCTGAAGACATGTTTTGTTTTTCTTGAGCCATAAGCACATTTATAGAGAGCGAGGAATCTTGAGGCAAATTACCTTATTTCTCTTTGTCCTTCCCTGTCGGTGTGTTTGATGTCTATTTTATTGCACTTCTCTGAAATATACTTTTATCAGTGTGGCTGAGTATTTTGAGACTGTACTAATTCTTTGTGTTCCATGTACTCAGCACATATTGAATTAAGATAATTACTCACCTGCAACTGCTGATTGAGAAAAACGAATAAACTAAACTAAACTAACTCATTGAAAGCAAAAACAGAGACTGTAGTCCTCATGTGATCCTCAGTACTGTCTGAATAATGTATATGTTGCTTTATGGATTATCTTGTTTAGTTCTCGTGTGTGAGAGTGCAGGCATGTGTGTGTGCATCCATGTATATGTATCTGTGTGGCATAGAATAAAAGCAAAGAGGAGATACTCCTCCTTTACGTCAATGTTGTGCTTTTGTCTCAAATCAAAACTTGGGGATCTCTGTGAAGTCTTTGGTTGATGTGGAACCTTTCCTGCACATCATTAGCTGCCATTTCAGGAAAAGCAATGGTATAATTGATAACATTGATAATGGCTGTATAACAGTTAAGTGTACCAGCTCCAGGGAATTCTCCATGGTGGCTTACTGGCATTGCTTACTGGCACACTTACCATCAGTGTGAACCTTTAAAGTAAGTTGCACATCGTCATGCACACAAAATGATAGGAATTTAATAATCTTCCAAAGAAAAATTGCTGCAGAACATTCTGCGCGTGGTTCATATGTTAATTGTCTGCTGCTGCTAATGGCAAATGAGAGATAACAACACATTAAAGAAGTCTTTAGGACAACCCTCTTCCTGCCTTAAAAGGATGTTGAAAAACTAGTCAATGCATTTACTACCTCTGGACTGGACTGCTGAAGTTCCTTATCATCAGGATGCCCCGATAACTCTGTGAAAAGCCTCCAGTTGATCCAAAATGCCTCAGTGCAAGCTTTAACAGGAACTACAAAAAGAGATCATTTGTTTCTACTATATTAGCTTCTCTGCACTCACTCTCTCTGTCCTGTCATATCCGAGAGACCTCATTGTACCCTATTACTCCAATAGAACACTTCACTCTCAAAATGCAGGCTTACTTGTGGTTCCTACATTTAAAGGGTAGAATAGGAGCCAGAGCCTTCAGCTGTCAGGCTCCTCTCCTGTGGAACCAGCTCCCAGTTTGGGTTCAGGAGTTAGACACCTTCTCTACATTTAAGATGAGACTTAAAACTTTCCTCTTTGATAAAACTTAGAATTAGTGCTTGCTCAGGTGAGCCCTGAACCATACCTTACTTATGCTGCTCTGGGCTGAGGCTGCTGGGGGAACTCCCATGACGCACTGAGCACTTCTTCTCTCTCTCACTCCCCATGCATTTCTATCACATTGCTGCATGTCCTTAACTTTGTGTCTTCTCTCTCCTGTAGTTTGTGCTTTTCCTCTCTATCCTGCGCGTCCTCTCACTCACTTTTAAAATAATTATCATTTGATGCTGCTATCATTGCTTATGTCATTATTAACAACATTATTACACCCATACATATCACTATTATTACTGTTATTACAACCAGTCTGACAGTGCTTGAATACAACAGTACATGCTTACTCTGTGAAATGCCTTGACATTATATATATACACATACATACATACATACAATATATATATTGATTTGTTCCTGTATAAATAAAATTCAACTGAACTGAACCGAACAACAGGATTGACCATTATCAAAGCTTGACCCAAGTCCACCAGTTAAAACTGTACATTTCTCCTTCAAACAATATGATGCATCCCCAACCTATTCTTTGTAATTGCACCATACTGTGCAGTTGTATTTATGGGTACCAAAGATAACTGAAGCCCATTTTCATAAAAACAGTGTTTCTTGGGTCTGAAATAAACCACTGTTATAATTTCTTAATGTGAAAATAAATATTTTCTTGTCATTGTTCTTGGACAACAGTTTTGCTTTCAGCAACAAGATACTTTTCCGGTAGCACAAATAAATGCAATTTAACTGAATATCAAACAGTAATAATCTGATGCTCTGGACTAGCTTGTAAAATGCACACATATATACCATTACAGAACTAAGTAGACATGAAATCACACCAGTGAACATATATTATAGTTTGGCATTCTGAAACCATTTTGTCAGCCAGTGAGGAGTGTGTCCTACAGCGATGAGCAGCACAGATGGTTGTTTTAACAGCAGGTGAGAGAACTTCAAACAAAGCAGGGCGATGTCAGTTAGGGTCTAGATGTTTAAAACATCAGTTCCTGGCGGCAGGCTACAAGGTCATTTTAGATGAATTCATTACTGATTCTCTTTTCCACACAGTTTCCAGGAGAACATGATCATGTGTGGTACATACAACAACGCAGCACATTCACCAGACTTTCTGTAAAAATGTTGTGGATGTGTCAGTGCGTAAAGACACTGTTGAAGACATGCAGTCTTCCACTCTTTGCCAAGACCAGTGGTGAATAAATACAGGTATGGTAGGTATAAAGTTTACAATGTTCACCACCTTCTTGTATTGTTTTAGCATGCTAATATTTGCTAATTATCACTCAACTGATCGTACAGTTAACGTTGTTTCACATGTATTTGGACGATTGTAAAACTTGAAATTTTGACGTGATGGTCATACTCTAGGAATAATTAGGGACCAAAGTTGATTATATTCATCCTGAGGGGGACATAAATGGAGCATTAATAAATCCAAAGTGTTTTAAATGCTTAAAAATCAGATTTAAACAAGACAAATCTTGTAAACCTCTTGTTCGACCTAGGTTTGACTGAGAGAAAGTGCCTCACATAAAGTTTATTTGTGTATGTTAAAATTGTGTTATCCAAATGGATGGATATGAGGCAGAGTGTGAGTGTAGAACAAGTCAGCAGTTTCACAAATGCTGGTTCATTTTACATCCTTTTTTTTTGTAATTCCATTGCTAAGCTCCAAACATAACCACTTGTGCCAGGGTGGGTGCAGTGGTACAGTACAACTGAGGCTGTGTTTATGCAGATCAGGTGGGGCAGTGCAATTTTGGTGCTCATTCACTCATTATTCATTACCAAGCTGGAGGCACTGCCGCCTGGAAGTGTTGTGTGCAGGGGCAAGCCATTGTTTTTGCTGCTGCACCAGCTGTATGCCCTGTACAGACATCTTTGCTGGAGCTCAGGAGGCATACTGAGGACGCCTGCTGCACTCTCAAAGATTTCATTGAGCAAACATGGAATCTAAGGAATGCATTACCTCTCTGGTGTGTATGAAGGCTCAGGTGTTTATGTATTACAGCTAGTGGTGCTGTAAGGGGAGGTGGTATTGGCCTAGAGCTTAGAAAAGTGTGAAGTTAAAGATTAGCACTTGCCCCTGCCTCTTGACCACTGCTGCGTTGCCCAAAAGCAAGGCCCTTTACCCATTAATGCTCCAGTGGTGCTGCTCAGTGGACAAAAGATGAGACTTTGGCAGCTTCCATGTGTGAATATACGTACATTTGTGAAGCTGGATGTTTCCATAAAGGAAATTTAAAAAAAATACAATCACCTGGAGGCAGAAACTTACCAAATGCCATGGATGCAGTTCAGATGAATTTTCTATCTGAATTAATGAATTTAAAAACATCAAGCTTTTGAAATTGCAGAAACTTGAAATGACCTCAAAGAGAGGAATTCAATTCATTCAATCTTGACTAAATTTATATATATATATATATATATATATATATATATATATATATATATATATATATATATATATATATATATATATATATATGTAATCTCGTTCCTAATACGTACCTGAACGTAGAAGGAATGACAATAAAGTTCTCTGAATCTGAAATATAGTTTTTTTTTTTTATAAAATGGCTGCCATTCTTTGTCTGCATACACCACTATCGGTTAAAAAAAAATTCTTCCCCAACAAAAGGCTCACTACAAAGTACAACATAAATCAAACAAGAGGAAACAAGTCCCTCAAGAACCCACAATGATCTTTGTGCAAAAATCAATCAAATGAGATATTATAAAGGCATCGCTCATTTTGAATGATGATGGCTTCATTATGAGTTCCACCTTGGCTCAGAAATGAGACCTTGGGACAAAGAAGGCAGAGACGAGTGGGACAGATTGGGGTGGGGGTGGGGGGTAGGGGTCAGAGCAGGCTTCAGGAGAAGAGAGGCAGAAACAGATGAAGAGAGACCTGAGAGGAATAACAAACAGTGCGCAGGAGGAAAAGATGTAGAACGTGAAGGACGCAGTGAATTAATGTTAAGATAAAGACATTGGGGACCAGTTCTGCAATTCCGCAACTGTTTTCTCACAAGTACAGGAGGATGGGGAGGGCCATATCTGAGTGTGAGCAAGTGAGCGAAAAGAGCCGGCACTATCTGAGTGACATCTGATGATGGGCACTTGTTAGCACTGAATAATTGTCATTAAACTACTATTTAGAATAGGAAAAACAGAAAAAATGGCTAAGGTAAAGAAAAGACAAAGTACTGTTCATTCAAAGCATTATAATTTGACTTCTACATTCCAAGACAAGCAAATTTGACACTTTTTTTCCCGAGCTACTGTATGGTACCACCTCTGACAGGAGGAAGCCAAGTCACCAGATGTTGACCTTTTGCTTCTGTCCAATCGGTGATACAGAGGGCGAGAGCCAAGAATGCAAATAAAGATACTGAAGCCAGTGGCACAGCTCTGACATTCAATCCTCTGTGGACAACTTCACGAAGGACATGGAAAATCACATATTACGGGGATTTGTCCACAGTTATGAATAAGAATCAGAGAATGTATTTTTTTTTAAGTTTAGTTCAATACAACTCAATGCACCTTTTTTATTCCTGTAAGAGCAACTGTATGCATCAGTTCACCTCCCAGATCAACAGATCCCAGTAGACAGGAAAGAATTACAACATGAATGTCTCTAAACAACAATCAACAAAGATACAGAGTCCAAAGGATAATAAAGCCACGGATAAAGGCATTTAAAATAAAAACTATTGTAATAATTTCCTTGTTGATATATGTAGCAGTGACTGATTTTCTGTTGTCTGTAACATTTTCTGCTCAGTATCGACCAAATGTAGTGTACAAACAAAACATGTCTTCATTACAATGCCATTTGTCCTCCCTGCTGCAAGTTGAGTAGCCAAACTCCCATTCATTTTCTGCATTGACTTTATTAAGTTGATATGAATTTCTCCTGATTGTACAAACAATGAGCAACCATGTTGGGAAATGGTTCTTTGATACACAGTAACAGGTACAAGGCTGTAAAGATAAAAATGGAAGTCAAGCAGAACTTCTACATCTAAAACACATCCTGTCACAGAGACTGAAATTGTGTTGTTTGCATCACAAACCACAAGCTGAAGCTAATCATAACACTTTGTAGACACCTGATTGTATCCCTTCATGTACAGAATTTTGAATCTACAGTGCAGCATTTTATTGTCACATGCAGTAGTAATGTGTTGGATTTGCTGATTCATGCCCCTGACTGACATCTCTGTCATAGGAATGGCTCTTGAGGTTCATTGGGTATCCTAGTATTACCGCTGTAGAACCACTTGCCATTCTCTCACCTTTCAGAAACAAAGTTGAAATATTCATAACGCTTTTAAAATAATATTTTTTAGCCTATTGCCATAATACAAACTATGGTATTAGACGGGAACACTTAGGTAACAACAAGAAAAAATCTTTCAAACGCTACTGCTTAAGGTGAGGGGAAGAAAAAAAATTTAAAAAAGAGGCAAAAAACCTTGCAAAATTAGAAACTTCGCCAATTTAGCAACTACACCAAAGCAAACATGCTGCAGATACTACAGTAATTCAACCACCAGCCGTGTCCTGTCGCTACATAAAGCTCTGAACAACTTAATTCCAAAACATGCAGCAAAATTACCAGGCCAGCCAGCAACAGTAAGCAGATGGGAGCAGCAGGGATGAATAAAGAGCTGACAGATATAAATTATCAACCACTGTATCTTATCCTAAAGAGTGTCCCTGACATCTCGATCAAGTGACAAGAAACTGCAACCACTCTATCCAATGCTACAGGAACAAATCCTCAACTGTCAAAGCAGAGACACTTGTTGGGCGGACCTAGGATCCTTTCTAAAGGGACTAAAGTGTTTGAAGGACCGCCACTATCTGCAGGACCCAACAAAACGTCCTTTGATTCACTTCATCATTGTGTTTAAGGCTGCCAAGTGTTCCAAGCACTACAACAAACTAATCATATTTCGTCTAGCAAACTGGATAGCACCTTGTTGGCAAACTAATCGGTCATCTGTTGAATTTCATTGATCTTGGAAAACAACTGACTGTTTGTTGGCAGGTAAAACAAAGAATACAATACACAGTGATATCTCCAAGTTCCCCATCTTGTCTGTATGAAAATTTTGAAAACTTAGAATATTAAGACCCTCTTTTTTTTTTGAAGGATTTCATGGGTATGTGAATAAAGACTGATGTAGGACAACTGATATTACCACAAATGCATTATAATGAGATTTTCATAGACAATGGTATTTTATATACTGTAATTTAATAACTGTTCTATGTAATTTAAGCAACAGCAACACAATTCCAACACATCCATATCAAGTTACTTGTTTAACATAGTTTAACCTAATTCCTATTAGGTTACAATTTATTTTTCAGTGCATTAGTTCTTTCAATTTTCATGGTTAGGTACTTAGTACTGAAACAAGCAGAAGTCTCTCTTCATTACAAAATCTCATTTCTCTTCGTTTTCTCAGTGGGAGCACCAATTAAAGCACCTCCTGAACAATTAACAGAGTCAGTAGTAGTGTCTTGTGCTTCCTTCCTCACATTGACAGGCACTACACAGGCATTTATGACTATTTCTTTTTTTTCACTGTCAGTTGTTTGTGCATTGATGGATCCTGATAATGGTACTGATATGATATGTTGCGCGAGTCTGGAAAGCAGTGGAGTAAAACGAGAAAAAAAAAGAACTTGGAGTTCTGGTTGAAGCGAAGGCAGCTTTGAAAGTGGAAGGGCACACTTTTCTCATAATAGAACAGCTGCTACTGTCTGAGGAAAAAAATAATCAATGTAGGAGATTTCTGGTGTTTTTTGAACATTTACTTACTAAGAGCATGTATTAAATTGACCGCTTCCACAATCACACTACACTAGACCTGCTGCTAGCCATTAGAAGTCAGGAGGCTACTGAGGGAGTCAGAAAGGTAAAACTCTGCTGTAGTGGTGCTGAATGAACAGTTACTGTAAAGTTACCTTCTCATGTATCTTCCAATTTGCTGATTCTTTGGTTTTCATTCTCTCCTTTTTTTGACCTGTTATAGCCTCTCTCTCACCCTGTGTGGGCCTTAAATAGCAGATTCTATCCCACTGACGCCCACACGTTACATTGCGCAGTTTTCTCTCTGGCAGACAGTGTTGATAAATCAGGCGCAGCGGCTATTTGTACAAATTTCCATTCCCTTCTCTCATTTTTATTATTATTATTATTATTTTATTTTATTTTATTTTTTTATGAAATACATATTGCATGAACACAAATGCATCACTGGTGCTGCATTTATCCTCCAAAACCACAGTGTAGTAGTCCTTCAGTGCATATGGAAAAACAGCATTGGAAAGTTTAGTGCCTAAAAAAACATTTTGCTAATCCTTGGTAAATGTCTTCCACAGTACAGATGGAGGCTTTGGTTCATTAGTTACCTGGAATCATATGGTCTGATTAGAAGTTAAACACATCTCACACACATACACACAAGTGCCGAAAACACAGTACCTGACCGTCACAGTATCACACACTATCACAGTGATGGTGGTTGATATAAATACTAACAAGATAAGGAACGCCATTTGTTTTTCTTGTATACTGCTATATGCAATATGTGTGAAAATGACAATAAAACTGAACTTGAATTTATGACATATGTATCAATATTTTATTTATTACTCATGCATTCATGTTTAAGCAGAATTTAAATATGAATGCATGTTTAAGTTCATTTTTATATAGGACTGCAATAATGATGATTTTCAGTACAGATAATTATTTTCTTGTTCATCATCAGCTCAGTTGATTGCTCACCCAGAGCCCAAAACACATTGCTTGTTTTGTCCAACCAAGAGTCCAAACTTATCAAAATTGTTTAAAAATAAATTAATGAAAGTAATTAAAGGAAAAGCAGCAAATCCTCACAAATCCTCAGAAGATGGAACAAGGCAGGTTGCTTTCTGGTTATAGATAATTACCACATTGTAATCTCACATGTTTTTTCTAAGAATCACAAGAAGCCAGTTTGGTTAATTAATTAATCTACTGACTGGCACAGGTAGAACTGTATCAGACCAAAAATGTGAACGGCAAATATGTAGAATGTCTCCTAAATGCAATGTTTTCAAACTTCCTGACAGTCCAGAGTAATGCACTCAGGACAAATGCACTGTAGCTGTAGCTTATGGGCAAGGCTGCAACCAACAGACCAATTCAATTGCTTGTGTATCCATTTGGTGGAAGACAGATGACATGGAACAACCGCTTTCTCACATCAGCTACACACAGAGGCACGTATTCCACATGAATGATCATGGTCCCTCATTACATCGTGTCTAACACCAATGGGTGATTTTGTTCCTCCCAGTGCTGTGTGGAGATTCCATTACAAGAATGACAATGCCATTATACTTGAAGGTTAACGACGAACGCGCGCTATCAAAACCCCTGAATGGGACTTTCATTTACCTGCTCAAGTGACCCTGCACGCGTTGCACATGAAGTGAGTTCATTTGAGAAAAAAAAATTTTGAAGAATCCACAATCTAAACCATGTAATTCTGAATCATAGATGTAAAGACATAAAGATAAATGGGGACTCAAGAGGATCTGAATGGTTCCAGACACTGCTGTTAGTGTCCAATCCAAAGGCATAGGTTTGGTTTTATCTTTGGGAAGGACAGTTTTTCTCAGGTGGTCATAATTCTACGCACACTTTCTCCATTTTTCTTTTCTCATTCATGCACAGTTAAACAGCCTGAATCTGCAGAAAGGTTGAACATGTTTGCTGATTTAACAAAGTGGACTTGTATAATGTTTTTTTTTGTCTGATTTTAACAGTATTTTATATATTTTTTAAACATTAATACAAATCTTGACCTGATAGCTTTTCAAGAAAATATTACAAGAAAACAAAGGTATAAGACCCTGTAAGTAGTTTGCTACTCTCTTAGAACCAACTATCTACTGTGAGCCATTTTCAGATCTTCTTTCTTTTGGTTAATTTAGGTGATCAGAGCTCACCTGGTATCCTGCAGCTCACCTGTCTGTGTCTATGTTTTTCAAGCTGCTGCTGACACGATTTTCAGAATAAGGTGAGGTCTGGCATTAACAAACAAGCTGTGGCTAATTAACTTTATAAATAATGTTCATGTCTTAATGACCCACATGCAGTAAGAACTCTGCTCTTCATCCACTCATGAAGGGGAATGGAGGAGTTAAATATTTCTCCAGCTAATTTCAAAGAAAACACGTTTGCAACAACAGCATGTGACTCCTGTCCCTGGGACAGGTAGTATAGGGAACTGTTGTAGCTGTCCATTGCTCTGTCCGCCAATCTAGAAAGCTCTCCACACCACCACAAACAACACCATCAACACATCCATGGAAAGAGCAGAAATGAACTTGGCAGGTTCTTGACACCTGTTCTGTGCTGACAATTGACATTGCTCCTCCCTGTATTCTCACAGGTCAGTATTGTCATGGGCAAAAACCAAAGTAGCCATTGAGTAAGTTTTGGATAATAATAATTATAATTATTATTAGTTTTAGACAAATAGATGGAGCGTCTAAAAGAGATGTTTGAGTGGCACTGCAACACCCAACCTATTTTTGTTCTTATCCAAAGGGATTGTTTGCAATCTCCTCAAAAGTTTACAGCTGAATTAATTTAAATTCTCTTGACCTAGATACAGTGTGGTGGTACAGTAATGTGCTTCCAAGAAGCTTTGAGAAACAACTACAAAATATATTTTGTAGTTGGCCTTCTTCATGACACACTAGCAAAAGTGCATTCAGTCTATCTTGCAGTGGGAATTATGGCTATTTATAAAAAATAAAAAAACACACACACACACAGACACACACACCTCATAATGTTTCCTAACCCTGCTTTGTTATTGTCTGAAAAGCGATTCTGAAACCATAGTGGATCATTATCTTCTTCATGTTTTCTGACAGGTAACCTTACAGAGTGAGGTAAAGCAAAGCTCTGCCAACACTTATCACTTCTGTCTGCAAGTACAGCAAAGTATATCACTACATTGCTGTTTATTTTCATTTCATTCACTTCTTTAATTATGTTTGATGCATACAAAGTTGATAAAGGCTTGGATCTCATCACGAGGAAAACCAAGCACAGCAAAGAAGGACCTGGGAGGGACCTTAACAACTTTCCCCTGCAGGAAACATAAACTCAGATACTGGGGTGGTAATGGAGCTTATAAAATGGTATATGAACAAGGTTATACCAAGTTCAGTACAGCAGGGAGTGGAAAGTGACGACAGCAACTTCCCTCCTAGGGGGATACGCTTAAAGCCTACAGGTGGAGTTGGGGCTTTTGAAATGCTAAATGACTACCAGCAGCTGTGGCAGGAGTCACAACATAGTTTTACCAGTGTGGCAGCAGGCTTTGCAGAAAAAAGGAGTTAGCAGAGCACTGATGGTTTAGGTTCACTGCTATGATTGGATATATGTTGGCTGTTGTAGTAGCTGCAGTAGCTAATACCGCTAACATTTTCCTCATACAGCCCATGACAGCAGCTGGTTCTCCACTGCATTGTCACCACCTACTCCTGCAGAGCTTATCAGTTAGGTATTTGCAGAAATGCTGCTCAAACAAGCAGCCTTTCAAAACCAAAAAACATGAATGAACAAACATCATCATCAAACATTATCTAATGATGGAGAACAGAATACACACATCAGTCTAACCTATTACCAACAACTATCACAGTGGACCTGAGATCAATAATCATTATAGGTTACATTGCAGTTTTCTAAATACCATTTTCATTTTCCTGGATATGTTATACAATCCACACAGTGTGATGTATAATTTCCCATGACAGACTCCATTGCCATTTCAAATGGACATAATGCTCAAAACCTTAAATATAATTGTGCCACTCTCAAATTTAAAGCCTTGAGCACAATCCCAAACATCCCTGACACCAACACACCTGTTTTTGTTGACATGCATAATCTCATATCATGGAGCTTTTTCATCACTCTTTATATAACAGTCTTAATTTTCATTTCTTAATGCTAATTCCCAAGCTGACTGTCTAAAACTTGCTGTTAAATCTTTTTCTCTCCATGTTGCTAGTCTGGGTGAAATGCTTTGAAATGCTCTTATCTTTCTTGGTTGCTTTCTTTTTTTGGAATAGAGCTGGATTCTGCAAACTTGCTGTTTGTAAACTGGTATCCACCAGTTTCCTCAGCAAATGTAATTGCATCCCCTGGAAGTTTACTCAGCCACAGTTTGCCTACATCAAGCCCTTTTGATGGCTCTGTGAACTCTTTCCACATTCAGTTGAACTCTAACTCAACTCTGTATCATCTTGGGCATTGATAGCACGACCTACCCCTCTCTCTCTCTTCTGAGTTCTTTTTATTATACTAATGCACTGTAGTTTGTCCCAATTCTTCTTTAAGATACAGTCAAACCTGATCATAAGCTGCTCTTTCATCGCTTGCAATGGTAAAATGACTCAGGCAGCAACACCAGCCAAACAGGTACAATATATCTAGCACTGTGCTCTCCCAAACTTTAATCTCCATGCTCAGTCTCTGGCTGCCTCTGGGCAGGCCTCTCTTCTCCATAGAGATTTTGAATCAGCACTCGTATGTTTGATGACACAAGTAGTACAGAAGTCTCTACAGGCAAACTGTGTTTATGATGGCTGCTACGGTGCAGGAAATCGTCCTTTAATTTTTACCCTTTTAATTTTATGATGCAATGCTGATTTCAAATGACCTTGCAACACATCATGCATTCATGCCCCGTTTCACTTGCTAACCTCACTGTTGTTATGCCGTGCACAAAGTGTGTTTGTAGGTGAGCTATTTCACAGACAATTTAAACCTTAAATGGTTGAGTGGAGCATTAAAATTCCAGGCACACATCTGTGCATGAAACATTACTCAGATCAACTTAAAGACCTGTCACAGGCAGAAATACTCCACACACACAAACAGAAATTCAGCGAACAGAGAGCTCAAACACACAATGTGGATACTTTTGTGAGGCCAGATTTGGAATGAACTCTGATCTGCAGTCCACCTCTATGAATGAAATTTGTTGTTACAGCAAAACACACAAGTGGCCACCAGGAGGGGTGTATTCAAAACACCCTGCTCCCCACAAAAAACATTATACCATAAATCTCTGAGAGCATGTTAGCATGCTGATGTTAGCGTTTTACTCATGGCCCCACTGTGCCCCGCATGTGTAGCTTCATTCAAAACCAAACTAAATTGGAAAATAGTGTCCACCTGGAAAAACACAGTGGCATGTTAGCCCAGAACACTAAAAAAAAGACATGTTTATCCCCATTCAGCCAGTTTACCTGTTGTGTAATCTTTAATGAAGTGGTTGGGTGTTGCAGTATCTTCAAATGCAGACACCATTTTTATACATAGTTGTTAACCAGGCATTGCGCAGTGTGCTATAAACAACCTTCAGACTGAATCTTGGCCCCCAGCAAGACAGCTATACTCGAACTGAAATTCAGACATTGAAATAGATAAACCAGTTACTGCATATTGCATGTATTCTTTAGATGTGATGAACTTATGTGTCCATGACAGAGTATTAAACATGTATTTCTAAAGGTCCTAACTCCATCCTGTATCCATCTATAGGCTCTAAGCTCCCCATGGACGATGATGTTATTGTTACTCCCCAATCCCTGCAGTGTCACTTTGTTGGGGATGACACGGTCAGAGTGCGGAGGCCAAATATTTACTGTGTGGCTATACATTCTGTCTTCACCTAAACATATGAATTGACTGACTGAAAAAGACAGGGCATCCCCCCTCCCCAAAATTTTCCTCACTTGAGCATGCAAGTAAAATATCAATTTCCAAAAGCTAACACAAGCCCTTCAGTAAAGTCAATAACCTGGGTCTGCCTGTTTTACATAACTAATAGAGCAGTGTTGAGGAGAGTCATTGGATGCTAAAACCTCATTATCCCGCCTGACGACCTTGGCACATGTGCTGAATGAGAAAGTAATGGCTCTTAAACGCTGCCAGCACCGCAAGATAGCCCTTTTTAGATGTGGTTCAGAGGCAGAAATCCACGCCGTATTCTGGGAATTGCACTTGTCTTTCATCTGAGAGGAGGGGAAGTAGGCAGTGACATTTTTTACTTTTTATTTGAAGAATGTCAGAATATGTGCCATAGAGGGCTGGTAGTTAGAGGTCTGTGTCCTATCAGACAACATTTTAAGGACCCCTGTTGCATTTCAGCAAACCTCTTCCTCAATGTTGTGAATCCACAGCTTGTCATGTCCATATGGGAGCAGACAGACATGTTTAACACTTGAATCTTTTTGTTTGACATGCCTTTCAGAGTATTGATTAAATATCATGTCTGACTAGTAACACAGCTGCATCTATGTAAATCCACAGTCTGGTTATTGTTGCTTTGAATAAAGCCATAGGGACCTAACATGACTTGCAAAATGCAAAATGAGGAGTGATCTCTGGGTGGAGATTAAACCTGGGGTAGAAAGGTACAGGTCAAAAGGGGCACTTGAGGCCCTGACTGAAGAGTTTGGCAGATGTACACTCCATCAGAACCAGCCTTCAATGCATGGGGACATAGACTTGGCATGTTTCATAGAGTTTTAGAGAGGTGGCACTGGAGCCAGAGACCAAGTGGGTGAGGGAATTTTCCAACTCTTAATAGGTTTATCTGAGACTCAAACACATTAATATTTCAGTCTTTAAGGACTTGCACACACACACACACACACACATTTTTCTCCCAATTATTCTGGTTAATTAGACCTCAAGTCATGTGGAAGTTAGGTGGAGCCATTTTCAAAATTACATGATGTCACTCTAAAACTAGTAAACTAATAAGATGATGAGGTGTAAAGAGGCCTTTTTGAAATGGATGACATTTTTGTATATCATGGTGATAAAAGCACAGATTTGCATTATAAAGTGACAGCTGAACTCCATTTAGCTACATCAGTTTCTGGCTCACTGGCCCTGTTCACACCAGGCATTAAAATGTGTCTTCCCATGTATTGAGTGACCGCTTATGATCAGATCTCATTTTCCCGCTCTGTATGCAAATAAACATGTACATCATTTCTGTTAGCAAATGCTTAGTCAACTGCAAAATAAAAAAAAGACAGTTTCTAACATCATGGACAAAGGTAGCTTACATGATTTGTAAAAGACTTGTATTTGTTTACAATGAGTATGTATCCACATACACAGAGGATGTCAGTAAGTGGCCCTACAGTGCAGTCCAGGACACATTTGAGTTCATACTATGTGGCCCAGACTGCCTCCGAATGTGTGATTGAATCTCAAATATGTCCTCACTGCGTTTTAGGTGCATTCATACCTGTATTTGGAGCTGTCCAGAGACTGGATCACCTGAGATGCATGTTAATGCCAGGTCATAACAGGGCCCGTCACATTCGGTGTGTGTCCATGTCAGGTTCTGCACAAATGAAAAAAAAAAAAAGAAAAGAATAAAAAGAGTGGAGACAAAATAAGTAAAGACCTCAAAATATTGGTTAAAAGTTTGGCTGAAGAGAAGTTGATGTTTTGGTGAAAGCAAAATGCCACAAAGGGCAATAGCAAGGACTATGGACTTAGGACCATGGATGTGTACAGGATACAAGATAATGTTACCTCTAACATAAACCACAATTTTGACTTACAAGCTACAAACAACTCAAATGCCAAACTAACATCTGCATGCTAGCTAAGTAGTGTGGTAACTAATGATCACAACTTACAAGTGTGTCAGGAATGCTGAACAGCAGCACAGGCAGAGGAACCAAATGCAGACACACGGGCAGTCTGATGGAGTGACCAGTAACTTTTGATGACAAATGGCAGGCTTACATGTTGTTGACGTAAGAACAAGCAGGCATTGGATTGATTCACTGGTAGGCAAATAAACAGGGACAGGGAACCGGAGCCTTCACGTGAGGAACATTACTAGGAACAAAGACTGACAAAGAGTGAGGGCAACACAAAAACTAGAGAGTCTAGAGAGGGGAGGACAAAGAGACACAGGTGAAACAAATCAGGGCGGTGCAGACAAAACAATGGCAGGAAGCAAAGGAACATAAGAGATGGTAAGAGATTTCAAAATAAAACAGGAAGCACTACAAAAAGTCAAAGTTATTCTGAACAGTCATGTTAAAACATATATTGAGGTTTTTTTTATAAGTCTGATATTGCACCATGCACAGCCCTTTTGTGATCTCAGCTCATTCACCAAAAGTTAATTAACAGTGAGGATTGTCTTTTTAGGCACCCGTCCTCATCCTCTGTCAAAGTACAAAATCAATTTAGAAAATGTCTTTGGAGGATGAATATTTTCTCATTTTGAATCATATTACAGAGCCATTAATTCATAAAATTAAAAGTGAACTCAACAAAGAATGATAACAGGTTGTCAAATGGTTGAAAAAGACATAGGCAAGTATAGTTTAAGTATTGTGCCTGTTACTGTACCTGACAGCAAACACCAACCTAACAGACTTATACTCAGCAAATATTCCATGTGATGTGTAAACAAAGTGCTGCTTGACTGCAGGCCTGATATTCCAACTCCGGGGATTTGGCTATTGTAGTGTCCCCAGCTCCCAGCTGAGTAGGCACAGTGATTCCGTATTTGCTTGCATCTCTGGGGATTCCAAGTGTACAGAAGGTTGGGCCACAGAGCAACACAAACAGTCTACACAGTGTGGATGGCCTTTCTGTGGCAGACATGGTGTTTTACATTGTGAAAAGACAAAGCGGAAAGATGAACAATCACCTCATTTTAATCAAACAATTACAAAAATACACTCCCTGTCGGGCCAGTGAATTATTAGCGGTTGCTCTTGGATTTGTGCAAATGGGTCATCACAGAGTGTCGCGGTTCATCCATGATATCTCTCTGTTCAAGGCCTGAATCTCTGGCAGGGGAAATGGGATGGCCCCCTGCCCATCCTTTTGACTCTCATTTGTACCAGGGCAGATAGCACAGAACCAGCAGGATTCACAAAGTGTGGTGCAACTGCCAGCGTCTGCATGGATGTTTCCTATTGACTGGACTGACACTGATGCTGCCACCAGACCTCAGTCAGAAGCTAAACAGAGAGAGACTTTTCCCAAAGTCATTTATCTTGTGGGACAGAATGCTACACCACTGCCACCAAAAACATGATTTTGTCTCCCACACATACATCATCTCCCAGCCAAATTATTAGAAATACCTTCCTGAAACTACAGAGCTGATGGGGGGAAAAAAAATCATTTCCTTAGGGCAATTACAGTGATAAGAGGTTTTTTTTAAAAATGCATACAATATACCATGCTATCACCTAGAAGATAATGACTGAGAACCTCATCAGTTCTGCCACATCCATATCTCCCCTGCCAGACTGCAAGATAACTATATTTCTTAACGAATCCCCCATGCCATGTATTTCACTCTAAATCCTCTTTTACGGTTTTTCAGTTCCTGCAATGGCCAAATTGAATTCTCACGCTGGAGATATGGCCAGGGTGACTTTAGAAACTGTCCAAAGTGCAAATAGCCTGTACCCTCACTTTTCACCAGTTCTCTATAAAAAGCTGTTGCTCCTCCAGTGTCATTTTGAAAAGGAGGGACATTGGACATTACAAAGAAAAAAAAACAAAAAACAAAACTACTTTACTGGAAAATACAGGAAAAATTCACCATCAAAAGTACTGTAACACCTTTTGAAAATTTCACTTATGAAAAGGTAAACATAAAGTATTAGCATTAAAATGCATGTCAAAGTACACTATCTATAGTGAAATAACTCGCTGCAAAGAATGTGTTTTGTGTGCTCTCTGTGTGAATTGTGTGCTATGAAAAGCATCAAAAGAGGAATTTCTTTTCAAACTCTGTTCTCAGATGATTATGTGTGCATGCCTGTACCTGCGTCTTACATGAAAGAGAATCTAAACACACTCATTCTTCAGTCTTTCTACATTTCATCTCGAAGTACTAACCTCAGACTGCCATTTAGCAGTAAAAGATATACTGTCACCAGAAAGTCTGAAAAGTGCAGTAAAATAAAAGAATGGGCATTCTAAGAAAAAAACAAAACAAAACAAGAAAACACAAGTCTGAAGTCAAAGGAGGAAATTGTAGTGATCAAGGACACACAGGCGAGGCATATTGGAAGCGCTGTCTGGACTCTGGACGCTTTCACCTTCTTACCAAGCTCTTTCCAGAGGCTGAATCTCTTTGTTGCCAGTGACTCTGAGTTCATCTCTGTAGAGCTGACTTTGTCTGCCAGTGACCGTCATCACCCCTGTTCGTGCCGCTTTTAGTGCTTCTCACTCCCTGTCAGGTTGGCCGAGCCGAGAGCTCACACAGAATCACAAACTAATTGCTTTATCTGAGCCTTTTGTCTAAAGGGTCAGAAATTGAGTTTACTTGTAGGGCGAGAGAGGGAATTATAAATCGAAAGGGATAGGGGAAGAAAAATTCAATTTGTGCACAGCCCTTGTCAGAACCGCTTACTTGCGTGGCTGTTAGGTGTCCAGATTAGGAGGAGGAAAGAAAGGGAGATAACAGCATTACAGCGAGAACAAACACACTCTTGTCTAAAGGGCGAGGCGAGGAGACTAATCTAATACCTGACACAGACATGTCCGAACAGCATAGAGCTGCTTCTGTCAGAAACTGATGTTAACTAGAGTGACTTCATCCACCGCAAAGTATTTGACAGTTATTTTTAGGTCTGCAAATAAAACAAGTAATGAGGGCATTCTGACAAAAAAAAAACAACAACAGCTGCTTCTTTTTTAAACTGACAATTTCACCTGCACCTGCAATGTCAATGGCATGGAATTCAGGTTTTTCTGTTTACAGAAGCTGTGTTTAACAAGTGCCTAGGAGGCTGGGCTACGATTAATGCACAGTGCAACATGTCACACAGTTTGTAGTCATTTTTCACCTTCCAGCTGAAAACATCAGACAAGCACTGGATCGTTAAGATACCCCACAGATTGTTTTTTGGATGATGAAACAGCATGACCACACCATGCTCCTGCCTGACTCTGGCTGAGAGAACAATGACATGATGCTGCCTGGGATTGTGACTCGATGCCGTACGATAATGACATGGAGAATCTGTGTGATTTAAACCACATTCAAGCTTTACAAATTCTGATATGCAATACTGAACAGTGTAAACATCTCCCTGATGACTATCAATTTATTCACATAAAATGACACTCGGGAAAAGGTACAGAATGTGTTATGATAATACACAAAGGACTAAAATTACTTTAAAGGAATATTCAGACAATTTGGGAAATATGCTTGTTTGTTAGGTGTTAGATGAGAAGATTGAGCCTTTTGTGGCTCCAGAGGGAGCTGTGAGGAAATGTCCTCAAGTGATGTCACTTGAGTCAGCAACTACAAGTTTGAAAATAAATAAATAAATAAATAAATAAATGCGAGGCTGTGGAGTTAGAAAGAAGTGCGTTTACCACATCTGTAGCCTGCTCCTCACCTCTGCTTGAGGCTAGCAGCTTGAGGCTATATTAGCCACTGCTAACATGACACAAGCTTGATGTAAAATAATGAGGTGTTAGCTGGTGAATTGGACAGAGCTGGGTGAGGTTTCTCCCCTGTTTCCATGTTTTTGCACTAAATAAAGCCAACTGCCTCCTGGTGGTAACTTTACAGTTATCATACAGGCATGAGATTGGTTTCAATCCTCTCATTTAAGAGTAATTACATGTATTTCCTGAAATGAAGACCTATTTCTCAGTTTAACAGAATACTGCTTAGGATAAAATTTATGTTGATAAAATCTGTGTAAATCCTTTGACGGGTCAGGGGTGGATTCCTCTGAGCTCATATCAATCCTCCTCCCACTAACAGTGATGTGAAAATAGCCATAAATGCCAAGTCAGATATACAGCTGTATATACAGCTTTATATTTACACATACTTAATAAAAAATCGATTTATTCACAGAAAATTTTGTACAGCTTTTACAAAAAATGTCATCAATCAGCATGCTGATGTGCCCTGCTTCAGAGGAGCTATTATGCATAGGTGGATAAAATTACTGAAAAACATGACATCATAAAAACAAAAAAACTGCTTTTCATTACAGATTCAGTCCCTGGAATATTGTCAGCATAATTGTTCTGATTTAAAACTCTGTACTGAGGGATACTGGGACATTGTGTGGCTGCATGCATTTCAAGGTTTGAGTGGAACAAGCTAGCTCATTACATTTTGTTACTTTCTTCTTACTAAGTTTTGAACCAGGTTGTGTGCATGAATCGCAGCCCTACAAAAAATAATAATTTTGTGATTGTAACTACACAAAGTGTATTCTGATTGTACCCTTAAATGCACTCTCTAATAATAATTGTAGGCAATATCAGCTTCTTCTTTGTGTGATCAGTGCAGATATTTCTGGGATGTATTTAACCTAGATTTTAGACTGGAAGCAGATAAACTTTGCAGCACCACTCAAACATTTCTTTAAATCTTCTGGTACTTCATGCACTGATTCAAGCTCCAGTATCTTTGTTAAATTTTATTTAGTAGTTTAGTATTTTAAAATTTTTGTTTCTATTTTATCTGTTAGGAACAAAAGTGTCCTCAATGTTAGAAACCAACATTTTGTTTTGAAAAACAGACAAACCCTTACTGAAGAAGAACAATCTACTCATTGAGAAGAACCCTAGGTAGAATAACCTTAAGAGAAATTCAACCAACAAAGGCTCTCTGTTTTTTTACATTTACTGTGCTTGGTTCTTCTACTGCTACTCCCCCAGGAGCTGAGATATTCACTTACAGTGAGTCTACAAAATAGACATGGGCACACATAGAACAGTTCACGACTACAAACTCAGCAAAAGTGGTTATATGTGTTGAGAGGTCCTCTGCTTCAAAAGAGAAGCCAGGGACACAGGGATCAATATTTGAACATGATGGAAAGATTCTTACTTACAACTGTCAACAAGGATTTGTAGAAGTAAAGGAAAGTGGTCGGCCATTTTTGAGTAATGCTCCATTTAGTCTACAGATTGGACTGTGGTTGTCCTGGGCAGCTTCCAGGTGTGAATTCGTGAAACTGTTGCTGAAAATGAAAGCACTGCTTTTAGTCAAACTGCTCAGGGTAAATAAAAATCGAGAAAAGTCACCAGAGTGGCTGAAAAATGGCCACCTCTTGGAGGAATGTGTACGTTTTTCTTTAATGGCAGTGACTTTCCCTTTTTTAAAAAATCCTAAATCAGCTCAAGTATATAATTGGAAACCACACGTTTGATTCATGGATTTTAAAAAAAGCGTTTTTTTTTTGCCTTTATTTGATAGTTGACAGGCTAAACAGGCAGGAATTATGTGAAGAGAGTTAAGGTGATGACATGCAACACACTGTAGATCCCAAGGTAGACTTGAATCAGGGACATTGTGATGGTGCACGTTAGTACACAGGGATACCCTTAAACACAAGTATATTATTAAAACACCTGTCAGTATTATTCACCATCCATCCATCCATTTTCTGTTGCTTATGTGGGTCCTAGTTGCAGAGCAGCAGGCTAAGGAATCCAGGTGGGATAGGTGGTTACTCCACCATGTTCTGAATCTGCAGGAGAAGAAGGAGCAGTAGTTCTACTGACAACTTGCATCTGCGATCTTTTTCTTTCAGTTGTTATCCAAAGCCCTTGTAATATATGACTGCAGTTCAACCAAGACTGATGGGTAACTCAAGAGCTTAACAGTCTGGTTCAGTGTGTGAATTATTGTTGACGTGGTACGAATCCACCTGTCCATCTCACAGTCCCTCTTACTCTCACTAGTGAACAAGATACTTTAACTCCTTCGCTTGGGGCTGTTACTCACTCCCACCCTGAGGGAAGCAGTCCAGTGTTGTTTGACAGAGTACCATGGCTTTAGACTTGGAGGTACTTAGTCTCATTCCAGGCTGCAAAAAGGTCCAGTGTGCACTGGTGGACTAAGCGTGATGAAACTATACTGTAAGAACCACGGTATCTGCAAAAAGCAGAGATGCAATCCCGAGGCCACCATGGCTGCTCCTCGACATTCTGTACTTGCTGTAATTTGGTGGTGGGGTTAACCTTTTTGTTACAGTTGAAGTACAGATTATGCCAGTATATGCCCATAAATATGCTTTTATTTTACATTGTAAACAGTAAACAGCTTCCCTTATTTTATTTTTGTCTCCATTTTGTTTCAATATGCTGCGTTTGTTCAGTTTTGATGATTAAGGATTTGGCGTTTGTCTCTCTAGTCCACAGATAAACAAGGGCGATTTTCAATTTTGCTCAGAGATATAGTGTGTGCCCATTTATTCAAGTTCCAAAAATAGGTTTTCCCTCTGTTTGAATGAATGTTCAAATTCAGTTACAAGGGTTAATACTGACATGCCGGTAGCATAAATAATATTTTTTATAATAGTTTTATTTCAACATCATTCCAGTTGACACATATTAGTTTTGTAGACATCCTTCAGTGTAGCTTTTTTGTTGCCACCATGATAAAATGGGAGAAGTGTTGTGTCCAACATGACAAGGTAGAGAGAGAAAAGATACTCTTCACACTTTACTGAAGTAAAAATAGAAGGCAATCATGTGAGCTCTCATCCAGTCAGACACTTTTACCATTTGTTCGATAACTGAAAATGAACCATTTACAGAACAGGGGTAGGATAATGAAAGATGTCAAAATCCAGATAAATAGGCCTAATGCCATCTAACAGGCAGAATCCAGGCTCATTTTTTAAAAACAATGTAGTCTTGTATGAGCAATCTTTGAAATAATGGACAAATATCAACACAGGCAGCATCAAGAAAAGTAACTGTCACTACATGACAAGGTTTGGATTAGTCACTGCAGGCTTATCTTAGACAGCTAACGACCTCTTTATCACACTCTGTCTGGTTAGACTGAAATTAGAATAAACTTCAGAGAAAAGTTAAGAAGGAAAATGTCTCGGGATGTCCCAAATGTGATAAATTTGTCATCAAATGGCAGTGCAGTCATGGTTCTAGCAAAACAGATGAACAGACACATCTGCTTGGAGTTTGGTTTATAAAGACAGATTTCAAGGTTACAACCTTTAAGGCTGGAAACAGGAGCTTCACTGAAAATTTACAACAGTAACTCAGTTATATTCAAATCCCCCTTCTGTAAATGTATTTATACATGTACATTATATGGACACCTTCAACTTGGATTTTTGTGTACTTTTGGCCCAGGACTGTTTTCATGGTTAGTTCTACTTAGTGTATCTTACTGTAATGCTACACTGTACAGTGATATTTTGCACAAAAGTGAGAAAATTTGTTAAAAGCATTTTTTTCCAGTTTGGTGTGAAGGACCTTAACTGGGCTGCACAGGGTGTGAACCACATCAGACATCTTTGGACTGAACTGGAACACAAACTGTGAGCCAGACTTTATCGCCCAATGCTAGTGAACGACCTCTTTGATGAATGGAGGCCAGTCGTTTCCACAATCTTGTGGAAAGTCTTCCCAGGAGAATGACGATTATTGTGTCTGGTTGCCAATGAACCTTTGACCATGCATTGTCTATGTACTGTCTGTATGTACTGTCTGTATGTACTGTATTTATACAAAGAGTGTAAATTTATATATTTTAATATATCCTGGACTTGCTGGTTATTCAGACGATGACAGACTTACCGGTTGGAACTGAACAAGGAGAACGTTGAACTTATTTTGCTTTGTTAAATTAATAGAAAGGTACTCAAACACTCCAACAATGGAAGCAGAGCTCCCTCAGTTCTAGCATTGCCAATGATGCCTAAGGGAGCCCTGACTGCAGCTTCCAGGTAACATAACATTTCTGTGTTTTCTGTATTCAAGATCCCACTGAGGTTTTGTGGATGTGCAAACAAACCTCCTTACTTCATAGATATTTGTGAATATCTGGCCACATTCACTGTGAGCAGCCAAGATGTAGATTTTATTATATTACATAATAGTATGTCCATGCTACTGAAACAGAATTGAGGACATCAACCCATATATCCATTTTAGAGTTGTTTGTCTTGGTCAGGGCTGCAGTGGAGCAGCCTAATGTTCTTTTCCCCTGCAATTTCCTTCAGCTCATCCTGGGGGCAGGGCAGTTTCTAGGGAATTTTCTGCAGTTTATTCTGATATAATTCCACCAGGCTGCACACTGACCCAGACTTAACTGGGTCGGGTCACAGTGGTAGCACACTAAGCAAAGTAGACCACATACCCTTCCTCTTAGTTACTTCCTCTACTTATTTCTTGGAGATCCCAAGGTAGACCAGTGTCTTGTCCCTGCAGATCATGCCTGAGACACACTTGCTCTGAACCACCCCATCCGGTTACTTGCTTTGAAAAGGAACAGCAGTTTATGAGGACATCATTAGGCTCTACTGAACTGCTGAGCTCCTTAATCTGATACCATCACTTCTAGCACATTGTCCTGTTCAAGGGGGTTGGGTGCCTCAGTCAACCTCAGAGCAGTGTCTCCAGGAGTCAGGTGTAGTGTTAGGTTCATTGTATTGAACACTGGCAATGGGAACACAAATATAAATATTTTCAAAATAAATACATAACTAACTAAATAAATAAATATAAACATAAATAAAAAAAAATTAATAATAACAATAATGCTGGCATGATTCTAGTGTCATTTTCATGTAACTATTTTTTCAGACTTGTCCAGTAAGGCTGATAATTGGTGCTGTGTGTAATGTGGAATGTCTGAAAATAACCAAATGATGGAAGCATCCATTAAGCTTGCTCGCTCGCAAATCAGCAGTTTAAATCCCTTGTGACCTAAATTCTGTCTCTTGAGAGATGTCTAAACATGAAAAAAAAGAAGAAAAAAAAAACAGGAAAATAATCGTGTATAAGGCTCCATGATTTTCACCACTTTGGTTGATCTCAGGGACACACTTCTCCCTCAGGTATACAAATTAAAGCCTGAATCAGAACCAAGTCTATTGGCAAAGTACAAAGAATTTTAATCCAGTTGTCAGTAGCTCTCTAATTCTATTTAATGTCATAAACAGATCTACAGGAAGACAACTTAACAAAGAAGCATAACATAATAATATTATAAAAATGAATATAAAAATGGAAAACCCAGACAAACATACTGCAGAGTTTATCATATGTACAGCAAAACTAATTTTTCTTCTTTGTAATTAGTGAGAGAGAGAGACATAAGGAGAAGGTGAAAAATCTAGACGAGGCTTTCAGTGATCACCTATACTGTGTCTTAATGCAGCTAAATTCACAATGTACTTGCTCTCATTTCCAGATTTTTCTCTTTCTGTTGTTGAAACCAGTGTGAAATGTGATCATGGCTCATAAATGTTTACCAGCTGTAATTAATAAGGTGCTGTGCTGCAGGTAAAAGCAGTATTTTATTATCACCACACTGTCTGAGAAAATGAACAAAAATGACAGCAGCTGTGCTGTGAGATCAGCTCCATTGACATTTAAAATGAGTGATGACAGAAAAAGACACAAAGGTTGTCATATTCAAGCATGAAAGAAAAGACGCTCCGCTCCTGTACACAAATATATATCAATAAGACTGACAAACGTGTACAATGATTTATGTGTATATGGTTTAAATACTCGGTACTAGGTCCAACTGTTTCCTGTCTGTTCCCACGTCAAGAACTGTTTCCTTCCTGTTAGAACTGTGTTTCCCAGAGCAATGTCTTGTGTGTGTTCTAATCAATGGACTCTGTCTATTAGGAAAACCTTTTACATATAATTTACACATAAATTGACACATAAATTCACAGAAAGCTCAGATACCCCAGTTTTCCACCAGCACTTAAACATAGCATGGATTTGTGCTAAAATCACAGATCTACTGTCACAAAGTGCTGTGGTTGGTCTGTTTCTTTTAAATCCCAAACAAAACAAATCACAGTCTGTTTGGACCCTTCTTTTGAGGCAGCATTGATCTGGGTGTTCAGTCCACAACAGACAGTTCAACTAACAGCCTTCACACCAGCCTGAAAGAACCATAAACACAGAACAAAAACAGCAGGGTAAGATATGAAGCAAGGTTTGGTTTATCAGAAACTGATACATAGATGTGTGTGATACAGGGATTTCATAGGGACTGTACTCAAGAAAAAGAAACTTTAACTGTGGTAGTAGAAAAAATAAACCCCAAAGCCTTACAGTACTGTATGGCTCTAGGATAACCCTCAACAACTGTCCAGAGAAACTCTTGAAAACAGAGAGAACAGCCTTGGTCAATTTGTTCGCTGAAGTGTGCCAAAATCTGACAGAGCATGAAAACACGTGAGAAAAGTAGCCTTAGGTTACATGCATTTGATGCAACACAACAACTCAATGACTTCTGTGTGTGTGTGTGTGTGTGTGCATGTTTGAGGAAGATAGAGCAAAAAGAACACTATAATTTAGCAAAGCTAAGATGTTGAAGATCACTTGTTAAAAGTAAAGCTGTCACAGTAAACCGTAACACCACAAATACCAAATACATTAATAAAAACAGACCTGTCTAATTACTTGTCAAAAATAGACATGAAGGTGACGAGGTGAAAAAACACAGGAAATGGCAGAAAAGCGCTGATCACTGTGGACATTGCTAAGATTTAAAGAGTAAAAAACACTAAGCTGAAGAGCAGTGTTTCTGTCTCACCTTGCTACATGTCTCCTTTACTGGATCTGGCTTCCATCGGCAGCAGAACAAGCAAACTAGACCAGACACCCTTCTCCCTACCTTCTTCCTCTAGCTAGTCCTTGGGGATCACAAGAGATTCCTAGGCCAGATATGTAATCCCACAGTGTGTTTTAGGGCCTGTCCCAGGATCTCCACGGGGACGCATTAAGGAAGCATCTTAATGAGATGCCCGAACCACCTCTACATGTACCTTTAAAGGTGGAAATCGCTGTTCTGCTGTGAGCTCTGACACCTTGCAAAGGGAACTCATTTCAGCTTGCTTGTATCCACCATCTCTGTCTTTCTGTACCTAACCTAAAGACATGTTGACACCAGCACTGGCTGCTCTCAAATCCTTGGCTGCTCTTGGAGAACCTAATGCTATTCAAAGACTAAGATATAGCTAACTTGTTCAGTTGTTTGTGATATCCCAATAAAGCAATAAAGATAGACATATTTATTTAGTAGATAGACAAATAGAAAGACAGACATAAGAAATACAATAACGTCTCTTTTTCTGTATCAGATGTTTTGTTTGCAAAAAGACAAGAGATTAGGTCAAGATTCACTCACCTGCTCACTGTGGCTCAGGTTGGCATGCTTGTCATGCAAGGAAACACCAATTATATTGTAGTCTATAGTTTATTTACAAAACACAGCTTGCTCAGCGCTGCTACACAAATTAGATTAGTAGAAGAAGGGCAAAGGAAATACGGAGCAAGTTTTGTCAGGATCTTGTCAAGTCTCCCGAGGTAAAGATCTCATTTAAAAGTGTGTCTGCCCATTTCTGCACTTACTTTTGACGTGAGTCATTTTTCTAAAAGATCTATTAGTGTCACATAAAAGGATTCTTACAGGAATTATGTTTCTCAGCACGTAGCCAGAAGAATCTTTGAAGGATAAAAGTAGGTGTCCATTGCAAAAATGAACCATGCTATAGTTGACACTTGAGGTTGTTCAGCGAAGTACAACATAGCTAGTAGCTAATACAATACAACAACTTTCCCATCTCAGTCAATGGAGGTTTTACATTTACAAACATGAACAGACACTCTTAGTAGGATGTCATCTGTGCAAACAATAAAGCACCTATTGGTTGTAGGTGAGATGAAAAGGAGCAAGTCTTGCTTGCAAATTGCTTGTTAAATTAGAATCTCCCTCGCTTTGTCCTCGCTGATGTAAATATGTTTTTCATGTTGACTGTTACTTGTGACATGGCCAGAATGCCTGAATTGATAAGTTTAATCTCATTACCATTGTAGCCTAATGCAAAATGGTTTGAAGAAATAAGTCTTGTTTATACTGTCTCAATTGCCCAATGCACCCTAATGAAAAAAATTATCAAAAATGAATGTTGAAATCTAATACAAGTCTGATCCTTTAACACTATGTGAATACTTGTGCACGTGGTGGCATGATAAAAATGCTTCATTGGAAATGTAATTTAAATAAACTGCATACATGGAGTGATTGAATATCGCGCAGTTGTGGTGAACGCTTTACTGTTTAAAAGATTTAAGGTGTAGAGAGATGGCAAAAAGTGCACCATTTATACACTGCTGAAATGCAAATAAAATGTTTTGGATGACATGCATGCTCAACCAGCTGCAACCTATTATTTTTCCTTTTTCTCCCCATTTATAAGGCACTTTTATCCAAAGTGCTTTAAAAGGGTCAAGGATCAAAATTTACCTCTCATTCACACACTCACACACCGATGGCAGCAAGCTACCATGTAAGGTGCTGGCCTGACCATGGGGAGCAATTTGAGGTACAGTGTACTGCTCAAGGAAACACTGACATGCACAGGAGAAGCTTTGGACTTAATGTGATTAGAGTGGCTTGCATCAGGGATCAAACAGTTGTAAGACAGCTGTGCAAACCACTGAGCTAATGTGTGGCTTCCATTTCAAGGGCGACTGCTAAGAGTTGGAGCTGCTGGATGTTGTTCACCAAACTGTATGTCGTTTTTCGTGCTTGAAGTTCTAGTATAACAAAGCGTCTACAGGGATGCTTGCAGCTCTGTGAAGCTGTACTTTGGTATATTACTAAATGCTAACATCAGCATGCCAACATGCACACAATAACAATGCAAATATAACATGCTCAAATTGGCCAATTAGCACTTAACACAAAGTACAGGCTGATCTCAGTAAGGTCAGTTGTCATGTAATGTCCTCCAGTACGTGAGTCATGATTATAATGCAAGATATAGTCATGGAGATGTGTGACCTTTTTATTTTATTTTATTTTTTTTACATTACTACGAGTCCAGTTCTGGTCCTCCCATTGTATATTAAAGTTCATTGGCAAAACAAAGACATAATCACACTCTACAAAATCTGCTCTGAAATATCTTATTAACAGTTATAGAGGAAAACCCTCCCTCTGAGTAAAAGTAAGTAAAACTATATATGTATACAGAAATGTCAGGCAGAAAATCTGCCAAAGGGAAAACAGGAATAAAGATTTCAGTCAGTGTAAATTGCAAGGCTAAGGCTAAAAATGCACTGAGACAGCCACAGTGTATTGCTCATAACTCAGACATGAAAGACCAAGAGGCTCTGCCTGGGTGTGATTTTGCAAGACTATTCTTCCCAGAAGCTTTTGCTGAAATTCATATGACTTTATGATAATAACTGATGTTCAAGCAGGAGGACTGCCCTTGATTGGGCCGAGTAACTCCTCTCAGCCTCCATTTACAGGACCTTCTCCCAACTGTGCTTTGTGTTTCACAGTCCTGTCAAAGGTACAACACACACAACGTATGACATGCGTCAGAATCCTGAGCGGCATGTTTTAATGCTCCAGAAAAGCAGCAATTTTATCACATTTGTTATTGTCAATTGACTGAGCACTTTTCAAAGAGTGTGTGTTGGACCTAGCAACATATGTATAACACCTTACAGCATCTGACTCCAACTGTCTATCTTCCTAATAATGCACTTTACAGCTATTTCATACAATCAACTGCAATTATCAGAACTAAGTAAATTAAGTTGTGGCCCTTGCAATGTGCATTGAAAGGGTGTCAATTAATCATAATTTGGTTTCAAGCTAGTAGCTGATAATCTGTACCAACAGTTACGTTTCAAACACGATTGCAAACTATGACCGGAACATATCTGGGCCAACAGACTACATAGCCCGGTTGCATTCATTGGTGAGATAAAGTGATGTAAGTAAAAACAGCTGAGCAGTACAGTGGTCTGACTGTTTTTTTTTTGTCAACTATTATGCCCAAAAGCAGTGTGAGTAGATATCATCTCAGACCAACTCACTCTATCTGAACTGCGAGACCAACAAAACATATAATGCATTTTAAAGATTACTCTAGGGACAGAAGCAAGTTAAAATTAGATTGGGCCTCATGAAGGAACCACTCATATGAACAGATTTGCTCTTGAGTGGTGTATAGGACAGATTTAAGAGAATTTGTAGCATTTACCGTTGTTGTTGTTGTTTTTATTTTTATTTTTAGAACGTACACCAGTAAAAACGTATTAGATCCCACAGTTACCTTTTATTTTTAGCCGACCTCATAATCATGATGGGAGCAAAGGAGGAAGTTAGGTGACGTCTGCGTCAGGAGGAGGATGGGCCAACAAAACACAAGACTTTGACTCAGGAGGCCGCTGTTTCCTGTGTGAAACCAACAACACTCTTTCTTCTATTCATGACTGTTCAACAACCCTAATCATGTAACTATGATGGCAAAGGTCCTTTAACTTTAATGAAGTGCTAACTTTACCCCAAACCGTGACTAGCCCTTTTAAAAATGTAATTTTAATCTGAAAGAATCTGGAGTTTAAATAGAATTAAATAAAACAAACACTTTTGCATTGCTTTGATTCAAATTTACACCTTTCAGCATCTAACTTCTCGTTAAATCATTCCCTCTTTATGTTTGTCATCATACGGCTCTGCTCAGGTGACCACAGATAGGTGACAAATTAAAAGAAAAACCTGAGTCATGAGTGGAGAAACAGGACAATGCTCCCATCCATAGGGCACGAGGGGTCACTGAATAGTTTTGATGAGTGTGAAAATGATGTGAATCACATGATATGGGCTTCACAGTCACCAGATGTCAACCCAATTGAACACCTTTGTGAGATTTTGGACCAACGTGTTAGGCAGTGCCCTCTACAACCATCATCAAAACACCAAATGAGAAAATATCTTCTGGAACAATGTGTGTTCATCCCTCCAGTACAGTCCAGAAACCTGCAGAAACAAGGCCAAAGTGCATTGAAGCTGTTCTGGCAGCATGTGATGGCCCAACACCTTCATACGACACTTTTTGTTAGTTTTTCCTTTAATTTGTCACTCGTCTATATTTTCTAACTGTTTCCGGTCCTCTAATATGACTACTGCTAAACGTGTGACTTCAAGCTCTACTGTAGGGATCACACTTACAAACATGAACCATGGATGTATTATGAGAACTGAATACTGGGTTCCAAGATCTGTTCATTTCTCTCATCCCGATAGCTGCAATTCCCTGATAGTTTTGAATGAAAGTTTTAGCCACTTTCAAATCAAAATTAAAAACTTACCTGTTTATTCATTTTCACCACTGTGCAGTTATTTATTATGTTTGGTGCAACTTATTACTGCACTAAATCATTTCTTGTCTCAACACTCATTCAGCTGGAACTTCTGTGTTGCAGTCATTTATTCCATTTATGCAACTGCGATCATCAAACACACCCTGGTCTGCCGAAATTCCAGAACAAGGAGTGCTTGGCTCACTATCAAGGTTGAAATGTCCTTGAAGTCTGCCTACAATGCCTTTTGGTACAGCCAAAAAAATCTCCCACTCAGTGCCAATAAATGCGCCACAGGGCCACCTGAATGACGTTTTACAGGGCTTGCTAACACAAGCGCAGATAGACAATTGTATTTTCACACATTTATTGCCACACACATTTCACACATTTTAGAACCCTCTTCAAATTCACACTATTCTTCTATGTACATCTGTCAGCCTCACTTTACCGCATACATTCTGAGGCTCTGAAATACACAGACTTGGATGGATTAGAAACAAGAGTGACCATGTAAATGTCCCTCGACAGCTCTTTTTTGGCTTTGTCTACCTCTCATTCGCTCTGTCACTGAGTGTGTGCACTTTAACCTGTCCCGAGCCAATTAATCTGAGCTGGGGACAGGTGTCTGAGGATGGCAGGAGGGGACCACTTCCCTCTCTGCCTCCAGCTGGCACTTCAAGCACATCCCCCATGCCTCACAGTGTCTGTTTACCCACTGTCCGAGCCAGTCAGTCTGCCTCGAAGCAGTCACACTCACTTTGCAAAATGGGAAGAAACATTTTGTGTTGGACCAAAAATGAGAACTGTAATCTAAACAATTATTTTAGCCACAATAGTGTTGTGGCAATGGGGATGGGATTGTGTGTTGTTCTGTTAGTTAGTCGGTTGGTCAGATACTGAAATATCTTATCACCTACGTCTCCTGGATGGATTTCCATGAATCTTTTTATTTATGATCCCCAGAGGATGAAACCTACTGACTTTGATGGCCAGTGAGTTTTCATCTGGTGCTACCATGAGGTTTACATTTTTAGCTTTTAGTCAACTATTGAATTTATAGATGATGCATCACAATTAGTTAGACGTTAGACGTTAGTTGTTCAATGAAGCAATTTGATTGACTTTATGGAGACAAGTTCCTCATAACAAGACATAATTTTTGTAATTTATTTTAATGGAATGTGTTGTATTGCAGTTTGTATCCATTTCAGCAAAATGCCTTACTTGTTTTGCTTTTTCTAAGTTACCATTTTTGGCATTGGGAGTATTGTATTAGCTGTGCTATTGCATCATTTCCCATCTCTCATCAGTCTGCATTAAACTCAACTGTGAGAGGTATGTATTAGAATGGTTTGATTATAAAGAGAATATTTTAAGTGCTGAAGTTGATTTAAGCCACAAAGCAGTTTATTAATTCATAACGTCATTAGGACAGATGAGTGCAGTTTTCTGCTGTGCATTTGACCAGTTAAGTGAGTTTTGAGAGCTTGAGTAAGCTAGCTAAACACATTCTTCCTGTGCTGGCATTCACCACTTTATCTTCTCCTAGAATAGCCACTAGAGCTTTTTTTCATGCCGGTGCGCAGGTGTGTTGTTGTGAAGAAAGAAAGAATGTATGTTATAACAGCGTTTTGCTCTCTTTGGACTCTAAACAGGAGTAAACCTGTGACACATATGCCAGTGTGCAGCATATGATTGTGCACCACAACACAAAACAGTGTAGCTGGGACCTGCAGACCTTTCTGGCTACACTATCACAAAACCGCAAACAGAGAAAATATAAATGTAAATGTATTCTGTTGAAAGAAAAAAAAAAAAGCCATGCAATTTAATTTGAGTTGGACTTTAAAGTCAATTTCTGCACTGAAAACCTTGAACCTGTTTAATTAAACTGATATGAAAAATTTAGTCAACTAAATATACGTTTCATCAATTAATTACATTTGCCATTAATATGTGTCATTTTAATTATTAATCCAAATTCCAAATGATTTTGTGTGACAGATTTAATTACCCAATGTTGCATGGACACGGTCCTTGAAATGCCGACCACCGTGATAAGATCCACACCTTTATGCCCCAAACCTGGTTTGAAGCCTGTTTTGCTTTTAACATCATAATTATGTAATATCTCTTAAGTAATTCCACTTGCGGTGTCTTATGTTTACGCCTTACTGAGAAAGTGGCAACCCACACATCAAAGTGAAGCTCCCAAGAGCTACAATGACCCAGAATCTCCACACTTGAGCTTCTTGACACATTAAATACATATAAGTGCAAAAGGATCTGCGATCAATAATCAATGGATTCTTTGCTTAATAACTCATGAGTCTGCGACACTCAGGCAAGGGCCCAATTTTCTCTCAGAATAAAAGATTCCCACCATACTTGACAGCTGGATGGCAGAATAAGAGACAAAGGTTTCAGTCCCAAGGGTTTTTAATCCTTTTTACATTCAAGGGACACAGGACAGGTGCATTTTCTTAAAAGAAAAAAAAATCACCGGGAGGCTGCAGTGACAGCATAAGGACTGGCATGGTTCTTAATGTGCTTTGACCTTTGCCACTTAGGCAGTTCTAATGGTGGCAAAAAATACCCACTGAGAAATCTTCAGAAAGGTGCTCAATATTTGATGCTCAAGTTCACTTTGCTTGGGAGAGTGGATTCTGGGAAAATAGCTATTGAGGTTTAAGGTGACTTGTCTCTTCTTTTTCCTGTCGTTTTCTTTTCTTTGTGTTAGAAACAATGTTTCCCTAGACACATTTTGAATGGGACCAGTGTGTTTGTATTAAAATAATTTAAAATAATTTAAATAATTCAAAATAATTCGCTTTTAACATCCAATGTAAAAAAAAAAAAAAAAAAAAAGGTAACACTTTATAATAACTATCCATTGTAACTAGTTAATAGAGCATTAATAAACTGTTAGTTAATGACTTATAAAGGACCTGTTAAATAACAATTAACAGTTTGTTAAGGGATTATAACTGTGCTTTATAGCTAGCCAATAGATAACTTAAAAGCTGTTAGTTAACAAGTTATAAATGACTAACTGTATGTTAATGGTTTATAAGTATACCTTTATAAATTACTAATAGACCACAAACAAGCTATTAGTAAATAATGTGCTAATGATTTGTTGAGAATCAGTTAATAGTTTATATACGTCATTGGGACGTTATTCTAAAGTTGCAACTATTCCTCATGTATTGACTGTTAGTAAATGAGGAATAGTTGCAACTTTAGAATAACGTCCCAATAATATACATAAGCTAATAACTAATACTTAACTAATATATTAACTCACACTTTACAGATGAGTTGTTAATAGTTAACCATCTGCTAATACTAGTGAAACCTTGTAGAACAGCAAATGAGTGGAACAAGTTCAAGGTACAGAAATTTGATGTGATACCTAAAATATAAAACTTTTGTAGCGCAACCTTGTTTCACCCAAAGGCTTTTCTGTGTACTGTATTTAACCAAAGAAACACCACAGATGAAATGTTGAACATTGTGTTTAATATAGAAACAAACATACTGACCCATCAGTACATCCCATCATACAACAGCATACAAACAACTCAGATTTTGGCACTTTTTGTGCTAAACACTGGATAGAATTTCAGAGGGACATTTATTGTCCATACATCACAGCAATGTCATGGAGTAATCTTCCTAACGGCCCATTGCGATGCTTACGGCCAAGCCACTCATGCCATTCAATGACTCTGAGATGGTCTACCAGTAACTCCTCTGTACGATTGCCCCTGAGTCGCCACACATTTTCCTTAATCGTTCTCCAGGCCCTCTCTATGTGCTGAGTATGTGCACCTGTTTGGGCATTGACATATGACACACTGTGATTGACAGTGAAATGGGTGTAACCCAGCTGAGGTAAGGCATTGCGGTAAGCCCGCCACTCATCACTTATTATTGTCGATCCCACTTTAACATGGTGAGCTATAAGTGGCACCAGATCCCTCCTTCTTCTTTTTTCGACTAAGCGAAGAACAGGCTTTGAAGGTCTTCTCCCTCTCCGATTCACACCTAGCATCCCAAACACCCACTTCTTCCTCTTCCACCCACCAGCCATTCGTCCCCGTCCGTACTATTGAAAACATAAAATATTAGGAATCATTATTCTTCAAACAAAATTAATAATATGTCATTTAATGGTAATTTGCATCACTGTCTTGATAATAGTGCTTGCTGCTTGCCTTTCTTTTGTGTCTGAAGTGGCTCTCATCAATGGTGACAAACTGCTGGCACCCCCCAATGTACTGGCCTCTTGCTTGTTGATATCTTTCCATTGCAGTAGTGCAGACATGTCGCAGTTTTTGCGCCATCTTGGACAGGGTGGCTGAGCTTCCACAAATATCATCACTGATCATGTCCACTTGACGTAGACGCAGGCCTTGTGAAAATCTGAAGGCAAATAATTATTATACCTCAGTTCTTTTGATCTTTTTGGTTTGATACACAATGTTTGTATCTACTGCACCTCAGAATATGAAAATTGCCCACTGTTGTGTTGACAAAAACAGCAATAATAATGGGAAATATGTTTTGCGGTATTCCCTACAGAGCTCTGTTAATACATTTGGTTCTAATAAGTCGCTCTGGATATGAGCATCAGCCAAGTGTAATGTAATATAATAGTACTGTAGGATATCTCTAGGTAAAATCCTATTTCTAATATGAATTGCCAGAGCCTATAGATTGAGAGAGCCAATTGCCATTGAGCTTCAAGAGGCAGGGTCAGGTATACATGTTGCTCCTCCAGGCCTAATGCTGACCAACACAGCATTCCATACTGTAAGTAATAGCAATTAAAATGATAGACGCTCTATAACAATAATCACAAGCTGTAGTACATAGTCTCCAGTTGTTGTTTATGATAGCATAGTTATACAGTAATAAACACTTTTCATCATAGACAGACAAAATCATAAACCTATGCCACAGCATACCTGTACACAAAGCGCATCCAGTTAAAGAGGGAGACCTTTGACATGCTAAAAATGGATTTGTGTCTAATTGACCTCTTCAGTTCCCTCCCTCTGTGGTCATGGTGTTTGCAAACCCTAAAGATAAATGCAAATAAAGATAAGAATAAAACAGGCCAGGCTAGTGGTCAGAGCAGTGATTCTAAAATATTTCCCAATCTGAAAATATTCTGTAACCCTCATAAAATCAATATGTTTCAAAAGTATTTTTGTATAGTATAGTATATAGTATTTTTGTATGTATAGTATAAAATAGTAGCTCTACAAGCTCACAAAGTCTTGGCGTGTTGTGATCTTGTAGATTAGTATTAAGTAATGTGGTGTATAGTAGTGTATTTCTAGACATTAATGTTAACATGAATTAAGATATATTGGGCACTCTTATCAGCTCACAATTAAATAGATTTCTTTTCAAGTACAATTCTGGACCAAAATATGCATGCATATTGTCATTCCATGCAATACAAATACCTACCATGCATAGTTGTCCACACAAACTGATTCCTTAAATTTCATCTTGTGTTTGCATTTTTTGCATTTCATCCGTCTTCTTAGAAGCCTTTTCTTCTGCATCCATTTGATTAGTTCTCTGTGTCTTCTTTTAGATTTAGTTCTGCCTTCAATAAGCTCCCTTAGGTCAGTAGCTAAACCAGGCATTATTTGAGTATAATATTACTTATAATATGACTTGATTAACCTACCTATTTTCTTATCCTATTGTCTTATCTTATCTTATTACCTATTATCTTTCCACACATATCACTCAAGATTCCTGAGTCTCTGTGACTAACTCCCGCCAGAGTACGTTTGAATTGTAGGCCTATTATAGGTCAGGGGTGACGAGGGTGAAACAAGCCAATCATAATTTTATTCACGGGCTGCAGAAGGAGCCATCCGGCCTCCTTCGCCATATTGGCTGGTTGTGAACTTGTCAATCACCTTACAACCTAGATAGATACGCCCATCCTTCACTCACGACACCTAGCAAGTTCTTTATTATCGCATTAACACTGATTTCAAATAATGAATACTCGGTCAGGCAAAATGTCCGAAAACTGTGTTTCCAGCGGCGATGCACAAACTATCGAGGTAATTCCAAGGACTGTCTGCAGAAAGAGAAAGAAGCCAACAGCGAGTACTTGCAGTAAAAAGAAAACTACACCTGTGGACCATGCTGAGCACATGGACAACAACGGTGACGGTAAGCAAGACTGCGTGCTATCTTTTAATGGAAGATGTTTGATTAGGATCAGGATAACACGGACTGATAGATTTGTACTACATAATTTAACCAGATTAGGGAAGTGGGCAGCGATTAATTTTGTGTGTGTGTGTGTGTGTATGTGATTCAGTACATTTACATGGGGAAGTTAACAAAGGAAGAGTCTGTGTGCGTCCTTATGGCGCGAGAGGGAGAGAGAGTTGGTGCTTGCTCACTTGCTGCTTTCATTATAAAAGACATAATTATCCACTCATATTCTATAAGTAAGCGCAAATGTGTTTATTATTAGTTAGCAATAGAGGTAATCAGATATCGTCGATGTGGTAGAGAAGTTTTACTACAACCACAGTTCGTCCCAGGCTCTGGGAGTAGGTTGCCGGGGTGACAGAAAACAAATGAGCCACGAGCCTCATCATACTAGTGTGATTGTATGCGTCCAAACTTTAATTGGCTTAGGCACAATATCAAGATATAAAATGGTTTAAACGCCATTTTTTGACATTTGCATTTTATTTCTGCTCATTATTGTATTTTACCTTCAAGTGGACTTTATTATCAGAGCTTTTTTAATTATATATCTTATCATTCCAGATATTGAAGCAACTATAGCTCCAACAGCATTTCTACATGTTAAGAAGAAGCAGTTTAAGCTCCATGAGGCCAAGAAGAAGCAGCACACAGTCACAGAAAAAATCAGTGACCTGACTAAGGACACAGACTCCCGCCGCCAACAACTTGGTGAAAGTAAGGAGGCCCGACACTTTCTGGGGTGTTGTCATGTTTGCACACTTGACAATAATACTTGGGTGCTTTGTAAAATATATACAATTGAGTGGAAGAAAGGCCAACATTTCACAGTGACAAGACCTTCATCAGAGCATGAGCGTGTTATCACCCAAACAATACACATGTACAGTTAATACCTGATAATTGACAGCAGACATATCTGTCCAACTGATGAAATCACAATTTAATGAATCAGTGAAACTGAAAGTCTTAATGAATGTAAATGTTGATAAGAATGTATGTGAGTTGAGTTGTATCATCGTAGTTAGTAATGCATTTGGTATTGTATTTTCTATTATGTTGCATATACAGATTACGGTGGGACAATTGGCACATCTTCCTCGGCCAACTCGTCTCCTGGTCCATCTTCTTTGTCTTCATCCTCCAGTCCATCCGACTCCTCTTCATCATCCTCATCCTCTTCATCCAGCTCCTCATCCTCATCAACTGATTCTTCCGATTCAGAAAAGAAATCAAAGAAAAGACGCAAGAAGAAAAAGAAGCACCACCACCGGAGTCACAAGAAAAAGGACAAGAGGAAGAAAAAACAGAAAGAAAAAAGGCAACATGGCAAGCAGAGAGGTAGGTGTAAAGAGAGGAAGGCAATAAGGCTGCTCCTTTTATGTGTGTCAGGCATATACACATCACAATTTCTGTTTGTCTGTGTCTCTCTCTGTCTCTCTCTCTCTCTCTCTCTCTCTCTCTCTGTCTGTCTGTCTGTCTGTCTCTCTTTCTCTCTTTCTATGTATAACGTTTATTTTCCAAAATGTACTTCCTGGTGGGTATATTATTTTGGACCCTCCAATTGCTCTGTGCCCATGTAATCTTCATTACTTTTTGTAACCACTTTGTATCTATGTGTGTGTTTCCCTGTGACAGTGCACTACTTGTGTTGTTTGTTATACTTTGATAAATTTTCATCTGTTACAGCACGCCATCCTGAGGAGGTTATCAGGAGATACAGGAAAGTCCTTAAGGCATACAAGAAAGGAAGAAAGCTGAGTGTGGCATACCGAAAGGTCGGTGTCGACCGAAACACCATCGTCACCAATGCCCCGATCTGTGAGCTGGCTGTTGTGGCCCCGAAGAAGTACAAAGAGTTGCTGTTGGCTCATACACCACAACAAAGACTGCAGGACTTTGCAAAAAAATGTCTGGAAGCGTTGATTAATGATGCAAATCTTTTGAGGGATGTTGAACAGCAAAAGCAAAAGGGTAAACTGATTCCTCTTTATAAGAAAGCTTAGCTGTTGTATCACTGTTGGATGGTACTCTAGAGCAGTTCCGTTGTAGCTTGGTTCACTAAGTATAAAGTTGTGCTAAGATGTTCATATCAGTAATGTCACTGTTTTATTTTTTTATTTATTTTTATTTTTTCCCCATGTTCTGCACATAAAAGTGCCCAAACCTCATGGGTTTGTTTGTAAGGACCCAAACCCCATGGGGTTGTATGATGGGATGTACTGATGGGTCAGTATGTTTGTTTCTGTATTAAACACAATGTTCAACATTTCATCTGTGGTGTTTCTTTGGTTAAATACAGTACACAGAAAAGCCTTTGGGTGAAACAAGGTTGCGCTACAAAAGTTTTATATTTTAGGTATCACATCAAATTTCTGTACCTTGAACTTGTTCCACTCATTTGCTGTTCTACAAGGTTTCACTAGTATTAGCAGATGGTTAACTATTAACAACTCATCTGTAAAGTGTGAGTTAATATATTAGTTAAGTATTAGTTATTAGCTTATGTATATTATTGGGACGTTATTCTAAAGTTGCAACTATTCCTCATTTACTAACAGTCAATACATGAGGAATAGTTGCAACTTTAGAATAACGTCCCAATGACGTATATAAACTATTAACTGATTCTCAACAAATCATTAGCACATTATTTACTAATAGCTTGTTCGTGGTCTATTAGTAATTTATAAAGGTATACTTATAAACCATTAACATACAGTTAAAAAGTCATTTATAACTTGTTAACTAACAGCTTTTAAGTTATCTATTGGCTAGCTATAAAGCACAGTTATAATCCCTTAACAAACTGTTAATTGTTATTTAACAGGTCCTTTATAAGTCATTAACTAACAGTTTATTAATGCTCTATTAACTAGTTACAATGGATAGTTATTATAAAGTGTTACCCAAAAAAAAAAAGAAAACATTCATTGTAGTGTCAATACTGTATGTTTTTATTGAAGTTCCCTTTGAGAAATACGACCACTGTCAGATTCTGTTAATGTGACCACCTTTTTGAAGTATATTCCAAGGTATCACACTTTCTGTTTTATCAGTGAGCCATCAGTGCTAAAACGTTTCCTGTAATACAGGAAATTACACTGCCACATTGGAGATCATTTCCTTTCAGGCTGGCGTCCATGTATTCAAAGGATAATCATTTAATTCATAGATAATTCTAATAAAAATGCTGAAGACAGTCGTGTTGAAATCTTGCTCATGTACTATGATATAACTGAAAATGTTGTAAATACTATAAGGGTTGTGTGGTTGACTACACCCTACAGTGTAACACACTGTTGCTTCATTGCATCGTTTCAGTTGATGTGTTCCTTATGCTCTTTGGAGGAGTAAACACAATGTAGGTAAAATGAAAATACAGTAAATTGAATTCCTTGCTGTGCTGTTTATTTAACTATTTTTGCATTACTGGAATATGATCAGTGGTAATGTTCACTAATAGCATCATATAGCTAAGGAAGAACCTTGAGATTGGGCCTTCAAGACCATAATCTCAGCCTTGCTCTCACATTAGTATTGAAATTATTATCATTTAGTCATGAACCTGTACTTTAAAGGACAGTGATGGTTATATTTGACCTGTTTCTAATTGTCAGTAAATGTTTCCTATTCCCCTCTGCCATAAAGCTCCTTTTCTCTAAAACTATTAACTAACACAACAGCGAGCCGCACTGTTGCACTGGCTGACATATTTTCTCATCACAATGAACATAGTCACTGTAATTTATCTTGAGTCTATTCCACATACACTGTCCTGCTGTTTTAGAAAATTGCTTAGTCTTATTTAAAATTTGAAATTATATATTTGATTTTAAAATATACAACTTCAGCGAGAATAAATAGGCTTTGGGCTAATTATCACAAAAGAGGGGAGGAAGCAGGTATGTATTGAAAGATGGATTAATACATGTTTGGTTTTGGTCCTCTCATGGCATTTGTTGACCATAAGAAGAGAGTAGAATAATGCCAGCCTCTGCTCTTTGGTAGTTATCCTCCTGTACTGCAGGGCGTTGTAAGAATAACCATTTCAAAAACACATGGGCAGTGAACATTTTTCAGATACTTACAATGATGCTTACAAAAGTTAATCTAATGACGTTATGTTTCTCTCAGTACGTACTTGAACATAATTTTTACAATAGTTGTCAATAGGTCATACAGGAGCAAATTTCCAAACAGTCTGTCTAATTAGGTGCGCGATCACCTGTTTAACACTGTGCTTTTTCGTTTCATTTTCCCTTGCCTTCTGCTTACTCTCACTAACACATATTGCCTCTAATTTCCATCTCTTTCTTTTCTGTTCTATTTCTAATTCGCGATGTAATTTCTATTTTATGTGCCTTGTGTCTGTGTCTTGCTGGAACCTTGTGCCCGGTGAGTAATGAGAACAAGGTGAGGGGGTTCTGGAGTGTAATTATTTTCATTTGGGAGACAGTGGGGGGCTGCTCTACATTTGTCTCAGCCATACGTGACAGTTCACTATCTACCAGTGATAGTAATGAGCACCAGGCTCTCATTATCTGTTGGGGATGGCAGCTCTGAAAGAAAAGGCTAAAAATAAATGTTACCTTTAACTGTCCACATATGACAAGGAGAGGAAAAATAAAAAAATATAGTGGAGCTGGTGTCATGAGCTGAGCTGAGAGAGTGCCTTGTGGAAATGTTGCCTTTTGGAAAAGTATAGAAATACCAAAAGAAAGGGCAGGTCAAGGGAAGGTGAAGCTGTGACTGGTGTCAGGATGAATTTAATGATACATATCACCAGTACACTGCCACCACACAGGAAGCTTGTGGTTTTATTTATATCAACAACATACATGCACACACCCACACCACACACACACACACACACACACACACACACACACACACACACACACACACACACACACACACACACACACACAGCAACTACTAGATGGGACAGAATCACAAAGCAGTTTTTTTACAAGGTGAAGCCTTTGGGCAATTTGGTCCCCTGTCGCTTTACATATTTCTAGAGCACCAAGCTTCATTGCCTCGTCCTCAGCTTTAGTCTGTTATATTGTTCAAAGTGGAAGGGAAATTTCTGGGGTGTTGACCTGGCAAAAAGTATTTTGTCATCTGTCAATGGACTAACCTCGCTTACCCGAAAAATATTCTGGCTGTTTAGTTTTATCTCTTTTTTGGCTTTTTTCAGGTATTACATTTTCTTTTTGTGACAAGTAAATACAGTAAATCCTGCTTTGTGTGACCTACATGATAGCATTTGTCTTCTGGTTTTTATTCATGATTTTACACTTGTTGAGGAAATATTTAAAAACGTGTAGGTTATCAGCCCTCACTGCCCTGAGAGCGACAGACATTGGGTTGAATGTAGCTTGAGACATTGGAGTATTTTAGAGGCTGTAAAAAGTGAGCCCATAATCCACATACCCAGTGGTGAACAGATTTCATATGAACTAAAATAGTCCAAAGAAAAGGCCAAAGAAATAGTCCAATGAAAACTGTCCTTGACATTGTAAGGATAATACAGTTCAGGACATCACAGATGTGAGGGAACAACCACACTATAAACCCACTGACTTAAGAGTTTATATTGTTGCTTCTTTAATGAGTTCTTGAAAACAATCAATGTATGACTTACAGGGATCAAACCTGCAGTAGAACAAACAACAATTCTCATGTGTTTAAACTTTAATGCACATTAACTCTGAAAGTAGCAGGAAAAAGTACAGTTATACCATCCTCTAAAACCTGAAATCTGACCACAGTCAAATTGTTACTGATATTGCCGATGGGCCTTTTATATGCATTTCAGCAAAATTAAAGGTGCAGTCAGCAAGATAATTAGGGTCTCTCTCAATACACAGTGTACCAAGTTCAGACTCTGTACTTCTGAGTTTAAACTTGACTTGAGTCTGGGCTTCAACTCTAAAATCCAGACTCCTGAGGACCATTTGCAATGGGAACAGCAGCGGCATTCTCGCTAATATCAGCAGCTCAGCCCTGCACTGGTGATTACACTTCAACACAACTGTACCTGAATCAACTGTGACAAAATAATCCTTATTCAAAAGTCCAAAAACAGACGCTTTCAGGGAAAAAGTGGAATTGACAGTGAGTAAAAGTTACACTTGACAAGAAATCAAGCAAAATTTAATACGGACTGCCTCATTTCATTGATTATATATTTTTACTGAAAGGTGGTGGTATTTCTGAGATGACTCCCAGTCTTTCCCAGCAGGTGGGTCCTCACATCTCCAACAATACCACAAGTTAGCTCCTGATGCGTCCTTGATAAAATGGGCAGAGCGAGAACACTTCCAGATGTTTGATGGGCACTTGACCAAATGCTGATTTTAAATTGGAGCAGCACAAGTAGCAGCTAGCAACTACAACAGCACTATATAACTTGGCTCTTCTCCCACAATGCCCGGCGTGTTTGGAGAGTTTTTACATTTGATTACCACACAGGGACAGAGTACTGCAAAACTGACATACATTAACTTTCATCACGAATTTCTCTCCTGTATTGAATTACAAAGAGTGAACATGAAGGCAGGCATACCAAAACTGTTGTTAACATTATCTTCATTATAGTTTAGGTCTCTGTCCAACAAATAGAATCTTGGACAGAGACATTCAACTCAGCATCAATACTGAATGTGCTTTAAAGTTTGAGGCTCCCTCTGCCTTTAAAATGCTCCAGTGATGTTCACTTGGATTTGAGGGGGAGCTAAACCTGACCTGGTGGGTAGTTCAGGCAGCCTGGGAGATTAGAACATTCACCACCAAAAACACATGCTGGCTCTGGGTAACAGGAGTGACTCACATTTATTGGTCACATTTCTCTGGAGCTACAAAACGCTTCATGTTTTTAAAACTTTTTTAAACACACACAGCAGTACTCTTACCCAGCTAACGCCAAATAAGAATAATAAAAGGAAGAGATAACTTTGAATCAATCAACTGAATATTAGCTGAATGTTAATATTCAGTTGTCTCAGCTGAGGCGGTTGATATTAATGCTGCTGAGTTTTCAGGCTGTAATGTCCCTTTGTGACCTACATGCTTTTCTATGCTATTTTCATCAGTTTAAGTGGAGGATCAGTTCTGAGTACCAGTCGGCCACCATGATGCTGCTAGAAGCTGTAACCTTGTAAAACTGCATCGTTTTGTGCAACTTGCACACCTTGACTGCAGAGACTGTGTATAGCTATGAAAAAAAACCTCGGCCTTCACAATTGTATGTAATGTAAAATGTATTAAACTGTACACTGAGACTGATATTTAAAGAACGAAAGACAAATAAAAGCATATGTAAAGGTGAGAGCATCTTTTTGTGTGTGTCAGATATTGTCCAGTCATCATCCTAACTAAAGCCTACCTACCCTTTTCATTAAAAAAAGACAGTTCTGAGTTAAATCAGGTAACTGCAAACTGTTAAGAAGTTCAGCTGATGTGCCTGTTCTTTAGCAAAATTATAAACTTTCTCAAGTTTACAATTCTGCTGTGCAAACTCCTTTGTGCATCATGTAGTGTATGGTTCCATGTATTAAATTTTAAAGCAGTGAAACACCAACTAAGGCAATGAAGATATGCTATTTCATAAATTTGTTTGTTTGGATAAAACGCTGCTAATGAATAATGTGCTGTTTTGTTCAGTTTTATATTGGCTTCCTTTACTTAGCAAGTTAAAATGCTCTTTTCCGTTTCTTTCCTCTGGCTTTGAAGTTTTCTCATTGGTTAGAGAGGCCCTGAGAATCTTTATAATTAAAAAGCCACCGGTTCAAGCAATTTGCTGCCTAAAGGTTGATGAAAAATTGATGCGTGTTATGTTCCAGGATTTAAGTGTGAATCTCTTTTTCTCGCTGTAATGCTCTATTTCTTTCATTATCCTGTTTTTTTTATTTTTTTCAGATTGATAAACTCACTGTTGGCATGAAAATTTTATGACCTCTTTCTTTGTGTACCACCCACTCTGATGCCCTCTGTTTTCAATTGAAAGGTGAGCGCTGGCTCACTGCCAGTTAGCTACTAATGGCCCTGGACAGCTAGCTTCCGGAGGGTCTTGTGGCAGGTAAGGTGCAGTGTTAAAAAGCCCATTATGCTAATGCTAATTCTGAGAGTAGGACGATCGCCCTGACACTTCTCATCTCCATCATTAGCGGCAGAGAAGCTCTTTACTGCAACCTGAGCCTTTCCGGAGGATTTCAAATGGCATCTGAGGGAGATGTGGGCTATTCTCTTATTATTCTTATTCTTAGCGGGCAGAGCCTTGACAGCTCATTTCCACTGTTGGATGAAGCACAGATTGTCACGGTCTTGGCCGTACCTCCAGTTTTTTCCTTGTTTTTCTTGTATTTCCCTCACCCCTGTGTCTCCTGTGCTCCCCTGTTTGTCTCTCTGTGTATTTGTGTGTGTGAGAGGGTGGTGGTTAGAAACTAAAACAGAGTTTACAACAGGAAATGCTGAAGAAATTCAGACAAAATGTGAGCTTTTTGGCTTTCCATACATTTACAAAATACCCCCCTCACACACACAAACATTCACTGACATGCCCAGTACAGCTCATGTTGACTGCAAGAATTTAACAAGAAAATATGAAAAGCCCAGATCTTCTAAAATATTGAAGACCTCAGCGCTTGCTCCAAATGATATGCATCCCTGAATAGCACAGTTCATATCTGTTTGGCTACTGGATGAGCTCCAACTTTGCATCGTATAAATGATACACCAAAGAGAAATGTCAACGGTAATCCGCATCAGATGGCTGCTATAACAAGACTTGCTCATTTTACAATTATTCCAAGCAGTGAGCACACTGCCACCACTTATAAAAACCATGCATAAGTCAAGAGGCATCTAGCCTGAATGTCTCCTCCACTCATTTTTCCACGGCTCATGAGCAGGTGTGCGGGAGCACTGGTTGTACCGCTAATGTGAATAGTGTGGGCCCATTCTTCAGGTTGTGTGTGTGTGTGTGTGTGTGATATAACACAACTTTAACACTTGGCCGTGGTCCATCTGTTTGATTTGTGTAATGTAGCTGGGCACTGGTCAGAGGTGTAGATTGCATAACATCAGCAACATGTGAGGCTGGTTTATTAAAAAGAATCATAACGAACACATCTTTTCAGAAGAAACAAATTTCTTATAGTTGCATAAAAACATAACATCCCAGTTTTACCAGATTTCCTCAAAAGGACGGGTCACAAAATTCTTTGCATTTCACCCTTTCAGCTAATGCTAGATAATGGAGTGTTTTTGAAGCCATTTTTTCCCCTGCTAAACAATCTGTACCCAGCTGAATGAGAAATCATCTATTTTTGTAAACGAAGCATCTGCCCCTAGGCCCCGGGAGGCACAGGGAAGATAGTCTGTTTTCCCTTGCTTTGATTTCTTTACCTCACACACAGCATCTCAGCTAAACTTCAGCTGAGGTAAATATCTTTCAACTTCAAAAGCCATCTAAAACACTAGCATTTTATTGAAAGATCTGATGCAAAACACTGAATATTTAATAGTGAACAGTGAATCTTCAGAGCAAGAGCCATCTAAAACCATTTTTTCATTGTCATATGAAGTGTCACTATAGTGTTAAATATCTTGTTGTGAAATGCAATACATATTTGAGACCATAGAAGTACTAAGGTTATTCAATAACAGTAGGTTTCTCACACTCTTTTTTTTTTTTTGCCCATTTAGACCCAGTCTTGGATCCCAGCCCAGCCTCTTCATAGGATATTGCTGTCATATTACCTCTCATACATAAAAAAAGAAAAGAAAAACATGCAGCATAACCACAGATGTTGTCTTTTTTATTCCATGCACTATATTTCGTTGTTGAGCAGCAGGCTACAGAGGTCTGGTAAACTCACTCACAACTTTCTTTTTTTATTTCCATACTCCCCATCACTGACTCAAGTGACATCACTTAAGACGTTTGTCAGACATCACAGCAGTCCCTCTGGAGCTAATCCCAACTGAACATTGAGCCTGGCGAGGCAGTTGATATTAATGCTGCTGAGTTTTCAGGTTGTAATGTCCCTTTGTGACCGACATACTTTTCTATGTTATTTTCATGTGGAGGATCAGTTATAGTACCAGTCAGCCACCGTGATGCTGCTAGAAGCTGTAACCTTGTAAAATTGCAATGCCTGACTGGCTGATTACCACTGATTGATTAATTAATTGATTGATTGATCCGTCAGGGGCGCGGGGGAGCTGGAGCCTATCCCAGCTGACGATGGGCAAGAGGCGGGGTACACCCTGGATTGGTCGCCAGTCAATCGCAGGGCCGACACACAAAGACACACAACCACACACACTCACACCTAGGGGCAATGTGCCTGTTTTTGGGATTGTGGGAGGAAGCCGGAGTACCCGGAGAAAACCCAGGCAGGCACAGGAAGAACACCACCAGAACCTGGAACCCTCTTGTTGTGAGGCGACAGTGTTATCCACTGCACCACGTGCTGCCCCTGATAGATTGATATTCTTTGCTGATCAGCAAAGGCACAATCTGTTATCCCAAGGTGAGGAGAAATATGGCCCCATGACCCAAAAACTAAGCCACAGCTTTGGAACCTGCTAATACATTGTGATTGTACATAAGTTTAAATGTTTAAATTTAACTAATGACAATAATCAACAATGATCACTAATCAATGATATTCAACAATATGTATGAATATTAGTGTAATTTGTATTTTATTTTCTGTTCCCTTCAAAAACATAAGACAACCCTTTGATGATGATGATGATGGCAGAGTGGTGTGTTGTGTTCAAAACATGAAAGTAAAAAGAAACAGTATAAATTATTTGTCAAATCAGAAGTTTTTTACAACACTGTGATTTTCATCTTAGCAGAAGGAATACCAGTAGTACCTATGGTGTAATCATACTGGTCATAATAGTTTTTCTTTATATACATTTTATGCAGTCCCATGGAGGGGGCAAGTTATTGGTAATAACATTTTCTGAACAGAAATTAAAAAAACAACAACTATTAACCTAACAATGCATAATTAAAAACAAAACAATTACCTTAATGGTGTTCAAAATTCTGTAATAATGCATTTTTATTTATTGAACGGGATTATAAACAGCAGATGTTGGGAGGTGAAAAATTAATGTTTCACCGTCATGATCACAACATCATTAAAAAGATAAGTTGATGAAAATTACAGTGTATTCATCCTGTTTTAGTTTTGCCAAGAAGAGGCCTACGCATCACGTATAGAGCTCATTTGCTCTGAGAATACCTTTTATCTTCTTCACAGTTGGTGTTCAGATTGCAGTAGAACTACAATTCAAATAGCCTGAACTTGATTATGTTTGCATATACAGCACAGTTAAGCTCATAAGCTGCAAACTTCACTCACAGTCTTGTCTGTGAATTGTTGTTTTCTGTGTTTTTCATTCAAAAACATAACCATATAACTCTGAGCAAGACTGGGTTAAAGATACTAATTTTGAAGTTTCACTGGGCTGGGTGACAACTTAAGGAAGGAACACCAATCAATGGAGGTCCATCTCAGCGCTGCAGCAAATGAAAATTTCTGATCTGATTAACATCAAAAGCACAATTAAGAGATAAGCAGCAAAGAAACCAGACATAATGGGAATGCAAACCACCAAAGCAATAACAATTAAGTTCTCCCTCTCCTAGGATAATGGAGTCATGGCCTGGTAAAAGATTTAAGGACCAAATCACAGTTTGTCAATTCATCTAATTACAGTCTTATTCTGTGGGTCCAGAGTTAAAGGGTGGTGCCTCTGCTGCAGGACGGTTAATATGGTGTGACCATGTAGTTCTGTTATTGCACACTATATGTAATTATGCTTGTGAAATTTCAAAAAACAGGACAAATCAGGTTCATTTATTGAGTGTCCCTTTGGTTGTTTTCATTTTTGATCTAAGAACAGAGTCTACAGCTATGGTAGATACTCTGTTAGACTTTGTCACAGTGGCTCTGGAAGATAAATGCTAACACATCTCAGTTCATCAATTAAGCATAAACATTAACTAATGTTAAGTCTGCTGGGGATGTCATTAGCTTTGCAGTTATTTGGTCAGAAATCAAGGTTCCAATTTTGACTTGATGATAGCTCTGGACAAACAGCAAAAACGACAAACGGAAAAATCAGGGAATCACCAGGGTTAACAGGATATATCATCTGTGTACCGTGGATGCGATTTTAATGGCAACCCATCCAGTAACTGTAAAGACATCATGAAAAAACAACAACCTGCTGATGGCACTAGGGGATAAGTTAGGGGATCAGCTGAAGTCAGTTGGATTCATCCACAGGGGAGCATGAGGTGGTTAATCCCTGGCTAATCCATGCTCTTCAGTGGCCAAAGACTGAATATTTCAGTGTCTATGACAGTGTTACATGTCCATTTAGTCATGTAACACTGTCACATCATGCATTGCTTTATTCTGACTATAAGACTATTAATTGAGAAATTCAATGATGAGGTAAATTCAAGATCTATCAAATACATCATAGTGAACCTGATATTATTTAAAGTGTCAAGTGTGAATTGCCAAGACCTACCTTGGCAACCATATTCCTGTGATATATGTGTATTAGCATACCTACATTTCTCATCTGAATAAAGAGATGTCATCTAGAGGAGGAAAACGGCAGGGAAATCTTCAAAGAGGAGACATAGCTTTGAAGGTGTCGCTGGTAGCTTCAAAGAGCAACATGCTTGTCTCCCAGTGGGTTGGAAGCTCATAAGTATGGAGATGCTGTGGGGGTATCTCGACACAAGCCCTCTAACTCCCACCTATGTTTTCACCAACGCACTGAAGTGTTGAGAGACACCTGATGAGACAGTTCTAATCTGAGGAACTGATTAATCGGGTGTATGATTTTATCAGCCTTCATAAAAAAATGGCTAAAGTCAATAAGCTGTTGGTGAGCCATTGTTTCACTCACAGTGCTGTTTAGTGATGTGTAAAGAGATTCCCTCTGAGATCTGTAACTTCAAAGCTCCCACCAGAGAGAAGGAGAGAAAATATTCTTAAGAGCTTCAAACAATAGCCAGTGGCCTGACACATTGAATATTTTCCTTAATCCATTAGCAGGCATTTACAGCCATACCACATCCAATAAAAATTTCATCTGTTTTGCTGGTGGTTCCATACCTGGTATATTAGAAATGATCTTTCCTCCGTGTAGACTCTACACGAAGGAATGATAATTTCTAATATGTTCTCTTCCTCTACACTGTAGAGGAAGAGAACATACTGGTCCAAAAATGCCTGCGCCAAAACCTTTGTGATACATACTGAACTCATAAATTCAGTGTAGCCACAAATACAGGGACAAATTGGAAGCTGCAGCAGGTGGCACATCCACTCCAGACAGCTTAAAAGTGCACTTTACTCACTCAAGAAGAGCAAATAAAACTGCAGGTGGCGAGAGGAGATAGTGTTTATTTTCCTCCTTACATAAAGCTGAGAACTATATTTCACAGAGCTACAACAGGTATTTATTTATTTATTAGTTGTCAAGGTGATAGATAGATTTAACACGATGTGGAAATAATCCTTTAATGGTTACATCAGTTGCACAGAGGGTCTCTAAAAGACTTTATTTATGCAGTTTTGCGCTTTGTAGTTGTCAAGAATAAGAGGTTTAAAAGGTTCTTGTAGGAAAAAACAAAAAAGTGGTGTTGAGGTAGGAAGTGTTCTTTAATCAAGCTAGGACTCATATATTAAAGCACGGCACAGTTTGGGAAGCTTTGAAAAATGCTGCTGTGCTTTGAGTAAGTTCACAATCCTACCATGTCCATACTAAGATTATACTAATAGCAAGCATTACCTCTCACTAAATTTGTTTTTTTTTTTTTCCTTTCATATTTAGTCACCCTTCCTCTCCAAAACTCAGGCAGGATTTGTCTCAGGCAGGTAAATATGCTCGCACAACCGTTTTAGCTCAATGACAATTTTAGTGTGTTCTAAAAACATAGTTATGATACATCTGTTTGCACAATCTGAGAACGTTCAGATAATGTGATTGAACCTTCTGAGATATGAAGCTTAAACGTTAGGCAATTCTTGAGGTGTTGATGATGTGGTATCCAATCAGTGTTTGTATGATTAGCAGATTGTTAGAGCTGTGAAAATGAGATTTTAATGGTGATGCTGAAAGCAAACGTTAGTGAGAAAATTTCTGTGTGTGTGTGTGTGTGTGTGTGTGTGTGTGTGTGTGTGTGTGTGTGTGTGTGTGTGTGTGTGTGCGTGTGCGTGTGTGAGATTGATCCGAAGAACATTAATGACGCTTCATGATGAGAAACAAACAGTAAAATCCAATCTTCCACTAAAATATCTAACATGAGGTGATAAGTGGATGAGTTTATGTCATGTGTCATTTCTCATCGCTGATCCAATTTTCTGAGATCAGTGCAGCAGTTCTGCATGTTCACAGTTACCCTCCATCTCACTGTGTGTTCAGACAGAACAAACAATGAATTTTAGAGTGGGCGCAAATTCACCTAAGAGAGTAAACTGAGGGTGGTGTGAGTAGACTATGTTTAGACTTAAGCAAAAACTTTGGGTTTATCCATTTTTTTTTTTGATTCATTAACAAATATACAGAACAAAAAAAGGCAAAAGTAATAGAACAGGAAGTGCTGGTGAGTTCTGAGATCAGTCAGACTGCGCTGCCACACAGACACCAGACACACTACACACACAGGATTGGTGCATCTCTTTCTAGCTAATTTACTCAAGTAGTTACTTGTAACATCTGTTGTTACTTAGGTAACATCTGTACAGTACTTTGACTGCTCAAGGCAAAGAAACCTAATACACAGATGGTTGAGTGCTCAAATTTGTGAATATGAGGCAAAAATTCACTTCAAGCTCTGTCTGAGCAGATAATCAAATACAAATCTAGACACATGAATGAATGGATACATGTAAGGATACAATACACTGATATATATATATATATATATATATGGTATATATGGTATATATATATATACCATTATTAGCTGACATGAATTGTTACACTTGATAAGTGAAGTATTTTTTTTACGTTACATGAAAAGGTCATGGTCAACTCTGTGTGAATGGAAAAATACAAAGGAGCCAAATCAGCAGCAGCAGCAGCAGAGAAGAAGCTGCTGTTCTGGCTGCGGATGCAGGAGGGCAGAGCTCTATGTCCAGAAAGGTGCCTCCCAGTACTCAGCTAACATTCTGTGACAGACATGTGTTCTACACGTTTACATTCGCTGGCAATGAGTCAGGGGGTCTGAGGGGTGCAATCACACCTGGGCTGGGCCTAGCAGTTGAACAAATTAACAACAATGGAGTAAAAGTAAGAATGACAGCATTGTGGGTTATGGTTAACAGCACTTTACCTCTGCATAGTTCAAAAAAGTTTGCGTCTACGCCAAGTGAAACAGTAAAAACATCTGCAATACTGCCTGACCAACAGGTGCATGTTGGGTGGCTATGTTGGGTTCTCCAGCAGTGGCTTCAGTGCCTTGAACACGGCCTTTCTGCTATTTTTGATGATCCCTGTTGTGAGTGCGGTGCAATCAGCTCAGTGTTTATGCAGCACAGTGGGACAAGAGACGCTGACTGGTCGAATACTTTGACAGTAAATGGATAAAAAAGTTGAACCTAGATTAGACTGGAGGACTTCATGGTGCAAAAAGTGTCAACAATCACTGCATCACCGAACAAAGTAACATGTCCCCTGCTGGGATTTTATTTACTGTCAAGCAGAAACACAAAGAGAAGGGAAGGAGGCCCTGCCTAATCCACACCCTTAAACATGTAACACGGTAATATTTAATCAGAGTACATTTGACTTATCTACACTCTACTTTTATAAAAGTACAATTTTACACACGTAATTTTACTTTTAAGTAAAATTTTTACTTTGGAGAGTACAATTTGTAGTACTCTGGTCCTGTGTGTATAATTTCTACACTTACACCTCACCATCACCATTACTCTCCCTTAGTTTTGTGGAATTCTTTACTTCCGATTTTGACCTTTCCACAAATTTAATGGAAAACTTTAATTTGAAAATAAATTGTATGTGTAAAACCTTATTCAGTCATACGTTAATAAATTATTTTTTTGTCCATAAGGTCATTGCTGAACCCTCCATCTGAATATCAAACAAAAACAAAGAAACTGCAGGGGCAATTCATATAGAACCTGCACAGAGACAATATCCCAGATTACACAGAAAAGTCATTACTATCCTCATCTCTTCACACATTAATTCCACTCTGAGACTGATGGAAAGCCCTCGGGCAGACTTAGACTACAACGGCACCATCCTGTGAAATCCCCAAACCAATATCATATTTTAATTCAACATGTTTGGCGATGTGGGATCTACATTCTTAGTCCAAGGAAGATGCCTGCTATTCACAGAAGCCAGTCCAATAACCTTTCCATGTGGATAATTACAATCTAAGCTGCTGCATTAGAACAATGTGAAAGGCTAGTGAGTGTGACTGTACATGAGTTCCAAAATTAGAAAATGAAATTTAACAAGCTCTGTGTGAAGGTGGGGATGATGTAACGCTGCACATGAAATATGCAACACTACACCTGAAATACTTGGTGAATTACACCAGACTTCAGAATTAGTTTCACAGTTTAGCTATTGCTTTCTTTGATTGGAACAGTAGCACATAACAGTTTGCTTTTCTCTGTGCATCCTAAACAAAAGATTTGACAAACGGACACTGACATTCATTATGTCAAGAGTGACACTTCAAACTTAACATCAAACACTGAGTGCTATTAAACTGCTAAAATAGCCAAGGATTATGTGTCACTAAAGATTGTGTTAATAGATCAATACCAGGCAAACAGCTTCCTTCTATTTGATGAGTTCAGTCTGTGATTAATCTTTTTGAGCGCTTCATCATCAAATGCTGGTCCTGTACGGATCTACTCCATCCGTGGAGAGAGTAGAGGAGAAGGAATTAAAATTGATTTACATCAACCTCTTACATGACCTTCCTGCTTTTCACATCTCAGGAAGGCACTGCATAATGACTGACACGCTGTCAGCTCTGGCAGAGGTGCCATGATTTGAATGCCTTCCCCACTTCTGGAAATATAGACAAGGCACAAGGTCATAAATTAAGCATAATACCCTTGAATCGCACAATGCGTGTGTTTACCTACACACAGTGAGAGATGAAGAGATAAAGAGATGATTAGATATTGATTATGTGCAGACAAATACATACTGCGTGTTTGCTACAGACAAAGTCTTGTCAATGAGTCAATGATAGTACCAGAAAAGTATTAAGAAATATTCATGAGACAAGACTTAAGGAGCACTGAAGACTCAATTAATAGCTTTTTTTTAAATGAGAATGTCAGAAAATAAAATAGTGATTAGATATTTTTTGCCTGTTGACCTTCATCGAACAATCACAGAACTGGCTGTGACAGTTAAAGTCATCCTTGCATGTATTTTGATCTATTTTACGTGGGTGGGTGCCAGTAAAGCGCAGCCGGAGTTGAGTTGCAAATGCAGTCAGGTAACCTATTTATGTGAAACACCTATTCTTTCAGGTGATATTATGACTCAATAATATCATCATTTAATTTTTTTTTTTTCTGCTTGCGGCGCCCACACAGTCACCGATGTCACACTGACGATAGGCAACTGTCAAGTAGAGATAAAAAGGTACAGTCTCTTGTTTTTACTTTAATGCTTGAGTCAGTTGTTCTTTTTTCCCCCTTTCTTTTTTCTTGTCATTTAGCTTCTTATTCCTTTTGTCAAATAATTGTCACCTTGACTGATTTCTTGAGATGGTTTTGGGAGCGCTCTGTAGATCTTTGTATTACATTCTGTATATAATGCAGCATTTCACAGCCTAATACTTGACAAGGAGCAGTCAGCTGTCAAAAACAGTTAAACTGAGATTGGACTTGAAGAAAGTCATTGAAAAAATGCTTTGTACAGGATTAGAAAGGTATAGATTTTTCATAAATTAAAGAACAGGATCAAAGAAAATTTGACAAAAAGTGACCTGACAAACCTAAGAGGGACATATACATTTTATTGTAAAGTGGTCGTAAAAGCCAATTTTCTCTCATTTGTCTGTTTCGAAATTAAAGATGGGTCAGAAAAGTGGAAAATACATCACTGTGACCTTCAGGTAATTGAATCATTTTGTACTGGGATTGACAGAAGAGGAATGAGCACATCTGCCCTCATCTGCTTCATTTCATTTGGAGAGAGAAGTAAAGTTGAAAAAGCTCCTTGAGGTGCAAACAGACATCAAACCAATGGCTTTTTGGCTTATTCACACACACAGTATGGGTTTATGAGAAAACAAATCTGGCACATGAAAACTGGCAAAATTCTCACAACTCTAACTAGGGTTGACAAAAGCTGATATCTCAGTCTGTACTGTATGTGTTAAAATCTGAATTCCTGTCTGTATTTGAAAGCGCGGTAGGAGAAGAATGCCTGGTATTGTGTCTTCATTTGTTGTGTATAGTGTACTGTATATACATTTTATTTGAATTGGTTATATAATCACAGTTTTGTTCATTTTAAAACAATGTCTGTAGAGAAAATGTATAGATGGGATGTCTTCTGATTGCAAGAAACCGTGAGGCAGAACAGGACTGTATGAGCATCTGAATACTGGATCTTAAACTGTCCTGAAAGAGGCTGTGTGGTATTCAACATTTTAAGAAGCTGTAACATCAGTGTATGAATAGATCAATAATTAAGGGTTAAGCGTATTCTGAGCAACACCAGTCAAGAGAAGTATCTGGCTAAAAAGTAGATTAGCCACCATGCCTATGCCATATGCTTGGGTATAGCTCATGTACATCTCCTCACCGCGTGTTGGGACTATGGTGGCTATGAAGACACCAAGTGTGGACTGTAAGAATTGTGATTGATCTTGGTGCTGGTACTTGTGTTTGCTCCTACAAGTTTCTGAGCCTTTCAGAGATTGTTGATGGTGAAAATAACACGAAACAAGGCTCAGTTATCTTCAGCTCTTCCCTAACACGTCCAACAAAGATGTGGCTGCGGCAAACCATGATCCTCTCTCTCTCTCTCTCTCTCTCTCTCTCTCTCTCTCTCTCTCTCTCTCTCTCTCTCTCTGTGAATGAACCACCATCAGTGCAGCACCTGAACAAGTGAAGTGAATGAAAAAGTGTCGAAAGTTATTGGGTAACTTGGGTCCATACATCTGGTTGCAGCGGTGAAATTCATTATTTAAAACCAGCTCTTGTTAACTACCTGTGTCTACTCTCTGAAACAAAAAGGTCCATATGTATTGTTCCCATAGAGTAAGTCATGATCATTTATTCTGGCAGCCCAGTGCAAAATAAGAGTTCTTAATACTTACACTGGGAACATTTAGACACTGATTACAGCTTTAATGGGCTTTTGAATCCTCTGTTATATGAAAAGCTTCATTCCTCTGTTTATATGGTTAATGACAGAGACATAGCATGACAGAGACAAGTTCAGTAATTGGCAAACATTTGCTGATCAGTAGAGAGAGGCATGTGTCGAAGCTTCGAGAATGCTAATTTTCCTGTTAGTCACACAGTGTGGATGTGTAATGACATCCCAGTATTTAATGGAATAAATTACTGCCTTGCCTAATGATGACAATGCTACAACTCTGGGCAGATGATCAATAACTGAAGTTAAACCCTCTGATGAATGCACTGGTCTTTCATTAACTTGTAGATTGGCTTAATTAATGATTTTTATATTAAAGTATAAAGTCACTGTAAGGGAAAGTAACACGAGCATACAGCTGAGTTGGAGAAGAAATCACTTTTTACTTCTGTCATGAACGGAATTGAGAAGTGATTAAAATTCCCAGGTCAGGCATTAGTAGTTAGTAATTAGTAATGAGCTAGATTACAGCAGTTTAATATGATTTGCTAAAAACTACAGTACTCTCCAGTATTACTTGCATTCAACATAAAATTTCAACAAGATTTTTCTTGGTTGCGATGAAACCTGTTTCAGAATCATCTGTTGATAGAGAAACATTTGGAAACTTAACTGTAACTTAACAAGTTAAACTGCAGGTTAACCTACAGCAAATGCACCCAGGCTGCAAGTGGTGGTCACATTAATATTATCTTTCTTCTCTGATGCCCATTAACTCTGATTAACTGCAATATGTCCACTCACTGTAATGTTACATTAATTGTCGCCTGGTACAGACTCACATTCCACTTCTGTCTGCCTCTCTTGCCCCCACACACCATTTTAGCAAATATAGATTTTATTATATTTGAAAGTTAAATTACTAGCATTGTGGGTTCAGCTTCAAGTTTATTGTCCTTTCCACACACGCAGTATGCATGACTTACACACACTGCAATGAAATGGCGTTCCTTGTGGACCCCAGTGCAAAACCACAAATCAGTGTAAAACTAAATAATTGGAGACTAAACCTAAAAGCGGGGATCTAAAAATGAACACAGGCAAAAAAAAAACAACAACTCAGTTTTGGATACGATTGAGCACTCTTACAGTAGAAGCAACAACTTGTATGTAAACACGGCCTAGTATTTTCTCCTCTTGTTGCAAACTTGACACGTTTCAGCAAAACAGTCTTTCAGTTTGCACAACTGAAGTCCCCAGTGTGCACCAGTCACATGCCTTGTGTGATTGTGTGTGCATGTGTGTGTCTCAAACCATCAATTGGCAGCACAGTTTAAAACCACAGAAGTAACATTAACATTAGCATGAAATTCCTGCTGCTTGTCTGCTGCATAAGTTAAGAGCACAGAAGCTATGCAAACCCATCCATGGCCTTAAATTAAAATCCGTCTGTGTATATATCAACCTCTAACATGAGTATTGTGATGATTTTGTCATGGGTAAACTAAGGCACAGTAAGAAATGAAACACCCTAATCCTTCAACCTGCTGGACAAATGTGAAAAACTGGTCTGAGCTATGAAAACAAAGGCCAGTTTGTAGTAAACTGTAGTTCTCCTTGCAGTTTACCATTTGTGTTCTTGCATAATTTGGAAACAAAGTGAAACCTCACTCTGAGAACTGAAGAACCTCACGCTTATAACATTAACTACATTCAATCTGAATGAGAATTCTTAATGGAAATCAGGCATCGTTGTTAACTGAACTTATCTACAAGCCACATAACCCTTAACACATGTAGCAAGTTACAAGTAGTTAATGCTAAAAACAAAAAACAAAAAAACATTTCCTCTACAAGCATAATTTCCCTTTTAGATCTACATGGACTAAAAGACCAACATGATCACTTGTCCAACATCTCTTGAGGAAAAGTGAAAATATATATATATATACATATATATATATTTATAAAACACAAACACATTGAGACATGCAACGTGCAAACCTGGTGGGGAAGGTGATAAGGCTGTTTACCAATGTTCAGCCCAAAGAGGGTATTTACATAAGCCCAGAGGCTTGAAAGCTGAACGTTGGCCAGCTGTGCCTGCACCAAGGCTCTTACTGTGTCTTTTTGGCATGAGACAGTAGTATGGTGTGCCTCGAACACTCTCCAGTATAATCTCACCTGCTGAATCGAACAGAATATAAACAACCTCCTGTGACCAATGGCTCTCGTTCACTGGACTTCTAAAGTGGTGAATGAGAGAATACTTCGTGCAGCCTGGATTGCTTTTCATATGCAGAATTTTCTCTGGACTACCACTACACATACACAAAAAGAGTGCTGTTATTCCAAAAACACTGACATAAAATGTTTAAAAAAATCATGGTACCCCACTTCACACTATTGATAATTCTCTGTATGGAAAAGGGATGATCCAAATTCATTCACTGCCTGAAGAACACCCTCTGATGATTAAGTGTGTTGCATGTTTTTGTGCCCTGATTTTCTGAGATCCTTTGAAGATGCACCACGCTTTGCAAATCTTATTATCAAGTCCATGCAATACTTTGTCACTATCATCACATTGCTTGTTGAGCACTGCTTCTCTGCCCACCACTTTACATACCTGCAATTGTGATTGAAAACCAAAGGAGGAAGGATGGCAGCCCCAATTGCTGGTGTTACTTATGAGCAGCAATTACTTTTAATTGCTTTGATATTACTTGATAACAAGTTAGGAATAGCATGTTACACCATATTAAAATAAATAAATACTCAATAACAAATTATTCCATACATCAAAGACAAACATACTCTTAAGATTTTGGCATGTGAAATACACTACAATCTGTTAAATCTGGAGAATGCATAACTTGAGGCGACTTATCCTTAAAGTCTATTCTCTGATAACATGGGGAAATTGTGTGAATTGTTGTGTGTCACATGAAGGTGGAGCCACTCGCATTCCCTGCCCAGTGTTATACTGAAACCTCGTACTTCTGTTATCTGAGAACAGGGGTTTCAGGAGACGTATCCTGTAGTTATGTTAGGAACATTTGTTTCTGTGTTTCACTGTGGGAATATACGGACTGCCAGATTGCAAGATAAGCTTATCTCAAAGACTGATTGCCAACCTGCCAAGAGGACCAATCTCAATTAGAGCCCTCACTCAGGACAGTGCACAGACAACCAATCTATAAAACCTTGCAAAGTTAAAGGTGAAGCAATGGTTGCTGCAGCACATATCCTTAATTGAGAAGGACATGAAAGTTTGCCAAAATTTCACAGGGGTCTTGGCTCATATGGGGGCTTGCGCTTGTGTTACCAAGTGATGCTATGAGCTTGGTTAGTGGTGCGTTAGTTGTATGATGGCAGCTAACACACTCTATTGGGTAAAGGCCTGGGCTCTGACTCCAAAGGGTGGATTTTCTTTGTTTGATTGTCCTGCTGCATTACCCAACTTCTTCTGCACTTCAGCTGGGTGAACACCCACCATGACATTATCCTGTAAGATACCTCGATGAACTTGGGATTTCATTTATCCGTTGATGATGGAGAGCATTGCTGTGATGGAATGCAGTGCCCATGTTCTCAATGGTGTTGTGCGGAGTCAAGCTGCTCTTTGACAAACTTCAGGTGTCCAGTGATGCAGCAGTGTCCTCTGTGATGTCCTGCCATGGACACCAAGCACCATGATTCATGTGTGGTCGAGTCATGAACAGAGTCCACCTCCAATGATTCCATTGAATCTTTAGCATTTATTCTTGCTTCTTTTTCACCTCATTGATCATTCTGTGTGGCACGCCATCCTTCTAGGAAGAGTAGCAACAGAACTAAATCATCTCCATTTATAAATAGTTTTTCAGACTGTGGACTGATGAATATCTAAACTCTTTGAGATGACTCTGTAACCCTTTCCAGTTTTATGCAATTTAACAATTCTTGATCTTCAGCCTCCTGAGAACTCCTTTTGCGAGGCATGGTTCACATTAGCAGATGCTTCTTATGAATAGCAAACTCAAAATGTCTGAGTATTGCTCTAACCTACACCTCCAATATGGTTTCATTGAGTGGACTCCAGTTTTGCTAACTCCCAACTCCAATTAGCTTTTGTTGATGTCATTAACCGAGGGGTTCGCATTCTTTTTCCAACCTACATTGAATGTTTGAACGATGTATTCAGTGTGGACAAGAACAACTCAGTGATTTCTGTGTTAGTTATTATTGATTCATGTTCATGTTTGTTTTTATTATGGCCTTTTATAGAAAATACTCCTTTTTCTTAACCCATTTTCATCTTACATGAAATGAAAAGATGATGAAAATAGAAGCTAACACCATAACACCAGCCTTTTAAACCTGTATCATTCTACATGCAGTTGTAAAAGAGTTTAAGAAAAACAAAATAATTTAAGTTCGGGTGTGCAAATAAATTTCTAATAACTCAGAGAATAAGAATCACTTTTTTTTTTCATAGCTAACCAGGTTTTTATGATCCTCATAACTAATGGGTACAAAGCCTCAGCTTTTCTCTTTTCGGTTCTTGCCTTCAGTTTTGGCTCATTATCCAGAGAAAAAATGTCCTTTTCATATTTAAGAAGGTAGCCACTTATCAAGTGTGGGGCTCTTGCTTTCTTTTCACTGTCAACTGCCACACAAATCTCAATGATAACAATGGGGGTTGAGTAACTTGTTCTTAGACAACTTCATAGTAAATGCTGAGAAATGAGCTAGTGTTAGTCACTTTTTTTTCACCCAGACTGTGACAGTTTTTAAGCCCAGTATGTGGTGTTTCATTCTTGAGAACAAAAAGTTGAGGCGGATGAACAGAAGGAAACAGAATGTGGGGGAGCTGCAGCTCCTCTCTCTGCACACTCGCCCTCCCTTGATGTATGGACTTGTGTGTGGCTTTTTGATATGCCAACCTGGGGTTTAGCAGCTGTAACACTAGCTGTCTTTTGAGCTGTGTCTGAATTTTTTAACTCGATGGCCTTGATTTTTTCCTTTAGCTTGTCAGTTGAGCCCAGTGTAATTTGGCTCAGTAACCTTTGGGTGTGGCTCTATCTTGTCACATTAAAGGTTGCCTTGAATTCAAGCTTTGTTTTAGTTATATCTTGGTTGGTGGCGTCTATTATGTCTTTTAAGACATTGCAGACACATCACAGACTTTTTTTTTAAACTGGAAAGGCATCAATGGGCACAGCTCCAGACCTGTGTGAATCACTGATCAAATCGGAGATTTGGGTGGTGATTAGGAGGCCTGGAGCCATGCTACCACAGAACAGGCAAACACTACAGAAAAGATTTTAAAATATTTCCTGTTGCCATTGCTATATACAGTATATTCCTATGGCAGAAAGTAGCTTCAATGAAAATGGTTTACTCTGAGGTCTCTGGGGTATCTTAGGCACTTTGGTGTGGAATACAGCTGAAAGCTTGAGTATACAGTCTATGTTCTCAAGGACAACAATGATCCGCCCAAGCTCATCTTATGTGATGTAACTGTGACACTGATTCTGAAAAAACACATTGCATGAACAAAGAGACAAAACACAGAAAAAAACATCATCCTTTAGAGATCTCCAAACATCAGCATAATGCAGGTATGAGGATGGCAAAGGCAGAGTGCCTCTGACAGCACTTGTGTGAAACACATTGTACTTTCTTGCAGGATTTCTAACTAGATTTGGTTCATATTTTTCTCACACTTTGGAACGCCTGATCACCCCAAGGTGCACCTAACATCAAAGAATCTCTAACACTACTGGTGTGAGACTGATTTAAATCCTTCTATCCATTCATTGCCATGGTATCTGAGATTCCCAAACAGTATGGATGAGCTGTCCACCTTGGTTAGGATGCAGTGGAAATATCGGCAGTACACCTTAATATGTTTCATAGAAACATGGCCAGAAGGAAATCCAGTGGACTACATGATTGTCCAGCTACGCATAAAACTCACCCACTGGAAATGAAACTGCAAAGAAAGGGCAAAACAGCTTGTATTTCTGGTTTTCTTATCTCTACATGATGTAATCTGGGGCTTGTAACAGTGACTGTTTGTTGTGCTAGCTACGTTTAACTACTAGCTATGAACGTGCAACCATACCTGCTCGAGGAATTAAAGGCAAAGTGAACAATTCTAATCTAATAAAATTTTTGTCAAATTCAGCATATCTCATGGTCTTTTAGCTGTCCATTCTGTGTGTGTGCAGAAAACAATCTGGCGCATGCTGATGTGCTACACAGCGGAGAAGGAGAGATGGCCGAGGAACAGCCAAAAAGGAAAAGGTCAGAAGAATAAAAATGGAAGAAGTGCTCAGGCAAGGGCGAACAGCCACATTGACATCAACGGGCTTTTCAGTCTGAATGACAGACAGAGAGGGTCAGAAAAGAGACTGACAGGGCCAGTAAAAACTTTCTGTATGTTTTAATGGTTCACCAAGTCACTGGTACAGAGGTGTACCGGGATTTGTCTCAGTAGTCCTAATGGTCAGTCCGACTATGTGGAAAGAACTCTGAGGGTTAAAAGGCATGAAGATGGCTGCAAAGGTTGCTCTGTTTCTGCTTAACAGGTGGGTAACTTTAGTTCTGCTAGGTTTCACAGAGGCAGTAGGTCAGTATATTGTTTTGGCCCATTTGCTTGTTTGTGAAAGCTAATCCCAACTGGTTAGTTAGCAAGCAGGTACCAGCGGCACATTTGTTTGTCTGGTAACGTTGGCAAAATTTGCTGTTGGTGTAGTGTTATCTACAGTAGCACGAGAGTTGTGAGTATCGATGTCTGGACACGATGTGCTAGCTCTGGACAACCTTCTCATCCTCTCTGTGTGATAGCTTTGCAGCAGCGAAGCTATCACACGTGTGGTTTTGTTGTTTGCTCCACATCATGGTATTTGTCCATACAATGTGCCATGAGTTTTAAAACCATGAATACTGAAAAACACAAGTTTGCTAGTGCAGTGGATTTATTTGGTTGGATGCATTATTTGAAATACTACACCTGGTCAAATAAACAGTCTTTCTCCAGAACTGCTTACTCCATCAATATCTCTTCATTTTTGCTGTTCTTTGCAATATTCTCTCCCATGATGCATTCCCTGTTGCCACAAGATTCTACTGTCACAAGAGTTAAGACAGTATTTTGATTAAACTAGGACCTTACTGTAGCTACATTATATGCCTTCCTACTGTACGTTATTGCAATTGTTGTAATTTTAGTAGAACTCAGACTGGAAGACCAATAGTCCAAACGCAACCATTTATTGTAACAATAATAGTGAAAGAAGTCTCTGGTGGAGCAAGGCAGGGAGGCGATAAAATGGCAGTGAAGCTGGTGTTGGAAAAGAGCAGGTTGAGGTGAGTGTCTCTTAATTCCAGAGCTGAGCGGGGAAGGCAATGAACTGTGTGGAAACTCTCCAGAGTAACAGGAGACTGGCATGGCACTGAGCCTGGCTGGTAACAAGTAAGCAGGTGCAGGTGAACCTAAGGCACAGGCAGAGGAACAGGGTTCACAAGGGGGAAAAAAAAAACAAAAAAAAAAAACAAAAAAAAAACAACAACACAACAACACACAACAACAGCACACAAAAGGGGGGGAATAGCACCAGGTCAGAAATGAGAAAAGCCAGCCAAATTTAATACTGGAGGTGAACTGTCAATCTGGCAGAGATCCTTAAATACTGATCCTTTAAATACTGCAGCTTTGGAGATGGATTGATGACAAGATGAATCACAGGTGTGTAGGAGAATTGGTGGGAAGGAGAAGCTCAGTTGCCACACCCAGACAGGAGCACACACACACACACACACACACACACACACACACACACACACAGTAGTGTGTAGTAGTAAGTATATTTTGCATGCTTAAATAATAAGACTGGTGATATTCTGTATTTTTCTTTTTGGCAAAATTCCATGAAAATATCAAAACCAACAATAGGTTAAATCCTACAAAGAAATATTCTATTGTCTCCATTGTTGTCCAAAAACTATAAAGATTACATCAGTGAGCCACACTGTTGCACTCCTCCCAACATGAATATGAGCACTGTGATTTGCTCTGAGTCAAAATTTCACATGTACAGCATGCAGGTGGCATAAATACTCGCAAGTGCAGCAAATGTATATTAACCCACAGCTGAAAATAGTCCTGTAGTCTTTACTCCTGATTGATTCATTTTTACTAAAAACTACAGTGCCCTGGTAAGAACCTAAGTCTAGCTTTGCTCCCTGTTAGAATAAACATTTTAGTTGTAGCTTGTAAGAGGTGATAAAAACACAATAGCACAAACTTTGTGCTATTCTGTGGAGCAACAATATCAAAGAACAATCATAGGTCATTTTTAATATGATGCAAAAACAAAACTTTAAATGCCTCCTTAACAGAGAACAAGCTTTTACTGCTAGAGGCATGGAAGTTAAGTCTTTCGAGGGGGAGATGAGGCAGAGAATTGGGAATGGAAAAAAACTTAGGCAAAATGATTAGAAAACTAAGTACCAAAACAGTGTGAAGGAGGGGTTGAGTAAAATGAGAGGGATTATTGGGTAAAAGGTTTAAGCCAAATGATGGAGGAAGAAGGACAGATTAAACAATTTTGTGTGTTTCAACAGGTTTTTGTTAGGGCAGCACCCCCATCACCATGCTCAACCACCCAAACAGTGTAAACCTCTCCCCTATACACTATACTATACACTATACACTAAATCCCAAGAATGTGAACGCCACAGCTTCCATCCCAGTCTCTTTCCGTCTGTCTCATAAATCTATTTCTATGATCTAATGCCTGCAACAAACAGATGTTAGTAGCTTTTTTTTTCATTTCCTTGTTTTACTGACTATAGAACATAAAGTCAAATTTCTACATTGAGAAACCACAATCTGTGAAAAAAAAGCCACAGCCAGAGCAGTTACATTTACGCCTAAATTCTAATTTTATTCATTCCATGCACTTTAGGTGTTAGTTGTCTGATGGCAATTTGGCATCATTTATGTATTGTCATATTATATTTGCTTGCATAATGCCCTTTTAAGGAGACCAGGTATCCATTCCAGTGTTGTCGTTCGCAAAAAAATCATTCAAAAGAACAGAATCACTTCCTGAAACAATCAGTTCTTGGTCAGTTGTGAGCGAATGTGCAATGATTGGCTGCAGTGATTCAACAACTTTGGACTTGGACTACAATCCAGATATATGATATTTCTAGATTCATTTTACAAGCATAGTCCAACATTTAATGTTACTGTGTGTAGTGCTATGCACACACAGACACACATGACATTACTGTTCTGAAAAGAGGACAGTTGTAAGGATACATTCACTGAATGGAGGGTGTGTGTCTCACTGCTTATCTGTATATGCTGAACAAAATCATAAACCATATGTATGTAAACCATTTTCAGAATACAAGGCTTGGAAGTATATCACTAGTCAGTGTCAACACTCATATCAGTCATACTTCCTCTTTAGAGTACATGAACTTATCACCCCTATGGTGATTGTAATTTGTAGTTGTGGCAGAGAGCTCACAGACAAGGTAGGTACTTGATCCTGTAGGGAAATTACTTTGCCACAACAGGGACACGTATAGCACAACGTAACACAACACATTTAAAAGTAGCTTATCGAAACAAGAAGCAACAAAAAATATGAGTGATTTGTCATTTACAATGCGTGGTGAAACCTGCAGTATTAAAAAAAAAAATGGGTGGCTGAGCCTGAGACTGAGAGCCCTTCACTGCCAGCAAACACTGCAGTGATTCGATCACTGAATATACACAGTGAACGTGAGACATGAGTGATTGACATTTGTGGAGCTGCCCCTTTCGACTCCCTCCTGCTCATATCTGTCATGACTAGCCCCTAAGGGGGCTGTTTTCTGATTGCTTTTTGTTATTTTTTGATCTCTTTTGTGGACATTTGGACTTTTTTGTTCATAGTTCCTGTTTTATTTTGAAATCACAGCCCTTGTGTATCTTGTCCTGTTTTACTTCCTGTCTTTGTCTTGTTTCCCGCCATTGGTGATTGTCTGCCCCGCTCTAATTGGTTTCACCTGTTACCCATTGCCTTGTGTGTTTAAGTCTCGTCGTTTCCCTGTGTCCTGGTCAGTTTGTCTGTGTCCATACCCGAGTCTTTGCCTGTGTGTCCATACCTGAGTCTGTGTCTTCATCTGTACCAAAGTCTGCCAGTGTCTGTGCCACATCAAGTCCCTGTGTTTGTTCATGTTCCTGTGCCTTGTGTTTTCCCCCTCATGGACTTACCTTGGTTTCCTTTGTTTCAAATAAGGACTTTTGTATTTTTGTTTAGTTTTGTTCCCAAGTGTTTTTCTCCTTCGTGAATGATTTTTGGTTGAGTTTTGTTCCCTTGCCCTGGACCCTCTTCCAGTGATTTTGTTTTATTAAAAGACATTTTAGTTCTCTCATTCTGCCTGTCTTGGGGGTTTTTGAGTTTGGGTCCAAGTCCTTGCTCTAGTCGTGACAATATCTTTAAGTCTCTGATTGGAAAGTAGAACCAAAAATTTCTTTAAATATTTAGGTGTCGTGAAAATAAAAGTCCTACCATAATAGGGTTTATTGTGTAAATATGTCTAAATTCAATAGTGGTCATGTCACTCACCCAGATTGTGCAGCCTGAAAAAAAAACACCCTCTGATACATTTATATAGTGCACACTGCAGTTATTGAGGGGGAGTGGAGGACAAAGCACCTGCGAGGACAGGCCACGTTCAACTGGGCATCCGATTTTCCCTTTCCTAATAAACTATAGTCTGCTGTTATGATAGTCACAGCCCCCTGTGGGTGCTCAATGCCTTGCCTGTGGTGTGGGTCAGCGAAATAGTCAACGATGGCTGTGGCCCTGCCTCTATGGGGAGCTGAACTTTCCCACTGACACAGCACCGCTGATTTTCTTCTCACTGAATAGGTGAACATCCTTCACTTCCTGAGTAATTACACTCATTATCTTCCCCTCTAGCTACCAAATTTGGGGGGTGTTTTGCTCATGAATAAGACAGAGATATTGAGATTCTGGATGTAAAGTGGAAGCTGCAGAATGTAATGTAAAACTACTGAAGTTTCAGGCCATCTGAGCACAGATCATGGAGTTAAGGTCGCATTTTTTTTTTTCCCCCAAAAATAATAAGCTCTTCACCCAGATAATACGACAATAATGCAAAGTCTAACTAAATGAGTCATACTCAGGTATGACACATTTGAAAAGCCAGTTTTTAAATCAGACCAATGAGCTGGATTCTTATTGGCTGAATCACATCTTAGCTCATTTAGGCTTTAAGTGCCATCTCCCCCCTCCGACTCGATAACACTTCAGTTTCAGTAGCACCAACACAGTGGGAGGGGCCTCTAACACAAATATTTGAAGTCAACTACCTAAAAATATTTACTTATGTCATTCACCATTTTCATCACCATTTCCCAGTAAATGACCAGTGGGGAATATGGAGCTGGCAAAAGGGACTGAAGTGAAGCAATAAATTCCACTTCCTGTCAGTATCCATGTTACCGTGGCTAATGCCTGACAGCCTCGGGGCCAAGAGCAAGTCGTGTTACACAAGCACTCTGCCATGGAGAGAGCTGCTTTATCATACTGTAAGCAGCAGGGAGAGAGGGAGCCATGGAGAGGAGGAGTATGGATTTATCTTCTGTACATTGTTATAAGTGAACGCAGATGGGGTTCTCTCTATAGGAGGGTGTAGAGAATTGAAATAAATTTTCCCATCTGGAGGGGATCTTTCATCTCTGAGGTTGTTGTTTTTTTCTTCTCATATTTCAGTCATCTTTGGTCTTTGTGTTATACCTGCTGTATCCCTTATGTTGTCAGTGGGTTTGTCCTGCGTGGTCACTTTTCACTGTTCTCCTATTATTGTTCTGAATTTCCCCTCTGTCATTTTCCTATTCATCCATCAGTGCTTGTTCGATGTATTTCTGATTCACTGCTGCTCTTTCTGAGTGGTGCTATGAATGCATCTTTGTCTGAGACAGGTATATGACTACAAAATTGCCCTTGAGATCAATAGAGTGCATTTCAACTCGTCTGATCTCTTTTTTTATTTTACAACCTTTGTTACATTTACAGGAAAGAAAAACGTGTAAATACTGGCTCTAAAATTGATTTAACTTGGTTATTTACAAAGAGAAGCACCTGAAGTATTAAGTGTGATGTCACATAGAGGACTGATGGATTATGAAATTTGCTAAAGGTTCAAATACCAGAAACAAATACTGCCTGATAACATTTTTGGCATCATTGATAAAATAGTTACAGTACAACCACGATGCAAGGCAGTTAAACACTTAGGGGGCAAATGCCACCCTGCATGCTTCCTGGCACAGTTTCCATCCAGAAATAGACCTGGATCTCGCTGTCTCACTCCTCACCCCATCAGACAAATGACAAACCTTGCCAGTTCAATCAGGCCTAACCTGGCCTATGGCAAACAAGCAACATCATGCAGCTCAAATATTGGACAAATTCCAGGTTATTGACACTGCAGGCAGGTTATCAGGTTTTGTTTGCTTAGATTTCTGGCACAATGACAGACTATCGGGTGGAAAACAATGAAGTTTTGTTGCAGCAGTCATTCAGATCTCAAGTAAACACTAATGCCTTCACACTTTGACCCTGCCTTACTTAATGTTGAGTCTCCATGCCTCATGTATGGTTAACATTATCAAATTGAATCAACTATTGCAAACAATACACAATTGTGAGCAGTTCAAGAGAAATTTAAGAGCTCTTCAAATGCCACATTACACACGGTGAATTTAAGAATTTGTAAATTGACCCTTTGTAAAGCCACATTCCCCCCTCGTCATGGCTGCTATGCCTGTCAAACTTTCCATTCTCACATGGCACGAGTGCAAGTTACAATCATACTAATTGCAGATTTACCAGGAGAAATCTCTAGCAGGTTTTGAGCAGTGAGTCCTTCAGTATATCAATATGCCTGTTACGACATATACTTACATTTTATAATTAGGAGACCTCTAGTGGCTGTAGTTATTATGACAGGAAGTTAGGTGACTCTTAGGAGTCTCTAGATTGACAGTGTCTGTGTTAGGTCTGTGTTGGAGTTGAAGAATGGTTTATATTACTTCTTTAATCCATGACCATTCCACAACCTTATTATTGTAAAAATACTCAACATTCAATCTTAAATAAAGTATTTACTGTCACTCAAACCTAATTGTTTTCCTAAACCTAACCAAGCAGGTTTGTGCCCATACCATGTCTGTTCCACAACCTTAATTGTGTTGATTATTGTTACCATGACAACCTATATGGCATATAACCTATATTGCAGGACTTGTTGGGTTTGCCATGTAATTGGCTGAGCAATTACATGGCATTTTTTACTGATAGGCTAGTTAGCCGTCAGCTGCAAAAGAAGCTCATGGTAAACCAGACAAACACACATATTAATCCATTCCTTACAATTCTGCACTGTTGTTTTGGTTTTGGGAAGGCTATAAATCTCTACAGACATCAAGTATCCCTCACCCTAGAGCCCCATGCACTCTGCTTTGGCTTCTGTAAATATCCAAAGCTTGACAGGTCTGCTGTGCCAAGCTATAGCTGCTAAGCTACGATTGGATAGCTGCTGTTAGGTGGAGGGGGTCAGCCAAAGGTCACCTTAAAAATACATCAACAACAACAATCCATGTGGTTTCTCAAAAGGGTCTGAATGTATGGGCAGGTGAACATTTCAACAAGGACAGACACATCAGGAATTGAATTTGTGCCCATCTATGCATGGGACAGTCTCTCTAATCAAAGTGCTACATTGTTTCCCAGAATCATTATGCATAATTACTCTTCGGTGATGACAGAGTCAGAGACCGGTTAGATCAGGAATGATATTGTACCATTTTATGAAAGGAGCTTCACAGGATTGACAAAGCAAATCACAGTTGGCTGAGCAATTGCATGGCATTTTTATTGTGATGAGACAATAAGTAGCTAAGTCGATGAAAGCTGTGTGAGAGGGCTCCTCCTGTGATCATAGAGTTATTATTACAATGTGTATGTATTGATTCTGTCAGTCGCAGCTAAATTGTGGTTAATCAATGAACAATAGAATATGATAATAAAGGTTTCGCAATCCGCTCACCCAACCTATTAACAAGTAAGTCCCTTGCTTTATGTGGATTAGATTGCTCCTTCTGTCAGAGGTAAAGTCATGCACATGATATCTCTACCTCTTCTGTTTTCACTCCATTTAGCCATGAGGCACACTCTCTTCTTGTTGTCAACAGATGTAGAATACCTTTCCTGCAAATTAAAGCAAGCTCTTTTTGAAGCTTATATTGGATGTGACACATTTGGAAAGGCTTTCTTCACAAGCTTTTTGTGAGCCCACAAACAGCATCTTAAAACTGTCATTTTAAAAGTGCCTGACCCTATTGTCAGCCCTTCCCTATTCTCATCTACACCTGTTTTGTTTCTCTTTTCTCTACATCTATTCACTTCCCCAGTATCCCATCTGTCCTCCCATTTTCTCTCATCCTCTTCCCCTCTCTGCTTTTCCCTCACCTGCCATTCATTACGGTTCTCTGTGACGCATACCTGGTGGCAGTCTCTCATCAGTTATTCCATTGGGAGAAAGGTAAAGCAACAAAGCACAGCATGGTGGAAGCTGTGTTTGTCTGTGTGCTCATTCATTCACATTTAATCATCCACAGTGGCAATGACCATCATTCCCAATTTCCACAGTCATTAGGATGACAGCACAGGGATAGCTAAGCCGTAGCTTTATGCATGCTGATAAAAATATTACAGAACAATACCTTTCACTTTCATGTCTTACTTCTCTTAGTTCTAGTTGCATTGTACTTGAACAGAAGTACACAGTCATTTTCCTGTGTGAGTTAGAATAACAGAAACTAAATAAATAAATAAATCAACACTTGAGCTTCTCTACTAACTGTATATGAGGACTGGATTTTGCATAGCCACACTGTGATGGACACTGGAAATGTCCACACAGGCACATTAATTAATTGGCTTTCTTATGGGTTCCTTGATGAAATGATAAAATGCTGTTTTAGTTTAGTCTCTAAAGCAGAGTTGTCTGAGGAACATGATAAAGAAGTTTTAGAATTCTTTCATAATGGGTCATTGGATTAAAAAAATGCATAGGTTAAAGGGGTCTGGATGAAAGTGGAGTAAAAGTGCTTCTGCTGTAGATTGGCACATTGTTGGCTGTGTTTGTGGGTGGGAAGACAGTGAAGGATCACAACCTTATCATTGCACAAGCAACTTGTTTGGCATGGACACGTGTAGATGCAGGGGTAGAAATACTGTAGTGCCCCTCCCCAGTTGCCTCACATAATTAATAATGTCTACTTTGGCCCATGAAAACTGTAGGTGTGGCACAGTATAAAGCATGCTCAGAGACATTCACTCACTGGGAGTTGGTCTGAGCACAACAGAATGTAGTGACTGAGAGCTGCAGATGCTGCATTTGGAGGTGAAATCATAGTTTCACTGAAATTAACATCTCTACTGTCTGACAATGTACATTCTATGATCGCAGAATTCTCAGCATTATAACCATAGCTAAAGGCTATGCTGCTTGGTACAACAAAGCTAGTGTGTTTATCCCTAACTCAGTTTATCACACACTGTAAATTGGAAATGTCACGACTAGAGCAAGGACTTGGACCCAAACGCGTGACCCTCCAGATGTAATCAAAAATAATAGTTTTATTCTAACAAAGTAGCAAACAAGGATAACCCATAAAGGGGAAAAGGGCACAAAAACAAAAATACAAAATGCAAATGCAAAATCACTCTAACGAGGAAACAGAATTGAACAATGAGCAAAAGCCAAACAAGAAACAAAGCAACAAATAAATACAGAACCTGACAAGGGATACCATGACGAGGGCAAGACAAGAGACAAGAGACAAAAGACAAGATGAATTGACCCTGAACAAAAGGAGACGCTGACAATATATACAAGGTAATGGGAAACAGGTGACACCAATTCGGGTGGGGCAGACAATCACAGATGGCAGGAAACAAGACAAAGACAGGAAGTAGAACAAGGCAAGATACACAAGGGCTATGGTTTCAAAATAAAACAGGAACTACTAACAAAACTTAACAACCTAAACAAGAGTCCAAGAGTCCACAAAAGGGTTCAAAATATAAAAAGGGTTCAGAAAACAGCCCCCTTAGGGGTTAGTCATAACAGGAACAGTCTGTTGAATTTACTTAGGCCCACTCTTTATAAAGAGCTGCAGGTGTGCTGTTGCAGGTTTAGACAGGGTTACCTTGTATTTGAATCACTAATGTTTATGGAATGTAGAGCTTGACAGCTTGTGCATAAGGAGCTGGTGTTAGAAAAGGTCTGGTGAGGACTTCAGCCTTAAAACAGCTGGATGAAGAAGAACTGACTGTGAGGGATCAAGAACGAGTGACAAAGATTAGACAGAAGATGAATGATGAATGGTATGTCAAGATATTTTTTTCTCTGTAGCCTATATAAATTCCACTGTAGTAACATCTTTCTGTTGCCATTCACCTGCACTAGTAGTGTATATTTTCATGTGGAGAATCTAAGCCACCGCTCTCCAGTGCCCCGTTGCCAAAACCTTTTGCCAGCCCTTTAAAAATGTTCTAGATCCACCTCTGCTGGGTAAAGCCTCAACCTCCCCAACCTCCCTAATCTACATCATCTTGAAATTTCTAAAGATGATGAAACAATACCTAATATTAGCAAATCCAACATTTTTAGAAAAGGCAACTGAGAAATTTGTTGGACATAGCCCAAGGTCTCTTCACATGGACTTACAGAGAGCACAGGGAGGCTTTGATTTGTCTACAACAAATGGCTTAACTCTGTTAAAAGGGGCGTAAAGGATAATGTAATATTTCAGTTGCCCTGCATGTCAGTCAGTGATACTTACAAGTTGTATTTTTAATACCAAAGAACCATTATTCTTTTGGCCATGATAACAAATGACTGCATAACCCACACTTGTAGGTTTTTGGCTTTACACTTTTGTCCTAAATGGACAAAATACTTAGATTAAACTTTAAAAATGAACAATTCATAATCATTAAAACCACAGAAAAGCGAGTAATAAACAAAGCAGATCTTCTTATCTTTTCTTTGTGTTAATTTTAAAATGCCCAAAACATTGGATTTAACTATTTAATAGTGAATGACACATTTAAAAACTTTTTTTAGGATGTCTTTTCAAAAACAAAACATGAAAAAGCCTCACAAAAGTTATTTTTTCAGCTTCCGTTATGTTTAACTAATCTTGAAAGGAACAGCAACTAAGAATTATTTATTTGTTTTATACTGAATTTCTACATCACGACATGCAATTATTATGTTTATCTTCATGCCAATGAAGGAAAACAATGAGGAATCACACGGGGGAAAAATAATACCTTTAAATTATTCTTTGTGTTTTTTTGTTAAAATACCACAAGTGAATCTTGACAAGAGATTTCAATAGATTTTCTTTTCAAAGGCTAGAAAAATTCTCTTTTACTCCCTGGTAACCAACCTGGTTCCATCTTAATGTTTCTGATAGGGTGAGCTTCACTGGGAACTGTACTAACAGCAATAATAACTGCATAACTCATATTTGCTGTAAACATTAGAATGGTGTCACATAGAAAACTACATAGTCATTTTGTAATTTTGTCTGCATGCAACACAGGGGAAAGAGAAAATAAAAAACTTCCATATCCATATCAATCTTACAATCACCGACATTCATTGAATATACAAATAAGAGATTAAGAGGAAACTGCATGAATCTCATCTCAAGCTTCATTTTCTGATTAAGTGTCAGCATTGTTAGGCAGCCAGCATCTGAATAAGTCATCATTATCAGCAAGTAGAGAGCAACCAGTCCCACAGTAATCACACAGGCATCCCTGCTGGTTGGAAATGCTAATGGAGTTTCAGGTGCCTGATTTACAGCCCTCCCTCCCTGTGATAAAGCCTTCCCCTAATATTATGCTCTTTTAGTCTCCTGGGATTGCAGTAAGTGTTGAGAATGTCAAATGACAGTGCAAATGCCCATAACTAAAGCTAATTAGCAAGGCTATTTATTTCTACTAGCTGTGTGTCTGTGTGTGTGTGTCCTTGATTGTGCTGAATGTGGAACCCTGGGTAAGAATATATGCCTTTAAGTAATGTGAGTATTTTTTTAGCAGAGTAAAACGTACTGTTTGGTGTTTGGTGGTACATGTGTTGGTGTTTACTCTCAGCGACAAAGACACTGACCATGGGTGATGGTCTGAATGATTGGATGACCCTGTTCTCAGTTCCCTCCTGCTGCTGTGGAAAACCAGGATCATGGTAATGTCAGCACACGCATCCAAGTCTAACCCACAAAAAAGTAAAGTGGTCAAGGGTACCTGGTGCACTTTTTTATCTGGCATTGTTACAGTATGCATGAGAGGCAACGTACCTGATATTGACATGGTGTAGCATAACTTTCTCCCTGACCGCTCCCCCTTGACCATCAATCACCAAGCCGGCCCATTCATCAAGCGGCCCCGTCGGTCCGGCCCCCTTGTGACACACAAACGTTTTTCCAATTTAAAATCTGATATTGATGGAGCACTGCATCCTGCTGCAGCCTCTTTGAGCCGTACTGGGGCCAATATCCTTATCCATATGCTCACTCACTTGCCATGGTCATAATTCAGGATATGATATTTCCATAGACAACGTATGAAGAGACATTTTTCTGTTGGCTAACTGCTGTGTCCGAAAAGAAGAGAAGAACACCCAGTTTTTCTGTGGCTGATTCACCATGTTTGAGTCTAGTTTTTCCTGCTTTCTGGTCTCACTGTGGTCAAACCACACACACCCAAGAGTCTCCCCCTCTATTGTAACGGTTACACAAATCCCAAAAATGGTCTTCCAGCTGACAGTTGAGTTCTGAAAACAATTTAGTTCACATTTAATTATAAAAAGATGTTATAGTTGTTGTTGTTGCAGCTGAGTCCAGTTTACTGAGATGTGAAGGAGTGAACACAAGGTGTGGCTGCACATTCCACATGTACAATAACACACAAAATGAGAAGAGGTATATAGAGCACACAAAACACAGCATTGTGTGTTCTGGTCTTAATGTCTGCATTGTGTGCACAGAATGAACATATTAAACACTGTGTTCAGTGGCTCCCTAACCTTTTAAAATATGTTTCTCTTGACTCTTTTGACCCATGCCAGCTTTTGAACACAACAATTTTGTAAAATCCTTGAATGAAAAAAGGTTTTCAGCATGTGTCCAGTTACCCAGAATCACAACCATTAGACATTACAATAAACATCTGCATCTGCTTCTTTAACATGACCATTCAGTAAAATCTCACCTTGAATATGATGTTTGGTGTGGATAGTTCTTGATCTTTCTGCATGAAAAACAAAACAAACAAAAAAAAATTAGTTTTATTTATTCTGTTTTATTCTACATCAGTTATTCAAGCCCCACAGCATCTGTGACTTTGCTTTAAAATCTGAGATGCTCAGTGTTGATTGTGTTTGACAAGCCCATCCGGAAAATAGGCATACCAGAGATTGGCATTACACAAGCTCCTCTCAGCTCTTAAGGCTACTCATTCCTCTGAGCATGATGACATCAAAGTAGAGAGCACTGTGTCAGGATCAAACAAGCCAGGAAACCAGTGAAGCAAAGAAGCAAGGGCTCTGATGTATTTATTGACAAGAACTTACAAGAGCTTATGAGGGCCATCACTTATAAGAGGATGCTGAATAGAGCCAGTCTGCTGGACATGTCAAGTAAATACAGCAATAAATTAGCTTGGAATTAATACATTTTTCATGTTTTTTGTGACTTTGCTTCAAATCTGTTTTAGCCTTAAAAAAGTATCTCACAGATTTAGTACTCCTTAGCACTCCTTCAACACTGTTCGGACTCACAATGGACAGTTTAATAAAGAAACTAATGCAGCAGCACCAGAGACATATCAGAGTGGTTAAAAGTAAGCATGAACATTTACACTACACATTTTTTTTTGCTGGTTACAAAGGCCAAAGCAATGTATTTTTATAAAGGGGCACAGACAAGAACACTGGACTGAGGCCAAAGCCTAAGATGTTCTCTCTGAAGCTTACTATTGGACAGCAGCCTTAATGGACAGGCAACATTCCACCTCTAAGTGGTTTGACATCTTGCTGCCATAAATAAACGCTAACAGGGACGCTCTATTAGGCTAAACAAGGCTCTGTGTGTCCCTCCAAAGCCAGGAAGCACCCTCCTAATGGTACACTAATGTCTTTATTGGATTACTCCTGCATCTCCTATTCCAGTGCGTCACAGCTACAGCATTCTGTTGGATTTGATGGAATGGAGGCGGCCTGGGTGGGATTGATATCACCCAGGCCCAAGATGTCTGCAATTAAGAATATTTCCAGCTGAAGATTATACTCATCTCCGATTACTAAATGCTTTTTTTCGCCAGCCATCACTGTGGATCTTTTGTGCAGTTGGGACTGATTTCATAATACGCTTATGCTTTTAGACTTGCCAACACATGGCACTCTTTTGGACTGCTTCTTGGCATGCCAAATAAATAAAAGCACTGCATTACAACATAAGTCACTTTGGATGCAAGTGCCTGCAAAGTTGAACCTGCAGTTTTCATAATGTCAGCGTGTACTAATAGTGGACACACGAAGGGAAGAGGATGAGAAAAAAAGAGTATAAAAAAAAGATTTGACCATTAAAGTTCAAATCTGCAACACATTAATAGCTAATATAATATTGATTTTCATTAAATCCACACACTCACTTGTGCATTTGCAGAGATAAAACGTCTAATATCATTTCTCCATTATTTACACTGCCCTGGAGGTTACAAATTCTAACCTGCAGACTACGGAAGCAATTACTGTGCAAATAACGCAGATGGTGCAACAAACAAAGTACTTAAGAAAATGGTTTTTCCATTAGACAGACACTATGGTCTCTGTGAAGACCTTGACTTGTGTGTCATCCCCTTTAAAATGATGTGTGTGTGAATGTGTGCATAGATTTGTGTCCATACTTGCAGGATTTTGTGTTTGTGCATGCACATTCTGCGTGTGAAAGGCTATCAGTGACCTTTCCCGGATGTTTATTAAAGTGGGATGTTGCTAAGCTCTTGGGCAGCTTTCAGGGATAGGTTTGCTGATGACCAAAGAGCTATGTGTCATAAGAATCTGGCACTATTTTAGTTTCCAACAGGTTTGGATGAGCTAAAATTGTGTATTTTCCAGCTCACTTACAGTAGTATAATATACCCAGACACAGACACACACAAAGACATACACACACACAGATATCCCATGTGTTTTACTGTTCTCGTCTTGCATGCTTAATGCCTTGGTAATGGATCCATTGAGTGACCAGATAAGTAGGCCTCTCACACCCAGAGGAGTTTGTTAGTGGTGGTAATGACAATGCTGATGGGGGCAGTTGCCTTCAGTATCGGTTCACCTCCCCTCATAAATCTCTCCATGCTAAATACAGCTGTCATTCACTCACCTCTCCATATCACCACTCAACTCTTTGAAGCAGCCGGGTGTACGTCACCTTCGACAGCTGAATTTTTCTCTGTCCATAATTGCTCCCTAATTTCCCAGAGTGTCTTTATAGCCACTTGGCCAAATGTTCTTATATTTGCTGACCTTATTTTCTCAGGTTTCTCAACAAGATGGTGCCCTGTCACCTGGCTGTTCCCCATAAGCAGAAATTACAACAGGTCCTGGAATTTAGGCAGTGGGACATAAGTGCACTAATGCATATATTACTGACTCCTTATAGCTAATGAACATATATTACTAAATTACAAGACATTATGGGTGTGTGAATGTGTGCTGAATGCTGTGCTGCTTTCAGCTGTATCTCACACAGCCATCACCTTCTAATGGGTTCTATAGACTTGACCACTGCTCCCTGTGGAGCAAAAATATTTTTGTACATTTACATGGCCAATGATTATGGATCCACCCTGTCTGGTACACGCTGTGTGAATCAAAGATGTAGTACCCTGAACCAGCATCTCCTTTAGAAAGTATCTTTAATTTTCTTTGCATGGTCCAGCACCTTAGGCTTGCCTCATTTTGTTTTTTCTTTCTACTTATCTCAGAGAGATGTGTAGAAGGTTATGGGTGAGGTTCTTTAGAATAATGGTCACGCTATGTAAATGCTAAACCTATGAGTCCAGGCAGAGCCTACTAACCATATCATCCAATATAGTCATGACTGGCCAAACTTATGCATGTAAATTTGAGGTGCGCAGCACGGGTGAGTAGATAAGCATAAACAGTCTGTTAATGGGTGGCACCTGTGCTCATATTAACAGGCTAACAGGATGAAGAACCTACAGCCAAGCTTAGTGTCTCTGTAGGCACCAGTGCTAAATGTTCAGGTCAGCATGGTAACATGGTCACAATGGTAAGTCTGGAACGTTGAAGTTTAGTACATAAAATGTTTATCATCTCATTATAACATGCTAGCATGGTAACATTTAATAATTAGCACTAAACCCAAAGTACAGCTGAGGATGACCACTTGGAGTGTCACTAGTTCTGCTGGAGTTTGACTGTAAAACTACTGTACTTCTACTTCTATAAAACTACTGAACAAACTGAAGCATTGTAAAATCTGTCTTCTGAGGACTTCATATCATGGAAAATTTAATGGTAATCAATGTAATGCTTGTCATAACATTTCAGTCTGCATCAATAACGTCATCCTAGTCGTGATACTGGAAGAAAGGTCAAGTGGTCGCTAAAGTAAGTGGAATTCATTTTCTGGGGAACATGAATATCTTTTTTTCACGACAATCCACACAGCAGTTAAGATATTTCAGCCTGGACCAATGTGCTGAACCTATTGTCTGCCCTCTCTACATCCATGCTGCTCGTGTTGCAATAACAGAGTAACAGAGAGTCGTACTCTGAAATGAGGTGTTATGATCTGTCTGCAAGAAGAGAAAGGAATCTGATCCACTTCAGTGCAGATGATTCCATGTTTTAACTAATTCAATTCAAATTGGATAAAATCTTATTGCCGGAAATACTGCAAATGACTGGTTTCTAATTTCTGTCCAACCACCATTATAATGCTGTGTCATCCTGTTTAGCTTAATCTTAAATAGCTCAATCTCCACATCATCAAGCTGACAGAGCTCTGGTGACAACAGACAATTAGAACTTGTAACCAACTAAACAACAAGCAGACACACTTTAAATTTCTATCCAATTAAATACTTGTCTCAGATGGTCCTTTAGCCTTTAGCCCTTTACCCTGTTTGCCAATGCTTTCTCATATTCACAGTTCTGATTCATCAGAGTCCTGGAAAAGCACCCTGAAAGGACGACTTGAGTGGTGCACAGCATCACTTGTGAAAGCTCTAAGAAACACTGTATTGATGAAAAGGACCCTGAACATGAGACTAAATGAATACCACAAGCAGACCACATCTGCTGCCTGTGAACAGGGAGGCTCAAAAGTTCAAAGTCATCACCCAAGTCATTGGACTTTCAGAGAAAGATAAAGGAGGCTGTTACCTTACCAACACCATAGGCCATCCTTGAACCAAGATACCATGTAACTGATGTTTTATGACATTTATTTTTCACTTTTTCGCAAGACATTTCATTTCATATCTAGATATTACATGTACTCAGAGGAAAAAGTAGTGATACAGGAAAATTTAGTCTGGGCATGCTGTGTTCAGAAAGCCTTCATTCTGCACCTGGAAATATGATTCCTGGAAAATAGTCCAATCTCTGAGCGAAGCAGTACCTTTTCAGGTCTTGGTGGTAATGCTCCTCTACAATTCTACAGCACCATTACGAAGGAGAGGATGCTCCTCTTGATAATAATTGTTGCTTTTGTTGGCAACTCTTGGAGGGTGCACCAATATGATTTCAGTGATATTATATGTTACACACAGTGTTCCCAAAGTCAGTGATCAACTTTAATGATCAAATCACATCATGGAAATTACAATTGTAATTTGGCTGCCAAGTTCAGCATTGTTGAACCCTTCCCTTTCTCTTTAACAAAGCAAACTGTCACTCAGCACTTTAACCATACCGGTCTTTTCACTAAGAGATGACTTGGTTGACAAATGCACTCTGGTTTTCTACATTACCAAGTTGAATATACCAGCAATGAACGCTGTGTCTGACATTATATTCACTGTTCATTCCTGTTTCTGAAAGAGGGAGACAGTTCTTTTATTCAAGAGCAATAGAAAATAGTTAATAATAGATCGAGCAGGAGTAAAATGTGACTAGCTATTTAACCATCCTCTTTCAGATAACATAAGTTTCTCAAAAGGCTGTTCACTCCCATCTAAATCAGACAGCCTCATAACTTTAATCCAAAGTGTTTCATTGGATGCTCTTATATTTACCTTTACCAGGATCCAGTTATTTTATTTTATTTTTTTGACAGTTTTTTTGTTGCATAGACAACTTTATTTAACTAGCTGCATATCAATGCTCACAAACTCAAATACTTGGATGTGAGCTATTATTGCAGTTGCACTATAGAGAGTGTTTGAAAGCCTTGTATTTGGTGCAATGTGCAAAGCCTAACCATTTCCTAGGCTAAGAGCATGAAAAGTGTTACCTACTCAAGTGTAAAGCATACCAACAATGTAGCTGGTGTAATAGCACCATTTGGTAAGTATACTTTTTCTCCTTTGGGATGGGGTGAAGAATGACACATTGATGTTATTCCATTGTAGTTTATATGAATTTGATTGTGTGATCTTCCACACTAAAAATGTCTTCTCCAACCTAATAACCACCATTTCCTCCAAACTTTTCCTTTTACCATAATACAGTACCAAAGGACCAAAACTATCATATTCTCCCTTTGATAGTATTTTCGGCAAGACCATTCATTGACCTCTGGATAATGTTTCAGAAGTACTGTGAGTTATTTCTGAGAGTGATTTTGCATACGGAAAAAGGGGCAGATAGGGCCAGTGCCAAAGTATCTGGTACCCTGAGGACTTCTGAAGACTTTAGGGTAAAGTTGTCCTAAATAACTGACAGCAGACTGATGGATGTACAACAGAGCTGGGGCTATTATTGGACACAAGGTGACTTCTGCAGGGCTATTTTCTCAGTCTTCTTCACAGGCATATTCTCATATCTGGTTCATCTGGTGGAGTGAGGAGACGAAACCTCTGAGAGGGCTATCCATAAATGGCTCAAGTGAAACATTAGAAGTTGCTGTAAAAAAAAAGAAGGAAGCAAAGAAATCAACCTATCAGAAGAGTTGAAGCTTACAGAGTGACTCAGTGATTGGTTCTTATGAACACTTGGGTGAGCAATCTTTTTCTAGGGCACTGAGCTGTCATTGTGATGTGTTGAACATGTGGGCTGGTGTTTCTCAAGGGTTTGAATGCATGACAAAAAATAGCTTGGTCTTAAAACTTTGCTGCTCATTAGGCATCATAAGCACACAGAGACTGAATCATACAATACTTGACAGCTTTGTTTCTCCACAAAGAAACAGTGAACCACCAGCTGAATGTACCTAGTCATTATAATTGAATTTAAATTTTTGAAATACAGTTACTGCTAAAGTTACATACAGTTGAAGTTCATGTTAGGGACTAATTCATGAAGGTTATTAAAGCAACATAACTCCATTTATTATTGTTGCGTAGGAACAAAACAGTTAACCATAATAAACCTTGACTGTCTTACTGTAGAAACACAGATACATTGAGCATGTTTTAATTTTTCTAAAAAAAATCCTGATGATTAATCTCACACTGTATACCTTGCCCTGCATGTGTGGTAAATATCCATCATCATTTCACAGTGTCTAAATTTTCCCATTTTATTTGCTCTAATCCCTTGCAGCGGGTCAAGAGAGGAGAGAGGAGCAGAGGGAGAGTTGAGGGAGAATAATGTCATTTCAGGATAGGCCTTATTTAATTTACTGCAGGTCGATAGAGGTTCTCCAATTGCCTCTCCCAGATTAATAAGTAACCCACACGCGCTGTCCATCACTGTCCATCTCCCATTAGGCCTCTGAAATGGGGGCCCAAATTGCCTGGCAAGGTTGACTCTGATGGAAAACACACTCTCGTACTCCTTTTCTCTCTCCATCTCCATCCATTCCTCTACCTCACTTTTCTTGTTTTGCTATCAGGTTTCATTTTAAGATGTACTCACCGCAGAGCAAAACACATCAACTGAATTAAAAAAAAGAAAAAGATCATGAAAAAGTTTAGGATGGTTAGTGAACAGTTTTTTGTCTAGTTTTCCATTTTTTATGTCATATTTGGCGTTAAATGCGATTAGGAGAAAGAGTAGTGTCTAAACTTAGCCTGGACTTGCTACAGAAATATGTTGTGCCCAGAAAATCCTCTGTCTGGACCTGGAAATATGATGCCTGGGAAGGAGTCAGATCTCTGAGCTACAATACTGCCTGTGAGGTAAGCAGCACCTTTTCACTGCTGGGTGGCAACTCTCCTCTACAGCTCTCCAGCCCCATCATGATGGAGTGGACGCTCCCCTTGACAGTAATTGTTACTTTTCTGGGCAGCCCCTGTAAAGTGCAGTTAAGATGATTTCAGAGACCTTTTCATAGAGACACCTACAGAAAATAAATTCTGGGACAGCTTGGTTAATTATTGGACTCTGTATGTTGTGTTAACTTAGATCACACTTATGATTCAGTCTGTACTGTACTGTGTTACACATTTGCAAACTTAACTCCTACTTATTATTACAACATAAGCCTGTCTCTTTATAATTTACCGTACAACATCCTTAGGTCATCCATTTGTTTTTTTTAGGAATTGTTAACACAAGTTGTAGCTGTACACCCAGTCAAAATGAAAAGATGAAAGAAGAGTTCTGTTATTGTTCACCACAGTGCTGACTACGACTGACACTTTTATAAACTATTAATGGCAGGATGCCTCTGTTAGTCAGAATGCCCAGGGAACTGGTATTTACACTGACTTCTCACCACTATATTCTCCACTTTAGCTGAAAGGAACCCAGGATTTTTAGCATATGTGCTCGAGTGTTATCATGTAGTAGGCTACTGTAAATACTTCTACAAAGCGTCCTTTCTCAAAAGGCATTAATGGTAGTGCATCTGTCATAGCCTTTATTATGGTAATAAACTGCATAAATGTAGCACACAAACAAATCTTTACAAAAACAACTCATGTTAATGTTTTCTGATCTGTAGTTTAGGTCAGGTTAAGCTTAAGCAACCAAACTGCTTGGCTGACTTTAGGGTAGTGATCACACTTAAAGTAAGGGACAACACTAGATAGGCCTTTAATGAAGACATTCTGATATGTCACAGAAGGAAAGTACAGGTGTGAATAATAAAATGAATGATGGCTGAATTCCATTTAGCGGCTTTAGTTTGAGAGTCCTGGTATTATGCATGCTGGCAAAATGTCACCATTCCAAACTTTCCATGCTTTGCCAATGAATGTACTGCTTCAGGAAGAACTTGGTGCATTTTGCTCTATTGTGAGAAAACAATGAGTGTTTCATTCGCCATTCACCATTTATTATGGTTCATCTACTATGCCCAAATTTTGAAACATCCCATTGAAAAGCACTTACACTGAACATTTTGCAGATATGCTCACCAAGATTTAAGAAAAAAACATTTAAGATATATTTATATTCTATTACTATCACTATGCCTCAAAACCAATAGGTGGCCATCAAGTGGATTTATATTACAAGGCTACACTATGTGTTGGCTCTTGTACCAGATAATCCAGCAAAGGCTGATGCTGAGGATCTGAGTGATGATAACATATTATCTTTCCACACCAGCTGAGTTGAATGAGGATTCTCTTGTGGTGTCAATGGATAAAGATAGAGACACAGACAAAGGAGATGGAAAAAAAAACAGAAGTGGTACAATGTCCTTTTTTTTATGTAGGACTGTCCTCACAAGGGAAACAACAGCATCCCTCGTTTGCTCAAGTTTTTTCACATTTTCTTCACTGTCCTCTTTCAGTAACAAAAAGCATTGTTGTTCCATAGAAAAACTCCTCACAGGGACTCATTTTCTGCAGCCGCATGTGACAGGAACAATTTCTAAATAAATGAAAGTTGACCATCCTCGCTAAGCTAGAAAGGACACTTTTTTGTGTTGTTATTTTCCATTTGGAAGATGACGCAAGCATTTATGGCAGTTAGATAAACTAAACCACATTTCAAACAGCAAAATATTTAAGCCAGGCAGATTTGACATTAACAGTGGCTGGAGGAGGTTAAGGCTCACTTTTTTTGTTCCTCACAAAGCACAGCATTTTCTCTTGACTAAGATATCTTTTGAAAAACCCATTTTATACAGTCAGTATTTCTTCATTTTAGCACCATTTAGTAAAGCATGATGTTCAGTGACTTGTATTTTGTTTAAAACCACGAACTGTGTTTTCTCTTTACCAGAGAAACAGAGGAAATGGGTAACAAGTAAAGATTTTTTGCACAGTTTTTGTTGAGCTGGTGTATACAGTACTGCACATGAAACAGCCACAGATAATGATCGAGAGGACGCATATATTTTAGTGTGTCTGTCAGCCAGTGTAAAACAATGAGAATTTTCAAGTCCAGGAAAACACCAGCATTCATTCTTGAATTGCATTAGGATCTATTGTAGTCTGTTTTTTTTCCCCTTCTTGGCATCATCACAATGGCATTATGCAGTGTGTTCAAGGTTTCCTGAAATGAGGCAACAATGGAGGAGGTTTCTGCCACATGTGTGATCACTTACAATAGCTGGGAGGCATTCCTTTGCCATCCCTTTTTTTTTTTGTAAAGGACACAGTTCCACCTGTTGTTTAAGCCTTGTTTTCTGGGCTGTAATATGCCGTTCCTCATCGGTGAACTACCAGATCCCCTCTGATGCCCCTTGGTTTAGAGATTTTCATATTCTGTTATTGCCAGACCGCACTGTGCTCTGTTGTGGGTTTAATGCAGATGCCTTCATAAGAAATGTAATATCCTTTCTGAGCCCCTGCAGATAATGAACCCAATGTATTCCAAGCTTGCAATTTGACTGTATAACACAAGAACCCATTATTATATATGAAGAAAGTAAGGGAGCAAAGAATTGTGTTGTGATTAAAAAAAAGTCCATGGGGCCACAGATCAGTGTGCTATTTGCAGGTTTTCCCCAGTCTCTGTAAAATTTTTAAAAGGCCATCATTTGGTATGCACAAAACTAGAGACCGTCTTTACGATGGGACAACTCGAGCCCCAATGCCAGTCCCGTGAGTACGCTGTAGTCGAAATTACATTATCACAGTACTCGTGGCTTGGACCACACCCATCTCCGAACTCACACACCCACAGGAGAAAACCAGCCACCCTGTTGTGGCAATCATCATCCAGGTAATCATTTAGCTTCAGCATTCATAAAATAGAACAAAAGCAGTGGTCAGTGAAATGTATGTTCTTGATGCCAGGTCTGACACGGTGATGAGAACAACACTGTTTCATAGAGAACAGAAGAGTCTCAAACACATTAATTCTTAACCCACCAAACAGAGAAGGTATCAAAGCAGAGAGAGGATGATGGGGTGTTTACTGTGAAACGCAATTCACACTGTGGCATCATGAGGGGACATGTAATAGAGGGGAGCTACATTCCCATGCAGAACCAGCTGTTGCGTTCCAAAATGGCTGCCAGTGCACACACTACATCTCCCACAGTGCCTCACCACTCAGTCAGGTGTAGGTGCTTAAGACACCTAATTGCAGCAGGCCTTCGGAAGGCTGAGGAGAGAACAAAGGGAGCAGAGGAACAGAGAGCACAGGCTGGAAGGAGCTTAGGACTGCAGATTTTGAGAAGACAACATTCACTAAAGAAAGTACTCTTTACAGCTACGACAACAAACCTGCCAATCTATTGATTTATCTGCTAGCTGTGGCCTTGCGATATATTCTTGTTTTAATGAGATTCATGTTTTCTGTCTGCACTAGATTCAAACACATTGTCTGCACTGTGTTTAGCATGTATGGGAATATCATGAAATTTGATTAGATAATACTGAAAGTTTTAATATTAAAAGAAAAAAGTTACTCAGTAGGTCACAGTTAAAAAAAAAAAGTCAGTGTTTTAGAAATGTGGACTTTTAATTGTTAAAAACACTAAGAGCACTTATATAAACCTGCACACATATAGATCAGCCACTGCACTGTAAATTAGATGTGATGAGAATGAAAGGGTAACAGAACCTCTGTGTCACATTACACTCACAAAGCATTTGTTAAAAGTGGTCTTAAAAGGTCACAGTCTTGGCAGAGACTTTGAGAAAGGGATTTCTTTATGGCCATCCTGCTGCTGTATAAGGCAACAATCTATTAACATCAGCTTCAGCAACCAAACCTCATCTCTGCCCGTAATCCTGAGGTCACCTGTCACCTGTCCTGTTACCACCCCAACACCCCAACGCCCATGCATCCCCACCCAACCCCCCCACCTCCAACTCTTCGTGTCACATCCGGGAGATATCGAACACTTAATAAAACGCACACTCTGGGGCTCAAATGTCACCGTCCTAAGCAGGGCCCTGTCAATACCACCCTGACCTTTCTCTGTGTTTACCCTTGTAGGATATCAGGCCTGATGGTAAAGCCAAACGGAAGGCATACAGAGGAGTCACGCTGTGCAAGAGGGTGGAGAGGAGGTGGGGAGGTCTCCACTGGAGATATGTGAAGCATTTAAAGCTACCACAGTCTTGGGGGAGAAATAAAACCCGAAATAGCAAGTCACACTCAGCCTCGGGTCATTCAATCAGAGCCTGTTAGAATCATCAGTGTTGAGAATATGCTGACATATGCTGACGTCAACCTGTTCAACAAATGTTTTACCCATCAATTTAAGCTGCCTCTTGCCTTCTCTGGACTGCAAGCCAACTTCCTCGAACTAAACTGTGATAAATCAGACATGATCATTATCGGCCCCAAATCCCTCACCAAAACCAATAACAACCTCTGCCTCACCACTGATAACTCCACTCTGTCTCCCTCGCCACATATCCACAGCCTCGCAGTCATTTTTGACAGCAACGTCTCCTACGAACGCCACGTCAGTCAAATCGCCAGAACTGCCTTTTTCCACCTAAAAAGCATAGCTTGTCTCTGTCCATCAACCTTCCTGCTGAAACTTTGATCCATGCCTTCATCACATCACATCCACAGCTGACAACTGCAACAGCGTTTGTTATGGCACATCATCCAAAGTCCTAAATAAGGTAATCCAGAGGCTTCAGTGGCTTCCTGTGCCACAACAGATGCATTTCTATGCAAGTCCTAATTTTCACGTACATAAACAGGCCCCCTCCTGCCTCACCGACCTGCTCAATCACCATTTTCTACAGCTGCCCTCTCCCCCTTGAACTCTCTCTCCAAACACTTCCAACACTACATTGATCTGTTCGTGTTAAAACCAGCTGTGAATCACTGAGTAGATTTTAATTGTATTTTATCAGGAAAGTCAAAGATGCAGAAAATTAATAAATTTTACTTATTGGGAGGTCTGCATTTAATCAACTTCAGGGGAATAGTCTCAGACTTTTGGACCCCACTGTATATTTAACAAATTATTAATTATTATTCTATATTGTGTGATGGTCTGTCACAGACTAACTACAGACAACAGGTGTTTATTCACATTTTTTATCTTTAGCTGAGAAAGGTATGTGGCTAAAACAATGGTGGTATTATGCAGATTAAGTAAAAGACACAGGAACAAGACAGAGCTCTGCCAGGTTCACCTTCTTACTGTTACAAGTTTTCTTTGGGTGGCTTGTGTGTTTTGGTACTTTCCTGACTGAAATGTGCCTGATAAACTTTTACCAAATTGTTCAAATATTTTCTGGTACCTGTTTGACAATGTTTGGAAATCTGTAACCATCTTTTACTGTTTGTTTAGTTACTTCTACTATGTTCCTTGTTTTGTGTATGTAACATATGTATTTATCCATTGATAAATTAATAAAATTTAAAAATATAAATTACATTTTATGGGACATTTAATTGATTGAATGTAGGCTAGTAAGTGGTAGACATAAGTAAGCACTTAAGCAATTAAAGATGAGCAGACAGCTGGGCATTCAGTATGATCGGTCATGTTTGTAAATCAGCTCTCACTATAAGACACATGACCACATTGGTTTTTGGACAGAAATGAGGTGATTTGAATGTTTTAAAATGATAAGTTAACACAGCAGGAATGAGATGACTGTTTATTTTTTCCCTCTGGTGAAATGCTAGCATCAGATGAGGTTGAGTTTGCCCACTTTTATTGTGAATTTTCCTTTATACTTTTGTTTTCAGACTCCAAACCACCATGTCATTGGACATTCGGTGAAGACATAATACTTTTACAAAGCCCTGCAGCCAACAGAGTTGTTAAGCATCAGCAGAAGCAACACCTCTACGAAGAGTGAAATACATTGAGTGCCTTTGTATTTGATAAGTCTTGGGACTCCAACTCTGTTCTCAAGAAGATCAGAGAGGCTTTCAAAGGCAAAGTTCCAACAGATGTAAGGTAAGCTGCTCCAGTGCTACATCTTTCCTATCCTCTCTCAAATTATGCCTGCTAATGTGCCTTGGAAAGCTCAAAACAATAACATACTACCAGAAGAACAACACCAGCTCAAGTGGTACTTAAAAGTGCTTAACTGGGTCATCCTGGATTAAAACAACAACAACAAAAGAGATACAATGATTAATGTCTCACTGCTTGTTTATTTGCAGAGCTTAGTAATACTGATGGGATGTGGCAGCAATCTTGTTTTGCCAACTATATGCGAAGGCAGTGAAATGGATGCCAACATGATACACAAGGTCTTCAAACTAAAACCTTTATATTTGAGGCCTTCAGACTCTGCTTCTGTATTCTTGATTTGTCATAAGGATAAGCACATTTTGAATTCAGAACATTTTCAGATGTGAGGCTACACAACGACCGTTCAAGTTAAAATGACATAAGCACATCTAGGAACCAAATATGTGTATTGTACTGCCCTCAACACGCGTACCCTTACGAGGCCATACAGCCAGATAACGTCTGTACTCCAATAAAAAATGCGAGGCGTGACTTTTCTTGCTTTTTAAGTCACAAACACACACTCTCATTCACATAAAACTGAAATACAACAGAAAAAAACAACACAAATCAGTGCAGTACCTGCACAATAACTTAAACAACAGTACACTACGCAAACTATAATGGGGCTACCAACCAAACTCCTAAATAATACGTTAGCTTGTTCGTATGGTAGCTGCTAACATGAAATGCTAACAACACAACACAATAAACATACCACTTAGAAAACTACACACACACACAATACTTACAGACTGTAGAGTTCCCAGGCTGACATGGACGTAGCACCCGTGACGTCACCCATTTTCGGTTTCGGGGAGTCGGTTTTGTGACCAAACCATGGGCATTTGAGCTGCGCCATCTTGGATTTTAGGATGTTGGTATTATTTAACTGTGAAACAATCATTATTATATTAAAAAGTTAAAAACATTATTATTATTATTGTCATTATTATTAATGATAACAATAAAATAATAATATTAACAATAATATATTAAAATGTTTAATATTTAATATTTACTGGCTTTCACCGCTGCCTCCACCCACTATCCACTTACAGTTACAGCAGCCGCTTACTGACGGAGCTGCTCTGTCCACTCAATGTCGGACTTTTTAAACAGAAAAATGAGACGAAATAAAATTGTAGCCTAGTATTCCCGCAATAAACGGATTCTGAGAGCACGGAACACACCACAACAGCGTTCCTAACATTAGCTGCTCCGGTCCTCTATCTGTATCAGCAGCGACCATAAATCGGCAATGAAGTCAGAAGCCAGCGGCAAAATATGCTAATACACGCTAATTAGTGCAAACATCCAGGTAAAATAGTGAGAAATTTACTTACCGAAAAGACTGCAACACAGACTCCTTCGACGGTCGGTTAGTACAGTCTACACTACTACAAGCCATACTGTCACAAAAACCTATCCGAACATTGGCAAACAACCTCTGGATGTAGCCGCCTAGCCCAGCCGATGCTTTAGCAAAGAGCTAACTGCCACTGCCTGTCTATGGGGCTGTCACTCAACATAACCATGCCCCAATTTATGTAAGAATTTTAAGCCTAAATAACACTAAAACGGTTGTGGTACAAAAAAAATTCACCCCCCACAGTGTTCACGGAGGTGGAAACTATCAATAGAGACCAAAAACAAAAAATGTACCAGGCTGTAAAGTTGGCTATTTTAACATGGGGGTCAATGGATAATTGCTCACTTCTGGAGCCAGCCCCCAGCAGCCGCCGAGGAACTGCAGCTTTTTGAACATGGAAGTGATCCTCACTGCTGAAACCTACAACTCCCCCCTTGGTGCAACCACATAAACCAACTTTAAGAGCACGTCTCTATGTTACTGCCTTAACTTGTTGACGGAGCACCAAAGATGCGAGTTAGAATATTAACGGAAAGAGCGCTCACTCTGTCGCGGTTTTCAAAACAGTACAAAACACTCCCTATGGTACAATTTCCATGAACTAAAGGAAAATACATCTTTTACATTTTTTTATACTTTTTAACACATGGAATTTAAATTTTATTTTTAACCTTTGAAGACAGCATTATAAAGAATTACCACATAAGGAGCTGGTTTTCCATTACACCTGTCAGGCCTGTGAAGTGGGGTACCTTTTAACCCATGCAACAGCCAGTGATTATTGAAGTTAGTCTGATGTACTTTGCTCAGTTTTCATTTATTATGTAATGTATGTATACACCTTGTAATATGGAGTGGGCTGGCTCAGTGCTACCTGATGGGATAGTTTCTGCAATTACTGAGTCATAATTTTGTGGCTAAATACTTGTAATACAAAATGAAAACTGGAGATAGGATTTGGCTTTTGATTGTATTATATTGTGATCATATCTGATATATCATGCATTTGCATTTTATATTGTACTTTTGTTTGTCTTTTAAGGATGAAGGAAATAATACAGATGACGGTTGGTTTGAGACTGACATGGTGTCTTCCTCAAGACAAAGAAGATCAACAACCAAACAAGTCTCTAGTTTTGTGGCCACCCAGGTTTTAGACCAGGGGTGTCAAACCTGTCCACAAAGGGCCGGTGTGGCTGCAGGTTTTTGTTCCAACCAAGCAGCAGCACACCAGACTTGACTCATTTAATCAACTGATCTCAGTCTTCAGACAGTTGATTGGTCAAACTGTGTGCTCTTCATTGGTTGGAACAAAAACCTGCAGCCACACCGGCCCTTTGTGGACAGGTTTGACACCCCTGTTTTAGACACTGACCAGCCTTCAGCAAGCATGCTACCAATAGCTTATGCACATTTCTCAAAGAGCTGACTGAGTGGTGAGGTGTCAGCAGATTGGCACCCTGAGTTGAGTTCCCAGCCCTTAGTGACTGCTCAGGTGTCAGAATACCAGCAGGAAAATGATTACACCTCGTACCTTGCCTCTTATATCTGAACTACCTGAAAGTGAGGAGGATGAGGATCTGTGTTACACCGTCATGGCCAGCTCTGAGGAGCAAGTGCAAATATCTTTTTAAATTTTAAAAAGAGAAAGAAAGATGTTACAGTTTTTCACAGAGGTCAGTCTCCTGCCAGGGAGCAAATTGGAATATTGTGTAACAAGAAATTAAGCCATTTGTGGTTGAAAACAAGACGGCATCTTAGTCTGCAGGCTTTTCCTAGAAGATAACTCATGCCGTTTAGAACTCATGCCCCCCCCCCCCCCCCCATTAGATGTCTATAAAATTAATTGCCTACTCCTCTCAAATAAAGTTTCAGTGATCAATAGAAAATGAGACATCATGTAATATTGTATATAACAGTGTCTATTACTTTGGACTAAATACAAATATATGTAGGCCTATTACAAAAATCAAAAGTTTGATGACTCAGAGCAAAATGTTTATTTTTGTTAACTTTGCCAGCAAAGATGGATGGAGGTTATGTTTTTCCTCTGCATGTTTTATTGTTTGTTTTTTTGGCTGTAAGCAAGGAAAGCAAATGGTGATAGAGGAATTTGTTTAGGTTAGTTCATGGAGGGACTGGTAATGAGTCAAGAATGAGCTGAGGTAGGTCAAGGTCACCCACAAATCAAAATTCACATTTTGGCCAACATCTCTCAAAAAGCATTGTGAAAAGATGCAGCGAGGTGCGTTATGCTGGAGGATTGAGCAGTGTGGTGGAGGTCGATGTGTGTGACTGTTTTTACTTGGTTTGTTCTCAACCTTCTCACTTTCTTGCCTAAAACTCTGTAGGCAGACACACCGATGAGTTGCTGGAATCACAAAAGTATTATGACTGAGATTTCAGTTAACAACAACAAAAAACTTGTAGCATTGTGTTTGGGTGAGAATTCATTGTTGCACAGGCTCTCTCTAGATAGATTTGTACTTATAAGTTATGCTAATATGAGTCAATACTCACTGCTAAGTACTTACAAACAATATTTTCAGACTTTGACCCAGGGCGTCTTTGTGGAGAAAGCTGTTACGTTCTGCATTATTTTTAACCTGAGGGAAACACTGGAAAATCTATTTGTGTTCTCCAAATTAGCCACCTTTGAATCAGCAGACACCACTTAAAGACTAAAATGTTTAAAATATATTTTATTTTAAACTCTGCTTTTTTTAGGTTGGTCAGAAAAATAAAAAAAATTAAAAAAAAAACAAATAGGGGACCCACCTTATAAATCTTGTATAGGCAAGGAAAACCATAAGCGTAAGGGTTAGCTCTCCCATGTAATGCTCACACTTAAAGCAGTACCTACAAATGTCTAAATCTAACAGAACATCATAAAAGTTAAGTTCTTTCATGTACTCATGAAAGAGCAGATGAAAGAACTTTTATGTATTTCATTCTTTTGTAGACTTGCTTGCCTCCACCGCTAGAAAATAAAGCAGTGATCCTGATTTGAGCAGGATTCTGTGCGTCACACCGCAATTTTTAAGATTTCAAATGAGACATCTTTTTTTCACAGCTTGTGGGGCGAGCTTCCTAAACATAGAACGGAGGCTGCTGCTAGTAAGTTGTATGTGTTCTTCATGAATACACGCAGCATGGTGGTTATTTGTGTTTACTGTATGTTTTTGAATACATGCAAGTGAGCCCTTCTGTGGCACCATTAATTATTGAATAAATAAGAAGTCTTAATTGTGAAACACTGTACTATGTGATATTGGAGTTGTATTTTTTTGGTGTTCACTGCATAACCTCTGAAGGTTATACACATTTGAACTTCCCTATTTCTGGCATGGATTTTGCAGTCTTGGATGTTATCTGTTTACATGGTGATACCCCTGGCAGCTTAGTTAGGGTATCAATGTCTTTTTTCACACACTGAAAAAAATATTTCATTGAATTTACTCAATTTTAATGTTGAAAGTGGTTGCACGCAATACATTCATCTAAATCTAGACATATTTTTTTAAGTTAGGTGTACTAGTAATTTCAAATAAATTATATAAGTACTTTCAGCACGAAAATTCTAAGTATTTGTTACTTTTTTGTATTTCCTTAGTAATTCTAACTAAACCCATGTTTAATTTACTTAAATTCATTATGTAATTCATATATTGTGGTTACATAATTTGTTATTGTGCTTTAAATTAAATTGTTTCATTCTACATTATGTAAAATATGTTAATTAAATTCACAATTTTATTTAAAACAATCAAAATGCATATGTAGATGTGGGGGTGGCTGACACAGTAAAAAATGCACATTAGGCCAACCAGAAAGATAAAAGTAAGCAAAAAAGAGGAAAAAAAATTCTCAAGAGCACTTCTCAAGAAGAATCAAAATAATTAAATTGTTTTATGCTACTGTCACAGGAAGACCCTGTGCACTATGGTAAGGCACATGTGCTACACATGTGCCTTACATGTGCTACACATGTGCCTTACATGTGCTCTTTCTCAGGTAGATTTTATCAGAATGTTGATCCTGGTGTGAAGTGCTGGTGGTGGTGTGTGTGGTATGAACATTTGGAGGAGGGGGTGAAGGAGAGAAGTCACACTGTGATCGTGTATTTGATTTATTGAATTTAAATTTTGTTCACCTGTCTCCTTTGTTGCACTTCTTCCTCTGTCAGACCAGGAACAGCCAAACCTGAGCTGGAGCGGTCCATTTGGTTAAATAGGGGGATTCACAGGGGAAGAAACCAAGTGTGGTAGAGTGGGAGGGGTGTTTTGTCTTTTGTGGTGAAATGACCTGTATAAGTATCTTGTTTAAAAAGAAATATGTGTTTTTAAAGTAAGTTTAACTGAACTTCTTTTTGATAATATGTTATTTAGTATTGGGATTATTGTAAGTGTGCTGGAAGAGATAATTGATATTGATTTCTTGGTGCAGTCCACCAGTATAAAAGTGAGGAGGCTGTGGTGGCCGGAGCCTAAAGGAGAGAAGCACAGCTCCTGAACACAGCTCCAGATTATAGCTCCTGCCATGTGCCCAAACTTTAAGGGTATAACCAGAAAGGCAGTTTAGAGCGAATTCTTTTGTTCTGTATTATTTTGATTCTTCTTGAGAAGTGCTCTTGAGAATTTTTTTCCCCCCTTTTTGATTATCTTTCTGGTTGGCCCAATGTGCATTTTTTACTGTGGAGTTTTTGAACAAGACTCCATTTTATTTTCAAATAAAATGGAATTGGGAATTGCTCCAGACTGCCACAACTCATTGTTGTATACAGGGTTTCTCGGCCACCCCCACATCTACATGCATTTTGATTGTTTTGAACAAATTTGTGAATTGAATTAAAATATTTTACATATGTAGAATAAAACAATTTAATTTAAAGCACAATAACAAATTATGTAACCACAATATATAAATTACATAATGAATTTAAGTAAATTAAACATGGACTTAGTTAGAATTACTAAGGAAATCAGAGTAACAAATACTTAGAATTTTTGTGCTGAAACTACTTACATAATTTATTTGAAATTACTCAAAAATATTAAGTACAGCCAACTTAAAAATGTCTGGATTTAGATGAATGTATTGCGTGCAACCACTTTCAACATTAAAATTGAGTAAATTCAACAAAACATTTTTTTCAGTGCACCTTGCTTCATCAAAGATCAAGTTGTTTTGTAACGACTGGGCCTCATCAAAAATGAAGCAATCACCTAGAATCATAAATTTGCCTCAGCCCACCCCTGCCTCTGGCAGGCTCGTGGAGCAGCAGCCATTGTTAATGACAGGAAAGATGGAAGGGCCGCTAATACTACAAGCCTTTTGCCAGCCATCATTAATACTTAATGATTAATAAAGAATGGATGTCTTCAAAATGTCTCATTAGATTCTAGTTGCAAGGTTTGCTATGTAAAAAAAACAGTACCTTAAATTATTTTATTCACTTTAGTTTCATATTAAGTGTTTAGTTTCATAAGTGTTTCTTATACCGCAGTTCAAACAGTAAAACAGTAAGCGAATCCGCAGCTGTTAGTAGTGTACCATTAACATTTTAAAATAATCGTCCACCTGAAAATCCATCAGCGCAAACCTCAGTCAAGTTAACTTCAGCTATTCATGTTTGGAACACATTCACGTGGTTTAGGAAATTGAAGTATTTTCCTTGTAAGGGCAAAAATCACCTAAGAACTAATTTAAAGTCAAGAAGACACCTTTATGTGCTACATGTGTGGGAAAAAATGTGTAAATGCTGCAAATGACATGGTCTGGGTCACATAGGAAGGTGAGCAGGTCATTACCCTGCTTTTCACCCTATGTCAATCATCACACCTGTTTGGATTTAGGCTTTAGCTGCTTTTCAGTGGGATTGTGCAGAAACACCTCTGATGACAGTGATGCTTAAGGTCTGAGATTGTCAGTGTATCCAGTGTTTTGTGTGGGCGCAAGCTGTTAAGTACATTCACTAATGTGGTCTTTATGCATTCATTTTCTTTTTCCAGCTATCAGAGAAGACCACACTGTGGAATTGCAATAAATTTAAGATGCTTTTAATGCAAAGGTGAGCGCTTTAAGGTTTAACAGTTGTGTATATAATTATTGGTGGTGCTACATTTCTGTCAAAATTTCTTCAAGCTGAATCTCCACACATGTCCCTGTCTCCCCTTCAGGTTACACCATTATAACTAGTGACTGTTTACTTTGTACAAAATGTACAAGGGTCAAAAATACCTCAATGCCATGATTTTATTTACAGTAATTTCAGGAATAACATCATTATTATTAGTCTCTAGTTCAGGCAGAGATCTATACTCATCAATTCTGCAGTTTTTATCAACTTTGTACAGCTGTGTTAATTCCAGTGTGACTAACAATACCCCTGTGCCACAACTGCAAAGGACTGCAGTGTCCTTGGGTAGATCACCCATTGTTACCCACGGTAGGTAAATGTATTGTAAACGAAATAAATGAAGTTCACAAAGGGAGTTGAGTATGCCTTCTTCTTCAATGAAGCTGAACAAATCACTGTAATAGTTTGTCATGACCCTGTTTAGTTCTGCCCACAACCCTTTAATTCTTTCATTGTGTGCACTGCGACCTGTGATGATGCTCCTTCTGTTCAGTCCTCTTCTGTCCAGCATAAATCTGGCAGTCTCTTGTCTCTTGCAGTGTTTTCCATGTCATAGTCACACCGCAGTTTAGATGGCAAGGTGAAGTTCTGCACTCTTCACTGGAAATGACACACTACACCTGATGCTCTGTTGTTATCAGCACACTCCACTTTACACAAAGGTGCGACTGTTGCCATTGACACAGCTATGGAGCACTAAGCTTGTGATTATTGTTGATGTGCCTGTCAAGGAGATGGTGGATGTTAAACACAATTGAACACCTACAATCATTTTGCTTGTAGGTCGATTTTTGAAATAACATGACTGACCCAATTGCAACATTTTGCAATTGCATTTTAAAATTCACTTATTCATCATTTAAAGACAGAATAAATATATTTTTACAAGGCAAATTTAATTATGGTTTAATTACATTTGACATTCTATTTGAGTTTATTACATATATATAAACTCTGTTTATTCTGGTGGCACACTTCAGGCTCTTCATTACATTATTCACATGCCTGGTCTCGTTTATCATCTTCTTCTTGTGATGTTATTGAACTTTTTGTCTATTCACATTCCTGTCAGGCTGGCAGAAAGGGAGTCAAGGCTCCTGATAATAATTGATGACTGAATTGAGAGGTCGGCCCTTCCATCGGGAATAGCTGCAAATTGCTGTGAGGAGACCTTTAGAATTTCTGATGATTTCAGTCTTCAGAATTTGGACTTGAAATTTGAAAATTCCTCTTCATAAAAGTGTAAAACATTGTTCACACTGCCCCTATCCTTCTTAACTTGCCTCCAGCTGATGAAAGTTTGAACAGTTCCTTTGGTCATCGTCAGATGATTCTGCATCTTATGCACAGTCACCTACATCAAATGGTCCTTGTTTTCATCTTCTTCACATGACACCATCATCCGTCAAGGGGAAGTACCATAGAATGATGTCAGCCTTTGCTAAAGCAATTCCCTCTTCCACAGTTTCTATTTAAAACTGAGATGTACCTTGAAAGACTATAAAAAGAATGAAACACTTCTAATTACCTCAAAGGTCAAGGCAGACAGACTTGAGAAGCTGGCTGAAACTGTGCATATACAGTCTGTTCATCAAGTGCACAAATGTGAAGTGATTGTTCAAGTTCGAGTCCCATTTCAGTAAGTAGGAGGGAAATAAAGCAAATGGAAAAACTTCAGTTGTCATGTGTGATAAAATGTTGTAATTTAAATGCACTAACAGGACCAGAATTTGAATCATATCCCAACAAATCATCTGTGTCTGTTATGTCTACGAAGTGGGCAGAGGTCGAAGGTCATTGTGCAGTTTTGGTAAATTTGTGCTTGGCCTTTTCATCATTACATGAACATGACACTGACTAAATTTGTCAATTTAAAAATAATAAATTATGGTATAGCACAGTTTAAACATCATTAAATGATTAAGCCTTTATCAACATGAATGATAGTTTGCCAGTACACCTTGTATCCCTCTTGTAATCCTGGCTTCTGTCTTTGATTTCTTATAACCACTCTCTCTATTTTCTTGTTGTATTTTGGCACCAAACTTAAATGGTGGCACCAATAGGGCATGATACTGGGTAGATTAGAAATAGAAAAACTATGGCAACAAAGTGACATTCAATATTACTGAAAAGATTTACTGTGCTAAAATATGAGTTGATATAATTTTATTTTGTTTTTATATGGTGTAGCGCAATTTACTGAGTAACTTCAATGTCTTGCCACTATCATGGTAGAACAAATTAAATAGCAAACAAAATTCTTCCAGATTTTCTTTTATTTCAAATCAGAGTTTTAGCAGAAAATCCATTTCTGGAAAATCCAATTATCTGAAATGAAAATGAATGGCTGCTCCCACCTATTTCCATGCTTCAGAAATGGAATACAAAATGGAACAAAGTAAAGCTTATCTTTTTCTTTTTGGGAGATGAAGGAGGTCTAACTGCTTTTTTTCCCCTCTATCCCTTTTTTGTGGTTGCCTTGGCAACATGCTTCTGTCAGTCAGAATAACTTTATTCAAGCATATGAAAAAGAAAGGGAACTTGTCCAGGTAGCACAGATCATATTGACAACTAGCTTTAGTATATCCTGACACACTCAGGAGGGTTGTATAAAGTCATATTTTCATTTTTTTATTTCATAATCGCCATGTGTCTTCACAGTGAATGACATTTGCGCAGCTGTGTTCATTTAATAAAGTCTCAGAATAAAACGGCATTTGAGGTGACATAACTATCTCATTAATGCTTTGTTTGTCTCAGTATGGTACTGTATCAGCAGTGCATGAAGCCTCTGTGGAGAGAACAGTCTGCTGTCTGTTCACAGAGCCATGGATGGAGAATGACAAATATTATTGATCTATGTACAGTATCTATAGGAGGCGCAGAAAGTATTATTAATATGTCATAATAAAGGATTTAAACTTTGCAATAACTAAATAACCACTGTGAACACTGAAACTCAGGCATCCAGTGCAGTCTGTTCTCTGTATTTATCACTGCTAATTCTGTTTTATTTGTTTTATATGTGCCTGCAATTTAGTAGCAAAAGATTTCGTATGTGTTGTGTCTTTCTACTAGAATTATGTTCCTCTAAAAACCAGTGAGTGCCCAATACCAGACTTTTACATACAACATTTACTGCTAAATGGCATTCAAACTGAAATGACCTTTGTTAATTACAGTTAGAATTATTTCAGAATTAAAGTCTTTTCTATGGGCCTTTCCTTTTTTTTCTTTTCATCATTTGTTTATCTCTTCTCTCTGTATCTGTATGCCATCAGTAAAAGGAGCTTCTGACTTCAGTCTGCAAGTCATCTTACCTGAAAAACAAAATAAAATTTTCAAAACTCAAGGTCCAATCACTAGCTTTTTCAAGAGCTTTCAACCACATCAACAACAATTTTGAGAAATGTCCTTGGTCTTCGTTAAAATAAGACTACCAACCTTGAATGCTGGTAGTAGACGCAAAGTGAATAATGGTCTCCAGTAACAAGCTCAAATGCACTTTACCCCCAAATGTCCAACCAGTCCTTTTGTGTAAAAGGTTTTGTGGTACTGTGCAGCTACTTCCTTACTTTTGAGAGACGGGGGGGGGGGGGGGGGGGGGGGGGTGGTCATTATTTGCACAGCCACAACAGGCTGCTTCTAAGGAAGATGTAAACATGGTGAAAAATGGCCATCACATTTTCCTAGAATCCAAGGTGAAATCTTCAAACTGCATTTTTCGCCTCACAATGAGTCCAAAGCCCAAATACTTTTGAATTATAGTGCTGTTCAGATAGAGAGAAAAAGCAGCAAGTCTTTCTATCTGAGAAGCTAGCACCAGTAAATGTTTGATATTTTTTGCTTGATGAATGACTTCATCAATTAAACTTTAAGAATATCCTCCATGCAAATTCCTTGTATATAACATACTTAGCTAATAGAATTCATTCTGATGCTCAATAAGCAAACTTACTGTCCCATATTAAAGAAGGGTCCTAATCTTCCTGCTCTGTATGTGTGTGTGTGTGTGTGTATTCTGTTACCAGCATTATTGAACTGTGACCAAAAAGTCATAAAGCCCTTTGAGAGCCTCCTGATGGTGAGACTCATTGACTTACCTGAGGACATAAAAGCAGAGCTTTTCAACCAAAACATTTAAATTACAGTCGTAGTTAATCCATTTGACTCCATGCTGTTCCACTGCTACAGCCCAGGCTTTCATTACAAACACTTTGATTGGAAGCACTAAGTGAGATAACAAGATTAAGTGTTTCCAAAGGTTCATCATGGTTTAAGAGAACAAAAACTATTGTCTTCATTTTCTCCTCTGTCTTTGTCTTTCTTGGTGGCATCATTAAGATAGTGGAGATTATAGCAGTGTGGGATTAATGGACGCCCTCAACTGTAGAACAAAGCTGGTCCAGGCACACAGGATCCCAGGTAATGAAGAAGCAGCATGAGTTATGACTTCATGTGGAGCCAGGCAGATAAATTCGGAGTGCAGGAGTGGTCACTGCTGACTTATCACCCCTGTGGCAATGACTGAAATCCCCAGACTATGTGCTGCTTTAGTATAGTGACATCTCTCTTACCCAAGGGCATATAAACAGTGCTTGTGATTTTGCATTTAAAGGTATAGTTCACTTTGTCTGAGAACTAGATGAGAAGGTTCTTTCGCATAGTCTTTATGCTAAGCTAAGATAACTGCTTGCTTGCTGTAGCTACAAATTTAGATGTACAGTACCAAAAAGAAAGCATATATGAATAAACAGAAGAAAAAAAAATTGTGTGAAATGTTCTCCTTGGGAAGTAATAATATGATAATGATTGTATGATTGATGATGAGTGTATGATTGTATTTTGATCAATTCAGATTTTAATTGCATTTTTCCTTTACTTGGCAAAGATCAACACAAAATATTATATTTATATAAATACAATATATTTTCATATATTATTTATACTAATATAAGTATTTGTATAAATAAAATATAAAATGTATATAAATGTTGAAAGGACATACAAAAATGTTCCACAGCATGATTTTCTATCAGGGACATGGTGACCACATGCAATGTGCCCCAGACTATTTTATTCTTGTTTTTGCACCCTGGCCCTGCTGCACTTTGCGTTGGTCTCTGTGGGCTTTTATCTGTGTGAGTGTATCTGTGTTGACTCTGTGATGGATGGTGACCTGTTCACACTATCTGCCTGCCTTCCACCTAGTGTATGCTGGGAAAAGGGATGAACTGTAAAGAGAAAATGTCTTATTTTGATCTGTCACCTCTCTGAATTTCAACACTCCCAGTCTGGACACTGTTTTTTTTTTTCACAGATCAGTACGGATATGAGGAGTTGCCTTTATATTGTTGTAGCTAATGATTATATGAACCAAAGCTAAACCTAGATAATTCTCTGACAACTTTTGGGCGTTTCTTAGTTGGATTAAATTATTAAACCACATTCCCTCTGAAGGTTAATATGGCTGATTCCTTGCAGGTAGAGTGTTTTTGGATTACGGATTATGAGGATTACCGCTTGTACTCCAGTGACACCACCACCCCTGTCTGATCATTTGGATGTCTCAAAAGTGACTCATAAATCCAGGGAGGGGGAAGTTCAAATTCTCAGTATTAAAGAAAGGCATTAACCCTTTGTTTGGTTGCTGCATTAATATGCCTTAGTGTTCTTTGTGTGTGTGACAGTTTGGGTGGGTGCTAAATGCTGTATGTAACACCCCTGAGGAGTGTTTTGATGGTTGGTTCACTGGAGACATATCACACATTAACACATTAACTTTAACACTAATGTGAGTCCATTGTGTGAATCACCATGACTGGGACTTTATAAACAACTGATATTGCAGTGCCAAATGTTTCACCTAAGACAGTGCAGTTACCACTTAGTTTAACAACACTGAGGGAAACTGGTCAGTGTAGTTACACTGAACTGACAAGAACTGATTAGTCTATGACATTAATTCAAAGCCTTTACATATTCCCCTCAGGTAGGCCCACCAGGAAGTTGCTTTGGCAATAGAGGGCACTGCCAGGCCCCTAATATGACACAAATGAATTAATGAAGTGCTTAATTAGTAGGCATATATTGCTTGTATTGGTGGGGGTGTATTAATAGTCCAGCACTCATGAGACACCTGACAGACTATGTCTTGTGGTAACAAGCCCAGAGGAGATGGAGCGTGACTGGCTGTGACGCTGTAATGTGGTGCGTCGTGCCAAAGGTTGTGACCTCTCTGTCCTTGTCTGCATCAAACGTGTTGACCAAAGGAGTCGTCTCCTGTAACATGTGGCGTGGCACATTACACGGACCATTGGTTCTGTCTGAGCAGTCCCACAATATGTTGCCTTGCATTTTGCCCTGATGTCAGTCTAACAGGCATTCTTATTATTTATTTACTGAAGTTTTATTTTGGGAAGTTGTACACACGTGTGTCCCATCAATACAACCTCCCCACCTCCCAACTGTCCCCATAAAATCAACAGCAGGATCTGTTTGTAGGCTTTTCATTTTAGTTTTTTGAACTAGCCAAACTACAAACTGAAGCTGTAACACTTTGTCAAATGTCACAGTGTTTCACTTTGATATTAAAGTTAGTGAGGATCATTAGTGGAGACAGTTGTCAGATTATTTACTGAAACAGTAATACCACGTTATAAAAAATTATGTAAAAATACTCAAATCAGCATTATGACCCATATGGGAGTCATTGTGATAAATAAAGCTTCAAAGTCAAAGAAGCTATTTCAGGTGCTCTTGAATCTATAAGTAAAACTCCCATTCATTTTTCTCATAAACAATATTACACAGTTCACAGCTGTAGCATGAAAGTCTTCCTGTTGAATTGTCAGTTCACATGAAGAGGAGGTGCATTTAGACAAGAAACATCCAATCACTGAGATTTATCTTCTGTCACATCAGCAGCTCACAGCAGGTGAGACCCAGAGAGGTATAGGTAGATCCATAAAATCTGTTGTATTTTATTAAGTGTTTATGACAGTAACTACACCTGTCACAAACATACAATATCATCCTCTGAAATGTAGTGGTGGCAAACAAGACGAGCAATATCATTCATTCGGAGTCGTGTCTCCAGCCACACAATGTAAGCCCAGTATTCACTCCCTTTTTGCTCTGTCTTTGGTCTCCACCAACCCTTTTCACATTGTTTTCACATTAGAATTTGATACATTTTCATTATAAAAATATTGATGATAGATTTAGGAAAATCGCATTAATACTTAAATCACCAATATCTACGGACAATCGTAGCTTAACAGGATGTTGTCCTGTGGAGTCTGTGACACTGCAACTATATCTTGATGTCCAAAGTGAGAATCAGAGCTTCAATCAGTTTGATCAGTTTACACGATAACTGATGAGTTCCACTTTAGTTGTCTGACTTCTTTCTGACTTGCCAGCAGTTTGTCATCATAAGAGGAAAACTGTCACAATTCATTCAGTCATTAATTCTTTCTCTGCCTGCCTTTGCCATGATTCACTAACCCTCTTGTCATTTTAGACTCTGCCATTCCCACCTGCCCTGCAGTAACCCCAGCCCTTCCTGCCTTTACCTGATTCCCCCACACCCATCTGCTCACCTGTACCCCATTCCCTCATTAGCTCCCTTGTATATTTACTGACCCACATCCCCTTGTACTCTGACAAATTATCTGTTGTGCATCCCTGCCACAGCTTTCCAGCCTTTTTTTGTACCTAACTATTTTTGCCTGCTTGTTTTTGTTTGTTTGTTTTTGTTTTGTTTTTTTTGTTGACCTCCTGCCTGTTTTTGACCTTGTCTCCCTGGCTGTGTGTTACCTACCACTGCCTGCCCTCCTAACTTCGCAGAAATCTACACAACAGTCATCTCTTGATAAAGTGATACCTGATTAGAATAAACAGTCTCGGTAATATATCTATCATTAGTAAATATGAACCACTATGAACTGGTTTTCCACACATGAACTTTGAAATTAACTTGTGAACAGACAAAGTGATGTTATTGTTCAACTTAAGATATGCTCAGTCTATTTCTTTCTTTAAAATCTCATCATGAAAACCACATCAGCCTCTGAACTAGTATCCTAATATGAAACATACACTTGGGCAAGTTTTAGCATCTCAAACAAGGAGAACTGTAGGAAAAAGAGACAGGAGCTCTTTTTCAGAACCACTATAAATAATCCAAGAATGAATCATTTATTCTCTTGAAATGTGTTATGGATAGGAAGCAGCTGTGAATACCTGGATGTATAATATTGATGAAATTTCAATATTCACCAAATAGTCCCCCAATCCAGCTCTAAGTGGTTATTTAAACTTCATGAGATGAGACTAAAATTGGATCTGACATTTCTCATGTCCATGTATTAGCATTTCACCACCAGCCCAAATTCTGTTTTGAAAGGTCCGTTCTCTCTTCATTCTGTTTGACTAAGCCATCTGTAAATGACAACTTGTTAAATAAATTAAATGCTGATTAGAGCGTGCAGACACATGATTTGCATACTGCATGTATATAATAGACTCTTTGAATTCCTCTCTACCTCATTACCCTGTCACATTCTACTACTAATTATTTTCGCGTGAAAGATCTTACTGTATTTTGGATGGTAGATTCCTGACACCTCCTCTCATCTTTGCTTTTAAGATTATATGGTTCAGAAGCAGGTGCACAGGATTTGAGTTTTTTTTTAAAGATAGAAAAGGCTTGTTTGCAGTTATTTCAAAGTAACTGCTGTGTTTCCATCAATTGGTATGCAAATTAAGGATGACAGGTGTGTAGCTTATAATTACTTGGCCATTGAATTCATGTCATGAGTGAACACTTGCCCTACAATGGATGTCACACATAAGGAATAATATTGGCTCTGACAACTAACCTGGCCCGTGGTGACCAACTGTCAGCAGCTAGTCAGACCTGGTTAGGCACTGAGGGGCCTTATAGTGTTCCACAGGTCGCAGGTTCAGTTCCCTTAACAACTGCAAGCAATACAACACTTGCGAGATATATTCTTGGCATGCTTCTGTCACCAACTGTCAATCAGTTAAATAGTGTAAAACCTTTAGCAGAGACCAACTCTTAAAAAAACATTGCTACATAGCCATGAAAGTGGTCAAAACTGCAGGATGCATTTTAATATTTGGATTAACTGTTTCAGATTTGACAGGGAACATCACGTTACTTGCACTATTGCCTCTGATAAACAATAAAAGGTGATTTTAGACTGATAGCCAGAGACAGAGGAACAGACACATAGATGGATAGATGGGTAGATTTAACTGTTTTCAAGCTCTACATCTTATCTTGTGAATAATAAGCCTCACACAGAGTGTTCACCCACTGCAGTCTTCAGCTTACTAAAGGTTTAGGGGCAAGGGCACCTCTGAGAATAAGAGGCCCTGTGTCATATCTCATCAGAGAACCCAAAAGCTTAAACTGTCTGGGTAGTTCATTTGGAGAGAGCAGTTCCATTGCACATTCACTGTCTTTATTCCAGCCATCCTCTGTTTTAATACTGTCAGATCCTTGTGCCCTTCACGCCTGAGAAGAGAAAACGCACATGTTAAGTCACAGTGATCATGTAGTCGAGTGCAACTTACTCCTCTGAGAGTTCCCTCTCCCTCCATTTTAAATGATGCTAATGCAAATCAAGTGGAAGTGGAGGGCTAAGTGCAAAAAAGTGAGCTGAATATCAATAGGTACCGATTTAATATAAAACCCTCTGTTCTTTTTTTTTTTTTTAACCCACTACAGTGATGGCCATCTACATCCTGTGAACTAGTTTTAATGTCAATGAACCTGTTTAGCCCACAGCACCTGAAAATATTATAAGTAATTCAGGAATTATGAATAGTCCACTTTAAAGATGATAGGAACATGAAATGTCTTTGTCTGAGGCATCCTATCATGTGGTCCAGGTAGCTGTTATTGCTGATTTCTTGTTAGATCTTTTTATTTTTTGTTTTATACAGACTGAAGCCGGTTTGTTCACACTGTAGCAGGAGAGGAGCAGTATTTTATAGTGTGTGTTCATGCTGATTGATATTAGTTTTCCATGATTTCTGAATATCATTTCTGTGTCTTTGCGTTCTGCTGGTCTGTTCAGTTCTGGTTTGACTGGTTCTCGTCAAGGTGTTAGCGTGCCCACCGCCTGAGCTGATCTTGGCTCTATCCCATTATTCACACTTGATGAGCACTAGAAAGCTTAAACACTTGGCATGTGCGTCTGTTGGCTTAGTGTAAGTGGGTCCTTTTCCTCTAACAAGCTAGGCCACAGTGCAATGCATTTAATTCACAATTCAACTAAGACCACTGGAGAACAGTGCTTGGCTAAGCATGTGACCCACAATGAACCACATTGCTGACTTTGAATCTCAGAGCCAGGTCATAGTTACTGTAGAACTAGAGGCAGCTCCACCAACTCTCCCTCACTCTGAGCTTTTTATAAATTGCTGTTATATGCTTAATTGATTGAGTGCAGAGGTTGATGTTGTTCTGTGATGATAAAAACTCTGCAGTGTGCTATGCTGGGGTGTGCAAGGTGAGAGTTAATAGTGGTTTGGTGTTTAAGCTTTGGGATCTTACAGTACATGGCTATAAATGACAACGATAGTATCTTGTGTTGGTAATGGTTGTTTGGCTTTGTCCTACCCTGTCTCTTAGGAATTACATTTATAAACAGTTTTCCCAATTACGTTGTGATGACAAACATAATTGTTGGCTGGATTATGTTCAGAGGCTGTCACAGTGAGGAAATAAGGTCTTGTTATGTTTTGTCCTGTGCTATGTTGTCTTGTGCATTTCGCTTTTATTTTGTAATCTGTTCTCCCTTTGTGTTCCAGGTAGCTTGCCCTTCCTCTTGTGTTCCTGCCAGTCTGATTGTCTTCCCCGCCCTGATTGTTTCCACCTGTTCCCCATTACCTAGTGTCTATATATTGTCTGCGTCTCCCTTTGTTCTGTGCCAGTTCGTCCTGTCTCATGATAGAAGAACCAGTGTTTTCCTCAGGTCTTGTCCACAGTTTACTCTTTCTAGCCATTGTCTAGTTTTGTCAGTACTTTGTTTGGTTTATTTCTTTATCAAGTATTTTTCCTCGCTAAGAGTGATTTTGTGTTTGGACTTAGTCTTTTATTTTCTAGTAGCTTTTCCTCGCTAAGAGTGATTTTGTTTTTTGTAGTCTTTAATTTTGTTTGTTGACTTTTTGCCTCGCCACGAGAGAATTTTAGTTTGTGAATAAAGACTGTTATTTTGAAATCCTTGTTGAGTCGTGCATTTGGGTTCAAACCTAGCACAGTCGTGACAAGAGGCTACCTTGGTGACCCATTTGCACTAGTCATTTTAAATGTCTCGCATCTCAATGAAAAATGAAATGGACTTCCATTTATGCTAAGCCGCATGTTTGCTTCTTTGTTGGCCAGATCACAAATCTGATTTCAATCCATCTTGGTTTTCCCAGGCTACATGTAAATCAGGGTCAGCTTTACTCCAATCCGAGGAGGATTTACACAAATGAACAGATGAATCGGATTTATGAACCACAAGTGAAATTACAGCGCTCCTATTCAAGCCGTTGTCTCACCCTCACACATTATTCAGTGGTTTACGTAATTAGGGATCAGTTAACAGCTAATTTCTGGGAAATTTCAGTGTGACCACAGCTACCATTATCATAGAGGATAGACCCTGCAGAAGCTACCTCCACGGACTGCTTGCTGACATATTTACACTTAGGAGGAGTAAAGCTTATGTGTGCATCTCAGACTAACGGACACATTTACAGCTTTTCAACATCTTTATAAAATGCGCCTCAGTGCACCTTCTAAGGTGGCTTGAACAATTAGGTTTCAGTCTGTCTCAGATCTCTTCTAGATGCATTTCCACTACACAGACACAAGCGTAAAGGTTTTCTTCTGATTAGTAAACTGCTCTGAACAAAGGAAATGCGGGTTGTGGTTTGGTTTTTAAACAAACCATGTGTGAAATGGGGGACACTTTCCTCTCGCCTCTTGCAGGAGCTGAACACAAGTCCAATCCTTGAAACTGATGACTGTGTTTAGTGGCTCTCACAACCTTAGGAGCACTGGTGTGTGTTTAAAACACAGTTAACAAGTCAAGTTACTAATTCCACAAGATAGTGGATACCAAAGAGAAAGTAATGTGCTAAGACTTCAGAAGAAGTATGATTTATTATTTTCTTTTGTTGTGGCTACACAGAATAGCTGAATATAAGAGGGTGTACTTATCATCAGAATCAGTAGGTATAGAATTACAAAAGGGAGAAGCGCAAGAAAATATAAACTCCATCAGCGACCTATAGAGAGTTACGGTCCTCAGTAAACAGGCCACCGGTCACATCAGTGTGACTTTGGAATCAATAGAGACTGATAATGAAGACAAAGCCAATTAGCTAAGGGAACAGGCTTAAATGACGACAACAGCCAAGAAGAAAACTGTCTTGAGTCCAATTAGCTGTCACACATTCCAGCATGGTCACATGATCAATAAACACAGACGATGAAAAAACTAGTCAAACAGGGCATTGCTGATCAGGATAATTGGAGTCAGCAAGCGATTGCGCATTTCACTGTGTCTTTGAAGGAATAAAAAGCAACAGCTAACCATTGCATCAGGAAAACAGGGAGGACAAATCGGACCAGGTACACTTCTACTTGCATGTATTAAAGTGTGCCTAGTTTTACAGAGGCAATACAGCTAACAGCCAAGACAACAACAACAACACATACAAACAAGGCAAAGCATGGCACAGGAGATGAATTACATGTGAGGCTTTGCATTTTCCCCAGATAATATACTTTTAAAGTTAGAATCCTTAAAATTGTCACTATTGCAAACTCCATTTTTGATGCTTTTTATGTTTATCTTTTTTTTCTGCAATAGCCACTCTATGTATTTCCATCCAGTAATCTTCTGTCTCTTCAATACTTTTCATTGTCAGTAGTGGACTCTGCCGTTCCTGTTCGAGATTCAAATTGACTCTTTGACCACAAGAGATAAACAAGAAATAGTGCTTGCATGTACTTTGAGTTTGTACATGTAGTTTGAGAGAAGACTCCTAGTTTAGTGGTAGCACTCTACAGCAGTATCAGAGCTATATTTGTACTGTTATTTGAGACCTGTATTTTGTATTTAAATGACTTCCAATGGAGTTACTGCTTTTAATGTCTGCTTCCCATTTAAAGTATTCATTTGGCAAACCATGGAATGGCTCCCACAGGGACTGCAACATATATGGTTAGTTTGGCTGTGGTATAAAAAGATACTCCAGATTACATAACCAATTAATAAGAATGTCGGCATGACTTTGTGATCAACAGATATGGATTGTGAAGAAGAGCATTTTTGTGACTTCAGTTTTTGCTCAAATTGCTTTGATGGACTGACACTGAGTGGGAAATGGCAAAGGTCTGTTTTGACTTGACTAACGAACAGAAAACTTGCTATCAATCAATGAAAACGTTCATTTAGACCTGAATCCTTAATTCTATCTTAAAAGTGATGAATTATGGTTTTGTGACAAGTGGAGCATTTCTCTGTGGTTGTAAAGAAAAAGATAAAAACTAGAGAAACCCAGAGAGAAAACAAAGAGAGAGATGTCCCCTCCTCTGCCCTGTAAGTGCCTCCAGACAGAACTGTCCTGGCAAGCTGTAGGTTGGATACAGAGAGATACATTTTCAGCCTGAGAGCCTGAGGGCTCTTCCGGGACCAAAGTGTCACTAAAACAGAGAGGCTCAGTATCGCAACACTTTCAAAATGGCTCAGGGTGACAGAGCATTGACATCACTCACGATGAAAACAAAACCTCTCTGACCTTTGGGTGTTAGGCTGTGTGTGTGTGTGTGTGTGTGTGGTTTTATTCTGACAGATAGCACATGTGGCTATAGCTGCTACAGAAGGGCTGCGACCCACAACTTTTGCTAACCCTCACATGACTGTATTTCTTATTTTAAAAATGGATCAGATGACTATGTGCGATGTGAAAGGGGTCATTTGTTGTGATGTAAACATTTTTTTTTTGTTGCCTGAATACTCTGCTCTCATAAGCATAGTATAAAGCTGTAGTGAAACTGACTGTATGCTGCTAACACAAAGCACACATTTAGAAATTAGTTTTTAATGAACTTCTGTTTATTCTTAGTGTGTCTTGTGTGTGTCTTTGTTATCATATTACAAATCCAATTACAAGTCAGCATAGACCCCTTCAGTCTAGAGGGCAGTGGTAATGCACCTAAAGGTGTTTGGTAACAGCTAAAAAACACCAGGAGAAGAATGACCTGAGCAGTTTAGCAGTTTACTTACAACATTTAAATAAAAGTCCCATCTGTCGCACACAAGGAAACAACAACACTCATTCTTGTATTTTCTTTCAAGCTTTTGTTTCAGTGGATGTAATGAATGGATACAAAGGAGAGAGGGATATATGGACTGTGGTTTCAGCTCTTTTGTGCATTCTCTTTATGTCATTCTTTTTCACTAGTTGGTAAGGCAGCAAATTTTTTGCATTTGGAAATGGCTCTCCTTCATTCTAATACACTAGTGGGACTCAGTTCTACTCACAGTGAAGCCGAGCACAAGTCGCAGCAGCCCAAGAGGTTTGTGTGAGCAACATTCAGCACTGCAAGCTCCACACTCATAGTTCCTGGGGCACTGTCAAGTATTACTCCCAGAGCAGAGACATTAATGGCACCAGGAACAAACTCAGACTATGGTTCTGCTCAAAATACTGGCAAGGTTCCTGAGTTCCCAAAATGGTTACTGGGCTGAGCTCATTTTGGAGCATATGGGAACAATCTATAATGATTTTTCCCAGGAGTTGGTGTTGAGCAAAACATTTTAAAGCAGATAGAGCATTGGACTTAGCGTAACTTTACCAGGTGGCCAGAAACATGTCTTTATATTAATAGTAATATTGCTTTGTGTCTGCTGGATGTGTGTGAAACTGTTAACCAACACATTTGCCATAACAGTTCTACAACATAGTATATATAATGTATAATGAGTATATCTCAGTGTTGTGTTTTCAGTTTGCCTTGCTGGGGGAAAAAAAAGAAAGAATCAGTGAACATACCTTTGAAGCAAAAAAATATTGATTGATGTAGAAGTCAAAGCTGTCTCTTGCACACTATGTAATTTACCAGTATACTGTCTATGACAAAAACACAAGCTTTATACTGGGAGACATCAAATCTGTGCCATATGTGAGGTAGCTTATCTTGTGGTCTAACTGCCCATTTGATGCAAGGAGCAACATCACTGCAGCAGTATTCCTCTGGACAACAGCTTTCACACACACATACACACACACACACACACATATACGGGCAAGCTTGCTCCAGTGTTGCAATACATGTCCAGCGCCTGCTCCTCATTAGCCAGCTTGTGGGTCAACAACAGATGTGTGTGTGTGTGTTCTCCCTTCAGGGCATGGCTGGAGAGTGGGGGAAATGATGCCATTTCAACCTGTCACTTGTCCAGCAGCAGTCATGAGCAGCAGATAAGGCTGTTGTTTTAGATGTAAATCATTGCCATCTGCTGCGTTGGAGAAAGTTTATCCCAAGATGGGAGCCATTATATTTAGCCAGGACTATGAGGGACTTTGCAGAGAAAGTTTGAAGGAGGTGTGTGTGTGTGTGTGTGTGTTCTGGCACTGGAGAGCCATTCTTATTTTTAGAAATGAGCATTTGGCAGGTATGGCTCAGAATCTCAGCAACTGGTGAACATATGCATGGCTCTCGCTATCTCGTTGAGTGGGTGGTTTACAAGTACACTTATGTGACGTCTCAGTTTTTCTTCACTTTTTTTGTTTTTTTAATAAACGTGCTTATTTTGAAGCCGTTGCTAACATGCAGCTGGTGTGAACAGAGCTGTTTAATGGAGAGTGTATTGATTCAAAGTTATTTATAGATGATTCATTGTCACTTGCATGCATTCCTAAATGCATTCTGTGCTCAAGGGCCCTGTGCTAGCTAGTTCTGTCAAGTGGGATGAAAAGGTGTTGCGGAATGATAATGCTCCAACATATTTTAGTACACAAATAAACACGTTTAAACAAATGGCCTGGATTCATACATGCACACGCACTGGCATGCATGTACACGCTCACATGCAAATGTACTGCACGTACACATGCACGTAGACCTTTTGAAGTTGATCTAAAACACCAAGATGGGGGTGTTGTTACACATTGAATCCCAAATCTGTTTGCTTGGTGATTTTGTGTTTACTGATTGCACTCCCTCCAGCAGCCAATTCTTTATCTCCAATGTAAAGTGTTGCCAAAAAGCTTCAGGCATAAATCCTCCAGAAGAATGAATAGGCCACTGTTGGCATGGTGTGACTGTCCAACCATGTGTCTTTCTAAAGGGGCTAAATGAGGCTAGATGATGTGCTTAGTGGGAGTTAATTAAATAATGTCTGGATAGTCTTTGATATAGGATGTTTTTTTTTTCTTCAAGATTTAAATGTACTTAATTTTGATGATGAAGTCTTCAAAGGTGCAGTGTGTGATTATACGTGTGATGGTGCAGGATTGGCTACTGCTAGAACTATGGTTTTCTGAAGATACACATAAAAGTCTTGAGATGCAGAGAAGTGTGTCATAGAGCAGCCGACATGCACGTCTTCAGATTCTCTGAAAAGCTTTGTGTAGCATCAAACAACCTGATTGGTTAATTGGTTGATCCAGCTCCTGTCGGCAAGTGGGTTTGTTGCAGAAAAGAAAAAAAAAAACATACATACATACATACATCTTTAAGACGGAACGTATGTGTGCAAAACAGACAGCATAGAATATATAGCATGTATTGGCCATTAAACATCTATTTCTTTGAATACTGTAAAAAAAAAAAAAAAAAAAAACATACACATGCTCACACATGTCTGAACCTCACTTCCAATCACTGGCAAACACACCCCCAAGCGGAACTGCAGCCTCATTAAAAGAACATGATGCAATTTGGATCAAATGTTGATAAGAAGCCACATTAGCTTGCCCATAAGGGACCCATCCATAGTGATACCATGTGCATTGTGCCAGGCACGCTATGTACTCCCGGCTGTGTAACCACATCAATTGAGGGGCAATTCAGCCTTTCCTGCAGGACGATTTAATCCTTATTTTTCAGGAGGAGTAGAGTGCTTCCTCCTGCAAAATCTAATAAGCTGTGTACTGCTCCAAGAACTACCTCACCACAGCAACAAGCTTAGATATAAGACCAAGTAATGATCAAAGGCCAAACTAGCTAAAGCTTCCAGGGGAAAGAGAGGAGAGTGCACTGGAGCTTAACCTGTGGCTGTCAGTATCAGTATCCATGTTTTTTTTTTTTTTTCACACTGGCATGATCATTTGTCATCCCAGCTGTTAAAAGTTGTGTTTAATTAGTGAGAGACTGAATCAGAAAAGCAACTTATTTTCACAGAGGATGTTAGAAGGTTAAATGTTACTGCCCAGTGCCTGTCTCTTCGTCCACTCACTGCAGGTTTTTCTCACTGGGCTGTAGCTCCGGTTATGTCACACATCTCCAGGCAAAAATCTTTAAAGCTGTTTAAAACAATTAAAATGCCACATTCTGAATTTTCAGCATTGCTGCTCAGACACGGAGCCCCTGACAAATGACTGTATTTTTATTCTCCTTTCTGTCACACCCTCTCATCTAGTCTCTAATCTCTTTCTCTCTTATTCTCACCGCTCTCTCCCCATTACACCTGCCTGCTCCCTCTCTCTTCCCTCTCCTCACCAGTCTTTGCTTCCTCTCCCCCTGCTTCTTTCTCTCCTCTCTCATTATCGCTCTCTTGTGTCTTGGCCTGGACTTGTTCTCACTGTTTTAGTATCGATTAGAGGCTCCCTCTTGGGTGTGGGCCTGCCTGTGTCTGATCTAAAGGAACTGAGATTTGTTCACATTTCTCTTCTCATCCCTGACGGGATTTTCTTCAAAATGTCTCAGCACCTGATGTTGAGTTTCCTTTATGAAAGCTCACAACCATCTGCTTACTTTCAATTAGACACGGAACACATGCAATTTCATTCAATTGATTAAGCTCTGGTTCCGGTGTGTGTGTGTGTGCGTGTGTGTGTGTGTGTGTGTGTGGAGGGGGTGCTGTGAAATGTGCGAAAAATGTGTTTAGTTTCCGATGACTATAGAGCTTAAGGAGAAATTTCTCTGACTATCATCACCTGCATGCATAGTTCAATACTATGTATGCTTGTTACAATATGTAACAAGTATACAAATTCACTTGTGAGGGTTGCGTTGCCATATTTTCCATATGGACGCTATAGCAACTCTTACAGGTGATTAAAAATGCAGTTCTGCTGTCGCCTCATACCTTTTTTACATCACATGCACAAATACAAGTCACAAATGAATCTCTCAAGTAGGACGGCATTACTATTCTGTTCCATGTTAATGTGCGTTCGTACACAGATTAAAACACAGAATCTCACATCAACCACAACACTTCCCCACACAGTCTTGAGTACAAAAATTGAAGGCCGACTGGGAGAAAATGCTTAACAGCCGAGCAGGATGCACAGCATTAAAAATGTAAAGCTTTTGTGGGATGATTGCATTTGCTCACAACGAGGAAGGAAGATGACATATGTTTTGCATTAAGAGAAGACAACTGTACGGCTATTTTGGAAAGATGCACTCACGTTGGACACGTTGCATTGTAATGCTCTTTGAAAACAGGAGCTGCTCTTTAAAATAAAAGGCATGAGGTTTGATGGAGAACAGAGTTATGTCGAGAAAGGAGAATAACTTAAAGTAGGATTATTTTAACAACAAGGTTACTATTGGGCAGATCAGTACTTTTCTTTGTGATGTATGTTATTCCTCTGGAAAAAAAGGTGAGTCCACTTTCTGTGTCAGCTCCTGTACTATTATGCACTACTACTGTGCCAATACTAAGTATATTAGTGCTTGGAAACAGCCTATTTTAGTTGGCTGATAATAATACACTATTCTCCAAGGTCTTTGAGCTGTCATATCCTGCTGCTCCTCTGCTGTGCTTGACAGGACTACGACACTTCAAACTACAATATGTAATGTGTTTTGTGCTTCAGTGGTAAATTGCACCCTGCACTTTCTTCTTCCACTGTGTAAAATGCTGCATGGAAGTATTGTTTTCATGGATGCTACACATCTTACAATGGGATCATACCAGCGAACATGGGAATAAAAATGTTATCCAAATGAAACAAATTGAAAGAGTTTTTTTATTTACTACTACTAATAATAATAAAAGTCCTTTTTTAACACCTATTGGGTTTTTACTGTGATTGCAGGCCCAACATTCGGATTTCATTATCCCACTTATAATTCAAACACCAAATCATTACCAATGACAACCCATCCATCCAGAAGACTAGAATTTCTAGAATGTTACCCATAGTTCATAGTTTCTGTCATCAACAGAATAATAATTTGCTTTTTTGACAAATTTCAAGGCATTTCTTTAGGTGACAAGTGCAGAGTCAAAATATGTAGCTTTAGATGTGAAATACAGAGGCTGAAATTACAGACAACTGCTTGACATTGCCCTCTAGAAACCAAAGTTTAGGCTGTGATTTGGAGCAGACACTAACTTTGCAACAAGGGTCTGCAGCAATCCAATTGTCCTCAATATTTCAATCAATGCAAAAGCACAGACACTGCAAATAAGACTGAATTTTCACTATCCGATTTAGTGCTCTATTTGCCACAAATAATAAATTTTCTGTCCGAGTGACGGGTAACCGTTATTTGACATTTAATTAGACAGCAGCCGAGTGTTGCGGGTAAGTAGGACATATTGTCCATCAAAGTGAAAGGGGTCTTGAAGTCTGGGAGAGGGAGAGAGGATAAAATGGAGCAAGTTTGGCCACAAAGACGAGCTGTCAGTCAGTGGCCTCATTTGTGGTCCACAGCTCACACCTGCCACCCTTCGTGATGTGTCTCTCTTTCTCTTTCTCTTTCTTTCACACACACACACACACACATACACACACATACATACTTCAACTAGTGTATATGCACACACTCACACATACCCCCACAAATACATCAGTAGGCAATCAACTTTCATACACACACACATTCAAAGAAAAATATGCTGAAGTCGAAACACACAAACCTCCATGATGAATACACAGATACACAGATGCAGAGTCTTCTCTCTGAACTCCAGCTGGATGGCCACGCTGCACTTTGTTGAGCTCCCATGATACAAGAAGTCAGCCGCTGGGTATCTCCTCTCCTGCAACCCCCTTCAGCTCATCCGCCACCCACTCCCCTCCGTCTCCCTTTCTTCTCTGTTTTCTGCCTGTCAGTGAAACAGATGTGCGCTCAGAACTAGACAGGCGCCGATGCTCTCATCATTTGCAGTTATTGAAGACATCCAAAAGCACTGAGGATGCTGAAACAATGAGGCATCCGTGTGTTCATATGTTAACAGTTATTTACCAACCGACTGTCACCAAGACAGTTAATAGCCTCTTGTGACATCCATACCTGGTCTTTATTAACACACCAGTTGCAATTGTACGAAGCCATTAGTGTTCATACTGAGGCTGCACAACATCTGAAGAGGGAACATCCACATTTCTTCAATGTAAACCATCAGGCCCGCCTTCTCACAAAAATATCTTGTTTTGCCAAGCAGGCTGTGGCATTCACTTCTCTCTCCTGCACTGCTTAAGGCAGGAAGAACCTGTGGAATGCATGATTTGTTATTCTGTTTTGCATTGATTCGCTGCATCCATTGACATTCATGCATAATGGACGTGAATGTGAAATCAGTACCCAGGAGGGAAGAGAAGAAGTCTGCCATTGTTGGCTGTTTTTTTTTTTTTTTTGGTAGGGGGAAGGGAATGAGGCAGGCCTTCAAAGCAAACTGTGCAAAGCCCCAGGGCTGGGCCTGCAGGGGTTTCAATGGTCCTGGGTTTTCAAGGTAGTTTCCATGGCAAACAACAGCGGGATCCACCACCTTGGATTGATTGCTGCAGCGCATATACTGTACCTGTGCTGTGGTTTTATAGAAGCAGCCCTTTTTTCCACTCACCTGTTTTTGAGAGTTGTGTTGTTAAAACAAAAAAAAAGAAAAGACATTAAGTGTGTATTGTGTGAGCTGATTGTCTTTGCGAATGTGTGGTGTGTTATGCCCGAGGGGTGATAACATCATGCTGCGCCGTTTCCACATAATCGCTTATTGATTCTCCTGTTGTCAGCTATAAATTTCCCCCATCATGGACTCTTTCTGGCAGCGGTCACTGGGGACTCCGTCCATGCAAACTATGGTGATGTGGACAGGACCCACAGTGTAACATCTCTGTGTACATCTGCTGTGCATTTTCTTTACGTACAACTCTGCAGCCGCTCACAGTCAACAGTTCAGCATTTGCTTTTGTTGTTGATCTCTGTGAAAGTGTATATAGTGCAGCTGTAGTTATTTAAATTTTGCCAGTGTGTGGAGATACTTTACAAGTAAACAAACAATTCCTACAGAAAGGTTTCAGTGTCAGATACAAATGGGGCAGTTAAACTGTCATCTACTTTTTATTCCACTTTGGGATTTAGAGCTGTGAACCTATGTGGCTTACATCCCTGGCCTGGATTGAAAAACAACCATGCATATATTATTGTATTACATTTAGACATTGATTCTAAGGTTAAAACTAATAGTTAACCTGTACAGGTATAGTTTGCACAGTGTGATCCAGTCAGCACAGTCAAAAACAGTGAAACATCAGGTGTAAAATGAAATCTTGAATGAGGCAACAGCAGAGTGGACAAACAGCAATATAATCAAGTAAAGAGTTAAGATTTCAGCACTTAGAGCAAAATCTCATCCATAGGATCTATGACTGTCCAGCAGCTTTAAACCTGCACATCAGAGCTGAAATTGTGAAGTGAATTAAAAAAAAACTTCAGGCTCTTATCTATATATGCTACATTCACAAAGATTCACAGGGACCAAAAAGACCAATTTAGATCCTTTTCTGTCCTGAATTTGTAAGAAACGCTCAGACATTCAGCTATAACCATTTACAAGGCACTGGTGCAGATTGTCCAGACGGTTGGAACTGCTGTAGGTGTAGATTAATGTAGCAGTTACAGAGAAAAACATCCTGTTTGTTGTTGACAGTTTGCAAGTCTGTGTGCAAAAGAGGGGGAGAGGCCAAAGGAGTCAGCAGTTAACATGTCGATGATCTTTTTGTTCCTTTTGTCACTCTCACTTAAGGACTGTGGAAAGCTTGATGATGTTTTGGGTTTGAGGGAACACTTACACAAGGTCTGTTGCTTTAATGCAGAGCTGTAAAGTCAACTAGAAAACATGATTGCGCACAGGATCCCCTGCAGCTGTATGGATGTGAAAAATAAGTAATGAATAGAGGATATACCAGTTATCGTGATAAATTTAATGAGTGTAAATTATTTAGCTGACACAATCCTGGAGAGTGAGCCACTCCAAGTGAGAATGAACGCCTAGGCTAAGGACTATCAGCCAATCACAATAAACACTTCGAGCAATACACAAAAACAGATGGATGCATGGGCTTGCAGGCAGTGATTACATCAGTGAGTTGTATTAATAATAGCTGGTGGAGTTTGAAAGGTGTTAGGAAGTCTTTTAGGCAGGTTCATAACACTGGCTGTGTGTTAGAAGTGGAAAGCTTGGTGAATTTGATCGAGAAAAAAAAAGTGTCAG